>NC_135316.1:78823359-79440701 GCF_048772815.1 Callospermophilus lateralis
TTTTTAAAAGATTAAATATTTCCTTAAGATGTGAATGATACATTCATTAAATGAGTTTTTTCTATAGCATGCTCACTGCATATAAGTGCCTCTGTGTAGCTCTGTTGCTAGGCTTTCTCATAAAGAAATGTATACTAGAAAGATATTATTATACAGCATACACATAGTTATAAAGAAAAATCATAAGACAGATATACTTTAAAAAATTATCTGCATGTGCACTATGTATGGCAATATGCTCGTGTTTATGTAATATACTGGGTTAGATACAAGAAATTTTTTTGTCATTTTTCCAAAATTTTCATTATGTAAACATGAAAATATTTATAGTTCAGCCATCTTGATTATAAGAATCCTGTATGTAGTATTTTGCATGTGGATTTATTTTTAAAAATTTTTGTTAAATGTTTACTGTTCTCAGATTTTCTAACATTTATTCAGGGTGACTTGGAATTGTATGAGAAATTTCTCAGGAAGAGTGAATTAGGTGTGTTGCTTTTAGAAAATACAAAGAATATAACTGGCTGTTTTTTTCTGAGAGTCCCATGTTAGACAGGCAATCTCCTTTTGTCATAGTGATTTTCATTAGTGTGGTGACATTGCTATATATCTCTGCATAATTTTATCTAAGGATAAATATACTGTTAGGAAATTTAGAACAATTATAATATGTATAATTTCAGAAGTCTTTCTCTCCTCTTGTATATTTGCAAATGGACTATTTTCTGAAAGAATTTGTTACTTTATCTCTGAGTTACATATTAGGTTGATTTTGAGTCATAGAAGCCAAATTGGAATACACTGGTATTGGGTTTACAAAGCGTGTCACCCTTACACAATGGAACACTTTTTACACTGGATCCATTAATTCTATCAGTCCACCAACATTTTATATTATGATTAGCCTATATGCAAAGAAAAGTTCCTTAGGTGCAGTCTGTCAAATAGAAAATAAATTACAGGTGTGCAAGGCTTGATCTTTTATAAAATATCCCTGGTCTGACTCAAAATAAAACAGAATTTTCAAGCCATTTTAGTTTTAACATTCTATTTAGAATTTGGAATACTTATAGATAATCTGGCATTAATTTTTCACTTATCAGTGATAAGAACAGTGAACAAATTAATTACTAACATGAAAGAACTATAATCTCTCATAATTATACTGATTTGAAAAGTCCATGTGGGTGGACTGTTATTAAGTATTGGTACAATTTGTTCCTGAGTAGGTGGCAGTGCTGTGCCTGACCTGTCAGGAAACAAGACTCTATCCACACTAATGCAAGAAGCATTTTCTTCATCAGAAAGTATCTAAATATTTCAGAGAACTAACCCCATCGTCAGACTTGCTTTTAGGATAACATTCAAACTCCTCAGCACATGCTTGAATGTAGCTTTTTTATCATCTCACTCTGTCTGCTCTCCAGTTTCCGCTCTCACCACTTCTCAGTTTTAACACAGGGCTCTAGACATTAGCTACACATCATTCCCTGAATCATCTTTCCCAGCCTTCATTATTTTTTCGCATTCTCCTTCCAGCCAGGAAAACTCCTTCTCCCACTTTTCCAGTCTCAAGATAATATCCTGTCAAAGTTTCCAGACTCAGTTCCAGCCAGTATCATCTCTCCTAGGGAGCCTTCCCGAATCTCTCTGGGGTTAAGTGCCCTTCTCTGCATTGCCATAGCACACTGTAGATCAACACTTTAATCATTAACCACATTGCTTTGAGTACTAATTTTCTTGTTTACCTGTCCATATGGACTGTAAGAACTTTAAGTTCAAAAACATCTTCTTCATATTTGTATACCTGAGCCTTTCAATAATTTGCATGAATGATTCAATGAATGAATATAAATAAATGGATTAGTCAATATTAATAAATGACTTAATATGCTAATGTATATAATCCTTAAGGCCTATGTTTAAATAAAGTAGCTGGATAGCTTACCTAATTGTAATGTATTTAGTAATATAGATTGATTTATTTGTTTTGTTTTTTCAGTTGAAACTAAGAAGCCCATATTTATATATGCATGTTTATGGCAGTATCATTCACAATAGTAAAAAGACAGAACTCAGTCAAAGGTCCATAGACAGATGAATGAATAAATAAACTATGGTATATACAATGGAATATTATTCAGTTTGAACAGTGATGAAAGTCTGACACATGCTACAACATGAATGAGTCTTAAGAAATTTGTGCTCAATGAAGGCTGGGATTATAGCTCAGTGGTAGAGTGATGTGTGAGGCACTGGGTTCAATTCTTAGCACTTCATCTAAATAAATAAATAAATAAATATATAAAATAAATAAATATCTAAATAAATAAATAAATATATAAAAGTTCTGTCAACAACTAACCAAAATATTTTTTAAAAATATGCTCAGTTAAATATACTGGATACAAAAGCACACACATCATCATCATCATCATCATCATCATTATTTATTTATTTATTTTTTGGTGGTGGTGTTTGGGATAAAACTAAGGACCTCATGCATCCTAGGCAAGCATTCTACCACTGAGCCACATCATCAGTCAAGTAAAAAGGCTTATGATTTTATTTATACCTAGAAAAGTTAAGTTCATAGAGGCATAAAATAAAATGATTGTTATTAGGGAAATGGAGAACGCAGAAATTAGGAATTGTTTAATGAGTTCAGAGCCTCAATTTGGGAAGATGAAAAAGTTCTGAAAATAGATATTGATGGTGATTTCACAATGTAAATGTACTTAATGCAATTGAGTTGTACATTTAAAAGTGGTTAAGTTGGCAAATTTTATATTATATGTATTTTGCTACGATATAAAAGAACTGTATTAGATATGGAACGTGTATGTATTGTGTCTTTATATAACACAGATGTACATGTGTTAGAACATCTTAGACTAGGTCAAAGTTAGAACAGAGATTAAAGAATTGCACCCTCTGGAAAGGTTCTCTATTCTAAGAAAACTTGCCTTTTATTAGCACAAAAAGTTTGGAAGAATGAGCCCAAAGATCTAGGACACATCTTAATTCACATCAGGCTCAAGGGACTAAAGAAAAAAACTTGTTCCTAGTCTACAATTTGGATGTAGACTTTTCTCTAGGAGTAAGATCCAGAAAAAATAATGGAGTTCCTGGGGGGACTACACCAGCAAGAGCGATGCAGAGCTGTATTTGGCCAGCCCTTACTCCTTCCCCCAATGTCTCTGTGACCAAAGAAGTAGAGGGTTGTAATTCAAAGCAAAAAAGAGTTACAAGGGAGACAGCTGTCTTGGGGGAATCAGTCTAAATGAATTTGTCTTGAGAACAGACAGGAGCTCTCCTACTGAGAGGAGAAATAGAGAAGGAGCAGAGGTCAACGGTTTGATGGTCTGAGGTAGGACCACGTATCCAGGAGTATTAGGGATGGAAATCAGCCAAATAGCAACATACAGGTCTCAAGGGCAGCAGGGCTACAGTGATAAAGACTGTCAAGAACAGTGAATGGAGGAAATGCAGAGCTGCTGTCTGAAGCTCAGACTATGCAAAAGAAAGAAGAAAAGCTTGAATATCTTTTTATTAATGTGAAGACTTAAGAGCATTGAGATATGGAGTATTTACTGTAAATGCGAATTACTTGAGTTCATCTGTGTATAAACCCAGAACTCATGAGGGTTTTAAACTTTATGGATAGATTTAAAATATGAATGTTAGAGTCTTAGTTGCCATAAACTGAGACTTCATATAAGTACTAATGACATTTTCTTTTATTCTCTGATTAAAACTTAGATATTGGGCTGGGGTTATGGCTCAGAGGTGGAGCACTCACCTTGCATGTGCGAGGCCCTGGGTTTGATCCTCAGCATCACATAAAAATAAAAATGAAAACAAAGGTATTGTGTCCAACTACAATAAAAAATAAACATTTAAAAACAAAAAACTTAGATATTAATTATTTCTATCCCATCCACCTCCAAACTCCAAGCCCAAGAACCCCACAAAGAATGCTGAGAGTTAATATCATGCAATAATTATAGAAACTAAAGCCCTTAATTTGAACCATAGATTTTTAAACATCTATTTGAATTACCATTACTGTCTATTTTTGAACTAATTTTATTCTTGCATTAACTAGATTATGCCAATGTAAAGCCAGCAGGAAGCAGGAATGAGGAAAGGCTTTTCTCCCATTTAACTGGCTTTAGTGAAAGCCTGTGGAATGTACTTAATTTGACTCCACCATTGAAAATGTTTGAAATGGAGAGCAGGAAATTCCTGCATAGTAAACCATTCTCCAAATATCACCTCCACATATATTTCACTGAAACACTATACAACTCATTCTAGCCATAAGAAGAAGAAATTGTAAATGTAAACTGTGTTTTTCAGGGTAAAGGTATTTCAGCAAGGTAGTATCTATTATTGTTCAAGGCATAAAGACTTAAGACAAGAATAAGAACATTCAGTAGCTACATGAAAAAAAGAATTTAGGGCTGAAACATATTAGATGGAGTAGATACTTCTCAGGATGACCATTCAACAATACTTTATTATAACAGTTGTCCCTTCTTTGCAATTGGTCATTCTGAGAATAGATACCTGGTGCAAGTAGACCAAGGAGAAGCTTTCTCTCCAGATTGGAAAGTGGTCCAAAGAATAATGGAGACTAGTAGTCACCAAGCTAAATTCAATAAATTATCATATTCTAGAGAAAAATAAACACCTGCTTTTTCCATGCTTTAGTCCTCATGGACTAAAAAGTTCCCAAGACTCTTTTCCTTCCTAAGTCTAATATAGTCAACCTTTTCTGCTTCTTTGCAAATACTCAAGTATTCTTCAAATATTTTATTTCTGCTCCTCCTCCTTTTAAATTTAAGACCACCTGAATTGATTGTTGTAGTTTGCTTCTAAAAGAACTCAGCAAATGCACTATTTATGACACAAAGCTCTTCAAATGTGCAGCGGCCCAGTAAAACTTCTCAATTAGCACCAAGAAAGAAAGTTAGTCCAAGTGCCAAGAAGAAGAGGAGGATGCCAGGACAAAAGAGGGCATCAAGGACCAGGAATCAGGCTAAAACATTACCAGAAGGACTACAGAAATTTCTCCTTTGAACTTTCTTTGTTGTGCCTAAATCAACTGTTCAGTAAATATTTATTTTATTCAAGTTTAAAACAGTACTCAGATGTGGTTAGTAATCTTTAAACTGTAATAGATCCGATAACTATCATAATGTAAGATATTTAATCTAATTTATTTTTTAGGTGTGAGTTGTTCCCCAAAAGCTCATGTGTGAGACAGTGCAAGAAGGTTAACTGGAGGCCACATGCTGGTAATCCCAGCGACTCAGGAGGCTGAGGCAGGAGGATTACCAGTTCAAAGCCAGTCTCAGCAATGGTCAGGCAATAAGCAACTCAGTGAGACCCTGTCTCTAAATAAAATACAAAATAGGGCTGGGAATATCGCTCAGTGGCTGAGTGCCCCTGTGTTGGGGATGCAAATCAAGTCAAGATGGTTCCTGGCACTTTGCCAGGAGGAGTGGTTTGTGAAGTAACACCAGTGAGCCATTAAGATGATGAGGATCCCTTAATGACTGACTGATGTATCTAGATGATGTTAATTAAGTTAAGCTGTGTGTAATTAGTTGGGTATATGTACCTCTGCTGTCCTGAGAGAGGTGGCTCCTGCTTATCTGGTGCCCCCTACTTTGAGTTCTCGCTCAGTTCCTGCTGAGTTCACTCGCAATAAAGTAGTTCTCACTTCAACCTTCAAGTTGCTTGTCACCTCTCGGTTACTTAGCCCAGCCGGACTTCGGCACCCCTGAGTTCAATCCCTAATATCCTCTGTGCCCACAAAACAAAGAAGGTTGAAGAAAAATGATTGGGTTGTAGGAGTCTAAACACAATCAGTGATTTACTCCCCTTGTAAGGATTAACTGAGTGATAACTGAAGTGGTGGGGTGTGACTGGAGGATGTGGGAATTGGGGTGTGGCTTTGGGTTTATATTTGTATCTGGAAAATGGACTCTCTCTCTGCTTCGTGAATATGACATGAGCCAATTCCCTCCACCATAAAGTTCTGCCTCCCCTTGAGCCTAAATAATGGAGCCTGCTATTTATGGATTGAGACCTCTGAAACCTCAAATAAACTTTTCCTCCTCTACAGTTGTTTTGGTTGGGACTTTTTAGTAACAGCAGTGAAAAAGCTAACTAAAACATATGGCCTATGCTTTACTAGTGAGAGACCTCTCTCTTTAATCCAGGAAACTCCATTCCTGTTCAAGTTACCCATAAAAAAAAAATCAGTTATAAGAGTGAGCAAAAAGATTTCAGGAAGTGGAGAATACTCGAAAGCAATTACTGTGAATCAAATTATATTGTAACCTATGTTCATAGCTACCATACAATTAGCACTTACTATATTAAAAGTCTCAGGAGTTGCAAGCATGACAAACTATATCCCTGGTCTGGGAGACTAGGTCCAGAAATATCAACTGCTGAAAATAAAATCAGGAAAGGTCTGTGAAATGTGTTAACCATTCTCACATACTAGCTTATAAAATCCTATGAGGATTTTAAACATCCATAGTAGAAATTGGGTCTTTTTTGTGTAACATCATAAGGAAGAACTTTGATATTGGGTATGTAATTTAGTGATAGAGTGGGTGTTTAGCATGTGAAAGGCCCTCAGTTCAATCTCCAACAGACATACAAACAGAATTACAAAAATAAAAATAACCAGTAAAGGCAAAGGGTAGGTAATGTTCCAGAGAGAGAGAGAGAGAAAGAGACGGGGTGGAGGACCGGTACAAACAGTAATGTTTAGGATAGGACCAATATTTTCACTCTTGCAACTGGAACTCCATATAAAAAAAATTGCTTAATACAAATATTACATTGTCTGTATGGGGCATAAGAGGAAAATGATAATTTCTGAGTGATTGATTAGTAATTCTGTATAAATATGAATTTAACAGACTGATAATTTGCCATAAAGACAATTAAGAGTGAAGGAATAGATTATGTTCATATTCACAACTTTTCTACAGTCTTAAATAGAGACTGTCAAAGGTCTGCCGTTCAACAATGAAAGTTGGCTAAATGAATGCAAATGAATTTCTAATCATTATTTTAATTATATTTCAACAATATAAAGGTTTCAATAAGTAGCAATAATTTTCATCTTGGGATAAACTTTGAATTTATATTGTTACTGAATCTTCTATAATATGGGGTTCTGTTTTAAAGGTTTCATCATGGATTAACAATTTGGCAACTTCTTTTAAGATCAGAGTCATAAAATAAAAATGTTCTTGACTGAAAAATGCTTTATTTGAATTTTAGGTCTATTTGATAACTAATATATATGAGTACTTCTGAATAATTATGCCAAAAACAACTAGATGACTGAAAGTAACCTTTTCAAATCAGATCAGGGTTCTTATATGTCCACTGCTTTAACATGTGACAACTAACTTAATTACTCCTAAGTGTTTAATGCTGCATTTCCACTCCATTGTGAAATGCAGAAAAATCTTATGTTTCATAATTAAAATGTCATTAAATACAAACAACAGAATGTATGTTCACACATTTATTTTAGTAATACATAAAATTGTATCCTAGTGAGTGATTGAAAGTACAATATTTTGATATGAAAAATATAGTAGTAAACATGTTTGTTCAGAATTTTAAGAAACTGCAATAAATTAATTTTTTAACCTAAGGTAGTAAAATATTCTGTATCACTGTCCTGCAGCTAACTTGAAAATCATTCAGATTACGTACCAGTTGGAATATGTAGTTTGGCAGTTACATTTTTGAAGTAAGAAAGAAAGAAAAATGTAAAAAAAGAAAGAAAGAAAGAAAGAAAGAAATTTTCTCCTTTTGTTTTTAGATCTTTGGGATTTTTTAAAAACAAACTCTTCAGTTCAACTCTTTTATGTATAAAGTTCTCCATATGTTTATGGAAGTAGTAGTTTATTATTCACTGCTTAAAACATGTTTGTTTTCTTTGAACTTGATTTTGCTGATAATAATTCACTACTTTTAAAAATCTTTACTATGTTTTATTTGATAATACATATTCAATATAAATATTCAAGAAACAGAAAAAAAAACAGATGAAGCAAATCAACTAGAATAGCATTATCCAGATATAACCAATGTGAACACTTAATGATTATAATTCTAGACAAGTTTCCATACAAAAGACATGGGACAAAGAAAAATGATAAACTATACCACACATATTATTTAACATTTGTTGATAAACCCATTTAATTTTATACAAACTTAGAAAGACATTGAAATAAAATTTGGTATACATTCAATTATGTTTGAGATAAGGATTTACAAGGGTTGTTAGGCTGGTGTTTGTGGAAGCCAAAGCTAATAGATTCATTTTAAACATGTCCTGGGTTATTATCACCCCAGGGCAACGTACAGAAGCAAAAGAAATTGCACTCTGAAGAAGAAAATCCCTATTTATGGTTTCACATGAGTCTGTTGATATTCAGTTGAGCAAATACTAGTAAAAGGTCCAAAATTACAAAACATATGGCGAAAATGTACCCCTCTTTAAAGTCTTTAGAAACAATAAATAGCAGAATTAGAACTTTATTTTTTGAGTGAATTATTTATTACATAGGTTATATAATATATCTATAGTAACCTATGTAAAATATTGGAGGAAATCAAAATTATAAGCAAGAAAAAAGAAAACAAATACATCATCAATGAAATTTGAGTAATGATTATTTAATATTACTGTGCAGATAAAAATGCAGCTCTAGCCACCTCTGAGAAAGTCTTATATTTCAAGTCATTCAGAATCATCAGCTACTTCCTTGAGTGGTTATTTTTAAAAATTCAAATCAAGTTCTCTTGGTTTTCCACAAATAACTTACAATGTTACTGATGCCCCTTCAACCTGGATAATTATCTCTGTGGGAAAAGATAGAATATGTTTAAATTGGTCACTTAGTCACTGTCAAAGGAGTAACTTGGTCACTCTGAAATTTGAGATAAGAAAAATTGCTTCTAGATAGAAAAAAGAAAGATTTAGGAAGTATAGTACAGTGCAAATAGTATGATATGTTGCTTGTATGCTAAAAAAAATCCATGGTTTAAGCAATTTTTGAAAACAAATTACTAGGAATCTCAGTATGTGATGGGTTTCTGCAGTAAGGATTGATGCCAAAAAGACATTACCTTTCTAAAAATTCCGTACATTTGCCAGGCATGGTTGTATATGTTTGTGGTCCCAGCTACTCAAGAGGCTGAGGCAGAAAACTTCCAAGTCCAAGGTCAGCCTGGGCAACTCATCAAGTTCCTGTCTCAAAATGAAATAAAAAGAGCTGGCATTGTGGCTCAGTGATGCCTAGGATGTGCAAGGTGTGAGACTCTTGAGTTCAAACCTCCATACTACCAATCATCATCATCATCATCATCATCATCATTATCAAACAGAAAGATGATGGGATGTTAAGAGAAACACATACATTCTATCAAAATATTTGTTCTGCCAGTTTTACTAATTTCATACCTCCACATGCTTCAAGAAAGAAAATGCTGAGGGTAGATGAAGAATATGAACTAAAAATAAATATGCAAAAATTATGCAATTATTTTTGAAGAATTTTATTTTATAGAGTACTTGTTTGTTTTTAGCAAAATTGAAATGAAGGTACAGAGATGCCATATACCTCCTGCACCTACCCATGTATAGCTCCTTTTGTTATCAACATTTCCTTCCAGAGTGGTGTATTTGTTAAAATCTATAAACTTACATTGAAACATTTTTTTTTATCAACCAGAGTCCATGGTTTATTTTAGGGCTCTGTATTGGTGTTGTACATTCTATAGGTTGGACAAATCTATCGAGACATATACCATGGTTGTAGTATCATATATGGTAGTTTCTCTGCCACAAAAATCATGTGTACTATGCCTATTTATCCTTCCTTTCCTTAACCCCTAGCCATCACTGATCTTTTTACTATCTCCATCATGTTTCCTTTTCATTAAGGCCAAATAGATGGAATAATATGGAATATATAGCTTTTCCAGATTGATTTCTTTCACTTTGAATAATACATTTAATTCTTCCATGATTTTTTATAGGTTGATATCTAAGGTTGTTTTTAGGTGCTGAATAATATTCCATTGTCTGAATGTAGCACTTTATCCTTTGGCATTTTATTTTAGTTGTCAATTATGGTTTGTTGAACAGTTGTCAAGAGTAGAAAAGTAATTTATGACTATAAATGAAACTACTTTATAGGATTAATTTCATTCCTACACAACTAGATGATTCTACTGAATTTGCTGTGATGTTTGTTAGCGTCTCTTCCTTGATGTATTTGCTCCCCCTACCAATGAGGAAAAAGAAAAAAAAATTAAAAAGCATCACTGAAGATCTGAGAGCCTTGTTAGTTGAGAAAAAAAATTAACTTCAGGAAGGGATGCCTCTAGTAAAAGCAATTTTATGTTTACAATTTAAATTATTCTTATGAAATTATACTAGGGAGTGATGGCATCTATCAGTGCTAATTCCCATACATAAAATTTCAAAATAAAACTTTTCCTCATCATACATAATAACTTAAGTTCATCAACTATCTAAAATGTGCCAGTCAATGTGCTAAGTTCCCTTTCAGCATTAGCTTGTTTGATTCTCATAGTAATAGAACAGGATTCCTATGACAATTTTCCCTGAATTTCTAACTTAATATAACAAAAACCCCAAAGCCATTAACATCATTTGCAAGCAATGCATGTGCATGATGTAAAAATTAAGTTGATGAGAAGATTAGAAGCTTCAACAGAGTAAAATGAAGGGATAGCAGTAAATCTGAAAGAGGAAAATTGAACAGTTTGTTACCGATGAAAGGAAGAGAGCACTAATTCTCAGGCAATCAGTAATTACAGACTATATTGCTATCAGGTATAAGACTTTAAAACACAAGAATGACAAAATGTCAGACTCTTTGGCAAAGCAGAAGTTTGTTTCTGAGGTGTTTTGACTACTAATCAGGGACACCAAGACCTCTCAATTCAATGAGTGAATTGTTGGACCACTTTCACTTCATAGTATAAAATTAACTCAGTGAGCACAAGTTAATTAGCAGTTTTATGATAAGATAAAAGTTCCATTTATGTGGAAGTAAACCAAAGAACTTTATCTTTCTTATTGAAAAAAAAAAATAGATGCTAAGGTCATTTTAATTTAAATACATTTGCTAGAATCAAGGCGATTATCCTAGACTCAAGAAGACTGGAAAATTCTTCCTTCATTTTCTTTAGAAAGGCATATCAAGCACTCTGTAGCCAGTGCTGATGTGCTCCTGGACAGACAGCCTGTAAATCTTAGACACAAAACTAAAGGAAAATCCTGTCCTCACAGGACACATTATTTGTTTCCTGTTTCTGCTATCTTTTTTGAAAACTCTCTTTGGATAAATTATATCCTTTGAAATAGGTGTGTCAGAGGACCTATCTGTTCCAGAATAAGGAAAATAATACAAATAGATATTTTCCATAACCTCTCTAATGATATTTCATACAACATAATGTAAGTGAAAGATTATACAATTATTTTTACTACATAGGATCACAAAGTGTATACTTAAAGATGGATTCACATCTTTACTAAGATGCCAGCTTAACCAGGCAAAACTGGTAGTCTGAGAAGATGAACCAAGGATCTACTTTAGAAAAAATGAATCTTAGAGGGGGGGAAGATGGCGGCGAAGGGAGTGCATCAACTCCGTGTACCGCGTCATTGTGCGGGAAAATGACGAGTTAGAACGGCTAAAAGCTGTCTTGTTAGGAATTTCCAGCAAAATTGGTGTGCTCCAAAACCTAGTGGAAAGATTTTCATCACACGAGGATCAGCTATGGGGGCTCAAACGCGAGCGATCTGTCCGCATGGAGGATCACGCTGCTTATTCAGCAAATTGCCCCGCGGCTAGAGTCTGCGGCGCACACTGGGAAACGATGAGCTAGCGGCACAGAGATGCAGCGCTGCTGATTCTGTAGGCTCCTGCCAGCTGTGCATTTGCTGTGCTCGGAGCTGAATTCTGCGTTTGAGACGGGGGAAGGAAACGGTCCAGTTCGGTTCTCCACACCGGTCAGACCACAGAGGAAGCCAGCGGCCACCATCTTGGAGAGCTGACGTCACCATCCATGTTTTCGACTGATCGCAGCTATTTCAGCTATAGAACAGGTAATTTCAGGCTGACATTTGTCTGCATCTCGCAGACAAATTGCACAGACTTAGTGCTAAAGAACCTGTGAAAACTGCTTCTTGGAGCCTGCTCCTATCGGAAGACGCACCGAGCCCGGAGCGGCCGAGTTCCGGCTCCCAGAGCTGCTCTGGCCCAGGGCTATAGAACCCGCGGAAACTGCTTCTTGGAGCCTGCTCCTGTCGGAGCATGCACCGAGCCTGGAGAGGCCGAATTCTGGCTCCCGGATCTGCTCTGGCCCAGGGATAATGAACCCGCAGAAACTGCTTCTCCGTCTGGGTCCTGCTGAATACTGTGGAGGCCAGAGCGGCGGAGCAGAGCCGCTGCCCGTGCCCAGAACAGGCCCAGCGACCCGCCGGCATGGCAGTCACGTCACCCCATTTGGTGTAGGGGCAGAGCAGAGCCACCGCCCGCATCCGGAACAGGCCCAACGACCTGCTGGCGTGGTAATCACGTCACCCCAATTGGAGTAGGGGCAGAGCAGAGCCACCATTCACACCCGCAAGGTAGGCAGACCTGCAACCGACCGACGGATCAGGCCCAGCGACCTGCCGGTGCGGTAGACATGTCACCCCAATTGGTGTAAGGGCAGAGCAGAGCCTCCGCCCGCGCCCGGAACAGGCCCAGTGGCCCGCCCGCGTGGTAGTCACGTCACCCCAATTGGAGTAGGGGCAGAGCAGAGCCGCAGCCCGTGCCCAGAACAGGCCCAGCGACCTGCCGACGTGGTAGTGACGACACCCCAATTGGAGTAGGGGCAGAGCAGAGCCACCACCCGTGCCCGCAAGGTGGGCAGGCCTGTGACCGACCGGTGGATCAGGCCCAGCGGCCTGCCGGCGTGGCAGACACGTCACCACATTTGGAATAGGGGCAGAGCAGAGCCGCCGCCCGTGCCTGCAAGGTAGGCAGACCTGCGACCGACCAGAGGAAGAGGCCCAGCGTCCTGCCGGCATGGTAGACACGTCACCCCAACTGGAGTAGGGGCAGAGCAGAGCCGCCGCCCGTGCCTGGAACAGGCCCAGTGACCCGCTGGCGTGGTATCAAGTCACCGCAATTGGAGAAGGGGCAGAGCAGAGCCGCTTCTCGCGCCCAGAACAGGCCCAGCGACCCGCAGGCTGGTACTCACTTCACCCCAATTGGAGTAGGGGCAGAGTAGAGTCGCCGCCCACGCCTGCAAGGTAGGCAGACCTGCGACCGACCGGCAGAACAGGCCCAGGGTTTCGCGGGTGTGGTAGACATGTCACACCAATTGGAGGAGGGGCAGAGCAGAGCCGCTGCCCGCGCCTCCAAGGTAGGCAGACCTGCGACCGACCGGCAGAACAGTCCTAGTGGCCCGCCAGCATGGTAGACAGATCACTCCAATTGGAGGAGGAGCAGAGCCGCCGCCCGCCCCTGCAAGGGAGACTTTTCAACTATACAAGAGCAATATAAATATATAGGGGGAAAATTTCAAAAACACAACAGTTTCACCAAGCAGAAAGAAACACGAGCAATTTGAAAAGACAAGGAAAGAAAGGACCACAGGCAATGCAGGTCAACTCAACTTTAGAAGAGGTAATAGCTGCAGCAGATGGAATGTCAGATAAAGAATTCAGGATATACATGCTTCAGATGATCTGGAGACTCAAGAAAGACATTAGACAGCAAAATCAGACAATGAAAGATCACTTCGACCACTTTGACAATGTATTACATAAACAAATCCAAGAAGCAAAAGATCAACTATGCAGGGAGATAGAGGTAATAAAAAACAAACAGAAATCCTAGAAATGCAGGAAGCAATAAACCAACTTAAAAACTCAATTGAGAATACTACCAGCAGAGTAGAACACTTAGAAGATGGAACATCAGACAATGAAGACAACGTATTTCAACTTGAAAAGAACATAGACAGCTCAGCAAGACTGTTAAGAAACCATGAGCAAAACATCCAAGAAATATGGGGTAATATAAAGAGACCAAACTTAAGAGTCATTGGGATACAGGAAGGTATAGAGGTCCAAACCAAAGGAATGAACAATCTATTCAATGAAATAGTATGAAAAAACTTCCCAGACTTGAAGAATGAGACAGAATCCCAAATCCTAGAAGCCTACAGGACGCTGAATGTGCAAAATCATAAGAGATCCACACCTAGACACATTATAATGAAGATGCCCAACATACAGAATAAGGAGAGAATTTTAAAAGCTACAAGAGAAAGGAAGCAGATTACATTTAGGGGTAAACCAATCAGGATAACAGCTGATCTTTCAACACAGACTCTGAAAGCTAGAAGATCCTGGAATAACATATTTCAAACACTGAAAGAAAATGGGTTCCAACCAAGAATCGTGTATCCAGCGAAATTAAGCTTCAGGATGGAAGATGAAATTAAAACCTTCCAGGATAAACAAATGTTCAAAGAATTTGCAGCTAGAAAACCATGTCTTCAAAACATCCTCGGCAAAACATTATAGGAAGAGGAAATGGAAAATAACAATGAAAACCAACAGTGGAAGGTAGGACAGTAAAGGGGGGAAAAATAATCAAAAAGGAAAACAAACCATGTTTAGTAACATAAATAAACAAATATGGCTGGAAGAACAACCCATATCTCTTAAGGTCTGTAAACCCGACGAGACTTCAGAGCTATTTCTGTTTCTGCTGCTACAACTTAAGCTAGCTGCCTGCAGAACTTACCTGGACTGTGATTTACCTGGACTGTGAGTTAATCTATTGAGACACTGCTTTATCTGGACTGAGACAACAAACTGTAATCTACAACAAATTGTAACTCGGTATCTTTGCTAATGGTGTCATTGCTGGTATAATTTTTCCAAGGGCTTCTTGCATGGAGCCATCAATTAGCTTGGTATTGTAACATTTTGTATCCTCCCTTTCTGTTTGTAGCAGGTTATTTATGGTGTTTCTGTAAAAAACACTATGGTCCTTATTTAAATTAAACAAAAGGGGGAAATGTTAAGGTCTGTAAACAAGTCAGATTGGCACCTGTTATTTTGCCAGAGAAATGTTAGAGTCTGTAAACAAGTCTGGATGGCGCCTGGCCAAATGCCAGAGGGAGTGGTTTGTGAAGTAACAAAAGCGAGCCATTAAGTGTGGAGATTCCTTATTGGTTGACTGCTGTATCTATTTTATGCTAATTAGATAAGCTGTGTAAAATGTATAAATATCGCTCAGATCCTACAATAAACGGCTCCTATTCCTGCTGCATCAATCTACACAAGTCATTCGTCACCCCCCTGGATATTCTGCTACAGCCGGACTGCAGCACATATCTCAATAATAACCCTAAATGTTCATGGCTTAAACTCACCAATTAAGAGACACAGGATAGTAGAATGAATGACAAAACAAGACGCAACAATATGCTGCCTACAGGAGACGCATTTGATAGGAAAAGACATACATAGACTGAAGGTGAAAGGTTGGGAAAAATCATATCACTCATATGGACTTCAGAAACAAGCAGGAGTGTCCATACTCATATCAAATAAAATAGATTTCAAGCCAAAGTTAATCAAAAGGGATAAAGAGGGACACTACATACTGCACAAGGGAACCATACACCAACAAGACATAACAATTATAAATATATATGCCCCAAACAATGGTGCAGCTATGTTCATCAAGCAAACTCTTCTCAAGTTTAAGAGTCTAATAGACCACCATACAATAATCATGGGAGACTTCAACACACCTCTCTCACCACTGGACAGATCTTCCAAACAAAAGTTGAATAAGGAAACTATAGAACTCAATAACACAATTAATAACCTAGACTTAATTGATATATATAGAATATACCACCCAACATCAAGCAGTTACACTTTTTTCTCAGCAGCACATGGATCCTTCTCAAAAATAGATCATATATTATGTCACAGGACAACTCTTAGACAATATAAAGGAGTAGAGATAATACCATGCATCTTATCTGATCATAATGGAATGAAACTGAAAATCAATGATAAAAGAAGGAAGGAAAAATCATGCATCACTTGGAGAATGAACAATAGGTTACTGAATGATCAATGGGTTATAGAAGACATCAAGGAGGAAATTAAAAAAATTCTTAGAGACAAATGAAAACACACAACAACATATCGGAATCTATGGGACACATTGAAAGCAGTTCTAAGAGGAAAATTCATTGCTTGGAGTTCATTCCTTAAAAAAAGAAAAAACCAACAAATAAATGATCTCATACTTCATCTCAAAATCCTAGAAAAAGAAGAGCGAAACAACAGCAAAAGAAGTAGAAGGCAAGAAATAATTAAAATCAGAGCTGAAATTAATGAAATCGAAACAAAAGAAACAATTGAGAAAATTGACAAAACTAAAAGTTGGTTCTTTGAAAAAATAAATAAAATCTACAGATCCTTAGCCATGCTAACGAAGAGAAGAAGAGAGAGAAATCAAATTACTAGCATACGGGATGAAAAAGGCAGTATCACAACAGACACTTCAGAAATACAGAAGAAAATCAGAAACTATTTTGAATCCTTATACTCCAATAAAATAGAAGATAGTGAAGGCATCGATAAATTTCTTAAGTTCATATGATCTGCCCAGATTGAGTCAGGAGGATATAGACAACCTAAACAGACCAATATCAATTGAGGAAATAGAAGAAACCATCAAAAGACTACCAACTAAGAAAAGCCCAGGACCGGATGGGTATACAGCAGAGTTTTACAAAACCTTTAAAGAGGAACTAATACCAATACATTTCAAGCTATTTCAGGAAATAGAAAAAGAGGGAGAACTTCCAAATTCATTCTACGAGGCCAACATCACCCTGATTCCTAAACCAGACAAAGACACTTCAAAGAAAGAAAACTACAGACCAATATCTCTAATGAACCTAGATGCAAAAATCCTCAATAAAATTCTGGCGAATCGGATTCAAAAACATATCAAAAAAATTGTGCACCATGATCAAGTAGGATTCATCCCTGGGATGCAAGGTTGGTTCAATATACGGAAATCAATAAATGTTATTCACCACATCAATAGGCTTAAAAATAAGAACCATATGATCATCTCGATAGATGCAGAAAAAGCATTCGACAAAGTACAGCATCCTTTTATGTTCAAAACGCTAGAAAAACTAGGGATAACAGGAACTTACCTCAACATTGTAAAAGCAAACTATGCTAAGCCTCAGGCTAGCATCATTCTGAATGGAGAAAAATTGAAGGCATTCCCTCTAAAATCTGGAACAAGACAGGGATGCCCTCTCTCACCACTTCTGTTCAACATAGTTCTCGAAACATTGGTCAGAGCAATTAGACAGACGAAAGAAATTAAAGGCATAAAAATAGGAAAAGAAGAACTTAAATTATCACTATTTGCAGACGACATGATTCTATACCTAGCAGACCCAAAAGGGTCTACAAAGAAACTATTAGAGCTAATAAATGAATTCAGCAAAGTGGCAGGATATAAAATCAACACGCATAAATCAAAGGCATTCCTGTATATCAGCGACAAATCCTCTGAAATGGAAATGAGGACAACCACTCCATTCACAATATCCTCAAAAAAAATAAAATACTTGGGAATCAACCTAACAAAAGAAGTGAAAGACTTATACAATGAAAACTACAGAACCCTAAAGAGAGAAATAGAAGAAGATCTTAGAAGATGGAAAAATATACCCTGTTCATGGATAGGCAGAACTAACATCATCAAAATGGCGATATTACCAAAAGTTCTCTATAGGTTTAATGCAATGCCAATCAAAATCCCAATGGCATTTCTTATAGAAATAGAGAAAGCAATCATGAAATTCATTTGGAAAAATAAAAGACCCAGAATAGCAAAAACAATGCTAAGCAGGAAGGGTGAATCAGGCGGTATAGCGATACCAGACTTCAAACTGTACTACAGAGCAATAGTAACAAAAACAGCATGGTACTGGTACCAAAACAGGCGGGTGGACCAATGGTACAGAATAGAGGACACAGAAACCAATCCACAAAAGTACAACTATCTTATATTTGATAAAGGGGCTAAAAGCATGCAATGGAGGAAGGATAGCATCTTCAACAAATGGTGCTGGGAAAACTGGAAATCCATATGCAACAAAATGAAACTGAATCCCTTTCTCTCGTCATGCACAAAAGTTAACTCAAAATGGATCAAGGAGCTTGATATCAAATCAGAGACACGGCGTCTGACAGAAGAAAAAGTTGGCTACGATCTACATACTGTGGGGTCGGGCTCCAAATTCCTCAATAGGACACCCATAGCACAAGAGTTAATAACTAGAATCAACAAATGGGACTTACATAAACTAAAAAGTTTTTTCTCAGCAAAAGAAACAATAAGAGAGGTAAATAGGGAGCCTACATCCTGGGAACAAATCTTTACTCCTCACACTTTAGATAGAGCCCTAATATCCAGAGTATACAAAGAACTCAAAAAATTAGACAACAAGATAACAAATAACCCAATCAACAAATGGGCCAAGGACCTGAACAGACACTTCTCAGAGGAGGACATACAATCAATCAACAAGTACATGAAAAAATGCTCACCATCTCTAGCAGTCAGAGAGATGCAAATCAAAACCACCCTAAGATACCATCTCATTCCAGTAAGATTGGCAGCCATTATGAAGTCAAACAACAACAAGTGCTGGCGAGGATGTGGGGAAAAGGGTACACTTGTTCATTGTTGGTGGGACTGCAAATTGGTGCAGCCAATCTGGAAAGCAGTATGGAGATTTCTTGGAAAGCTGGGAATGGAACCACCATTTGACCCAGCTATTCCCCTTCTAGGCCTATTTCCTAAAGACCTAAAAAGAACATGCTACAGGGACACTGCTACATCGATGTTCATAGCAGCACAATTCACAATAGCAAGACTGTGGAACCAACCTAGATGCCCTTCAATAGACAAATGGATAAAAAAAATGTGGCATTTATACACAATGGAGTATTACTCTGCATTAAAAAATGACAAAATCATAGAATTTGGAGGGAAATAGATGGCATTAGAGCAGATTATGCTAAGTGAAGCTAGCCAATCCCTAAAAAACAAATGCCAAATCTCTTCTTTGATATAAGGAGAGTAACTAAGAACAGAGTAGGGACGAAGAGCATGAGAAGAAGATTAACATTAAACAGGGATGAGAGGTGGGAGGGAAAGGGAGAGAGAAGGGAAATTGCATGGAAATGGAAGGAGACCCCTCAGGGTTATACAAAATTACATACAAGAGAAAGTGAGGGGAAAGGGAAAAATAATACAAGGGGGAGATATGAACTACAGTAGAGGGGGTAGAGAGAGAAGGGGGAGGGGAGGTGAGGGGAGGGGGGATAGTAAAGGATAGGAAAGGCAGCAGAATACAACAGACACTAGTATGGAAATATATAAATCAATGGAAGTGTAACTGATGTGATTCTGCTATCTGTATATGGGGTAAAAATGGGAGTTCATAACCCACTTGAATCAAAGTATGAAATATGATATATCAAGAACTATGTAATGTTTTGAATAACCAACAATAAAAAAAAAAGAAAAAATGAAACTTTTTTTGTTCCTCTTAGCTACAATAACTAGAATGAAAGCCATAAATTCCGCTTCTCCCGGGTGGTGTTATAGCTGGTGCAGATGAGCCTGACGAGAAGCACAGGTATAAGCATTAGGACAGTGTAGTGGCCTTGCCAGGTTTCCTTCTGGTGAAGATGGCAGAGTCCAGATGGGAAGTCATGAAATCACTAGTCTTACAGTTCCTAGACTTCCCTACAGGCACTCACAAACAGCACACCAAGGCTTAAAATTGCACACCACCCACCAGTGTACCTAACACACGTTCACTGTTGTGATTTTTTTCAGATATTTGTTTCAAAATAGCTATAGTTCATTGAGCTAAGGCCTTTAATTTTTGTCCTATACATACATACATAGATTCTCATTTAGTCTTTCTACAACAAATAATTAGGTAGTATCTGTCAGAGCAACAATACAAATTTTCAGAAGTTGGTGTTATAAATGCTTGCCTACTAATAATAAAAATTATATTTGTATATAATTAATGTCAAGTTGCATGTAATATATATACATTTAAAGCATCCATTTTAAGTATAGAGTTTACTGGGTTTCATAAATATGTACATCTGTGTTATAAAAATCATTATTTATACACATTATATAATGACTTTTTTTCTTTTTCTTTTTCTTTTTTTTTTTTTTGGTACCAGAGATTGAAGCCAAAAGCACTTAACCACTGAGCCACATCTCCAGCTCCTTTTGTTTTTAATTTTGAGACAGAGTCTCACTAAGTTGCTTAGGAAATTCTAAGTTGCTAAGGCTGTCTCTGAACTTGGGATCCTCCTTCCTCAACCTCCCAAGCCACTGGTATAATAGGTGTGAACCACCACATCCAACTAGACACACACACACACACACACACACACACACACACATACACACACATATATATTTCAACATAACAGAAGGTCCTTTGTGCCCTCACCCTTCTGTAATTGAACACTTCACTCTCAGTCTAAATGCACAACATGTCTTTTGATTTGTATCATTGTAGCTTAGTTTTCCTTGTTCTGGAACTTCATATAAATGAATATTTTATATTGAGCTTCTTTTATTCAGATCATGTGTTTTGAGATTCATTTATGTTACTGTATGTGTTATTATTATTACTGAATATATTTGTGGGAATATACCAAGACTTCTTTATTCACCATTGGTGGAAATTTTATTGTTTCCAATTTGGATCCATTATGAAGAAATCCACAGTGGATATACTTGTGTTGTTCTGGTTTTCAACATGTATCATTAATTTATCTTAGATAAGTAACTAGGAGGAAAAAAATGCTATATTGTAGGGTATTCCTTTAGTTATATAAGAAACTGCCAGACTGTGTTCCAAAGTGTGTAATCTCATATTTGCATCAGCAATGTAAGAGCATTTCGTTTGCTCCTCATCTTTGTCAACAACTAGCAATGTTGGATCTTTTAGTCGTATGCTTCCCTAGTGTATGTGACAAGACATTTCATGGTGGTTTGACTTCTTTAATAACTAAAGGTTAGTAACACTTTTTTATGCTTATTAGTTACTACTATATCTTCTTGTTTCAATATTTTTGTTCAAAACTTTGACTATATTTTTAATACAGAGCTACAGGAAAATATATAATATTTTTTCAAATAATTTTTCATTTTTTAAGTGTACATTTTGAATAATAGAAGTTTTAAATTTTAATGATCTATTTTGTTGATTCTTTTCTTTTATGGTTAGTCCTTTTGTGTCTTATGTAAGAAATCTTTTCTTAAACCAAGGTCACATACATATTTCTCAGTTTTCTCTAGAAGCTTTGCATTTAGTTTTTATGTCTAGATTTGTGATCTATATCAAATCAATTTTTTGTGAGATAGAATTGATACTCAATTTTTTCCCAGATTCTTCTTTAGTTGTTCCAGCACCATTTGTTGAAGACTATTCATTGCACATTGAATTATTTCAGTACTTTTGATGAAAATAAATTTACTACACATGTGTGGCTCTCTTTCTAGATTCCATTGACCTCTGCCTATCTTTATGCCAAGACTACATATCCTGACTGCAATAGCTTTATGATAAGCCATAAAATCAAGTAGCAAGAGACTTTCAATTTAGTTATTTTTTAAAAATTGCTTTGGCTATTATAAATCCTTTGTATTTCCATTCAAATATTAGAAATGCCTTTTAAATTTCTATAAAACATCTACTTGAAGTTTGGAATTTTATGAATATATAAATTAATTTAGGAATTACTGACACTAATTTTGAGCCTTCAAGTCTGAAAACGTATCTCCTTTGTGTGTGTGTGTCTTCAATTTCTCTTAGTAATATTTTGCATTTCTCAAATATTTATACCTTTAAGCATAGGTGTCTTACATATATTACATTAAATTGATTCTTCAGATAGTTATGTTTTTGTTATTCTAAAAAGAATCTCTTATTTTAACTCAATTTTCCAGTTACTATTGCTAATATTGAGAAATACGATTGTTAAAATTTTGATCTTGAGTCCTATGACTTTGTTCAAATAATTTATACCTCTACTAGATTTCCTTTATATGCATCAGAATTTTCTTCTCAAAAATCACACTGTGAAAAAGACAATTTTACTTCTTTCTTTACAGTGTCTGTGCTTGTACTTCTTTATTTATAACCTTTGGATTCATTAGAACATGCACTACAATGTTGAATAATACTGGTGAGAGTGGGCCGTCTTGAATTACTCCTGAATTTTGACAGGCACAATTTCAATATTTAACCATTTAGAATGATATTAGTTTGAAGTGTTATTGTTGTTTTAATAAATATCCTTTATCACATTGAGTATGATTCCTTCTAGGTTTTGTTGCTGAGAATTTAAATGGATGTTGAATTTTTCCAAATGCTTTTTCTGCATTATTGTGATGATCACACATTCAACTGTTTCTATTGTCAACATGATTTTTCCTTTGTCATCTTCACTTTAGTATTGCACCCATGCAATGACTTTTTTGTTTTTTTTAAATTTCAAGTGTTATATTTCAGCTTCTAACATTTCCCATTTAAAAAATGTTTTATATTTCTTTGTGGAAAATTTTTAGTTTTTATTCATTTAACGTGTATTAAGCTTTACTTCATGAAACAGTTTACTTAGCTGCTTTAAACTCTGAATACTTCCAACATCTGGCTCTTTTCCCAGATTATCATTTCACTTCAGTATTGGTCAGATTTTCTGGGTCTTCTTATGTCAAATAATTTTGGATTGGATCCTAGAAACTTTGGCTATTATTTTGTGTAAACTACAGGCTCTCTTATGATCTTCTTGATCATGTTGCTGTTTTATTTTTGTTGTTGATTTAGCAGGTAATCAGCCCAGTTAGGTGCAGGCCACAAGTTCTGGTTTGCTTTATGTGGGTAGTGGTTCTAATCTCAGTTTAATCTCCAAATTTTTGCTATGCTTATTTGGTCTTTCACACATACATACCATTCAGGGATTAGTCCGAGTTTGGGGCTATGGTTTAAATCTTTGTTTAGCTCTCAACATATTTGTTATACTATTTGGAATCTGTTTAATTCATGCATAGCTCAGAGGTGTGTCTGAGACTTGTGTGGGTTTATTTAGAGAGTAAGAAATTCTTTATCACTCTTTCTGAACTTCCCCTTAACAGTCTGCCCTGATTGAGGCTCCTTTTCTAGATTCCTCTTTCATACATGTAGGATTTTTTTAGAAGTTTTATCTTCTCCTGTTTCTGTTCTACTATGCAACTGTGTGAAATCAATATAAACGTTACACTCATCATCCCTGCCCTATGTCTGACTTCCTTTCATAAGCTATTTACTTTCGTTCACACTTCAGAATCCTCAGGCAATTTGTTTTGCATTTTTGTCTAGAGTTTTTAATTGTAATCAATGGAAGAGAGGGATGGAGGGAGGGAGAGAGAGAGACTATAGGGGTCATTTCTTGCTATAGCAAAAGCCCAAATTTGTCTTTATATTTATTATCTAAATGTCTTTATTTTATTTAATTTTGAAAGATTTTTCTGGGGATAGACTTCCAGGTTAACAAGATTGTTTATTTGTTTAATTGGTTGTTTGGGTTCTTTAATTGGTTGTTTGGGTTCTTCTATTCTAATGGTCAAGGAAGGTAGGTCTCCTTATTGAGTTCTGTGTGTTATGTGTCTCTTCCTTCTGCTACTTTATATGTATTTATATATATATATTTATATATTATAATTTTTTCTGTATTTGACTATGATATGTCTAGATATAGCTTTATTTTTTATTTTTACTTTTTGCAGAGCTGGGTATTGAACATGGTAGCCAAATGTTCTATACCCATCCTCAGTAGATATATTTATTAGTCTTGCTTGGTCCTCAGAGGTACTATAGCTACTCATTTTTTAACTTCAATGTCTTAGCTGAGCTTTCTGGATTTTTGAGTTTCTTTTTTAGAGAAATGTATGATACTATTTTGAACAATATATCTTCATGCATTTTTGACCCATTTTCTGCTTTCTTCCCTTTTGGGATTTCAATTACAGATATTGAATTATTTGATACAGTCCCACAAATTATTGAGATCTGTATTTATCTTTTAAAAAAATCCTCTTTTTAGGTCCTTCAACTTGTGTCAACTTTTACTAACTTGTCTTCAAGTTTATAACATCTTGTGTTGTTTTATCTAAGTTGCTATTATTCCCATAAAAGACTTTATAATTGAAGCATTGCATTTTCAGTTCTAGGATTTCCTTTTCATCTTTTTTTTTTTTGTACTTTTAAAATCATCTAGCTTTCCCACCATTGTGTTGATCTGTTTCTTAAGAATTTCAAACATGTTTAGCATAGTTATTTATGCTACTTTTTTTGGAGGGGGGTGCCAGGGATTGAACTCAGGGGTACTATGGCTACTCATTTTTTTTTAACTTTAATGTCTTAGATATTCATGTCTTTTTTCATTAACTTTTTTTCTTGGATACATGTCATGTTTTTGTGATTTTTTTTTGCATGTCTAGTAATTTTATTATATATTCTGCATTGGGAATAACTCAATTAGTCACAATGGTTTACCCTCTAGAAGGTGTTTTATTTTATTCTAGCAGGCAGTTAAATTGTTGAAGAATCATCTTAAATGTGTAGACTTTATTTTAGTTGTTAGGCTTTGCCTTCATTGTAGGGCATATATCTTTTTCTTCAGATTTAGAAGTATAAACTACTTCTCTGAAGTAGGTCTTTACTAGTTTCAACGAAAATCACAATGTATTTATAAACATCTTTTAGCTTAGACTTGAATTCCAAAGTATTTTCTCTAAAACAGGTAGCAGATAGCAGCTGAAATTTCTGCATCCTCTTTCAGTCTTCTCCATTTCTCCCTTCCTTAGCTGGGTTCCTTAGATTATCACTCAGCCAAGTACCTAGCTGAGGTTCACCAAAAGTTTGATAAATGTTTCTGTGCATATTTGGAGGCACTCTCCCTCTCTTCATTTTACTGGAATTTTTCTTCTCAAATTTTAGATGTTCTGTTGGTCCCAAAGTCCATCATATGACTTCTGATATCTGTCTAAATTCTAGTTTCTCCAAGCACCATGTTTGGAGAATGCACTTGAGGAAAAATGAATATAAATGTTTGTTACACAAATATAAATAAGTGATTCACCCTGTCAATTCTGCTTTTCATTTATGAACATTGACTAATATTTAAGATGATTGCTAAGTTTGGTCAATATACCAAATTTGACTTTAACTTTATAACAAATGAAATGTGTGTGTGTGTGTGTGTGTGTGTGTGTGTATTTGTATACACATTCATACTTGGAATTAGTTTCTACTTTACATATTGATAAATAGAAACACAATTGATTAGAAAAAATAACACTTGATTATGTCTTAAAGTGTGGTGGAGCCAATAGCTATTTTTTAATCTTTAAAAAAATAGCAATATAATTTGTTTTGAAATCACTTAATCCTTTTTTCCACATAAATTCATTCTCCTGTATTCTAAAGAATTATCCCTTTTCTGTTGTTGCAATATTACCTTGCTAGGAATAATTTAATTATTCATTTAGAAATAATTTCTGAAGACCTACTGTATATGGAAAACACTATGTGGACCCTGGAGATAAAATAGTGAATAAAGTGTTGACATTTTAATCAGCCTGGAATAAAATTTATTTAAGTTCAATATGTTGGAAATATGAATTTACAGACATTTTTGGAAAAGGGCAATACATTATGTGTTAATTATCCTTTTTAAAAATGATATTTTGATATAACAATGCTATAGCTACAGTCTACGAAAATAATTTAAATGTATT
The DNA here is from genome assembly GCF_048772815.1 of Callospermophilus lateralis. Taxonomy (NCBI): domain Eukaryota; kingdom Metazoa; phylum Chordata; class Mammalia; order Rodentia; family Sciuridae; genus Callospermophilus; species Callospermophilus lateralis. The sequence goes on from NC_135316.1 coordinate 78,849,396, forward strand.
AAAAATCTGTTAACAATAGTAAGTGACAAGAAAGAACTCATATTTCCATAATAGAGTTATGTTAATAAAGGACGTTAGCCTATTTGATAATAAACTGTAACCAATAAAATATTGTTTACAAGAAGGGTTTAATGGTGTGGGAAAATGCTTACCATATAATGATAAATGTCAAAAGCAGAATAATGCATATAGTTTAATTTCAGTGATACAAAACAATATGTGAGGAGGCAGAAAATGTATCAAAATTTTAACAGTGCTTATCCCTCAATGGAAAATTACTGATTTTATTGTTTATTGTTTTCTTTCCCATATTTTCTATAATTTCATCCAGCCATTGCTAAAGTTCAGACTTTTAATTATAGTGTATATTTCTTGTATACTAGATTTTATTTTTCTTTTGAATAATTTTGATATTATTACACGATTTATTCATTTAAATTAAGTACAATGAAAGTAGCTACTCAGATAAATTGCTTATCACAATAAAGGGAAACAGGCAAAACTTTCTTCTTTAGAAACCAATACTTTCATATTGTATTTAAAAACCAAATTCAATTTTGTATCTCTCATACAATAAATGAATTAAAATAGCAAAAATAAAACAATGGAAAGAATTATAAACTACAAACAAAACTAGGAAAATGTAGCAAGAATTTTATGATTCAAAGCAAAAAAAAATCAAAGCAAAAAATAAATTAGGACAAAGGGAGTTATTCTACATTGATAGGATATATAATACACTGTGACAGCTTAATAACACAACATCAAGACACATAGAGGAGGGGGAAAAAGAGTAAATTCAAAGAAAAACTAGCAGGAGCAATCACTGTGAGAAACTTTAACAGAGTTATTTTAGCTTCTGTCACATAAATACACAATAACAAAAGAATACACAGACAAACAGAATTTGAATAATATATTTCACCAAGCCTAATATTTTAACCCTGCATCCTATGGAGAATGAATTTTCTTTTCAAGCATGCCTGAATCATTTTTAAAAACCATTTTTATTTTACACTACAAGGAAAATTGCATCATATTCAAAGAAGCAAAAATTATAGAAGTCATAATCTTCTAAATTTGACACAATTATACACGCAGGTAGTGATGGCAGGTGACTAAAGGTTCCAGCTGTGTAATAGTTCCCAGCAACAGCATCCAGGGCAGCTCTTGCTCAGAGGCAGTGCCTCCAGCAATTTCCAAGGAACCATGGATAGTCTAAGGGTTGCAGATATCTGATCATTTTATGTGGGAAATGGATCATAATCTAGACCGAGGAGGAAAGAGTATAATCTGGCCAATTCTATTGAAATCTATGAACTGACCAGAGATTCTAAGTTCAACAAGTCAGTTCAAGGAAGCAGGAGTGATACCAATACTTTGATAAAATGATTAACTGGAACCTGGCTTAAAGGACTCTCTTAAATGAAGTTAAGATGCAAGTAGAGAAGGAAATATTAAGTCTTAGGGATATAAAAATTCTGGGATTAACTGATTATCTTTTTTCTAATTGGAAGGACAATGAGGAGGCTTCCTTCACTGAGTCATTGAGAAATACAATGGTAGAAAAAGTACAGTAGTTCTACAGTAGTTCTCTGCATGATGTGGAGGTCTGACAGAGATGCCTTCATGGAAAGTGACTGTCTGGTTTCACTGGGGATTGTGGGGTTTCAAAGTGACAGAGGCTGGAAAGCAGGGATTCACTACCAGAGAAAGGGTGGGCAATACAGAGAGGCAAATAAGAGAAGAACTTTATACTGAAAAAAACCTGACTAATATTATATCAGCAAGATGATAAAAATTATAACAGTGATGTCATTTTGGTAGTCCAGATCCTATATATGCTGTGATCTATCCTTAGTCTAATCATGGTAAAAACATCAATTCAGTAGGACACTCTGCAGATCACCTTATTGCTACTCCTCAAAACTGTCAAGGACATTGAAAACAAAGTCTGACAAATTACCACAGCGGGAGATACCTAAGGAGACATGATAAATGTAATGTAGAATACTTAATGGAATCCCGTGGGGGTAGAAAAGGACATTAGGGAAAAATTAAAAACATATAAATAAAATATGTACTTTGGTTATTAATGAAGCATCAATATGATGCATTAATTGTAGTATATGTACCACAGGTGAAAGTGTATAGGGTACACAGGGACCCTAAGAACTAATTTTTCTTTCTTTCTGTAATTCTAAAACTGTCCTAACATTTATAATATCTTGGAAATATTTTGAGACAAGTGGGCACTATACTAGGCAGTCCTGTAAAGTTAGGGGACTCTGTTGAGAGAGATTCCACAAGCAGGGTTCTTGGTGGACTAGCTTCCTTCTTCTTATTCCTAAAGCATCTTCTAAGTGTCACATAATACTCAGGGATCCTTAAAATAAATAATTTCATATTCTCTGATTTCCATGGTGTCTGGGGAACCTCATGAGAAAGAAAGCAAAACCTTTTAGAATTCAGGATTTACACAAATACTGTCCCACCAATATTCAACCAACTGTCTCAGTTCTCTGATATTTTTGCCTTATCTGTGACAACATCTCTGTCATTTGTCTGTGTTAACCACACTGGCCAGTTTGCTCTTCTTCAACCCTCTAGACAAACAATTGGAAGACCCTAGATGAGTTGTAGACTAGGCTTTGTACTCATTACATAGACATCACTTCTAGTGAATTTACCTGTAGTAAACCAGCTATACCTGAAAATCATACTAGTCACAGACTTGGGTTTTACTGCATTGAGTTTTGGTCAATTAATTAATTAATTAATGGACATAATTGGACTATCTGTATGATCTGATAGCTCCTTGGATATTTGACTGACCTCTTTACAAGAGTACAGCATACTTTAGCCACTTCCAATCCTGCATCTCACAGTGCTCATTAGAGCTTCTCACAATTTAGTATTTATTTCACATTATTGCACAGTTTGGTATCTGCCACAGATTTTCTATTTACTCCTTTCTCTATGAAGGAGTACTCTTTTATGTGAACTAACCTAGACTTAGAATCAGATTGTAACCCTACTTTCTTTGAAGTTTTCATTTTCATCATGCATAATGCAACATGATGCTTTTATCTAAAAAAATGCTTTTAATGCTAAGAGTCCTATCCATTAGTGGTACTGCCTAAGAAATTATTTGTCTTGAAGCACCGCAATATCAGCCTTCTAAATGAGAAATAATAAATTATTTGATCCAAAATGTGTATTGCACAAAAGTTATATAAAATATGAAAAAAATCTATATAGATACATTCTGTGTGTATTTTATTTAATTTTGACTTTAAATAAGCAAATTTCTAAAAGTACCATGGGCTCAACACATACATATGCAATTCACCAAGACTAGAATTTTTATATTTTTCCTTTCTTTTAGAAAAGAGGCTAAATAGAAACTAGATAGAAACATATAATATTAATTTGAGTGTTCATTGTTGTATATGCTCATAAGATCCTCTTTTTTAGAGTTGTAACCATGATGGGGTCATTACAGGTAAAAGGTCCTTTCTAAGGAACTACATGGATTTCTTGCTGAGAAAATTCTAACTTCTAAAGAGTAGTGATATGACAAATTAAATGACAATTTATAGATGACTCTCATCAAAAACTTAAGTGCAATTTTAATACTATTTCAACAGAGAGACCTTTTCCCTTACGTTAATATTCCGTTCTGTGGTAGTCTTAAAGTGCAGTCTGCAATCAATATCTCAACATTATCTGAAAACTTGTAAGAAATGCCAGTTTTAAGCCTCATCCCAGATCTACTGAATCAGAAACTCTGAGGGTAAGGCCCATTCATATGTGTTTTAACAAGCCCTTTGGGTGATTCTGGTATACACTAAAATATGATGACCATTGCTTTCATAAAAATGTTTAAACTTCAGGATCTGCTTTTCATCTTCAGATTAATGACATTTATAACTTTTTGAGCCAAGAGAAATAATTTATTTCTTTACTTTTTCTTTTATGTCTCCAGATACATTTAGCTTTTTTACTCATTTCAAACTTCTATAATCTGCTGACAGCAATGTAATAAAGTATTTTTCATTTCCATTAAACAAGCTTTTTATTTCCTTCACTATGCTTCATTTTGTTTTCCTACATCTTCTGGATATTTGGGACAGCCTAGCTTGAAAGCACAATTCCAAACGTAGCCCATTTCTATATGAATGTTCTAAAACTCTGTCAAACACACTTTTTTTTTTTAAAATTCAGTCTATCACAGTAGAGACTTTTACCAGTCTTATCATCAATATTTTACCTATCTTCAAAAAATACTCAGGAAATTATTTCTTTCTTAAAGAAAGATATGATTCTAATACTGAATTATGAATCCCAATCTTAGCTAAATTATTCATGATTTTGGTTTGAAAGGATGATACTTCAGCTGCAAGATGTAAAGTCTTTTATTGCTTTAAAATTATAAACTTATTCATTCATGGTGGTCCCTCCGATTGGTATTATCCTTTTTTTTGAAAATGCATGAGTTTCTTGATCTAAAATCTTGCATGGGGTAAAAAGATGCATTATCTCACAACTGATTTCTGTTATACCCAGTTATTTCTTAAAAAGAAAACAAGAACACTACAAGACATTTATAGCACTCAGAAAAACTTATTTTGGAAGTTAACCACATGAAGAGAATTTTTGTAAAGACCAATCTTTCACAATAGTAAAACTGTGAGTTGTGCTTTTTAAAAGATTATATCCAAACAAGTCTGACAAAATGACATCAAGCAGGAACAGTTTCATGGTAGATACAATCTCAGCTGCAAGTGGTAAACAATAAGCCTATGTGCAAACTCATTTTCTTTTTACTTATATGAAAGCATACTGCAATTACACCTTAAGACAAAAAGCAGGGGAACCTAGGCTCTAGTCTTGGTGTCATCATTTACTAGACATGAAATACAATTAGCAGGTAACTAAATGCAGATTCATTATATTGATTCACTACTATTTTTAAAGTGTTGAGTCCCATTTTCAGATATACAGGGATTGTCAGAATAAAAAGATTTCCAGGAGTCCTCTCCAGCCAGGTGTGGTTGTGTGGGCTAAATGATCTTGTCAAAAATAGGAGCATAATTTCCAGAAACTACTAATTTTCCCTTTCTTTCTTCTTCAAACTAGTCTGTGATTATAATTGCTTGAGATTCAGCAGCCTTCTTTGACTAAGAGTTGGTTTTGTGAATGAAACCAGAATGCAGCAGAACAGTAAGAGAAAAGAAGCTTGGATCTTTCAATAGTAAAACCATAGAGCAGCCTTGAACTTGAGAAAGAAGTAAGCAAAAGAGTTTGAGAAAGAACTAAATTCTATCATATTTAAACCAAAGTGTTTTTGGTTTATATTTCAGCCAGTCCTAATACCAGCTAATAAACGAGGTATGATATTTAATTATTTTGAATCTCATCAGTGTTCAGTCTTGTAAAATGCTAATATTGTATTCACACAGCAATTATTGATATTTATTAATATAAGTAAAAATACTCCAGAGTGATATATGAATAAATTATTAACATAAATTATGCAATAATTTATAGTAGCAATTTGTAGAAGGAACGCATTTTTTAAAAAAAATGTTGACTTTTTCCTATAAGAACAAACACATTTAAGAGGATTCTTGGTCAATCATTGTTAGAATGGTTTAGTATAAACTACATTAGAATCATAAACTTTTCAAGTAATTATGATTTTCAACATTTCAATGAACAATTTTAATATCATTATCTAAAGGTAGTTTCTGAGGATTTTATAAAGTTTATGTTTCATATAAATTACCCAGGAATATTTTAGAATGCGGTTAATAGTTTTCTGTGGAGCTTTGGAACTGGAAAATATCATGTTAAGTGAAATAAGCCAGACTCAGAAAGCCAGGGGTCAAATGTTCTTTCTCATATGTGGAAGCTGGAGTAAAGTGAGGAGGAATAATGGAAGAGGATCCTACAAGAATAGAAGAGAAATCAGTGGAGTAGAGAAGGGTTTGAGGAGAAGAGAAGACAGGCAGGAAACGAGAGAAATTGCAGTATGAAATTGACCAAATTATCCTATGTACATATATAAATATACCATAGTGAAATTCCACCTTTATGTATATGTATAAGGACTAATTTTTAAAACTATAAATAAATGCAAGGAATATCTGTAGAGCAGAGGGAGGAGAGCATGGGGAGGGAGCAGAGGAGGGAAAGAGGAAATACTGGGAACTGAAGTGGAGCAAATTATATTCCATGAATGTATGATTATGTCAAGATGAACCCCAACATTATGGATAATGATAATGGACTAATGAAAGCATTAAAAAAGAATATCAAGTGCCTTAAATATTTTAGGGCAATAACATATTAGGCTATGAATCAGGACTCTGATTATACACAGCTTCAAGTGCTTGAGAAAGATCTAATTTCATTTATGAGGAAAATTCTGGACTGAATCAGAGGTATTCTTGTGAACTTCATCCCACCCAAACAAGTCTTCCATAGCTGGACCATAATTTTCATGAAACAGAATTTGTGGCCTTGGAAAGCTGTTCATAAATCACATAAAGCTCCTACTAATCAATAACATAGCTTATAGATACCTGTGGTCTTCATCAGGGAAATCAACTTTGATTTGATTGCAGTCTAACACCAAATACTTGGTGAATATGTAATACATCTGGTATTCATATCCTGTGATTTAAATTGTTGCATTCTGTTAGATCACAAAAACTCAGTGTACTTATATAGGAAAAGGAAAAAGACATTCACTGGTTATGATCCATGTTTATACTCTTATCTGAGGGGAAGTTTTTCTTTGATAATTATATATTTTGTTTTGGTTATACCATTTTTGGAAATATTATTTAATGCTTTATTGAGGATACATAAGGGAAATTTCCTATTAAATTCTATGAAAAGCCTTTCTCTTTTGATGAGGACATATGCATGCATTCAAATATATTTTATATCAAATGTTATTTAAATATATTTTAATTGGAAAAAAGAAATTCAGTTATTCAAGTATTTTTTAAAAAATTTTAGCTGCTAGGCAACTCAGAATATAAATTGAACAAGAAGAGATAGATTATGTTTTATGGTATTATAGAATCCCCAAATTCTTAAGAGTTAAGCCAATATACATCTATTTCTTCCTCACTCACAGCCTTCTACTCATCTGATGACTCAAGCAGCCATCCTCCACAAAGTGACCCCAAAATCAATGCTTTTCACAGATTGTGATTCTCATCTTGCACAACACCCCTCCAGAGAAAGACTGGGATTCAAGGAGTGTCTTTTCTCTACCAGTTTAGAATTGACCTTGACTTATGTCACTTCTGTTCAAATTCCACTGACTTCAACTTCATCACACAGACTCACCCAACAGGCTGGGAGTGTAGTCTACTCTGTCAAAATAGAGCGTAATTACACTGATGAATAATACAAAATTCCAGCCTGTGAGTAATGGTGTCTGTGACCATTTACTAGGAATCTTTGGAAGAAAATGCTCAGAATTGTGTGGGAGTCCTCACTCAGACTAACCCTAGTTCACCAGGAAATAATCATTTTTTTAGCTAATGACATTTGCACCATATTTTCTAGGATTCTGATAATAGCTGAAATGAATTTTTAAATATCTTTATAGGGGAAATTCAAAGGAATAAAATAAACATTTGCTTAGTCATGGAAATAAAAAATAGCACCTCACAAAAATTAATGTGTGACACAAGTTTTATGGGGGTACAGATGGTGAAGTAATGAAGGATGTTTATGTCTTAGAATGAAGATAGAGTTCATATTGTTTATAAAACAGTCTTTTTTTGGGCTGGGGATGTGGCTAAAGCGGTAGCACACTCGCCTGGTGTGCGTGCGGCCCGGGTTCGATCCTCAGCACCACATACAAACAAAGATGTTGTGTCCGCCGATAAATAAAAAATAAATATTAAAAATTCTCTCTCTCTCTCACTCTCTCTCAAAAAAAACAGTCTTTTATCATTTTATTGAGTTAAAGCATGGCAGGAAGAAATAATGGAAAATTCTGGACTGAATCAGAGGTATTCTGGACCTCTGGGGGAAAAAAGCTAAGTTTTAAATGGGGGGCTTTTCCAGGTACTTCTATATGCATCGATTCATGCTTAGTGTTATTTTTAAAAATAATTTTATTTTTCTGTAAAAAAAGCAATACTAGATTTAAATCTGCCTTACTGTGTCTTTCAAGTATGCAAGCTCCCTTCTCCACATAAGAATCTAGATGACTTCTTCAGCCTGAGAAGGGAGACTGACCTGGTAAACATGATTGTTCTCAGAATTGTGGAAAAAACTGCTCTACAAATTTTCAAACACTAAGAATGTGACCAAATACAGACACCTTTGATCAACTGTATTCAATAAATTTATAGAGAAATCTATGCCTGGAAATGAAAAAAATTAATCTTTACAAAAGAACTTTGATTTTTATGCATATATAAAAATAGATGTGCAAATATTGAAAAGTTCAGGTAAAGAATTTCACAAATATACACAACGCCCATAAATGCTCTGATAATCTCCCTTCAGGGAAAAGATAAATCCAGCCCAATCTGAAAAATAGAATTTGTAAGAGGAAGAAAATATTCACAGTAGTGCCAAATTGTAACTGTTTTTCTTAGACATAACTTAATACAAATGTGCCTTAATTCAAAAACTGAGGCTGGAAGTAGATGTTCTCTCCATTTATAACAAATCATGATACAGAAGGGTCAGCTGTATTTTTTGCTTCCTGTTTTTCTTAATAGCTGTGGGCTGGTTCTAATCCCAAGATATAGACTTTAATGGGATGAATTCATTGGAAAATCAAAGTAGAAGGAAAACACATAGGTAACATCATTCAAAGACTTTAAATATCTTGATAGGCAGAAATATGTCCCTGATAGGGATGTGTACATATGTTCATATGCACTGACTACATTTTCTGATTATGGTTTTGGTAGTTCACCTGTCTAAAGTAATTAATAAACATGTTTGGCAGCATTAGACCATTTCGAAGGAAAAAGGTTTACAGCTTGCCTCTTAATTTATCATTACCGAAAATGTTCTCTAGGAATGAAGACCTCCTAACATCATACATTCTCAACAAATTTTCTCAAACTTTGGCCAACAGTAAGGAGTTTTTTTTTTTTTAACTATTGTTGGCATTCTAATAGAAGAAATATTTTCCTTAGAAATTATATAGAAGAATACCATCTTCATAGCCATGGGTGCAGCTAGAAGGGGATCTATGGAATCATTAGTCTAATGGGAACATTTTAGACATTAAAGACATTGTCAGGATTATTTCCACCCCAGTCTTAAATAATCAGTTGTAGTGAACCTTACTCTAATTGATCTTGTTTAGATGAGTAAGTCACAATGGTAAGTCATTGGTCTGCCAGCTAACCATGGCATTTTTTCTGTGGTAGGATTTTGGATGAGAAGCTAAATAGGCCTGATAGGATCAGTGTAGCATAGCAACAGATAAGGTGGGATCTGTTGGACTTTGTGAAGGCAATCCTTCAATCAATGTGGTATGAATTTTAGCAAGTTGCTTAATATTCTTTTTTTTAATAAATTTTTTTTAGTGTTAGGTGGACATAATACCTTTATTTTACTTATTTATTTTTAATATGGTGCTGAGGATTGAACCCAGTACCTCACATGTACTAGGCAAGCACTCTCACACTGAGCTACAACCCTGGCCCCAAGTTGCTTCATTTTCTGTTCCTTAATTTCTTTTTCTGTAAGTCATGAATAAATGCAATCACCTGAAGAGTTAAACAGTTAAATCAGACTCAATATAAATAATAAATTCTAATTGGTATCCATTTTACTAATAATTTAAAACAGAGAAGCCATAGCAAGACCAGGTGAACATTCCTTCCATGGGGATGTTGAACACTGCCAAAGAAAAATTCCAAATGTCCTTTACCTTCCATGTTTTGAGGCCTTATGGTTCAGATTCAATACATAGTTGTTATATAAAATTTGCAAAAGAATATGGCCTAAACAGGGAACCATTCGGTTCCAAAACATCTCCTTTTGTGTCCTATTAATTAGATAGCTTACTTGAGTTTTTCCAGGCAATAAAATCCTCCAAATCCTTAAATTTCAGTTTTATTTATAATAAACAACCTAATCTGACTGAGGATACCCTGCTGAAAGCCTTTCACAGATTAAAACTTTTATTTTCCTGCTAATAAATAGCTTTAGTGCATTTATAAGCAGGTCTGATAACTGAAAAGTTGGCAAAGAAATTTGAATGTTTAGCTTTTCCTTTACCAGGCATCTCCACTGAAGGCAGAAAATAGGTCACAGGTCTGCTGGTAGGACTTTAATTCCCGCTCACCATTTGTGTTTTTAAGGAATAAAGGAGTTAGAAACACATGAAGCACTTAAAATAGCCTTTGCCATATAATTACTCAAAGATATAATTTATTGTTGATATCATTATTATTAGTTTGATATTGGTAGGTCAGGTAAAATCTAGGCTGGGGTGTCATTTTGGTACATGTGACTGCTAAGGAACAATCAGGGGAATATGATTAGTAAAAAGAAGAGAAAGAGAATGAAAGAAAAAGAGGAGATGCCATGTGGCCCTAAATAAACAAAAGACAGAGAAACCACCTTGAATCTGGGTGCTTCCCTGTTTCAAGCTGAAGTTCATGTGAGATTATCATTGGTTTCATTTCTGAGAGCAGTCACTGAATCTCTTCATAAATCTCAATTAACTATTACAGATTTATTTCTCTTCCTCCAAACAAAAGAGACTTGTCTAAAATATTGCTACCTTTCCCAGGACATGCAGCAACCTGGAGTACTTTAATAACAGTGCTACAGATTCAGCTAAACTGAGAAGAGTCTCCTCTCCTCCTACTACTATAGCAGCTGTCTCAGATTAGGGGAATCACATCAGCCCTTTTCACTTTGGCTGGGAACACATTAAGCTTATGTATGCAGTTCAGAGTTGCTCCCAGTTTCTGCAAAATTCAAACTTTTCTCACTTTGATTAATTGACTGTATAAATAATACATCCCTTGCAACTCATTAAATCCATTTCTCAATGTAATTTCATGAAACCAATAAATGGTGAAAGAAAATCTTTTCAACAAATGGTGTTGAGAAAATTGGATATCCACATGCAAAAACATTATGTTAGATTCATTTCATGGGTAAAAGTCATCTTGAAAATGAAGCAAAGACTCAAATTGAAGCCTTAAGACTATAAAAGCCTTAGCTTAAATTCTTAAAACTATAAAACATTGGAGAAAAATCTTTATGACATTGGATTTGGCTATGATTTCTTGGATGAGACACTAAAACAGGCAACAAAAGTAAAAATAATCAAAATTCACTACATCGAAATTAAAAACAACTATGCACCAATGTTCACAATCAACAAAGTGAAAATGAGATTTTTCAAATGGGATAAAATAGTTGCATATCATGCATGTATATATGAAGAATATATGAATATATGAAAAAATATATGAAGAATATATGAAGAAATACTACAACTCAATGACAAAAAATAGATAACCTGATTTAAAAGTGGGCAAATCACTTGAATAGACATTTCTACAAACAAGATAGACAAATGGCTAACAAGCACTTGAAAAGATGTTTGGCATCACTAATCAACAAGGTAATAAAGTTGTTATAATGAGATATCTTGGCATTCATTAGGAGAGCTACTATTGAATAAAACAATAAATAAGAAGTGTCAAGGGCATGAATAAATCAAAACCACTGTACACTATTGGTAGGAATAAAAAAATGGTGCAGCCAATATAGAAAATAGTATAGTATTACCAAGAGGTAGAAACAAATGTCTATTAATGAATGAATGCACACAGAAAGTGTGGTATGTACAAAAAATGGAATATTATTTAGACAAAAAAAGATGTGTCATAGCTTCAACATGAATCAACCTTGAGGATATTAGGCTAAGTGAATTAAGACAGTAATAAATTGACAATAACTACATGATCCTACTGACATGAGGTATCTAGAGTAGTCAAATTCATGAAGAGAAAATACACCACTGAAACTACTCTTATTGTTGAAAACAAATTCTGTGGAGTCAAATCAATGTTCAATTTATATTCTTTGTTCTAGATCTTTCAGAGAATTTGAAACAGCTGATCATTTTCTTGCTGAACAATGCTTCAGTTTTCTGTTTGGATTACATACTCTTTCTATTTTCCTGATACAGTCCTGACAATATTTTCTAGTTTCACTCCCTAGTCATCCCTTGCCTTCCCAAACTTCAGATGTTGGATTACCACATGACATAATTCTTGGAGCACTTTATTTTTTAATCTACCCACTCTCTCTAAGTGTATTTACTCAACTCTTTGGCTCTAAGTATCATTTATATATGCATGCAATTTATTTGTTTATATCTCAGGGCTCACTTCATCTCTGAAATTCAGACCTTGTGTCACTGCCTCCTTCACACCTGAACTTAGATACCTAGTGGGCATCTGAATCTCAATAAGTCCACACCAAACTTTTATATCCACTGTTTTTCTGCTCAGTTATCCCACTAATTAAATGGTAACCTCCTTCAGGCAGTTTCTAGACCCAAGAAAGTAAAAGTCATCAATGATTCATCTCTTTCTTAGCAGATTCTACTAGTTTTATATATAAAACATATTTAGAGTCAGATTTCTTCCAATTGCCTTCACTTCTGGTCCAAGCAACTCTATTTTGCCTGCACTGATACAAGAGCCTTCACACTGGTGTTATTCTTTCCTTCTTTTTCGTCTACAGTTTACAATCCTCACAGCAATCAGCATACTCTTTAAAATTGGAGATCAGATGGCATCACTGTCCTAAATCCTTTTGACAATGTTCCATAACTCTAGAACAAAATCCACAAAACTCAGACAATGATTTCATGGTGCATATACTCCTCTGACCTGATTTTCTCTCACTCTTGTCTTTATGCCCTCCACTCTGTCACACTGCTGTTCTTCTAGCATGCCAAATTAGTTTCTGCCCCATGGCCCTGACACCCAGGTTTCCCTCTGCCTGGCATGTTGCCTCTCTGACATGAACATGGTTCTTCCTCCATTTTGTTCATGTTTCCACTCCACTGATACCTTCTTGAAGAAGCTGTATCTAACCACCTTACTGTACACCATCCTTCTCCTTACTTGTGATCCTCCTATGGGGCTGTATATGTTTGTTCTAGAACTTACCACTGTCTGAAATTATTTTATGTGATTTTTCTGGTTACATTTGTGTGAGACTTACTTATTAAAATTGAAAGTCTTTCAGTCAGGGTTATGTTTATTCAATGGCATTCCCTCAGTACCAAGAACAGGTCTTAGAATATAGGTATGTACCATAAATATCCATTAAATAAATAATAACCATCAACATATTGAACATGCCCTATTTTATGCAAACATAGAACAAGTTGGGAAAGAAACACAAAACTTAGCAAAACAACTTGAAGATAATTTAAAAAAAAACTTTTAGTTTTTTCTTTACATATTTCAATATTTTAAATAAGTTTCATGGCCATCTATTAGTTTATAACAAAAAATAATCACTTGGTTAAAAACAACACCTGTGTCTGGAAATAGCTTGTTGCATAGTGAAAAATATTAGCAGAGGGGATACCAGAAAGTAGAAAAGGATATAGAAAGTTTAAACAGAACAATTTCAAGTAAGGAAATTGTATCAGCCATCAAAAGCTTACAAACAAAGAAAAGCTCAGGACTGGATGGATTCTCAGCAGAGTTCTAACAAACCTTTAAAGAAAAATTTGTATAAATCCTCCTCAAATTTTTTCAGAAAGTAGAAAAGGAGGGAACTCTTCCAAACACATTCTAGTATCACCCTGATACCAAAACCAAAGACACACCAAAGAAAGAAAACTTCAGACCAATATCCTTGATGAACATAAGTGAGAAAATTCTTAATAAGAGAGAAGAAAAAAAAAAGATTATCAGTTACATTTTCCTCATGAATAAATATTTAAAGCTAATGTATTAAACATTTATTATCTCCAAAATTTTCATATATTTTCAATACCTTTTCTTCCTTTGGTTTTGAGTATTTGATAATAAGAACTCTTTTAAAATTAAACACATACACACAAACACAATGAAAGGCATTTGTTTTATAAAAACCTTGGACAATTCAGAAAATTAAAATCACATATATATAGTTGAATTTTGAAGAATCTATATATTTAGCATATTTTATTATCAAGGTATTGCTTTTTATTTTGAATGTTACAGCTTCATAACTGAATCTCTATTATTAAACATTTAGATTAATTTTTTTCTTTTTCCTTTTTCATTTTGGTACTCTGGATTGAACCCAGGGTGCTTAACCACTGGGACATATCCCCACCTTTTTTTAAAATTTTTTTTTGTTTTGAGACAGTGTCTGGCTAAGTTGCTTAGGGACTTACTTATTTTCTTCTTTGCTTATGTTAATAATGCTATGGTAAAAATCCTTGTACAAAAATCTTTGTGCATATCTCTGTTTTCTTCTTTTTTTAAAAAAAACTCCTAGAAATGGAAACTGGATAAAAGGAGATATTTAAGACATTTGATAATATTTCCCAGTAACCCTCCAGAAAGATTGTATCATTTTACATTTACCTCTGCTCTTATGAGAATGTCTGCTTCTTAAATCTGCCAACTCTGAATGTCATATTTCATTTTAGTTTTTGGTATTTGATAGAAAAAAATATCATCTCAGTGTATTATTTTGTGCCTCAAGTGAGTTTTGAATTTCTAGCTTTTCTAGTTGTTTGATATCTAGGAAATTTGAAAATGTTTAAATATACTAACAGTTCCTCCCATGCTCCCTCTCCCTATCCCACTATGAATCAGCCTCCTTATATCAGAGAAAACATTCAACATTTGGTTTTTTGTGACTGGCTAATTTCACTTAGCATTAGGGGAAGCGAGGGGGCATGGGGTTATTAATGATGGTGGAATGTGATGGTCATTATTATCCAAAATACATGTATGAAGACACGAATTGGTGTGAATATACTATGTATACAACTGTAGAGATGAAAAATTGTGCTCTATATGTGTAATAAGAATTGTAATGCATTCTGCTGTCATACATAAATAAAAATAAATTTAAAAAGCAATAGCAGCACCCTCAAAAAAATAAAAAGGAGGCTATAGAATAGGAACAGAGAGGAGGTGAAAAAAATAATGTTTTCTGGTTGTTGATAATCAATCTGATAAGGAAGAAATGACAGAACATGAACTTTTCTGAGGAATTATAGATAAGCAGATTAGTCTTATTTTGGGTCTGGGTGATATCGTTGAAGACAAGAATTCCCTTTTGGTACAGAGTCACAAGAAAGTTTCAAGTCAGTGACATATTATTGTTTATGAGCTTTGTTATAAGTTAAAAATTAGACCAGGTAAATATTGACTGGAAACAGATGGAGTGAAGGAGAAGATTCTGGTCTTAACTGAATGGGCAGAATGGTTTTTTGCATGGTTGGTGTCTGCAGATATTCAACGCTTTCCTCTTGTGTTTTAGTATTCCATCATACTTCTGGATTGCTTTGGACCCTTCAAGTAATGTGAATGTCAATTCTATAAATCCATAGTAAATAGAACTGGTGAGAAAAAGATTTTTATGAATTATCTGTAAATAGAAACAAATGATATTTTCAAAAAAATAAATAAAAAATAAATACACTAACAAGCCATCTGAATTCCTTGTAAATGAATTGCTATTCATCATTGTTTTTCTTTTCTTATCAAATTGCAAAGACACTTATATGTAAACACTCTACCTATCATATACAATAAAAATATTCTTTTCTCCACTTAAGAGAAATTTATGGAGCAACAGTTACGATGAGCAGAAACAACTGCTCCAAATTAATTATAAAAATGTGGATTGATGTAATCACACAGTTCAACACATTGATATCTTTTCCTGTGTGCCAAGCACCACACTGGCCACTGACTGAAAATACAGAAAACACATTCTCTGTTCAAATGCAATAGACTGGGGACACAGGTGCATCAAGAGCTAGCTAGGAAAAACATGCTGAACTTGAGACATTTACCTGCTGGGTGGCTTCCAGGAGGAGATTGTGCTGTTACTGAATTCCTGCCCATCCTTATTTTGCCCTGAACATGGATACACAAATAGATTTACATGTTGCACACATACACCACTCATTACACACATATCAAAAACAGTAATGAATAGTAATTCATTTAAAATGTTAAATATTTAAATATGTCACACATATACACCACTCATTACACACATATCACACAACATATACATGCACATGCTTTCTCCTCATGTATGCTCTTTACAGATGTCCTTCTCCTGCCTACAAAGTAAGCTGTTGGTCAGGAGAAGGTGAAAACAGGACCATATAGATCTGCAGCCCCTTTGAAATTCATGGTTTAGAGACATCTTTTGTGCAAATGTAGCACTTTGTTTGGTCTGGCCTTCTGCCACCCTAATCAGACAGGAATACAGTCCAGGCTCAGCTGTTAGCTCATCATTCCACACCCCACTGACTTCCTATAGAACAGACAAGGAAGTGAACCAAGGATAGAGCTAGGCTAGTTTGCAAATCAAAAAATAATAAAAATAAAATTTATTTCAGGCAAAAGAAGAACATAGAAGTCTCTGTCAAAATAAGATGAAAACATTTAAAATTTTCTAAGCTCATAATAATATATTCATTTAGTGTTCAGAAGATAAGCAATAATTATTCCTGAAGAAGGTAGGAATGCCTTCTTTTCTGACATTTTCTGGCTTTTTCGGTACCCTAATTTATACAGATAATGAAATAGATTAATAAAGGTTAAGTAATACAAGTAATCAAAAGTAACATTAGGACTGAATCCAAATATTAAGAGCCCTAGCTCAGCACTCATCTCAGCATAAGATGTTGAGAATATAAAACACAGGCTAGATTTGCAATCCATTCATCAATAGAAGATGTATGGTCTATGTGGGGAATATTAGGTGGATGCTAAAAAGTGAGTGAAAAATGGGGAATTCAGTGTGGTTTAAAGGGGACCCTTCACAACAGTACATGGCCAAAATTTTGATGTCTTCATTCAGGAATCTCTCATCATTATCATCACTATTGTTGCTATGGTTTGTATATTTGTGTCTCCTTCAAAATTCATATGTTGAAACTTACCCACCAGTGCGATAGTTTTAAGAGATGAGGGCTTTGGAAGATGATTAAGTCATGAGGGTAAAGTCCTAGTGAATGGAATTAAAGCCTTTGTAAAAGATTTCACAAGATCACTTCAGCTTTCCACCATGTGAAGACACAGGAACAAGACACATATTGGAAGCAGAGACTACCCTCACTAGACACCAAAGCCAGAGAGGCTTGATCTTGGACAAATAAATTTGTGTTCTATGTAAATTACCCCACCTATGGCATTTTGTTATAGCAGCATAGACTAAGGCAGTTATCATCATCCTCAATAATATCTCTTGCTCTGCACAACCACAGCCTCCTGCAGCTTTCACTATGGTCAATCTCATCCTCAGATTTCATATAGAGATCATATCAAGTATTTTGTCAAAGTGATAGAAAGTTGACCAATGCAACATATTACATACAAGATGACGTTTAAGTTATTTGACCTCATTCTTCTATGACCTGTCTCCTCCAATTCTCCAGCATTTTTTTCCATCACTTTTGTCTCACACTTGATGCTCCAAGTTTATTTCATCCTTTTGGAAAATCTCGTTAACTTGGTTAGATAACCATCTGTGGACCTCTGTATATATTACTTCATCACTCTTTGTAACACATTATATGAATGTTTTCTAAGGAATCAAATTTTTAATTTTGTGTTTGATAACAGACACTCAGGTCAGGCTTGTTGGGTAAGGCCAATAACTTTATTGGACAAAAGTATCTGTCATACTCTACAGCCCAATTCCCAGGATTTGATCACAGATATGACACTTGAAAAAGTTATCTCATCTGTTTTCCTCAGACTTTCTACCTATAATATGGGAATGATACTGTATATAATTATGAGGAATAAATAAATTAAATAAATACATAAAGCACTAAAACCAGTGGCTAGCACATACATGCTCTACAGATATTTGCTATTATGATTGTGAATAAAGGTAAAATTAAAAATGAACTTATCCTCAAGGAGCATAGAAAGACTAAGAAGAAAAATGATGTGTGTAAAAAGAAAAGAAATAATAATTGAATTCAAAATACATTAGTACAAAAATGAACAGACTGAGAGAAAGAAGTGTTTCTTAAATTTTGCAGAGGAGCAAAGCATTTTAGGCCCAAAGGTAGAGGATATCTAAAACCTTCGGGAGGTAGTAGGACTTGAAGGGTTAGAGTCCTCAGTAGGTACTCAATGAGCATCTGACACAGAGTGACTCTGTTGTGAGGAGATGTTCATACAATGTGGCATTGCAGATTGTTAAGCATCCCCAAATCTAGGGCACTTATTATCAGAATAGCAACCCCATGGTGATAACCATAGATACCAAGATAATTCTAAATAATCTCCTAAGAGAATGGTATTGCTCTGGTTAAAAATCTCTTGCAAAAGAAGAAAAGTAGAAATGGACATTTCAGACAGAAAGAATAGCAAGAACAAAAAAGTATAGATGTATGCCCATAAAGTGTTTATAAACCAAGATTTAGGCCAAAGCATAGCAGAAATATAATTTTGATAATGACCTCAGAGACCAAAGTGTGAAGAACACAGATATTATGAACTGAATAGCTATGTACCCCTCAAGTTTATATGTTGACATTCTACCCATCAATGTGATGCAATTAGGAGGTAGAGCCTTGAGACAATTAGGTCAAGAGGGGACAGCCCTCACGATGGGGATTTGTGCTCTTAGGAGATGAGATGCAACAGGTGGTTCTGAATTTCTCTGCTATCTACCATGCAAGGATAGGTAGCAAGAAGACATCCATCTGCAAACCAGGAAATGGTCCTTCACACTTTCAATGAAACTCAATCTCTTGTCACTTTGGCCTTGGGCTTCTTAGCTTCCTAGAACTATGAATGTTTCAATCAGCTTTTTCACTGCTGTGACTAAAAAGACCAAACTAGAACAATTGTAGAGGACAAAAATTTTATTTGAGCCTTATAGTTTCAGAGGTCTTAGTCCATAGAAGGCCAACTGCATTCTTCAGGGTTTCAGATGAGGCAGGATATCATGGCGGAAGAGTGTGGCAGAGTGAAGCAGCTAACATGCTGATCAGGAAGCTGAGAGAGAGATCTCCACTTGCCAGATACAAAATATATACCCCATAGCCACACCCAAGCCCCACCTCCTCCAGACACACCCTATCACTTCAATTACCACTCAGTTAATCCCTATCAGGGGATTAATTCACTAATTGGGCTAAGACTCTTATAACCCAATCATTTCTTCCCTGAACCTTCTTGCGCTGTCTCATACATGAGTTTTTGGGAGACACTTCACATTCAAATCATAATGGTGAGAAATAAATGTGTTTTTTTAAAGCCTTTCAGTCTGTAATATTTTGCTACTACAGCCCAAACTGATTATAACACCTGATGACGAGTTCAGGAATTAGTTTGGAATATTTTTAAGCACTGTTCCCCTATGCCTCACTTTCTGGAACTCAGTGGAAGGAATATAAGCCTTGGTGTCAAACAAACATGTGTTTAAATCCTACATCTATTATTCACTTCTGTATCAGTCATTTCATCTTTCTCAATATCCATGAATCAAGCAAATAGATTATTGTGAAGAATAAAGAGGTATGTCTCATAAAGCACTTAGCAACGTGTCTAAAACATAAGACTTATACCAAAAATATGGGTTTGCTTTTTTAAATTCCTCTTTGTTCTTTCTGCCAGCTCTCCAGGTTAATAATTTGCACCTGGATAACATTCTACTTCATTTTATTTTTAACTCTAACTAAACACATCTAATTATCAAGTTTAGAGAGTGGGAAAGAATGTATTTTGCCCAAAGTGTCTGGAACAAATTATAGTTTTGAGGCTCAATGGAGGATTCCTAGGGGGACTATTCTTAAGGGGGCCACCTGAGAGTAGTTTATTTAGAACACTTGATAACAAAATATCACACAGAGGCAATCATCTTGTGCCTTGAATATGGGAAGAGGAAGAAAGAAATTACTTTGATAGGCAAGTTGGATGTTCATTTTTATATATGGTCTATCATAATTCTTTTTCCCAAATTGCTTAAAAGAAGAGCTTTATAGGCATATTTTAAAATCTTGTATTTTGAAGTCTCTTCAACAATTAGAAATGTAACTACAATTGGCTCTGCTCCTTCAATTTCCCATTTAATATGAAGCCTCTACATTAATAACTTCTTGCTGCTTACAGTCTGTTCTTTTAGAGGTTATTTTGGGTACTCACTCCCTCCCCCCCCCCCTTTTAATCAAAGGGGTTGTTGAATGCTGGTTTGAGCTCTTTGTTAAGAATTGTAGGCAATGGAAAGCAGTCTGACTACTGGAAACAAGCAAACAATATTCTGTTCATTGGAATGCTGTGATTGTATACAGTAATACACACAAAGCTATGGCACCTCACAAAGAAAACCTTTCAGCCACTGTTGAAAACCCGAGCTGATGATTAGGGATTAATCCTTAGGTGTATGAATTACTTGCCCAAATTTCTTTGCCTTTCAGATACCTACCTTTGGGGCCATTGTTCTACTCTTTAGAATTTCCAAGGGAGGACTTAAGAGAACTGAAACTGCTGCTTAACAGTGCTTGGTAATGGACTGTGGTGAGGGTGAAATCTGTAGATTAATAATGCTTCTCTTTTTTTTCTTTCTATTTGTTCCATTTCATTCAATTGACTATTTAAAATTATGGAGATTTATTCATAAATTTCAGATTGCATTTGTGAATTGTAATTATATATGCAAAAAACATTTAGGACACATTTTGTAATTTATATATTTAACTGACAGCCCTGTCTGAAAAGCAGCAACCAGCAAATTGTATGAGATAGAATCTTGCAGGTTGAATTATCTCTCTCCTACAAAACAAGATATGCTGGAGTCCTAACCCCCAGTACATCAAAAGTTAACCTTATTTTGAAGTAGAGGTTTTATAGAGAAAATTGGATTAATGAGGTCATTAGAGAGGGCCCTAATCTATTATGACTGATGTATTTATAACAATGGTAAATTTGGATACAGACCAGTGGAGATGCAAAGATGATATAAATGACAGGGAGAAGATGATCACTTATAAACCAAAGAGAGGCCAGCTGACACTTTGGTATTGGACTTCCAATCTTCAGAGCTGTGTTGTTCAGTAAACCCCACGCCAAGTCTGGAGCTTTGTTAGTTCTAGAAAACTAATAAATAGGCTTACACTTTAAAATTGGTATTTATTTCTATTACGTATGAATTTCCATTTTTCCCAGCACCATTTGTTGAAGAGGCTATCTTTTCTCTAATGTTCGTTTATGGTGCCTTTGTCTAGGATGAGACAACTGCATTTACGTAGGTTTGTCTCTGTGTCTTCTATCCTGTTCCATTTGTCTTCATGTCTGTTTTGGTGCTAATACCATGCTCTTTTTGTTACTATAGTTCTGTAGTATAATTTAAGATCTGGTATTATGATGCCATATGTAACAGAATGAAATTGAACCCCTATCTCTCACCCTGCACAAAACTCGACTCAAAGTGGATCGAGGACCTAGGATCAGAGACTCTGTACTTACTAAAAGAGAAAGTAGACCCAACTCTCCTTCAGGTCCACTTAGGAACCAACTTCCTGAATAAGACTCCTAAAGTGCAAAACATAAAATCAAGAATCAATACATGGGCCTGGAATTGTAGCTCAGTGGTAGAGTGATTGCCCCATGTGTGAAGCACTGGGTTTGATTTTCAGTACCACATATAAACAAATAAATAAAATAAAGGTCTACTGACAACTAAAGAAATTTAAAAAAAAAAAGAATCAATAAATGGGATGGTATCAAACTATAAAACTTCACAGCAAAGGAAACAAGTACATGAACAGAGATTCTACAGGATGGGAGAAAATCTTTACCAACAGTAACTCAGATACATCATTAATCTGCAGGTTATACAAAGAACACAAGACATTTAACACCATAAAAACAAATAGCCCAATCAATAAATGGGCAAAGGAACTAGGCAAGCACTTCACATAAGAATATGAATGGTCAGCAAATATATGAAAAAATGTTCAATATCTAGCAATTAGAGAAATGCAAATCAAAACTACACTGAGATTCCATCTCACTCCATTCAGAATGGCAATTATTAAGAATATAAGTGGCAATACTGGTAAGGATGTGGGGAGAAAGGTACTCTCATACATTGTTGGTGGGACTGCAAATTGGTACAACCACTATGGAAATCAGTATGGAGATTCCTCAGAAAACTTGAAATGGAACCATCATTTGACCCAGTTATTACACTCCTTGGTGTGTACCCGAAGGACTTAAAATCAGCATACTACAGTGATGGAGCCACATCAATGTTTACAGCAGCTCAACTCACAATAGCCAAGCTATGGAAACAACCTAGGTGTCCTTCAACAGATGAATGGATAAAGAAAATGTGGTATGTATACAGAATGGAATATTACTCAGCCATAAAGAAGAATGAAATTATGGCCTTTGCCTATAAATGGATGGAACTGAAGAATATCATACTAAGTGAAATGAGCCAATTCCAAAAAAACAAAGGCAGAATGTTCTCTCTGGTATGTGGATGCTAACCTAAAATCAGGGAGGTTGGATAGGGGGAAAATAGAAATCTACTGGATTAGACAAAGGGGAAGGAAGGGAAAAGGGTGGAGAGTGGAACAGAAAGGACAGTAAAATTAATCAGATTTCCTCCTGCTTCTTGGTTGGGACAGCAAGTGTGGTAAGCTAAATGTCTAATTTCTGAGCACTTCCTGAGACACACCTTCACCAACATACCTACAGCATCTTGACCTTTCTATCTCCTATGGGCTTTCTGGTTTCTTTTTGGGGGGTGAGGGGGTACTGAGGTTTAAACTCAGGGGAACTCAACCACTGAGCCACATGCCTAACCCTATTGTGTATTTTATTTAGAGACAGGGTCTCACTGAGTTGCTTAGGGCCTTGCTTTTGCTGAGGCTGGCTTTGAACTCATGATCCCACTGCCTCAGTCTCCCAAGCTGCTGGGATGACTAACATGTCTGGAAGCCTTCCTGATTCCTGATGCAGTTTAAACTTTCTAGTCTCATCTTTTAGTTCTTCAATTCTAGGTTCTATTTATTTTTGACCTTCTCTTTTGTCTGGCTATGATCTTGCCTTCTGGCCTTAACTTTTTCTCTTTACTTATAATTCTACCCTATATTCAGATTCAACAGCATTGGCCTCAGTCTTCCTCTGGGGGCTCTTTTGCTCTTTACTAGACATCATTCCAGTTACATAATGAAGGTTAAGTTTAGGTGAGCACAAACATAGCAGGGATCTGTCAGGCTTTAAGCATTGGATGAGAATATCCAATAAGACCAACAAAATGTGGTTTAAGGTTTAAGACAATCTGTAGTAAGGCATGTTTTTATACTGTGAACAGTTTTAGGTGTACTTACTAAGAAACTTTAGTGGAATTTTTGAAGTAAAAATTAAGACTTTGCTGCCAGCCTGCTCTGCTCCCAAGCCTCTGCATAGGATTCCTAAGGGCAATGAGCAGAGCTATTTAATATTTTTGTCTGCAGTTAATAAATGTTGAATAAAGTAATGACAGAACTCCAAATAGATAGATATGAGCCACCATGAGAAAATATGGATGCACTATGTCGCCTTCCTTTTTCACTGGCTTTAAGATTTATGAAAGGATTAGAGGGTAGGTCAAGAAGAGTAAGAAAGTAAGAGAGATGGGCAGATGTTGATGTCATGGGAAGCAGTATCTTTCTGGGTTTTGAACTAGGTTAACTTACCAAAGAGGCTATGCAGTGTAGTGACTGAGAGGGTGTCTCTGAAGTCTGCAGGCAAGATTTGAGTTACACCTTTGCTGTCTATTTTAGCTGTGTAACCTTGGAAAAATTACCAAGTTCCTTCCAAAGTTCCAGTTACCTAAAGTGTAATGATGACAATATTATTGAGCTTGTAGACTGTATTGATTAAATAAAAAGGTAAAACATAACACGGTGCCTGATACATAGTAAATGCTGCATGAATATCAATTGTTTCTGTGTGCTACCATTTGCAGAAAGAAACACTAATAGTGATTTTATAAGACTTTTACATTTAAGGTTCAATAGCAGGTGTATTCCTCCATGTCAAAAAATAAATAAAATATGATTTGATCATTTAGTAATTTTAGGTGAGGGGAAATGAACAGCCTTTATTGGTTGCAAAAGGAAGAGGGAAAATGACAGTTACTGCTCCTAAGTGATGTCTGAAAACTCAATTGCCAGTCTCCAAAGAGCAGCCAATTTTTTAAGGCTTCTTCTAGACCTCAGCCAAACCTGAGAGTGTTGAGTCAAACAGTCTGTCAGGAATACAGGTGCACAGGTTACAAAGGTTTAAGACAATCTGTAGTAATAAGGCAAAGTGAATCATTTTAGGTGTACCAACTAAGAAACTTTAGTGGAATTTTTAAAGTAAGGTGAAAACATTGATTATGGTTCTGAACATTTAAACAGAACAGTTTAAAGTTCAAAGTTAAAAGTCTAGTTAAACCTATATACTGTCAGTTGCTGAGGGTATTAAGGCCAAGAATAGATAGCTTGTAACTAAGAGTGTATAACCTTCTTTGGTATCTAAGACAAATTCCTGACATTAGCTCTGCCACTCCTTCCAAGTTGTTCTTTTCCCAAACCTGTTCACCATACCAATGGCAAAACCATTCATCCAGTTAGTCATTCAGCCTCTAATGGTAAATACAAATTTACTCTTCTTTTTCTCTCATATCCAATATTCAATGGTAAATTCCTTCAGGTCTACAACTGAAGATATAACAGGAATCAATGAGTAGGCCCATGTTATTCATGGGGGACTGGTTCTAGGAATTTTATGGATGCCCAAATCCTTAAATGCTCAAGCCCCTTATTTAAAATGATTAACATTTGCATATTACTTATGCATATTCTCCTTCATACTTTAAATCATCTCTACAAAACTTGCAATTCTTAATACAAATAGTTGTAAAATTGTATTGCTTAGGAAGTAGCACTGAAAAAAAAGTGTACATATTAAAATAATTTTTCCCAAATATTTTAGATGTATTATTGGTTGAATCTGAGGACAGAGAACCTGTTTTTACAGAGCCAACTGTCCTTCCCACTACTCAGGTCAAATTCATCATTATCTCTTGCTGAAAAATCTTTTTATTTGGACTTCTGAAACCCAGCTTTGTTCCTACAGTTCTGGTGCCTTGCTTTCTCTGTGATCTTATCTCTTACTCAGTTTACCTCTCCAAATGCATTCCAGTTTCACTGGCTCCTTTCACATTCTCAAATTGATACCTTCTGAGCCATGCAAGCTGGTACTATAGGAGCCAAGAGGAAGGATCCACTTATACTGTTTAAGTATCTACCAAATGCAGTTTTTTCCACAAGGCAGCTTGCATTTTCTTTTCCTACTCTCTGGAACATTATTCTCCCACATTCACATGAGGCACTCTTTTTCATCTTACCTAAAATTTCATCTATTCCTCACCACCTTAACTAAAATGCTACATTGACTTTTTTTCTTTAATCATAGCACTTGCCATTATGTTTATTAATTCACTACTTCTTTTCCACTGTCCTGCAAGCTCCATGAGAGCAGGGACACTTTATTCCATTACTCTATCACTGATGCTCAGAAAACGTCCAGGATCTAAGTGCTCAAAGTATGCTTGTTGACTAATTCACGAATGCCTTCCTATATGTCTTCTCATTAAGCTCCTGCTCAAATTATCCTCATTGCTGCTAAATCTTCTATAACAGCACAGCTTTCAATAATTATTTGAATCACTGTGACATTATCTGTCATATTCACTTGGCACTAATTATATGACCCCTGCAAGTTAATTATTAACTAATTTTATTCCAAGACATGAAACACATGAAAATAGAGATGATGTTAATTACCTGGAGAAGACTGAACTATATATTTCATTGACACAAAATTCTTATTGATCCTCAATTATGAATACATCTAAAAGTATCTACTAAAAAACTAAAGTCCAGTTGCATATGATAATATGGGGAAAACCTTTTCTATTCTGTGACGCTCTTCACGTCCTGTGATTGTAAAGGTTAACTCAAATTTACTACATAATAGTATAGCCAAGTAGACTAGGAGATGATGTATAGATCTGTTTGAAACCAGAACAGGCATTACAGTTAGTGTTTAAAAAAATATCTCACACTCAAAAAGCAAAGAAATGCAAAGTCTGTCTAGACAGATTCAGGATAAGGTTACAATGCCAAATACTGACTTAGTTGATTTTAAAAAATGCTTCAAAATGGAGGAAAGAAAGTGCATTTATGAAAATCTAACAACTTTCCAGAACAAGACAGATGTTTTTTCATGCAAGTAAGGATGAGGATGAAAAGCAGGAAGCAAAAGGTAAGGGATAATAGATTGGAATTTTATATTTATTTATTTATTTACAGCAAGATGATGGCATCTTTGGAATCTGGCTTGCTTCATTAAAGTTCCTGTAAAATATTTTTAAATAAAGATTTCAAAAATATATATTTCTACGGAATCACAGGGAGGCAGATTACATTATAGAGGATCTCTACCCAAACAAAAAGTTCTGTGAAATACAGAGATTATCTTTTCATAGGTAATAACTTGTTAGTATAATTTAAAACTTAAGTCAAGATATTTGGAATATTACTATTTCCATATTGCAAAGCATCTGCAATTAAGCCCCCAGAAATCTCTTAAAGAGGGAAATCTCTTACTTCTTTTGCTCCCTACTCCAATTCAAATGGTAGGATTAGAGAAATTCAAGATTAAATTTACTAAGCGTGTGGAACTGACTACAAATCACCAGAGATCACAATGCCCACACTGTCCAAGGCCTTCATTTCCCACTGTTGTGAGAAATAGCCTTTCCAGGCTCAAGGATGTAGCTTCCTACAAACACATGGTGATCCTCTTTTGGTAATTTATCTCTGTGGCTTGCCCATGTTATTCATTCACTGTTTCTTATGTTTCATTCCTACATAATGTGGGCATCTGAGGATAACTACAAAAGTCTTAATCTGTCCATACATTTATCTTAAAAATTCAGAGAAGCTAGCAACTCCATTTAAGACTTGTCAAAATGTTTATGGCACTGACAACAAACAATACATACAGTTGATTTCTAAAACAGCTCATCAGTTGTAAACTGTGCATTTAAGAATTTATTAAATCCAAGTGTTACTCAGCCAAACAAATATTGACATGATGTATCATCACAATATGCTCTCAATAACAGCTTTTACATTGCTAAAAGAGTTTTGCCAGAAAATCAGATATCTATGCCAAAACACTGGCTCTCTGCATTTGCTGCCAACCTTGGCCAGTGTTTTGCATCCAGTGACAAAATTACAGCACTTTTTATATAGGAAAGCAGAGAATAGGTCATAAACCTACTTTTCAAATATTCACAACTGTGGTATATAAATGAATATGCTTACTAAGAGGGAATCTGTAAGTGCCAATGTTTATGTAGTTACTATTAAAATTTCCATGCACAGTGAGATCATAGTAATGTTCAATAGCAATCTATGAAGCTCCTTCCAGATGTGCTCATTCTGAAACATTTAAATATAATTCTATGAAAAATGATGTAAAATATGATTGTGTGTGGTTATCATCATATAAACCTTATAGTCAAGTCTTGAATACATTAACAATTGTCTCAGCTCCCTTAACAGTAAAGAAATAAACACAAGCATTTGATCAATCAAATGAGAGAATGCATGTGAAATGCCTGGGGTGACCTGTACTTAGTACATAAAGAAGCATCTGATATATATCTTCATGTCTATGACTCCTTTACCAGATATTTTTTTTTTTTTGCTTTTGAAATGTATAAATCCCAAGAAGTCCAAGAAAAGGAAATATGTCTTAGTTATATTTTGCCTTCAGTAGTTAATATCCAGCATATTTTATAGCTAATATATTTTTAAAATGATAGAATACTTTGTACTTTTTTAACTCATTAGTTCATTTCTGAGAGTGAGAGTAAATTTCCACCTCAATAGAAATATGAATATACTAGTTGATTAAATATCTTGTCTACAGAAGTTACTATAGACAAAATACAAATAATTTCAATTTCTAATACATTTGTCTTTCCTTTATGTAGTCTTTCAAAGTATTTGTTATGAGCAAAGCAATTCTGAAACCCAGTTTCAGTCATGATCTTAGACTTATATAAAATTTATAGTTTACAAATAATTCTATATTTAATAAGAGCTATAATAAAGGAATGTACAAAATACACTGGTTGCTTACATAGTTAAATTCCCAACTCTGCTTAGAAGAGGTGAAGACAGGCTCAATGGCTTTCGGACTTGAAAAATGAGTTCT
Organism: Callospermophilus lateralis; assembly: GCF_048772815.1. NCBI lineage: Eukaryota > Metazoa > Chordata > Mammalia > Rodentia > Sciuridae > Callospermophilus > Callospermophilus lateralis. Next base: position 78,877,919 of record NC_135316.1, read on the forward strand.
GTTATTTTCCAGGTACACATATGGGAAAGTAAAGGCACTGCATGCCAAGAACAGGCACAACAATGATAGTGTGTATCATTAACACTAAGATGATACTAAGTATCATCTGCAGTTGAATGTAGCTGGAGCATAGAGAAGGAAACCAGGAAAGCAGTAGTAACAACTCCAAAAGGCCTCATGTGTCATGGAAAGTATGCGTTTTTATTTAGCAGAACTTTTTAGTGGGAAGTACACAATCAGGTTAAAAAGCTCATTACGGCAACTGTGAAAGAAGAAATAGAAATAACAGTGGCTTTTAAAATAATATAAAAAGGGCTTTAACTGAACAATGGGTATGGCTTAGAATCAAGATAATTGTTTGCTTTTATATAGTGAGAAAGGAATCATGATGAGTAAAACATATCTGGTATATAGACAGTTTTCAGGATGTGAATGTTAAGAGCGAGCCTTTTAAGAATATTTATTTCAATGATAGTCTAATTAAATGTCCAGTTTAAATAATGTTTCATCTATCTCTAGCATTAACCAACAGAGGACAATTCCAGAATTTCTGAATTCTAGAGGGGCTTATGAACAACAACCTGGTGGGAAGAGTAGGTTATTAGGGAAGTAGTCTCTCAGCTAAATCTGTGATACTTAAGATTAAAAAAGCCCTAATATCCAGAGTATACAAAGAACTAAAAAAATTAGACAATAAGATAACAAATAACCCAATCAACAAATGGGCCAAGGACCTGAACAGACACTTCTCAGAGGAGGACATACAATCAATCAACAAGTACATGAAAAAATGCTCAACATCTCTAGCAGTCAGAGAAATGCAAATCAAAACCATCCTAAGATATCATCTCACTCCAGTAAGATTGGCAGCCATTAGGAAGTCAAACAACAAGTGCTGGCGAGGATGTGGGGAAAAGGGTACTCTTGTACATTGCTGGTGGGACTGCAAATTGGTGCGGCCAATTTGGGAAGCAGTATGGAGATTCCTGGGAAAGCTGGGAATGGAACCACCATTTGACCCAGCTATTGCCCTTCTCGGACTATTCCCTGAAGACCTTAAAAGAACATATACAGGGATACTGCCACATCTATGTTCATAGCAGCACAATTCACAATAGCTAGACTGTGGAACCAACCCAGATGCCCTTCAATAGATGAATGGATAAAAAAAAAATGTGGCATTTATACACCATGGAGTATTACGCAGCACTAAAACACGACAAAATCATGGAATTTGCAGGGAAATGGATGGCACTAGAGCAGATTATGCTTAGTGAAGCTAGCCAATCCCTAAAAAACAAATACCGAATGTCTTCTTTGGTATAATGAGAGCCACTAAGAACAGAGCAGGGAGGAAGAGCAGGAAGAAAAGATTAACATTAAACAGAGACATGAGGTGGGAGGGAAAGGGAGAGAAAAGGGAAATTGCATGGAAATGGAGGGAGACCCTCATTGTTATACAAAATAACATATAAGAGGTTGTGAGGGGAATGGGAAAATAAACAAGGAAAGAAATGAATTACAGTAGATGGGGTAGAGAGAGAAGATGGGAGGGGAGGGGAGGGGAAATAGAGGATAGGAAAGGTAGCAGAATACAACAGTTACTAATAGGGCATTATGTAAAAATGTGGAAGTGTAACCAATGTGATTCTGCAATCTGTATTTGGGGTAAAAATGGGAGTTCATAACCCACTTGAATCTAATGTATGAAATATGATATGTCAAGAGCTTTGTAATGTTTTGAACAACCAAAAAAAAAAAAAACAAATGGTCTGATGGGGCTGATGAATAGAGACAGACAGTTCCTACTTCTACAAGGCCACCTACGGAGTACTATCAGTATTATCATTTTTGTTTAGTTCATGTTTAGTTCATATTTAATGCCCTAGAATTTTATATTTATACCATCATACTATGTTAAAAATTAATATAGTTCCTTATCATCACATGTGTATTTAGTACTGACATAATTTTAAGACTTACATTTGTAATTTTTGTAACTACTAATTCAACACAGCTCTAATATATTACAAAAAATGAATACTATAAATTTCTCCCAGTATGTCGAAGTCAAAACAAGGGTTCAAGTTTCAAATCTCAACCTAACTAAGCCTCTTTCTTCTTCTATAAAGTGAGGACAATAATTTAGCAGTTTGAAGAATGAGACAACGTAAATAAAATTATCCTTCAAACAATATAATCCATAGATAAATCATGTTTCCTGTGGTTTTACAAATGGCCCTGAGAACATTAATATCAGTTAATTTAGAGTCACTACATTAAAGTATATTAGTTCTTCCAATTTATTTCAAGTCCTTGGGTAAAAATGTATGGTAGATAGTAAAAAGGTTGATTTTATTAATTCTAAAATCACCTGCACTGCAGAAATCACCAGAACTTACTTTATAAGAGGTTCTTTTACACTATTCCAGACTTAATAACTTGAATTTAATGGGTGGTTTCCAGAAATCTGTATTTTTAATTCCCTACATGACTGATAATCACTCAGGTTTAGGATCTACCAGTACAGTTAATTACTATCACCCCTTCTTCAGAGTTTTAATTTTTTATTTTGTAAAATAAACTGACACTTGGAAATATACATTTTTATCCATGATTTATGGTATTTAATTATCTCTGAATTTTATAATTACATTTTTAATAAACTGGCACAACCGGTGTGCTGATTAAGAATTCTAATAATAAAATAAGGATAGGCAATATGGTTTACAGTATAACAAAAGTATTTTCATAAGATATTAATTATGGACTATTAATTAAACTAAAATACAATACTTCAAAATATTTTGCACAAAGAGCTTACAGATCATAATTGTTTAAATAAATCACTTTACGGCACAGAACACAATAAACTTATCTAAGCAAACAACAGAAAGGTTTTTGTATTAGAAGCAAAATGGAAGAAATTTTAAATTAAGCCCCAAATTCAGGGAATAGTTATTTATAACTTTCTGGTTAACTTATGATCAATTATAAGAAATAAGGGCTTTTAAGCATCAGATCACTGTTTTTTTCTTTTTTTTTTTTTCATATATAAAAAATACATATGAAATTCCAAACATTAGGAGTATATTTTTTTAACTTGGCAAAAAAAAAAAAAAAAAAGAATTCTTACTTTGATAATTCAGAATCCTGCTGTTCATCAAATTTGTGAATAATATTTGGTAATTTTTTAAACTACCAATGTCACCATTAAGATGATTCAGTTGTATTTTCTTGTAATTTATTTCTTCCCCATCAAACCTAGGAACTACAACAGGGAAGACACTGAAACATGGTAAGATAAAAACTGGTCTTAGACTTTATTCATGAGTAACTCACCAAGTATTTATCGAATGTCTACTACACTTTAAGCTCTAGAAAGAATCTGACATGACAAGCCCTGCCTCTAGGGAGTTTGTCATTCAAAATACAGCACGTCAAGAAATGATTCTGAATCACTAAAAGCCTTCATTTTATCTTTCAAGACACACCTAGATACTGATATCCTCTGTGAGGTCAAGTATAATTTTTTATTATATTCTCTGAATTGTCATAAGGGGTACTTTGAAATCTGTATGCAGGCAAGCCCCCAACTGCCTTCTGCTATGTAGATTAAGTCAAATACTTTGTTTTCACTTTCAGTTTTCTCCAACATACTCTCTACAACCTTGTCCAACCAGCTGGCTATTTCTGTGACACTTCACTTTCCTCTTCACTGGGTACTTGTTGCTTTCCTCCTTGCAAAAAAACAGTCTTTCTCATCTTTCTTTACTTGGTTTCTTATCCATTTGGTTGAAAAATATTAGCACTTTTTAAAAGTCAGGTCTTCAATAAGTATAATTCATTAGAATTTTCAATTGATATCTTTAAACTTTGTTGTATTCTTCATATTTTCTCTGCAACAACATTCTCTTCTTCAAAGTTATTTGGAAATATTATCCTCCAAAGGACAATGGTTTCTTCTGTCTCAAACATTGTACTACACAAGACTGATACAGAAATGCATAATTCAGTAAAGGACGTTTGTACTGCATTGTCAATTCCCACTATTATATATACTGGATTCTGCCAAGATGACTGTTAAAAGACTTATTTGTTGTGGGATGTGACTTTATATACATAAAGGTTAGATCAAAAGTAAGATTTTTGGTCCTCTGGTACTAAATTAAATGTAATTTACATGACACATGAAGTCTAAAACTTACAAAACTAAATGATAAAGTCAAGACAGTTAACCATCATTGATATGTCTATCACCATCACCACAAACTATACACTTAAAAATCAAACTATTTATGAGTCTGTAAGTCAGATGCTGTCTAGCAAACTTCCATCTATGACTCATTTCCTTTTACATTTTTAACTCAAATACAAATATGTAAGATTAAGTAAATTTTAATTTTCCAAAAGTTCTCCAGAAAGAATTATCAGAATCATCCAGGTAAAAAACACAGTTGGATAATCCATTTTCACAAATGAACTCCGTACTTGTGTTGTGAGGTAGCAATCAACAACTCTAAGACCTTCTGTGGTGGCAGATCCCGCTACTCACAAGCATTCCCCCTGCACATGAAGATCATGAACAAAGAAGGGACCAGAAGAGTCCACTTTTCATTGTTTCACTGACTTCTCGTGTTTTCATAGTATGCTAAATGCCTGATTTCAAATTTACAACAACAAAAAATACCAATATTTATTCTGAAAAGTAACTGTATGTTCCATGTAGCAGATATTAACAAGTTCCAACACGATCTCTAGGAATAATTCGAAGTTCTGAACCATGCTTTAGAAAAACATTTCCTGCACAAACAAATAAAACATAAAGTTAGGTTTCTAAAAAATGACAAATTGACAAGTTATCTTAATAATCCAACGATTATTACATACAACAAACAGTGTATTAAAAAGTAAAGTAGGTGCAAAAGATCAAGTAACATCAGAATCCAATTCCAATGTTTTGTTTTTTTGTTTTGGTGGAATTGGGGTATTGAACCCAGAAGCATTCTATCATGGTGCTATATCCCCAGTACTCCTGCTCACTTTTTTTCAAATTTTGAGACAGGATTTTGCTAAATTGCTGAGGCAACTTGCCATCCTCCTGCCTCTCAGCCTCCCTAGTAGCTGCAATTACCAGTGTGTACCATCATACTTGGCTCAATTCCAAGCTTTTAAAGTTTTGTTCCTATTCTTCCCATAGCTTTACAATCAACAAATGTTTTCTTTAAAATTTTAAATAAGAACACTAGCCATGAAAAATACTAACAATCAGCAAATAACAAGAATTAATTTCATCATGAATACCTGACTTAATACACAATAGAATACCTAAAGACAGAAAAAAAATTATCACAAGAGACAAAAGTTATATAAATTACAAAAATCTAAATACTCTGAATCTATTTTGGGTCAATTGTTCATTTAGATTTCTTCATGTCCAGTGAGATACAAAAATTAATTTTGAAATGTAATATAATAAGCATAATAATAGAGTAAGTAACAGCTAAAATTAACATATACTACACAAAATTTCTAGAGTAAGACAAAACCTTAATCTACTAAGTTTGAAGACATGTATATAATAAAATGCCTCACAATTTTCAATAAAAGCCCTTTTCAATTAAAAAAATATAATACTTAAAACTGTTGAATTAATTAACAATTTACAATTTTATATCATTCCTTACTTTCTACATGCCTAAATTTCACTAGTGGTCTTTAAGGAAAATTTTTTTTTATTATAACATAAAAGTACCTTAGAATATAGTAATTTAAAAATAACTACTATTTAAGAATGAGGTTATATTATATTAAATCATATGTAATTTCAGAACATTAAAATTAGATGGTTAACCTAAAAGAACATATTTCAGAAATAATAATTTTTTTTTTTTTTTTAATAAAGCTTAAGACTACAAAAACAAGGACTTTTACTTTGCATGTTGATTAGAAAATCAATGTGTCACTCTGAATTATGTGTAACAGTTTAGAAGTTTGGAGTGTGGACTCAACCCTATTACATGTAAATGACTATGTTCTTTAAAATAAAATAATAATAGCTAGGACCTACTGCATGCTAAGGATGCATAATGCAAACATTAAACACCTGCTCCCTCACAACCACCTTAAGAGGCCAAAATTATCATTTCCATGAGAGTACAATCTTACCTTCATACATTTTGTTATGTATTAGTTAAAAACTTTCCCTAAACAAGAGCTACAACCTATTGAAAATCTTTAATTAGAATGAATTAAATACTCATCATCAATAGACATATAATTCACTCCCACTTCATGATTTTCAAATAGATACTCACCAGCAGTCTGTGCAGGATTTATTCCTATTCCATCTAGAAAACAAGTCATAAAGTCATGTAAGTTATTTCTAAAGAATCAGAAGAGATTTACCAATATAGTGCTGGTGTATAAACCCCAGAACATGAGTGAGAATCTTCCAGGTAAGTTACCTGTTTAAATCTACTATTATGTATTTATGTACATTGCTGTATTAAACAAAAATAGCTGTCAATGTGATGATTCTAATAAATTCTATGGAAGACACAGTTTTTTAATTGTTTTGCTACAAAGCATAAAAATGTTTGTCAATTCTTCTACAAAGCTAAAGGCATCTTAGGTATGCCATTAATAATTTCCATTCTGGTTTGAGGTATGAAATCTTAAGGGTGGTAGGGTACACAAAGTCATTTAGTTCAAGTTCCAATTACAATTTGAAAGTTTCAAAATATTTTCTTGAGTTACTCATTTGTGAACCTAAAACTTTCCAGAAAGTAGGAAAGCTTTCTTATAAACAGAAACACTTCAATTTAATAACATACAGCATATTTCATAGTAAGAAATTCTGACATACCTAAGTTACATCATGATACCATACTTTAAACTTACCTCTCTTAGTATTCTAACTGGACATAAACCATTTGCTCACCCATTTATATTAGTCTGTGTACTTGAAAGACAATTAAACCCTCCATGCAAGCTTCACTCCCATTTTCTTATTCTACTATTTCATCATAAGAATAGTTCCATCATGCTAAACTTTTATCAGTATTCAAAGATATTCAAATTTTTAAAACTGTATCCCTAAATGGATAAAATACTACAAATTTGGAAGAGTTTATACCAGGAAAGGTAAAGCAAGGCATGGTAAAAGAACATGCTTGCTTAAGTTCCTGTATTCTAGAGCATTTTCTGATACAATAATCCTGGCATAGTTTACCATTAACTTTATCATTTATATTAGTATATTTGGGCTTTTTGGATATAAGTTATTGTTAATTAATTTGATTTCTTTTAAACAATATCTGTATCTCTGAGGTAACAGTTTTAAAGTAAATTCTTACCATTAGTAATAATTGCACTTGTTGCTGCAGGAACTTTAAACTAAAAGGAAAAAAGGAAATAAATTTAAAAAATGTGTAACTACCAAAGAAGAATAACAAGGATGGGATACATATCACCAATTCTAAAATCCCAAAATGTATGTGATTAATCTTTAAGAATAAGTGACATTAAAGCAAGCACAATTTGCTTTAATGAAGAGCTCTGTACTTTAAATAATGCATTTGACTGCATAAAGGAGACCAATAATTGTAAAACATTCCTTATTTATATACTATAAAAAGGAAAACATTGTCAATCTATGGTCCAATCAAGGCCTATTCTTTTGGCTTAGACATGTTACCTTTATCACGCATAATTCTCCTACATAAGCAAAAAAATAAGTATAGTTGATGAAAATATTTCTATAATTTCTTCATAGAAATGGCAGGTTTCAAACAGATGCTCTCTTATGTTTAATGGGAGTACCTCCAGAAGATTTTTAGATAACCACCAAGACCTATATTCCTTCCTCAAAATCTCCTTAAATGATTTGTTGATGTATATCTCAAAGGACTGTAATATTCCAATTATGTTGCTAGGAAATAACTATGAAGTTCAGTTAGGTACAGGTAATGTCAATTAGACAATTATGTGACTGCTCCATGGGCAACAGCGATAGGAAGACACTCTTGACCTATTTCAGAGATGTTATAAAAAGATGTGCTTTTTGAATCAAAGGATAAGGCATGGAACTTATTGGCAGATAAGGGAGAGTCCATCTTGTAACGCTCTAGAGACCTGGAGCTGACAAAGTGTTCATGTCTTTATAGTTTATTCATTTTATCCAACAAATATTTATTAAGCATGTCTGTATGGACTAGTTTTATAGAATATTATCATTCAGTTTGGTGACCAATAAGTTTGAAAAACATTTATACTGAAGCAATACTCTTAATAAAGCTCTGATCAAATACCAAATTATTAAACAACTCAGATTTTCAAAGAATCCTACAAAGTTTTCAATTACTCTACTTACTCTTAAATCATGACTCAACTCTTAAATCATGTCCATTTTAACATACGTTGTGTATTTTCTTAAATCACATTTTGTAGTGGCTAAGTATTTTATAAACTTTAAAAGCCAAAAGCAACTGTTAACACAGTTTGTCTTTTCTCCAAAATACAGAAGCAATGATTAAGGTGATCCCTGGCTGGGTGTCACTAGTGACATCAAATACAATAATTAGTCTTCTGATCTTACACTACTGTCATGTTTTCTCTTGGATACAATATTTAATGCTCTCAGTTTTGTTATCTATTCCATTTCAACAATTCTTTTAATTTAGGATGCTAAGAAGCTCTTCTGAAGTTATGACAACTCAGTGAAGTTAATTCCGAGTCATGTAATAGGAAATTTTGTTATTGTTTATTAAAATAATTTTATTAGGGACTTAAATCTGGACTATTAGCTTCTCTGTGAGAGCCCTTCTCACCTTTGCCTGAAGTCATATTCTTTCAAAACATGTAATACTCACAATTCATAATTATATGCTACATCAAAACTTTAATTAACATATATGGTTGAGTGAATGTTGTTAGTTTATTTTCTACTATATGTCCCTTGGGATTTTCTTCTACTTTCCTGAGAAAACCAAGGTTATAACAATGTATTAAAATTATAAAAGATATACCATAAAATAACTAAAAAATATATTATAATAATAATGATTTATTATAATTTTTAAGATCTGCTTCTTAAATCAGAAACCTACTATGCCCAAGACAGGGAATATTTCTTGCAAATGATGCATGCAGCAAAGCAATAATAACATCCTGTATTCAGATCTGTGTCTCATCTTATTTTATCTATTCTTTTTGCATAAAGAATAAATTAAAATTGACTATAAAACTTTGTAGTTTAATTCTAAGTAAGGAACAAATGATGCTAGTGAACTAACATTAGTTTAGGAGCTAAGAGCAGTAACTAGTTGGCTGACTTTCCAATAACCACACAAATACAGGGAAGGGTTATAAGTTAATAATGTTTCTTATTTATTTAGTTATTAACATCATTTTTATATGACTATACTTTCCTAAGACCAAAACATTTGGTTTTGGGTTACTCTGAACCCATCTAACACTTTTAATTCCCCATAAAATTTTGGTAAAAGGTATTATATCTTTATACAAAATTACTTAATCAGATAGGAAGGACAGGCATTCACTACTGATTTTACAAATTGATAAGAAAGAGTGCTAGAAATGTAGTTTAGTGATGAAGAGCCTCCCTCGCATGGGTGAGGCCCTGAGTTTGATCTACAGCAAAGAAGGTGGAAGGAGGAACCAACACACACAACAAACACCAGCAAAGTGGAGAAGAAAGGAACTGAAGGATTTATTATAGCATACAGCTACTTAATGACATAACTAAAATAAGAGATCTAAAGTTTCCCAAGTTACATTTCAGTGCCATTTCTACTTTTCCATGAGTCATATCCAAAGATTTGATTATACATGTTTCTGATAATGGATGAAAAATTTTTTATTTCTCAACAGCTAAAAACTTCACCTTTTAAAACTAGACACTTTTCAAAACAATTTTATTCAGAATCTACAAGGTCAGGCATAAGATTTGGAAAATATGATAAAAATGTTTTTTAAAAATATATAATTCCAGAATCAAAACAAGTAAAAATTAGTGTACAAAATTTAGAGTGATATAAAATTGTTTTTTTTTTTTTCAAAGTTTACATATCTTCACTACCTTCAATTTCAAGGAAAATTCTCCTTACAGTTTTTAACAGTTGCATAAAACTGATGTGACAATTTGTTCAACTCACTTTTTTTGGTCTTAAAAGTAAGTCTTAACTTTCACTGTTATCATAAACATAACCCATAGGGAAATGCCGAGTCACAATACATACAAACTCAAAAATTCTTGAAAGCCATTGCCAAAGTGTATTACATAAAGATAATTCCAATTTCCATACTTACTTCTTCTGCTGCAAATTTTAAGACTGCTGTAAAAGGTGTACTCTCAGGAACACTAAGTCTGGAAGAAGAATTAAAGAATGTTAAAAACTTGGATTTATTTCAAGAACCTTTTTTTCTTATTTCTTCATTGTAAGTGATCTAGACAAAGCTGTCTTTTGAGTTTCAGAATTATTTGTTTTGATTACAGTACTATTTTCATTGACTCTAAAATTTTTTTTTAAAAAAAGGAAGCAAACAGCCTTAGAACAATTACCCACTTGAAAACTTTTAAAACTTTAAAATTGAAAGCTAATGACCACAGATGCAGATTTATGTATTTTACCTTTTTTGATACAATTAAGTTTAATATATCAGCTAATTCTTTCCAGAGACAGATTTCAAGAAGTTTAAATCTCTTCTTGTTCCTCAGTCCACTTTATTGCCTTTTATCTAAACATTATTTTACCCAATGTGGCAATGTGTTTTATTTTCCAAGTTGGCGGCTTTTCATAGGGGTAGATATGTTTTGACTGTAAATGCACAGAGGACACTATGGTTTTATAGGTATGTAGTAAATTTACAGATGAGGGGATGGTAAAAATGAGAGAATTCCCCATCTATTATCTTGTTAGCAAAGGGAAAAGGAGTTGTGGAAAGTTTTGAAATTTTTATAAAATCCTCTTGACAATAAGAGAAAAATGAGCACGCTTGAGGAATACAGGGGAGTGCTCATTATTAATTTTATATAAAGCACATCAGCTTAATTATGTATTTTTCCAGGAATATTCAGTCACAAATAGAAAATGAAAATGGTTAAGAGTTGGTGTCTCACGAAGCAAAATATGTCAGGAAGAGAAAGGGGGACATCAGAATTGAGGGCATTTGCAAGGGAATGATTTTTAAAATGGACCACAAACTATAAGCTGGATAAGGAAAAAATAAGTGGGATATGGCACTGGGGATTGGAGAGTGATAGAATAAAAAGCCACTGTCATCAGTGGATTAAAAAAAGACTTGTATAAGACATATTAGAGTAAATCAGCTGGAAGGAGAGAATGTAGTAACCTGTAAGACAGTGCCTGAAATTAGTATTTTACGTTCTTTATTAACTTTCAACACAGGAAGTGTGTGGCTTGAGACTCAATTACGTTGTGATATCCTGTTGAGTCATATACACAACAAAATAAAAAACTTGACAACAAGCGGTCAAGTAACTTCAGAGTCTGCACTGGGAAGTCTTCCCTAACTTCCTCTAACAGCTGGCCAAAGTGGCTCTAGGACTTTACAATCACCAGGAGTGAGGGGATGTTCAAGAGGACCAGAGCCTTGTTCAAATATTTTCCCGCTCTACTCGCCCACCAAAGGAATTCCAAGGGGGATCCGGATAAACTAGAGTCACGCAGCCCTACCCTTGTGCGAGGGCCCAGCTGTCACTCAGGAGAGCATGCGGGGACCTCTCCTTTAGGGTTCCAGCGGGAAGGATTCCTGGAAGGGCACGGACTGGGCAAAGGGAGGGAAGGGAAGTAAGCCGCGTGGGGTGGGAATCCTTGGGAAAGTTCCACTGCGTCCAGCCCAGCACCGGCTCGCCCAGACCACAGGCCCTCGCCGCGGGGCAGCTACTCACACTTTATATGGCAACCGTGGGTCCGACGTCAGCGTGATCTTAAAGGAAACCTTCGACCTGAGAAAGAGCGAGGAAGAGAATTAGGATCCGGTAGGGATCAGGGACTGGGGCGGCTAGAAACCAAAGACTTACATGGTGGAGTAGGTCTGGGCGGACACCCCACGCCAATTTGGCGGAGTAGCTCCAAGCCCTCACCAGTGAGGAAGCGTCTGGGCCCCTCCCGACTCAGCTCCACGTCTTCCTCCGCAAACTGGGGACCTCCAAAGCTGCTGCTGTCCAAAGAACTGCCTGAAAACTGGTTTCAGATTCTCAAGGTAGACGAGGCCACAAAGTCACTAATACCACAGATTTTAGACTTCTGCTTCTGAAAACATAGCATTAGTTACATACAAATGCTTTTTTTCTAAATTCAGTTAATTTGTGTTACATTTTTCGTAAGGCACAATACGTCGGAGCATAAAGGGTAGGACCCTAGGCTCCATGGGTAGGTTGGGTCGGAAGTAAGGAAATCCAGTAGACCCAGGAGGTGCGAGACGACCAGGGGCGGGACTCGGGGGGCAGGGGCGGTGGTGGGCGGGGCCTTTCCCAAAGTTGCTAGGCAACCTGCACACCGGAAAGCTCCACAGATGCTCAAGAAACTGGACTCTTAACCTTACTTTGTCAAACATTTTCTTTTGCCTTTCCAGTATCCCAATCCTACTGAACGTTTTTTATTCCTCTTATTTTATTCTTCATATTTTATTTTCCAATAATGAGTTCTATTAAATTTCAACACATTAGAGAGTTATCAAGGACAAATAGTATATGTGAAGTCTCATACTCAGGTGTTTAAGAAAGAAAAGATCCCAGTACTTGAGCGATTTGGACTCCAGTTGAAAAGATTGAATAGAAGATGTTAGTAGTTCATTAATAGGAATAAACCCGGAGTTCTAGATTGCCAATCATCAGCTGCATTTCTTCAGTTAACGATGAATTTTGAATCCTTTCTGGGTGCCAGTCACTAAGCTAAACTCTGGGGGATCTCAAAACCAGTAAGACAGGTAGGTGCCAGCCCACTAGTTAACAGTTGGTAGTGCTTGTATAATGAGGCAAGAGAGCTGTCCTCTAAACTTCATACAAATGTAAACCTCTCTATAAAATAAGCATTACTTTCAAAATAATTGTAATTCGCTTTTTAAGAAATATTGCAATGAATAAACAAAACAGAAAAAAAAGGTAGGCACTAAATTAATGGAGAGATGTAGTTATCTTTAGAATATGAATTAGGGGGCTGGGGTTGTGGCTCAGTGGTAGATCCCTTGCCTAGAATATGAGTTAGATGTTAAGGTGAGATGTCTAAGAGACTAGCAGGCAAGAAAATATAGTGGGGGTGCTGAAGACCAGTTTCATCTTTGCCAAATTTTTAGCTGATATTCTGTGGTGAGATCTTCCAAAGGAGAGTTCTGATTTTGACCAAAATTTGCAGGAACATTATCTTCACTTTCAAAATTGTAGGTCTTGCCATATACAGAGATGGAAGCAAATATTGATAGATTTGGGGGACAATAGTTACACCTTTCATAAATAAAACTACAAAATTTGTGGGCATGACTATGATGTTTGAGAATGGCAGTAAAGATAAACCTACTGATAACATCAGCTAGCCAAACAACGTTGGAGAGATTAGTATACATATCTTTTCTTTATTTTTAATAAATATTACATGTTTTAAGTAAAACAATACATTCAGTTATTCATAGGTTGGTTTCTGCTCCTGTATAAAATGTGACAAATACTAAAGAGAAAAATATACTTTTATTAGTGAATTTCTATTGTATTATATAAAGTAGTAAAGTCATATCCAAGGAGGTTAACTTAAGTACTCAGATTCATATTCCTCTTTGGAGCACATATGTCAAAATAACAAAAGAAATATAAAGTACACAGCTTGACAAGCTTTCACATAGTGAACATACAATATTATATTCTCAAAACATATCGAAAAGTACCTATTTCAAAATATTTAGAATTCTTTCTCATCTCAATTCTCTAGATCTATCCTCTTACATGTGTGTTCTCAGAGTCAGCATAATTTCTAGAGCCTTCTGATTTTTTTCATAAGAAAGGAAATTATAAATGGAAATTATAAATGGATTTTTATAAATGGATTTATTTATAATTTTTTAGTTTTTAAAATGTTCTAAGGCATTTTCAGTTTTCAAATTTTATAGCAAAACAAGGACTTTCTAATTTACTGAAAACCTAAAATGCTACAATATATTTAATGGATATAAACAGAAATTTTAGAAGATAATTGGCAAATGTAACATTTTAAGACAAGAAATGGGATAAATGGCCCAGTGGGTTTTGGAAGAGATCCAATTCATATCATGTAGAAACAGAAATGATTGTGCAAGTACAGTGTGACCATATTAGATCTCATTGTGAAACATACTGATATTCTATTTGCAAACGCATATGAATTTCTCATTATCAGAATGGAATCAGAAGGAAATGAAATTCCTGTGAGGGTTACAAGACTTGAGGACTAAAATTTGTTTTAATAATTATTTATTTAGGAAGGTTTAAGTAAAATAGAAAACATGCAACATTTGGATGCCAAAAAAAATTCACCTTCTTAAACTTTTTCACCTTGTATGGTTGTATGTATTGTTATCACTAAGACCACCTGATAGTCAAATTATGTCATCCTAAAGAGATCACAGTGGGGTAAATCTTAGGATCTTCTATTTCAAATACTTCATGTTATAAAATTATGCCTTGATCAATTCATAGTAAGTTGCTATATGTCTGAGTATATAATTGGTCATTTTATTCTATTATCTTTACTCACAGTACACTAAAAGGCACTGATATCATTGGGGCAATGATAATATTAATGACTTAAAATTGATCAAGATCTCAAATACCACATAATCTCACCCATTTGTTGAACTAATAAGTTGATTTTGTAGAAGAATGAAAGGGAATATTGATTGCTAAAGACTGGGAAGGGCAGAATGAGGAAGAATGCAAAGAAGTTCAGTAAGAGGCACCAACTCAGTGGAGGAATAATGTTTGCTTATTCTTTAGCACAGTGTTTTAACTATTTACTAAAATAATCTATAATATATTTCAAAATGACCAGAAGAGTGAGAAGTTTCCAATACATGAAAAAGATTAGACGGAAATGCTTATTCTCCTGATTTGATTGTTCCACACCCACCGCCCCCCCCACTCTATCTATCTATCTATCTATCTATCTATCTATTTACCTATATAGTGACTGGGATGGGGAAAAAAGAGGAGCATCCTTGGGTCCATAATGTTTCTTGAACTAAAGGGTGCTTATCGTATGTTCACTATGTGAAAGCTTGTCAAGCTGTGTACTTTATGTGTGTTACATTTCAATAAAAGAGCTCATCTTAAAAAAATCCTCCAAACTAAAAGAAATAAAACAGTTACAACAACAAATGACTGAGAATGATACATAAATTTTAGTGGGCAGGGTACTAAGGGATTCACAATAGTATGTTCAGTATAGAAGAGAGTAAAAATTATGTATTAGATTTACTTAACTTCCTGAGAAATTGTGTCATCCATAGCTATAGCACTCATTGTATTTGAATTGCTAATTCAACATTGCTATATCTGAATGTATTTATGACTGTCATATCTGCGTTGAATTTACCTGTTGAACAGATATTATCTAATTAACTATGATTTCTTAACTCACTGTGTAGACATGAAATATATATTGAAGTAATTTCACATGGTGATAATTTGGTTTTAGTTTCTTAATATTAAAGGTAGAATACGATGTAAATTTTTAAAAATAATATGTATAGTCTGTTACTATCCAACAATAAATGTTTAGGATTAAAAAATGAATCACATTTCTAAATGTGGAGATATAGATAAATTTGGCAAGAAGAGATCTTTCTCACATCAGAACAGCTCTATAAAATTAATCCATTGAAAGCCAGGCACGGTGGCACATGCCTGTAATCCCAGCAGCTGGGGAGGCTGAGGGAGGAAGATAGCAAGTTCAAAGCCAGCCTCAGGAAAAGCAAGGCTCTAAGCAACCCAGTAGGACCCTGTCTCTAAATCAAATACAAAATAGGGCTGGGGATGTGGCTCAGTGGTCGAGTGCCCCTGAGTTCAATCCCTAGTACCCATCCCCCCCCCCAAAATTAATCCATTGAAGATGTGCCATTGTGAATTGAAGACATGCACCACTTTATGCTACACCACATTGGGCAGTGGGGATGGGAGTATGGATTGTAGTTCTCATTTCGGTCTAAAATTCTTCTACCCAAATCTTCATTTACTGCTTTACTTTCACATCAATCTATCAGAGACTTATCTTATAAATTAATCCATTTTGTAGCAGAAGTTAAATTATACAAGAAGCAAATAGCATATAAATCCACACTACCCTGTGAAAGTTTCTCTCCCTTAGCAAAGTATTATTTGTAATAATGCCAAATAATGACCAAAGGCCTTTAAGAAATAAAGTTTTAATGTTATAAGAAAATAAAAATGTCAGTAAAGGAAAGATTTTAAAAATCAACAAAAAATAGGAGACATGTGGATAACTTAGCATGTTATTTAGAAAAGAAACTAGTTTATTTTAAAAATAAAATAAAGTATAAAAATAAAATCAGAGAGAATAATGACATAATTCATATTAATTTACAGTTTAAACATGGAGTGAAAATATACTTCAAACTGAAACATGATGCCTCCAAATGGTAAGTAAAATGCCTATTCACTAAGAAAGAAAAAAGTAATTTCCATATTTACTGGAAATATTTTAATTTTGACAAACTGAATGGACTAGTCAACGCATGATAAAAAATGTGATTTAAAGAAAGAACAAAATTGTCTTTTCCTTAATTTTTTAAATTTTACTGTTCTATAATATTCTATTTTGTGAATTCTTGTCCTAGATTCATATTTAACTAATATTTATCTCTTGGGTTTCTTTAATAGTATTAGATGATATTTGTTTTTCCTCTAATGCTTAATTTTTCATGTTTTGCCCTAAAAATAAATAAGGTGATAGAAGAAAATTTTTGGTTGTTGTAAAATGTTACTAATTGTCAGATGTGGCTTATTCTCTGAGACTCTTTGAAAGGATTAAAACCAGTGTGACATCTTAATTGTCTAAAAATTGCATCACAAGTTGCCATGATATGAATTCAGAAATACTGCTTAATTACCATTAAAATAGTAAAGTTATTTTCAATTTGATATTGTTGATCTTGGATATATAAAAATTTTCATTTATAATTCTCCATCATCCTTAATCAAAGCAAGAAACAGTGATTGATAATCTTCTTTTATATTTATGCAGCATATTGCCATTATTAAGTCTTTTGTAATTACAGCCCCATTTTATTTATATAATAAGGCATTTAACATTCGGGATGAATTCAGTTGTTTCTCTTAAAACTCACAAAATTAACACAAAGAGGTGACACACAGGCCCAAGGTAACCCCGGTGGTTTTTGAGAGACTGTGGAAAAAGACAGTTACAGATGTAGTTTTACAAAACTTACCTAATTTGAGCCCATGCAAGTTATTTTTTGATATTAATTGTTTAAACTACAAGTAATTGAAGTAATAAACTCATTTAATGAGCTTCTCAATGAGTTTTTGCTGATTTCCCAGAACCTAGAATAAATATCTGCCATACAGCAGGTACACAAACAATATTTGTTGAATGAATTCATGTTTGCTTAAAAATATTACAGATTGGTAATACTTTCCAGTTGCACTAATGTTTGTAGATTCCATTAACTGCACTCATAATAGCTCTTAATGCAGGAACTTACACACTTAGATTCTTGCGTTGTTCTTATTTTAAGGCTTGTCTGTTCAAAGGACTAGGCAATTCATGCAATTTACTGCTGCTAGTAAAAGCAGAGGTTAAAAAAGGCTAATTAAAGATTCTTATCAAGTGTGACTAAAGAAGCCATTGGAATAAAAATATGTGAATATCCTCACATATTCCTTCACCATTATTTTCTGTAACATGTGACATTCTGAATCAGAGACCTTGCATTAGAAACCTCACTACTGACTCTTTCAGAATTTTATACTTACAGATACAACATTGCTCATTGTTATTAACCTTTCTGGCAGCTTCCATGGTGATAGAGATGGTGATGTGTAGAACAGAGGTGGTATGCTGGTGGCAAGTGGCTCTGGGAGTTTTGGGGTTGTTCTACACAGTACAGCTAAGTGCACATTACATTTGGAACAGATCCATATGGTTCAGTACCTATTGTTCCTATCAAACCTTTATGTTTTTTGTTAGTCTTCTGCAGGCATTTGAGTTTATGATCCTTGGTATATAGGATCAGACTTAGGGAACGCATTTTTGATGCAATTCTATTAGCCAAAGTACATATGGGTACTTACATAGTTTACTATACTTTAAAGTTATAACAGCATGGTATTGGCACCAAAACATGTAGACCAGTGATACAGAATAAAAGACACAGAGACAAACCCACACAAATACAGTTATACAGGACAAAGGTTTCAAAAACATTCACTGGAGAAAAGATAGCCTATTCAATAAGTGATGCTGGGAAAAATGGAAATCCACATGTAACAAAATGAAATTAAACCTCTATCTCTCACTCTGCACTAAAAGTGGATCAAAGACTTAGGCACTGCTGGGCACAGTGGCACATTCCTTAATCGCAATGCCTTGGGAGACTGAAGAAAATGTCTGAGGCAGGTGAACTGTGACTTCAAAGCCAGCCTCAGCAACAGCAAGGCACTAAGCAACTCAGTGAGACCCTGTCTCTAAATGAAATACAAAATAGGGCTGGGGATGTGGCTCAATGGTCAAGTGTCCCTGAGTTCAATTCCCAGTTCCAAAAAAGAAAAAAGACTTAGGTACTAGAACAGAGACCCTGTGTCTACAAGAAGAAAAGGTAGGTCCAAATCTTTACCCTATCAGCCTAGGAACTGACTTCCTTAACAAGACTCCTATAGCGCAAGAGGTAAAATCAAGAATCAATAAATGAGATGGATTCATACTAAAAAGCTTCTCAGAAAAAGAAAGAATAATGTGATGAGAGAGCCTATAGATTGGGAGAAAATCTTTCTCACATGCACCTCAGATAAAGCATTAATCTCTAGGGTATATAAAGAACTCAAAAAACTTAACATAAAAAAATTAACCCAATCGGACTTGGGATGTGGCTCAAAAGATACCATGCTCTCCTGGCATGCGTGTGGCCCGGGTTCGATCCTCAGCACCACATACAAACAAAGATGTTGTGTCCGCTGAAAAAAAACCTAAAAAATAAATATTAAAAAATTCTCTCTCTCTCTCTCTCTCTCTCTCTCTCTCTCTCTTAAAAAAAACTAACCCAATCAATAAATGGGCAAAGGAACTGAACTGACACTTCACAGAAGAAGAAATGCAATCAATTAACAAATATATGAAAAAAATGTTCAACATCTCTAGCAATTAGAGAAATTCAAATGAAAACTACTCTAAAATTTCATCTCACTCCAGTCAGAATGGCAATCAAGAATACAAGCAACAGTAAATATTGGCGAGGATGTGGGGGAAAAGGTACACTCATACAGTGATGGTGAGACTGCAAATTGGTGCAACCACTATGGAAAGCAGTTTGGAGAATCTTCAGAAAACTCAAAATGGAACCACCATTTGACTAGTTATCCTACTCCTCAGTTTATATCCAAAGGACTTAAAATCAGCATTCTACAGTGACAGAGCCACATTAATGTTTATAGCAGCTCAATTCACAATAGCTAACCTATGGAACCAACCTATGTGTCCTTCCATAGGTAAATGGATAAAGAAAATGTGATATTTTTTTTCCAGTGGAATATTACTCAGTTTTAAAGAAGGATGAAATTATGGCATTTGCTGGTAAATGAATGAGTTGGAGAATATCATGCTAAGTGAAATAAGCCAATCCCAAATAACAAAAGGCTGAATGTTTTCTCTGATATTCGGATGATAATTCACAATAAGGGGAGTGAGGGGACTAGGGAAGAATAGTTAGATTAGATTGATCGGAGTGAAGGGAGTGGAGGGGAGTGGATATTGGGATAGGAAGGGTAAGTAGAATGAAACAGATATTATTACCTTATGTACATAATGAATGCATGACCAATGTGATTCTACAATGTGTACAATCAGAAAAAATGAAAAATTGTACCCCATCTATGTATGATATGTCAAAGTGCATAAATGCATTCTAATGTCATGTATAACTAATAAAAGCAAATTTAAAAATTCAGAAGTTGGAGATTTCTAAGTCCCAATTGGATATGTGAAACCATTACCTATGGTTTAAGAGTTGTGTCAAAATGGGAAATTAGGAAGTTTGGGCTTGACAGCTATTTTAGATATTAGGATAATATAAACTGTTAATTGTTACAGATTTTAACTGTTTTCAGTATTAATTCTGAAAATCTTAGATTAATCAACTGCCTTACATAGTTTAGTATATTGTAACAATGTTATTATCACCTGAAACTCTGAGTGTCTTTTTGCAGCTCTGTTCACCTCAGTTTAGTTAATTCTATACACACAATCTATAATAATTTCTTGAAAAATTTTGCATGATTTTTTTTAACATTCATAGCCATTTTGTCTTGCTTTCCTGGGGTATTAAAATGGATTCTGTCTTACAAAATGTCAATTAATTATTTTTATTTATTTTTGATTAGTGGTTTAAAGGTAGACTTACAATGTTGTGAATTGTAGGAATTTCTTCTAGAAGCTATCAGAGTATTAACAGAGAGCTGGATATTGGTAAGAATTTCTTCTAGAAGCTATCAGAGTATTAACAGAGAGCTGGATATTTCTTACCAACTAGAATTGGTAAGAATTTCTTCTAGAAGCTATCAGAGTATTAACAGCTGGATATTTCTCCCTTACTTCTTTAAGCAGTTGGAGGAATATGATCTACATTATTTAGAGAAAAATAAAATATTGATTCATTATATCCTACTTATTTTGTGATTGATAAATAAACTTTACTCAGAAAGTCTAATTTTTACTACCATCAAAAACTGTCATTATTTTCTAAGAGATTGGGTATATCCTAGCCTGTTTTGTTTTGTTTCTATCTTGACTCATTGATAGAAACTTCAAACTTCTATTACAGCTACAACAACAAAGAAAATGAAAACCCTTTCTAGTAGAAATTTACATAATTAAATTTTTCTTCTTCATTTTTAATTCTTTTCAACTGTAATGCTCATAAATATAATCGTGTTAACTTTTTATTTGACTTTCCCTAGCATTAATAGTAAATTGAAGACATTTGTTTTGAATATATCTGATCACACTATATAGATTTCATAATTCATAAATAATTCCTCATGGAAAGCATAATATAGAGCATTTAATTTACAACCTAAGATTGAAGTCAAAAGGCTTTTTCAAAGCTTACTGTTATCTTCTATTTTTCTAGAATATTTCTTTATTGTTTGGTTTTGTGTTTAGGGCTAATAAAAATACATTTGTATTTCTGTGTATCTTAATCACACTTTTATTTTCTGTGTTTTATGATATTTGCATATCTTACCAAGATTTCTGGCAGCTGAGAGGTTACCCCTCCCAGGGTTAGCCAATTCTTGGAGATAGCACAGGGCTCAACTTTGTTATCTTTCATATGCAAGTCAACTAATCTCCAGGAGTCCATAGCCCCATCTACTTCTGTTAGTCTGTTTCCTTCTCTGTAAAAAAATACCTGAGATAGTCAACTTTATAAGTTTATAAAGAGAGAAGGTTTGTTTTGGTTTGTGGTTTCAGAGGCTTCACTTCCTTACCAGGTGATCATTTTGCTTTGGCCTGTGGCAGCACATCTTCTTGGGAAAACCGCTCCCCTTATGGCTAGGAAGTGGAGAATAAGAGGACAAGGCTGGGATCCCACTATGGGCTTCAAGGGCACCTCACCGATGACCTGAAGACCTCTGACAGGCCCACTTCTTAACATTTTCACAACTCACAGTAGTGCCAAAGGCTGGGTATCAAGCTTTTAAAATGTGATCCTTTGGGGGACTTTCGATGTCCAAACCATAGCAATCTCCCTATCTAATTATTTTTGTTGTTTTTCTTCTTAGTTCTACATGACAATGGAATGTATTTTGACATATTATACACACATGGTGTACAACTTCCCATTCTTATGGTTGTACATGATGTCGAATTACATTGGTCGTGCATTCATATGTGAAGCAATGTTTGACTCATTCTACTGTCTTTCCTATTCCCATTCCCCCTCCCTTCCCTTCATTCCCCTTTGTCTAATCCAAAGTATTTCTATTCTTCCCTACTCTCCTCCCCTTATTGGCATCTGCATATCAGAGAGAACACTCAGCCTTTGGATTCTTACATGTTATCTAATTTACTTGTCCTGAATCAGCTCTGGTTATTTAATTTCCAAATGGATTTCTGGATTAAGATACGATAATGCTTACAATCTCTAATGTAGACTTTCTAGCCTTCTGTCCTTTCTAAAATTCCTAATAAAATAGCAATGAAGTCATTAAAGTGAAACATGAAAATGATGATAAAGCAGTTTCATTGTGTGCTGGTTTGATAGTCAATACTCTGTTTTTCTTGAAGATGTTTTCCTTAACACAGGGGATACAATGGCAAATACAATCCACTGAATGTGCATGTTACATGTCAAAGCCCAAACAAATGATCAGTAGGATGGGGGGTTTGCTTACTGCTCTGCTTACCTTAGTTGGTTAAGAGTTCCCTGTGCTCTTACTTGTTCAAGGTCTATACCAAGAAGAAAAATGCCTCTGTGCTGAAGAGGTGCTATGCTAAGGTGGTATTTTTCTTCTGGTAACACAAAAAAACTGTATATTTTTCTCTCGCAGTTCTAGCCATGGATAAACTCTTAAATTTTCTTCCTTTCTTATTAGAATGGTATTGTCCTTCTCTTTTTTTTTTCGTATCTTTATTTATTTATTTATTTATTTATTTTGTCCTCCTTCTCTTATATCTCTAAAATTGCCAGCCTGATTCTATAACAGGTTCAGACATTCTCAAAACACAGGAAGATGTGTTCTTTATTAAGGCCAGAGAATTCAGGGTGGTATCTAATTTCTTAGCAGGGGGGATGAGGTGTAGTTACTTCTAATTCCTACCTGTTGTCCTTTGTCCTACATCTTCCATACACTTTGTTTCTGCATATAACACCCAACACCTTTTTATTACTTAAGCTTTAGACAATTAACTTTTAAAGAGTTAAAAAAAATGAGACAAACTATCTTTCATATTTACCCACATAGTCATCATTTCTTCCATTCCAAATTTCATTTTGATATCTGGTATTAATAACCTTCCCTAATATTTCATGTGATAAAAATTGTTTCCACAAAATATCTCAGCTTCTGTTTGTCTGGAAACATTTTTATTTCACCATTTTTGAAAGATTCTAAATATAGAGTTCTAGTTTTCTTCTAGCATATTAAAGGCACTACTCTTAACTTTGGGCTTGCAAACTTTCTGACAAGAAATCTGATAATTTTTTTTTCTCCTGTTCTCTTGTATATATACCCCTTTAGAAATAAATTTCCATTTTTTATTTACATTATTGAAAATCTCTTTAAATACAAATAAATGGAAACTATTTTAAAATAGTCCATATAAAAATATGTGTTAAAATCTGTAGAGCAAGTTTAAAACAAAATAAAATTATACATAATCAGCCAATAATGGAGATAAAAGTAACCATAAAAATTCATTCTGTCCTAAAGGATGATGAAAAAAATAGAAACAAGAAATAAAAAAACAAAGTGAAAAATGGAAAACCAATAACATGGTGGATTTAATTGCAATGATGTTGATGATTACATTGAATATAAAAGGTCTAAACACATCAATAACACTTCAGAGATTAAGATAAGTCTCCACTGGAAATACAACAGGAAAAAAATTAAATAACTAAATAGGGGAACCTGATTAAGAGAGTTTGTTTCTTTATGAAAAGATACTTTGGAATTTATGCATAAGCTTCTGTAGCCTCCATATAATGTCAGTTAGCTCATGGATAGGGTTTAAGCTTTAATTTGGGAGGAATTTGTATAACTGTTGGAGAATGAGAAATCTGAAAATTTGGAAAGAGTGAATTTGTTTTGTTTTGTTGTGATTCTTCAGCACCATAATCTGTTAAGGTTTTTATAATTTTGAATTTTTCTGGTAGCTAAGCAGGAGAAAAAAAATAATTCATCTATTCTATTATTAGGATGCTTTCCAGATATGTCAGATTTCCAAGGCCAACATCTATTGAAAACAGGTTCTAAAATTGGAATTTGCTGGACTATTGAGCATCTCTTGGCCAGCTGCTTGGCAGCTAGTAGGTGATAGACTCAAAGACTTTCCAATGGACATTTTTAAATTTATTTTTTTGGTAACAAAATAAACAGATTTAAACATTCAGTGTAGTTTAAACTGAATATATATGACACAAAATGAATTTTAATTGATTTTATATTCTAGGAGTTATGGAAGTGTGGTCTAGCAGGCTGAGCTTAGGAATGGAAGCCAAAAGTATTAAAATTCTCTGACTACGAAGACATTACTTACTTGGCCTTCTAGCACTTTTTTTTTTTCACATTACTTTAATTTTCATCTCCTTGAACATCATAAAATTCAACTAATTGAGTTCATCTGTCCTGAAAAATTCCAATACATATATAAGAAAATTTTATTTTCTAAGAATTTTAATAAAGTTTGTTTCCCAGTTTGGAATGCTAATGTGATTCCCAATTTTCAGAGAACTTAGACTACAATCCAGTATTTTAAAAATATTTAAAAATATTGTGTTAAAATGTATCAGAATCATAGTAAATTATTATTTACTATAATAATTTGCTATAATAATAATTATTGTTATTTTAACACAATATTTTAAAATAACCTAATAACTTTAATATCCCCTATCTCTTTCTAGCAATGTCCCTGCCATCACACCTGTCAGCAGTGTCTTTGGGTCAACGTGATCTGCCATTATCACAGGCAAAAGTCCTTGTTGTTTTTTAATGGTTTTGTTGAAGTTCTTTTGTTTTGACATTTAAATATTGCAAGTAGAGTACTTTTAACTAGGTTCTTTTTGCAGGGGAGAGTGTATACTGGGGATTGAACTCTGGGGCACTCAACCACTGAGCCACATCCCCAGCCCTATTTTGTATTTTATTTAGAGACAGGGTCTCACTGAGTTGTTTAGTGCCTCATTTTTTGTTGAGGCTGACTTTGAACTCTTGATCCTCCTTTCTCAGCCTCCTGAGCCACTGGGATTACACTAAGTGAGTTCTTAATTTTGAGGATACATACCACTCTTTCACTTGTGCTTGAGTTAATTAGAGGAAGATCATAATGACTTGTCATAGGTTTTTGGGTAAAATCATCTAAAAAAACATGCCATTCAACTGTGAGTGAACAGATAGCAGTTTTCTGTCACAAACATTCTAACAAAATGATTTCCTATAAATATATTTTTAGTTACAATTTTGAGTAGCAATTCTTAGACTTTTTATTACAAATTATATTACAGGAAGCACTTTGACTTTCTTATTGAGCAGATTTGGACATATGGGCTTTAAATATATATTTATAAATCTATATTATATATAGACACACATAATATTTTTTTTTTACTTTGTTAAGAAGACATTTTTAAAAATTAAGCAAGTCTAGGTTTAAACAGCCTTGATTTAAAAGAGACTAAAAAAACTGAATAGTGTGCTTTGATAGCTGATTAAATTATCTGTGAAGTCTCTTGAAAAGAATAAATTAAATACATCCTGTTTCAATATTGCAACTGTGAAGCTTTCCTTTCTGCATGATTTTTCGTTCAATATGTAATAGTAACAATGAAAGAAGATAATACGTATGTTAAAATGCTTTCAAACTAAAATGTTGGCATTTGGCATATAACCTTTTAATCTGTAAATTTGATCAAATTGGAACAATAAAACATACAATAAAAGATTCTCAGTTCATAAAACTCCTAATTATTTTTGCACATGTTGTAAATACCATAGTGTGGTTGTCATTCTTTTGTTGTTGTTGTTCTCCAAAAGGTATTAGAAGCTACAAAAATATTTTAATTTTTTAAGTGTTTTCTCTTTTGTCATTGTCAGGTTAGAGCTCAGTTGTGCTAGGGCATCAGGGTAGGTTGCAAAAAATGTCAAGGAAAGTGTCCGGAGATAAATTGGGAGATATGATTTATTAGGAAAAGTTTATGAGCAATCAGCAACTGCTCCATCTTGAGTTCAGTGGTGATAGGATGGACAGATAGCACCTCCATCCTTCAAGGTGCTGTGCCGCAGTGTCTCCTTTTCCTCACGTCATTTTGTTCAGTGGCACTAGCTGGACATACCCTTTCCACAGGGACTCAGCACCATCACCATTGATATACCCTTGATATACCAAAGATATACCAAAGATATACCCTTTCCACAGGGACTCAGCACCATCACCATTGAAGGAGGTGCCCTGCCCCCCCCCCCCCAGATAAATTAAGTCTTTCTGTTCATTGCCTTGATCATTAGCATTAGCTTGCTCAGTTTGTTTGTATAACCAGCATCCCAAGGAGCAACTGTCCTGGTGTTACAAGCAAGAAAACAGCTCTCTACAGTTGACACAGTTGACACTAACTTGCCTTAGTTCCCAGTGTGCATGAAAGAAAGCCAGTGTTCTTCAAAAAAAAAAATGTTTATCGATTTTCCAGTCTAGGTTTGATCTCATTGTTCCCTCACGTTGGCTAGGTTTTTGGGAACAAAAAGGGACCATTCAGGTACACGGTGTTCCACTGTCTCCTTGTCTTTAAGGATGTTGCAATTATTTCTTTTGGCAATTTACTATGATTCTGATACATTTTAAACAAACACAGTGAGTATGCCCCTTAGTGAGGCAAAGACAATAAACACAACCAAGAGATAAAAGAGTGAAGATTTCTTACTTGTACAATAAGGAAGGCACTGAGGAAAACTCCTAAAACAGTGTCCTCTTGAAGAAAGGAAGCAAGAGACTTTTTTGGAGAACACACATACTGGAGAGATTTGTCACTGCATATTGAAGCAGGCATGTTCCTGAGCATGTTTAGTTTGAGGACATGCTTTTTCACACATTGCATGTTTAAGATGATGGGGAGGAATATCTCTGAACCAGAGAATTTAACACTATAATGAGCTTGTAATCAGAGCAGTTTAGGTCACCTAGAAGAGGGGCTAGGTGTCTTTAGTGATATAAGTTGTTCCCTTGTTGTTTTCTCTGGAAGGCTTTATCTGAAACAAAGATAAACCTTGAAAGGGTATTGCCATCAGCAACTTGTTCTCAAGCAAGTACAGGTGATTGCTCTTTTAAATTTCTGCCCACCAGCTAACAAATTCAGATCATTCAGTATAACACTCAATCCAAGTTATTTTATGTTAGCATATTGCTGAATGGTATTCCATCCTATATGCATAATTGTTAGTGAACATTTGGGTTGTCTCCAGGTTTTTAAGTGGTGTAAATAAGTCTGCTATTAATATTTTCATATGTTTTGGACACAAATATTTTTTATGCCACCACAGACAAATTTCTAATAGTGGAACTGCTTGGTAGTTGAATGTTTAGCTTTTTAAAAAATGGCCAAAGAGATTTACAAAGTGGTGGTACTGTTTTACAGTTTCATCAGCCATTGTCTGAAGTTCTAATCCTTTACCTTGCAAGTATTTGATATCATCATAAAAAATAGCCATTCTAACAGTTATGTAATGGCAACTCAAAGTAGTTTTAATTTTTATTTCCAGAATGACTTTTAATATTGAACATTTTTATATGCTTATTGGCCTGTTACATATCTGCTTTAGTGAAATGTTTATTCAAGTAATTGGTCTATTTCCTTATTTGGATATTTGTATTCTTATTATTGAATTGTAAATATTTAGCAGATATGTGAATTAAAATAGTTTTTCATAGTTTTGGCTTGCTTTTTGAGTTTCTAACAATATTTTTAAAAGCTAGGTTTTTAATTTGTAATTTTAATTTTATAATTTATGGCTAGTGCTTTTTCAACTGGTACAAGAAATTTCAGACCAAATATTTACTCCTTAATATTTTCTCTTAGACTCCTGATAATTTTAAGCTTTTACATTTTGTCTCAGAATCAATTTCAAAGTTGTTTTTTGGGTGGTATACGGGCAGTGTTGAGGCCAAAGTTTTTTTTTTCAAAGAGGAATCTAATTGAACTAGTTTCATGGCAAACGTAACAAATAAAAAACCAAAAAACACAACCACCCTTTTTCCATCATATTACCTGGGCAATATGGCTGAACACCAGGTATACTTGCAGATTTTCGATGCCCTTCCTTTATGCCATGCTCCTCTGCCTATACCTTCTAGGAATCTACAAAACCAGGTGGTATAAGTATCTCAATTTTCTTTTTCATTTTTCAGCATTGCTATGGATGTGGAAGTCCATGTTCATTTTAGAATCAGCATAAAAATTTCAGTAAATATCCCACTTGCATTTTAATTAGTATTGTGTAGTCTTGAAAATTTAGTCAGGATTGGCATCTAAATAATACTGAATCTTCAAATACATGAGGATGGCATTTTTTCCTTTTATATAGGTACTTTAGAATTCCTCTCAGAAATACAGCCATGCATCACTTAATCATGGAAATATACTCTGAAAAATGTGACAGGTGATTTTATATTGTTTGGACAGAACAGTGTGATTAAGATGGCCCTCATGTCACTAGTCCAGATAATATTATGGAATCATTGTCAGATAAGCCACCAAATGTTGACTAAAATACCATTTGCAGAAGTTGATTTTATTTTGACATTTTGAGTACACAGATCACTTGTATTTTTCAATCAGACTCTCATTATATTTCTTTCTAAATGTTTTGGTTTTGATGTTACTTTATATTTTGTTATTTAAATTTAATTTCCAATTGTTCATGGCTACACATTGAAAATATAATTGTTCTTTGTGCATTGTCCTTGTATAAGTTTGCTAAGTGTGCAGTTTGTTCTAACAAGGTCTGTTGTTGTTGTTGTTTTTTCCTTTGTTAACTTCTTTTCGACTTTTGTGTAACCACTATATTCTTTATAAATATAATTTTACTTCATTCTTTATGACTTTTTGTCCTTTGAATTTTCTTTATTGTGCTAAATAGTACCTCCCATAAAATACAAAAAAATGATGGACACTTTGACCTTTCTCCTCAAGGAAAAAAATCAATATTTTATCATTGATTTTGATATCAGCTATATATACTTTGCATATACATTTGATCAACTCAATAATGTGCCCTTCTATTCCCATTAAAATATTTTCAGTTTGTTGAGATTTTATTTTCCTGAATATGTGTTGATTTTGTCTAATGCTTTTTATGACTCCCTTGAAAAAAATCATGATTTTTTTCTGTTTTATTCTATTAATGTGTTGTATTACATTGATTAATTTTTCAATCAGAATCTCACTCCTGAGAAAACCCTTCTTGGTCATATTATAACATCATATTTCCCTAGATTCCACTTACTAACATTTTGTTGTAGATATTAAATTCTTGTCATATAGCATATTTTTCTTTTCTTATAAAGTTCTTGTTAGATTTTGGTTTAAGGATTATTCAGGCAGTATAAAACAAGTAAATAGGAACATTAAATATTAAATATCGAGGTAGGTTTGATAAAGTAACAAATGTTATATTAGACATCGATTCAATTTTTTATTGTGTTTTGATGGCTACATGTATTCAAAATTCCTGTTTTCCAAGTTATAATAAACACTTTCTATTGTGCTCTGCAACATATTGCAAAGACCTCTTTCTCTAGAGTAAATGAAGACTGAATTTTACAATTATGACGTTATATGTTCTATAAAAATAAGAATATTATTGAGGGACCCGTGGGAAGCTCAGTGGTAGAGTGCTTGCCTAGTATTTGTGAAGCCCTTGGATCTATTCCCAGCAGAATAGAAAGTGTATGAGTATTGTAATGGTTAATCTGAATTGTCAACTTGATTTGATTAAGAGATGCCCAAGATTAAAAGGATTCTGGGTTTGTTAATGAGGGTGTGTCTAGGAATGACTGACATGTGGGATATTGATCTAAAGTGGAGACCCTCCTTAAAGTGGGCAGCATCATCT
This sequence comes from Callospermophilus lateralis, assembly GCF_048772815.1. Taxonomy (NCBI): domain Eukaryota; kingdom Metazoa; phylum Chordata; class Mammalia; order Rodentia; family Sciuridae; genus Callospermophilus; species Callospermophilus lateralis. Next base: position 78,908,007 of record NC_135316.1, read on the forward strand.
AATAGGATAGTGGCTTGGACAGGATAAAGTTGGAAGAATAAGGAAGCAGCAGCAGATGCAAGCTCTGTTCTTCTTGAAGGAGTTCTTGATTACTCCTGTCATCTCCTCAGGACATCAGACACTTGCTCCTTCAATCTTCCAAAGCGAACTCTGCCAATGATTCTCCAGGGAGTTTCCAGAAGCCTTTGGTCTACTTGTTCTTATAATATAATTATACAGATTAATTCAGTACAAACTTTAAAATATACTGTCTATACAATTCATCATCTTTAAAGCCATAGAACCTTAAAAAATAAGCCAACATATTAAAACTATTAACACCCATTTTCAGTATTGTACTGGCACTAGAGTAAAAATCATGAAATATTAAATAAGATCCCTAGGCTTACAAGTTATCTCTAGTTAGCAATTCAAAACATACATATTAAATATACACTAGAACACTGTTTTTTAAATGACAAACTAGTTACCATATTTAAAATTACAAAGTATCTCCTTCACTTTTTTCTATTTTTGATTTTTTTTCTTCTCTTTTCTATTGGTTTAATTTACTTGTGAACGTGTTTCCAGGAATCAGGTTTAGAAAGGTGATTGTCACTCTGGAACAGGGTTCTAGTAGTGTTTTAGTCAGCTTTTTGTCACTGTGACCAAAACACCTGACAACTTAAAGGAATTTATTTTGGCTTTGTGTTTTAGAGGCTCAGTCCATGGTCAGCTTGCTTTTTTGCTCTGAGTTAAGGTGAGGCAGAACATCATGGAGGAAGGGAATGGCAGAGGAAAATCGCTCTGTCACTTCATGGTAGCTGGGAAGCAGAGACAGAAAGGGAAGGGACTACAGAGAAGATAAACTAAGCTACACCCCACCTACCTGTAGTTACCACCCATTAGTAATAATTTCATATTATCAACCCATCAAATGGATCAAACCACTGATTAGGTTACACCTCTCATAATTAATGATTTCATGTCTGAACATTGTCTTGTGAGCTTTTGGGGGACAGCTCATATTCAAGCTATAACAGGTACTTCCTATCAGAAGTTACTGCCTGCTAAGAAAAGCATTTCAAGACAATATAAATGTAACTACATCAAATTTTCGTTTTCTTGAATCTTCCCTCTTGTTTTTTTTCATTCTCTTTCCATCCTGAAAAGTTTCTTAGTTCTTAAGAAAACAACAAAAAGTGTTCTGAAAAATGTGCCCGAAACACGCTTCTGCTTGCTTACTTCTCACATTTATTGTTCAAACTCTTTTTTTAAAGAGTACCATTGATTGACTGCTTTCACTTTCTCTGTCTTCATTCCTTCTTTAACAAATAGCTGAATTTTATTCTAGTCAATCTATTAATACTCTTCTCTGTAAGTACAATGTTCTGTTTTTATTTATGACTTTAGTTACTAAAAACAGAAGCTGTATTCACTTACAGAAAGACAGACAGTCAAAAGCTGCAATCAGAAAAAGAAGTATTCCCTCTCACATCATTTTTGTTTTATGCTGGGACAGGCTGGCCTAGAACACAATTTATAATGCCCTTGCAACTTTCAAATACTAGCGAATAAAAAAGGTCTCATTCCTGAAATTGTACGGGAAAATCCCATTGATTCAACTCAGGTTGTATACTGAGTAAAACACTGTGGCCAGAGTTGTATCTTTAGAGCTGAAGTGAGAGATGGGCTCAGTCTCACTCTTAACAACATTCACTGAGCAGAATTACTCTAAAATATGGTAACCGTGGGTTATTATAAAAGAAATGTGCATCCTGAGGGAAAATTTCTTCTCACATTTTTATTAATTAGCCAGAGCTAATTACTTCCTCATAACCTCACGTTTGAACTCTGTCCAATTTTCCTACCAGTGTTATAGTTAAAGCTTTGTCCCAGGGTTTCATAAACTGACTTCCAGACCACTCACGTATAATCGAATCAAGCCTTTATGGAAGCACACCGGTGGCGGCTGACCAGAACATAAAGCTGTTCCCCTGATCAGCTCCGAACAACTGCAAGGGCACTCCTTATAAGCCTGAAAACCACAAAAGGGATGTTCAGGGGTCTAGCCAATGCAAGCAAGCCAGGTTACAGAAGCGGGACAGGGCAGTCAAGCGGAGGGAAGCCTAACCAATCACAGTTAGCCCAGTCACCCCAGTTACAGAAACAGAGCCCCGTTACCCTAGTTACAGAAACAATACCCCATTAGGTAGTTCCGTGTTCTTAAAGGTTTCTATAGCAAAAGGAAAAGAACATCTTGCTCCAGTCATGACTCTTCTACTTGGCATGGTTATTTTACAGGATGAAGTCATAAAACAAAATGGAGTCACATTTGCTCATACTATCACACCAGTGGCCAAATTTACCTTCTTAGGAACCATCTCTGTTGGTTTCTAGACAAGATTATTTTCTTTTCATTTTTGGTACTTCCTCTTCATTTACTCCTTCTTTATTTTTCCAAGGGTCTGTTCTTGTACATGCTATATTTTTTCCATCTATCTTTTTCTCTTTATCTCTGAGTTTCTTAGACCCACAGTTTGGTGTTCTTCATTAACATTGTACAATTCTCTGCTTTGTGCTTTGGAACAATAGCGTTTGATACACCACTGAAATTGTCCCACAGATGGTCTGTTCTTTATTCACTTTTATTTTTTTCTCTTTTTCATTTTGGGTTGGGAAATTTGACTATCTTCAGGTCATAGATTTTTTATTTTCTTCATCTATGTTTAATCTACTATTAAGCACATCCGAAACATTCCTGACTTCCATTACAATTGTTAAAAATGGATTTTGATTTTGAATGTTTCCTTTCTTTTACTTTGCATTTTCATCTCTCTGCTTGCTACCCATCTGTGCTCCAATGTCGTCGACTTTTTCTGTTTCATTTCTTAACATATTATCATGGTTATTTTAAATTCCCTGTTTGAGAATTCCAGCATCTGTGTCATATCTGAGTTGGGGGCATGATGACTGCTCTGTCTTTCAGCTTGTTTTCTTTCTAGCCTTTTGATATATCTTGTTATTTTTTTGTTGAATGCTGGGCATGTATTGAGTAATAAGTACTGAAATAAGCAGGCCTTTGCTGTGAGGATTTACATTATTCTGCCCAGGTGCTGGTTGTTTTTAATACTTGTTCTAAATAATGCCATAATGTGTGTGTGGCAGGGACTCCAAATTCCTGGAGTGTCTTTGTTTTCATTTTCCCTCCTGACTTTGGGCTTCTCTAGGTACACTTCCCCAAAGACAGTCTATGCCTTGTAGCTGTTAAAGCTCTAATCCATTGTTATCATCCTGGGGAGCCCTGATGTATTGGTGGTAAGGGGTGGGGAATGGAGAATGGCCTGTAATTTTACAGTCAAATATAAGTTGTTGTGCACTGTGTGTCAGGGTCCACTAAAACCCGTGGTTTAGCTCTCCTGGCTGCAGTGCTCTTAATCCATTTTCCTCATGTCCTGACTCCTGTTAACTGTATCCCTCCCTCGAATTAGGTGAGACAGAAGGCCATAGGGGGTTGGAGTGTGAAGTATTTCCTTCCTCAGGCTAGAATAAGTCAAAGGTAAAGTGTTTTTCCCTAGAGAGTATATGCTGTGGAGAGGGGTCTGGGAGTGTATCCCACAGTGAGTCGTTCCCCTCTTGCCAGAGACAGGCTGGGGGCTTTCTCAGATTACCATGAAAACCTGGTGGGATTTCCAGAGATAAGGCCCACAATGTTTTGTGGACCATGTACAGCAGAAAGAGTTGTAACTCTCAAGATAGTTCATATCCAGCCTCTAGCAACTCATGAAATTTACCGTTTGAGTATTCTTATCAGTTTATGGCTTCCATGACTCCTGATGTAGGAGGTACTGTTTATGATTCCTGTTTGTGTCTGTCTGCCTAGAAGTTTGGACTTGCAATTTGTTTGGAGCCCCCAGTTTTCTGTTGGGGTAAAAAATGACTGATTTTTAGTTTTCCCAGGTTTTTTTTTTTGCCCCACAAGAAGTAGTCATGTTTTCCAACCAACTACATGTCAAAGTTTAAACTGAAAGTCTGCAATTTAGTTTGTCCTTTTCAAATTAAGGCCAAGATACATACTTTCTAATTCTTTTGTACCTTATCTATGACTATAATATCATCAACAGAGACAGTATCTTAATTGGTTTATATCTCCAGCAGCTACAGTGGTAGTTGGCCCATACTTTGGTGATTTGTATTTATAGTTGCCTATATAAAGAGACACCTAATTCCTATTGACATATCACAATAATCATAATTTTTTTTTCTTGAGAGACAAATTGCTTCCTTATAAGTTAAACCAAGGATGAAAAATATAATGGATAGTCATTTGAGCTGATATTTTGTACATAGTTTGGAAAAATACTTTCAGGAAATATTTCCTAAATCCATACAGTTTACAAAACAAATCTGAATAATCATTACATAGTTTCTACCATTTCTATATAACTAATATAATTTCTCTATATTTATTGCTGTAAATTCTAACAAAATATAGAAAGAAAGTGCTAGAAACAGAGTAGGTGAATGTGCATAGAACCTCCTGTAGAGTTAGGTAATTCAAGAGTAGATTCTCAGACACAAATCTCAGAGATTCCAATTCAGTGAATTTTAGGACCAATTAGAGAATTTGCCTTTTAATGTGAGAACCACTCCATAAGACTATGATACTGGAAAACTACTCTTCAAAAGATAGTGCCCTACAGAGAGGGATTACTACATATTTTTGTTATCTCACTTGTGCTTTAAACAGGAGCTGGATTACACCTACTTTCATAATTAAATTTTAAGAGCCACCTGAATTTCTAATATTCTGTGCTGTTGGTTACGTATCTGTATGCTTTTGAGGCAACATGTATAGGAGGCATAATAATCATCTCACCGTGAACACTACAGATTCTGCCTGGGGAGACAGTTGGAGAACCTTCTTCTGCTGCAGGAAGGTGGGCCAAAAGAAGGCCTGACCCAGTCAAGGCACCTTTTCCCTTAAAAGCTTACCTTTTGGTAGTAAACACAAGTGTGAACTTATTCAAAATCTCCAATTTTGCATGATTTTATGTTTTCTGAGAATAACGACTTTGTTCTGAAACAACATAAACATAAATGATATTTTTGCCTTTACCATAAATTGCTTTGCCTGAGGGCTGAATGAAATCAAAAAGGAATGAAAATGTTGGGCTGGGAGGGAATTCATTATCATTAATTCCAGCCTCATGGAGTTGATGTTAAAAAAAATTGAGCAAAAAGAGGAAAAGCTCTCCTCTGTGGGGAGTGAATTTTGTATGGAACATGTAGGAGACAGTGTTATTTGATGGGAAGAGTGTGGCTCCTTAACATGGCAATTGTGACTGATAATTAGAGCCTTAGCTGCTTAACCTCTTGTATCTTAATGCCTTTGTGCCTCATTTTACTCACTGATAAATAGAAATGTGAAAATAATATTACCTCTTATTGGCTCATGGTGAAAATTATTAATTTTGTTAACAGATAAGGAAAGGAGAGAGAGAGAGAGAGAGAGAGAGAGAGAGAGAGAGAAAGTTCCTTCCCCCATCATCCATTTCCTTATTTATTTTCTAGTAAAATTTGAACTTTTACAATTTGAACTTATTTAAAAACAGAAATGTAATTTTTAAAATAATTTAAATATTGTCTAAAAGCAAATAAAGTATAATAGTAATTCATAGAAGTGTCTGTAACTACATAAGATTTATGAAACAATCCTCTACATCATAGAAAAGAATGAATCCTACATTTGATGATTAAATAACAGAAAAAAACTTGCCCATAATAAGCTTCTACAATTGATGGAAGAATGCTGGACTCCCTTTTGGAAGGGAACTTCTTAAGTTGCAAGGTGAGATTCCTATAAGTGATATGACATTGAGGAACTGTAGATGAAATCTCTTATGCTTTAAGTGTTTAGTTTACCTCCTCTAAGAAATAAGTTAAGAAATTATCTACCATATTCAGACATTATTTCCCAGATTTTATAGATGAGCTAACTAAAATTCAGAGAAATTTGGCAACCCCTTAAATCCTCAGAGCAGATGAAGAAACATAGATGTCATATTTTTATGTGGTGTTTAGGTATGTAAAAAGCAGGATGGTATAGCAGAAAAAGCATTAATTTAGAGCCAGGAAGTACTAGTGAAAACTCTCAGTTCTCTGATTTGCCAGCTTTGAAACTTTAAACAAATTATCCTCCCTAAACCCAATTTCCTCATTTTAAAAATAGTAACAAGTATATCTCTATCTTGTGGCTTTTGGAAAAGACTTGAATGAATTCATATTCAATATCTAACATACAGACAATGTTCAATAAATTGTGAATATAATCATCAGTCTAAGAAGTTGCATGTAAACTGGGATTAAAGATCTCCCTAGTTGGTTGAAAGGGTGGTTCATTGCCTTAGTCAAGGGTTTTCCTTTATGTAAAAGTGCCTTAGTGAAGGGTTTCCCTTTATATAAACATATCTAGTCAAACTGCTTCAGAAAAAGTACAATATAATTAAAGGATACTGACATGTCTTCTGGAATATGATGCTTTTACCAGGGCAGGACTACGGTTTATGGATTATGATATCTAGGTACCTAGAATACTGTTTATACTGAATATAACTAGTGTTTAGTAATTACTTTAAATTGCTAATTAAATAAATAAGGAGCTGGAGCTGAATTTCTCAACTTAAATCATCATCACGCTTGTAAGGTTCATTTTTAAGAGGTTCTTCTCTACCATCTTCCTCCCTTGGAATTAAATACTAATAAATAAGGTATTTTTCAGGTCGAGTTGAACTTTGGAGGGGGCCAAAGTTATTGCAAAATCTAAAAATTTTTACCTCTACTCTGAGGACTAATTATTCCATTGAAAGTGGTATTGGCCCTGTTGAGCTTGCACAGACCATTCTAATAGGAAATTTAAAAAATAAACAAAATAACACTCTAAGGAGACAGATTATTCTCTTCCTTACTTTTCTTTCTCAAGGACTATTATTACTACTTTTCTCTGAAAAACCACTTTTGTCCCTTCCTGTCTCTAAACATGAAGCTTCTCTTTAGTACTTACTCTTTGCTATCCTAGATCTATACCACTTTATAGTCCAAAAATCTAAGAGACAATTTAAGAGTTTCCCAGTTCCAATTTCAAATTTCCAGGAAACAGTTTAAGTCCAGTTTTTGTGTGGTGTTTTTCTGCAACTCAGGAAACCAGGGACATGAATGAGGGTACGTTTATGTCGTTCACAGCCAAACTGGAAAAGAAAGCAAAATCTGTAAGAGGAAGATTTGAGTAGATTACTTAGGAAGTGAACCATGTGGGGAGAAGGTAATGAGAGTGATTTTTCAAGAAGTAGTAAAATGTTGGCATACTGTCTGAGCTCAGATTGTTGGAAGAAAGTACATGGAGTTTTACTTTAATTTTAAGATTTGGACACTCATTTCAGTGTTTTAAGTGTAATATGATGAAAGACAGATTATAGTAAACTAAATCTAGTTTGACTTAAAAATTAAGTGGAGAAAGGAGATTCTGGACAAATATAGATCAATAAGGAGGCTATTGCTATATTAATGTATAAAGCAATAATTTGAATTAGGAAGATGGCAAGAAAAAGATGCTTATATTAAAGATAGATCAATCATTGATGTGAAGCTCTAATCTTTGACTAACGAAGGATTTAGTTTTCTCATCTATAAAATGAATACATTGATACCCACCTTGCAGGGTTATTTTTGAGATTAATCATAACATAGGAATATTACCTGTGTCATATATGGAAAATAGTATATGTTCTGCATATAGACTATTGATCTTGCCTTCTCTCTGACTTTCACTTTCAGTTTTAACTTTTTCATTATACCTATCTCTTGAGGCTTTTTTCTCCTATGTTTTCCTTAGCATAGGCTTTAGACTGATCTTGTACCTCTTTGTTAGTGTTTTGAAAGAAGTCCTTTTAAAATAAATTGACAAATTCACCCCCCACCCGTCCATTGCACAATATGATTGTCTGGGTAGTTGAGTCCTTGACTAGCCCTGAGGCTTCAGCTGGCAAAGTACCATAGTTCCCACCACAAATCAAAAGAGAGCTAGTCAGTCCCTTGGCTTCACTGCTGTCTCAAAAACTTAAATGAATAAACCTGGATGGTTCAAGAAACCACTGAGTTGATGGTCATACCGAATGATAGATCCAATCCTTTTTGTGTTATTGGTAAAGTTATCATTTTTAGGACTAATTTTTTTTTATCTCAACTTGGATTCTGCAAAAATCTGTCAATTTTTTTCTGAGAGTTTTGGCTGTTACTCTATTTACTTCCTGGGGACCACTCCCTCCTACTTTTCAAGTCTCTAGACTTAAAATCACATGATAGTATTAAAATCACATGGAAGTATTGAAAGTCAGGATTTAATAATGGAGCAAAAGACATTGTGAGGTCTCCAATGATGCAGGGAACTTTTGTAAGTGTATTGTAAGCAGTTTTATAAAAAAGCAGGGGCTGTTTTGAAGAAAATAATAACATGGCCTATAAAGAGGACTGTCATACATAAGATGCATCATTTTAGAAGCAACCATGTGAAGTTATATGTTTTATTCTGAGTAGAGCATTTCATTATAATAGTCCACCAATTTTGCTGTATGATGGGCTCAGTTTCCAGTTTCCAAATAATTGTATTTTGTTTCATGAAAAGCTTAGATTGATCCTTCAAAATACATCATATGGAGTATGCCATTCTAAAAATTTACTCACCAAAAAAACACTATCACTTCAGGACAATGGTTGCTAGGAAAAAATTTAGGAAGTGCAATTTATTGCTTTAGCAGGACACAAAAATGCAGCAAAACTATTTGCTTCCTGATTTGAAATGCAGATTTTGAGGGAATTATTTTAAAAACAATTAAACAGAGGTTAATTCTGCCATCATTCATACCTGTTGGTTCTCAGTAGACATGTGGAAATCTGATAATGATTGCTAGTCTTTGAAATGAACGAGTAGACTTTTAACTTCTATGTTTAATTTTAAAAATGACCAGAAATTATTTGCTACTTGCCTTATGAAGAAGTACAGTCTGTTTCCTCATATCTTGAGTATACAATGGATTTATGGCTTTCTTTGGATAACACAGAGGTGAAGATTTTAACTTCAAAGATAATTTGCTCACTTCAATTTATGCTCTTAAAAATATCTGCTATCACATGAATGTGTCCATGCTAACCTGCCAGAAGATGAGAAGCCATTCCAGTTGAGACCTCTCTAGTCAGTTTCCTTGCAGTTGACCTGAATTTCACGAGAGATACATAGGTGCATTAGGTGGCATCAGAAGAACCACTACCTAGTTGAGCCCAGCCCAAATCTAAATCCACAGGAGCATGACATGAATAAATGGTTGCTATTTTAAACTACTACATTTGAGGGGCAGTTTTTTTTTAAATCAAAGATCAACAGATAAAATTTCCTTTTGATGAGGAGTTCCTAGATTATCCTGCTATTATTTATTTGGATAGTATTTGATATATACCATAAACTAGTTCAGTATGTATTCTAGATTTGAGTGTTTTTTCAGGCAACTAAATAATACCATCTTTATAGAAGCATTGGGGAATTGTTGAAAATCACTGATTTGTCCTTTTTTTTTTTTACCATAAATTCTCTTCTTGGAGGTATCCATCTGAATTTTCTTTATTGTCTACATTTTGATGATTTAAATTAGATTTAATCAATCAATACTGTCAGTGACATCCCCAAAGAGATACTGGGGAGTTTGAACCTCTCCTTACCAAGCTCTGCCTCAATAAGACTGTCCCTGTGTTATGGTTTAGATATGAAGTGTCCCCCAAAAGCTCATGTGTTGTGTGCTGGGAAACATGATATCCAGCATGGCAATTGTTCAGAGGTGAAATGATTAGATTATGAGAGCTGTAATCTCATCAGTAGATTAACTCAATTTAGGATTAATAATTTGAATGAACCACTGGATGGTAACTACAGGCAGGTAGGGCAAGGCTGGAGGAAGTAGTACAGGGGGCATGGTCTGAATGATATCTGTCATGTCCCTTTCCTCTCTCCCCATCTGCTTCCTATCACCCTGAGCTGTGCAACTTTCTACCATGATGTTCTATCTCACTTGGGCCCAGAGCAATAGAGTTAGATGATCATAGACTGAATCTCTGAAACTATGAGCCAAAATAAACTATTCCTACTCTAAAGTTTTCTGGTCAGGTATTTTGTTCAATGCAACAAAAAGCTGATTAACTCACTCTTTTCCTACCAGCAACACTATAAACCCTCATACATTCCATATATGATAATTCATTGTCTATCTCCCCTTTAGGATATGTATAATTATGCCTATATTGATAAATTCTTGTTTATTCAGCTTGATTTTCAGGTGATATATCTCCCCATCAGAAAAAATATATTCAAAATAAGTGAGCTACTGACACATGGTGATAACTGGATGATAATGTTTTATTCACATTTTAGTACACTAATTCACTCAACATTACAAAATTGGAAATCATCTTTTAGTTATTTTTCCTAGTAAAATAACAAAGTGTCTTAGATAATCAAAATCTATCTATCATCCCCTTATATTGAAAGACCCACCGATTCCCTGTCCAAGAAAGACGCACGAGGCACTGGCTGCAAACGCAAGAGGTTTATTCAGACACAGACGCCTGTGGGTGCTCAGCAAAACCTCAGCCGGAGCTTTGGTGAACTGGCACACCGGGCTTTGGGGTACAGGTCTTTTATAGGATAATGGGGCAGGTTTCGCGCGCACGGGAAGTGACAGGTTTCTTATTGGTTATTTTGAACCCAACATATAGATTACCTAAAGGGCAAAGTTGTTTTTCACTTTATGTTTCTGGATAAACCTCATGACAGTTACATATTAACACTCTGGTTTTTCTGTTCCTGCTTATCATTATCAGTTCCTGTTTGTTCAGGCATGCCTTGGGATCTGCTTTTCTGTTCTTCCTCAGCCATCCTGTCCCCTCACAATAGACTACCCTTAACTGATTAACAGAGAGACCTCTCTTTACGTGGGTTAGCAACACGCCCTGATGGTTTCACAATGGGGCCTGGGGTTTCTGGGCTGGGGTCTTTCATTCCCCCCTTTGTCTGGAAACTTGGGAACCAATCATGGTTCCCTCAGTTGGGGGCCTATTTAGGCAGACTCTACATCTTGGTAAACAGTAATCCTCAGGGGACAGTCTTTAACTTTCCAGACTTACTTAAAATTGGCCTCCTAGACCCAACCTGACTCGATTTACCTATCTACACTGCCTTTCCATTTTTGGCTTTGTTTCCCCCTAATTTTAGAAACTTTATTGCTGTGTGGAGAAGGGGCGATGACTCGTTCTGGCTGCTTCAGAGCTGAAAAGGGGTGTCGAACATGAGGGGGCTTGAAGACGTGGGGGGCGACTTGGGGGACGTGAGTTCCCATTTAGAAGTCAGTTCCATTTGAGATCTGGTTGGGGAAAAACAGGTTGTCATCTGGGGATGGGTGTTTCTATGAGAGAAACAAAAACCATGAGTACTGAATAAGTGTTGCAAAAGCTGGAACATGTCACTATACATAAGTTCCCTCATCAGGCTTTAACATCCTCAGTTACCAGGACTGTAAACATAACATTTAACTTTTAGGGTTACAGATGTCCTTTCCCTTAAGACACAGTTTAATAATTTAATGTCATCTGATCTTGCAAAATCCTTTTACTAGTTTGACCTCTGTGTCTAATAGAGAAATCTTTAATTCTGTTACTCAGGGCTGGATAACCATACTAGCAAACACCATGCCTACCTGTGTAGGTTAGAAATAAAGGCCTTGAACTAAAAACTACTCTGGCAGTTCCTTTTGATAGTTATCAGGCATTCCTGTCTGAGAATCTCTTTTGAAGCCTCCAGTTTACTTATTTATGGAAGTTACATTTAACTATTATTTTATTTAAAAATGCCCAGGAATAGCTGTGTTTTGGCTTTGACTGTCTTTGCTAAGTGTTTAAGATGAAGCAAGTCAAACTGACTTTTGTTTCCATCTATTGTTAACAGTCAGCTGAGTTTCCCTGGGAGTCCTCGGGAACTTACAGCAGCTTTTCAGATCTGCTAGTGCCATTTGCGCTAGGATGGGTCCAGGCCTTGCTTGACCATGTGGCTTCCCTCAGAAGCATCAGGGATGTCTCCCTTTTCTGATGACCCTCCTCTTCACAGCAAATGCACTGATTGGCTTTCTGTCCTCCACTGGTCTCATTAATCTCCCTGTTCAGGAGGTTATGTGGCCTAGAGTTGCAGAGCCCTTAGGAAAAGTCCCCTATCCCTTGACTCAGACTGACTCAGAGGGCAAAAGCCAAATTTTTAATTTTAAAACTTGATCTTAAAACATCTAGCAAATAAGTTAACAGCCTTATATTAAGCACACTGGGCTTTAATGTCTATCTCTCTATCCTGTAGGTGATAACTCTTTATCTTACATTAACCCAGGTTGTGAGTTCTTAAATCAGTACCTCTGCAAAACTTTAACAGGCAATCTTTAAGCCATTTTGAAAACTATAAGATAAAATTATCAAAGAGTAAAAACATATTTAGTTTATATAATAGCTACCTTGAATTTTGGCAGAGTTATACATTATAATCCCCTGTTTGAGATCTTAGTAATCTTAACAAAAACTAACTTTTGGACACAACTTTAAATGTACTGAAATCTAGCCTATTTTTTATAGTTACTTTTACATATAGTGGGATGGGACATAGAGCTTTATCTCAAGTAAGGCGGGGTTCTTCATAAATCTTAAGTACTGCAGTTCTGAGACTGATCTTTGCTTTTTAGACATCATTTTACAAAGCCTACATAAATTGTTGTGAACTTGAGCAAACATAACATAATATCACATCTAAAACATGAATTAAAGAAAGGCTGAAAGCTTCTAACCTTTTGTAGAAAAGTAGTAAAGTACTTTTGTGTTTTACAATAAAACCTTTACACAGATTAAGCCCTCATTAACTTAAAAATACACTTAAGTTGTATCTCAGTGTAAAAAGTAACATAGAACTGTACATATCTTATTGATAACAAGCCCAGTTATAGAACACAAATGATTTAATTATATCTCCAACATATCTTTCTTTTAAGCCTAAAATTATCATACAACTTTAGAACACAGCTTGATATAATGCTCTTTTGAAGCTTCTACCTAACAGACTTGTATACCTGGAAGATGTGAACACATTAATAGCACCAATTACATTGATGTTTTTATATTAACCAAGTTTAGCTTTTAAAGAGATAACATAGCACAATTCTCTAAAACAATAGCACTTGTTTAACCAGCTGTTTAATTTCTTTAAGATTACTTGCTCAAAAACTTACACTTATAAGCAACTTACACAGACCTTCTTTATATCATTTACTTAAACCCTCTTAATTACTTAATCATATAGACTCTTATCCAGAAACATATTTTCCCTCTATGAAATCCATACCTAGAACCTTCTAGTTTCTCTTTTTTATCTGTTAACCTCCTTCTGTTCACATTTGGAAACAATACTTGTAAATTTTGAATTTAATCAGATTATTTTATAGACATAAACATTTTGTTAGGTTTTATTTTTGAACACCTAGAAAAACTTATAAGCTTAATTTTAAAGACATCTTTACTTTCATCTGTTTACCTAATTTAAATTGAACCATTTGAGTCACGTGAGTCAAAGATATTTGGATCCATTTTTAAAATTTTTCATGAGCGCTCCTCATCTGTCAATTGTTATATATATGGAAATACACACAGACATACTGACATACAACATGTAACACAAGTGTAACACAACACAATAGTAAAGGCCTTGTTGCTTTCTCAGGTGAAATCTCATTGCAATGTTTAAAAACTCCATAGTTGATCAAAAATAGAACTTATCAGAAAAACATTAACTTGTCTATAGGATCAAAATCATGAGCTCAAAAAAAAAAAAAATACAGAATCTAAGAAAAAAAGCAAAAGTCCTAGAAAAAAATTGACCGGCCTGTAATTAGTAAATGCCATACAATTTACTCTCTGGTTTAATCTAGTTTGAGTTCCCATAAAAAGACACTTTTACTCTTTTTTTTTCTTTTTTTTTTTTTTCCTTGGGCCTCAGATCTGTCTCCTACTGAGTGCTCCAGGCTTCTTCTATTTGCATATCAGCTTAAGTCCTGGCTGAGGTCTGGGAAAACTGGAATTCTGAGCACAAACCTCATGCCTAAGGCATTTTAACCATAAGTCACAATTTCCAGGTTTGGATGTTGAAAATTATGATACAAGTTTAAGATGCAATTTATAAAATTTCATACCTTTTACATTTTCCTACACTAGAAAAACTTGCTCACACAAAACTGAAAATAGGATCTCTACCATCAGAAGAAATTTATTTAGGATCATTAAGTCACTTTCTTTGTTCTGAAGTTCCTAAAGTAGTATTAAGTTTCATTAAATCACCTGGAGAAAATCTTAAAAGAGAACTACACACTACCATGTATATCCAAAATTAAGCTTTTTAAAAAAATTTCCAAGACTGTTGCTATTCAATGTTATTTCAATAAGCCAGACCAACGTCCCAATCCAACATTTTTTTTTCCTGAATCTTATACACTAAGGGGAACAGATACCAAATCATAATTTACTATCCTTTCCCAAATTAATGCACTGGTACACCTAGTGAAATCTTTTCAGGCTACCCAGTTCAAAATTGATGAAAAAATAACACTGAATGATTGGGAGTTACTTGCCAACTTGGAAGCAGAGTTCTTTTAATTTTCTTTATCCTAAGTATTTAAGTTCTCTGGCTGAATTATCTGAAATCACAAACTAAACAATTACCTAACCCTAACTTTTAACTGCAAGATTGTGCAATGCTTCAAACTCATTTAGATACCAGATGTTACAATGAAACATCATTTTTTAGACACACATTTAGCCTAGATTATCCCCAAGAAACAATCAGACAACCAGATAAGAAAATATCTCTCCAGGTTTTGAACTTCCATTTAATTATGACTTCTATCAGTGGCACCATAGATTTCCCCATGAGTGGACCAGATGTTTTCACATAGGGGCAACTATAGGTGTAAAATTAAGGGTCTCGGTGTGACTGACTTTACTGCATTCAGGTGGAGTAATCCTTACAGTGCAGGGAAAGAATGAGGAAATTCCCCAGAGCGAAGGTGGCTCTGGCAGCTGCTGGGAGTTTCTCAGTCTCCCCTTTACTTACAGGATTAACTTCTTTGGATAGACCCAATCCCAGGCAATCTGGCATATCTCCTAACTTTCCAGTAGAGTCAGTTTTTATCTGCCTTAGGTCTTGAAGGGGGAAGAGGGAATGTACTTTGATCGGCTCAAGTTTTTTTTCTTGACTCTTTTTCTCATGGCAGAACTGTAGACTAAAGGAGCCACCTAAGTGTTAAGGGATATCTACTGGTTGTAAAGTAGCAGATTACCGGAAGAGTTGATTCTAAAAATGCCTCTCTAGCAGCTTAAAGAACACAGCTCATTTTAAACATTGGGGTGGTAAAACAGACTATTGAAAGTTACCTATGCACCTTAGGGAACCTGGGCAGATTTTGCTAATTATCCCGTGCCTTTCTTAGTCCTGCAACCTGATTTTCTAACATTTCTGACCTGCGAAGGAAGGGGAGCATTCAGGAGGAATGGATGCGAGGTTGTGGGAGTGTTGCGTAGCCCATACGGAGGCAAATGTGATTGGGGCTTTCCCTCAGTGCCATTCATCTACCGATCACCCTAGATACCCCTTAGGGCTGTCGGGAGGGGGCTCAAGAGAAAGGAACCTTAAGAATCGTCTGAGAGTAGCCCAGACCAGAATTCCGCAGTTGTTCCAAACTCCTTCCTCCACCTCCACGCATCCAAAGCAGGTCGGGATTCCAGACACTGTGTACTCACGCCAATTGCTCTCCGGGCCCAGACAGAAAAGTTGGAAGCGGCTTTGGCAGAACCCAACATGCCTGCTCTGTATTGTACAGGTGATTAAGAGCTGCCTAGGCCGAGAAACCTCTCACCCGAGTCTTGAAGAGTGGCGGCTGCACTAGTTGCGTTTAAGTAGCCGTCGGGTGCCCACCTTACCCTCCAGAGAGAAAGAGAGAGAAAGATGCACCTCAAACAGACATGGGGTGTGTGCACTTACTTCGGTGTAGAATCTCAGTCTGGGACAGAATTTATGACTGAAAGTTCGGCTCCCATTCCCAAAGCCAATTAATGCCAATTTAATAATGAGGACAGGGTTTTGAGAAAAGTTAAAGCGAGATATCAAAGTTTTTAGATCCCCAGCAGGCATTTCTTAACCGCAGTAGGTGCACACAAGCCAACTACGGGAAGAAAAGAAAACACTGCTTCCCTAATCTCGCTTACAATTTAGGTTAAAATTTAGCTAAAGTTATCTCCACACCTCTAAGGCAGATTGGAATTTGGGACTCTGCATCAGTTCAAAGTAAAACAATGCCATCACACTAAACAGAGACATAAAAAGACACACAGAGACACACAAAGACATAGATTCCCTTTTCAGATTGTCAAAAAAATGAAAGTGGGTGCTGGCCCCAAGCCAACTGGGGCCTTCCCTTCAGATTGGGGGAGCATCCCCCTCAGATTGGGTCTGACAACCCCAGATTGGGAGATTAGTTCTCTTGCCAGGGTTTGGGGCTGGGGACAGACAGGACAATAGAAACACATAACACAAAATTCGCAGCGCGGCCACAAAATTCGCAGCACGTCGTGGATTGCTACCCAGAAACTAAAGGCTCAGATGGATCCGTCAGCTACAAAATACTTTACCAAATACTTCACAAAATACTTTACTACAGGCAATCCACTCAGAACCCTGGGACGTCTCCCAGGGTGGCAGGAGAGAAGTCCGAGTTCGTCAACTCCTTCTCGAGCTGCCCAGAAAACAGAGCGATTACGCGCAATCGTACGGACGCCGCGCACAGACAGATAACGACCAAAGACTGCAAACATAGAACAAAAGAGACACAAAATGACACGAGCTGGCCAGCTTACCTCCCAGTGGTTGCCGGGTGTTCCTCGGGCAGGGATCCGGACGGGGTTACAGGAGTTCTCCTGGCTGGCTCGCCAAATGAAAGACCCACCGATTCCCTGTCCAAGAAAGACGCACGAGGCACTGGCTGCAAACGCAAGAGGTTTATTCAGACACAGACGCCTGTGGGTGCTCAGCAAAACCTCAGCCGGAGCTTTGGTGAACTGGCACACCGGGCTTTGGGGTACAGGTCTTTTATAGGATAATGGGGCAGGTTTCGCGCGCACGGGAAGTGACAGGTTTCTTATTGGTTATTTTGAACCCAACATATAGATTACCTAAAGGGCAAAGTTGTTTTTCACTTTATGTTCCTGGATAAACCTCATGACAGTTACATATTAACACTCTGGTTTTTCTGTTCCTGCTTATCATTATCAGTTCCTGTTTGTTCAGGCATGCCTTGGGATCTGCTTTTCTGTTCTTCCTCAACCATCCTGTCCCCTCACAATAGACTACCCTTAACTGATTAACAGAGAGACCTCTCTTTACGTGGGTTAGCAACACGCCCTGATGGTTTCACAATGGGGCCTGGGGTTTCTGGGCTGGGGTCTTTCAATATCTGTCCTTCTAACCCAGACCCACCATAACGTCCAACTCCATACAGTGGCCTCTTCAAACCTTAATATCGATGCTGGTTTTAATGAATCAGAATATGCAATGTTCTAAACTCCTGCCAACACTTGCAATGATAATATTTTGCCAACTAGAAAGGGCCCAATTTATAAAATTAACCTTAGAACCTTTTTGTTAGAATACATAATTTTATTCTCTTTCTCTTTATGGTTTCATCTTCATTAGGTTGAAAAAAGTGAGAAAACCTTAGGTGGCTATGAGAAAATGGGTTGAAAGATATTGCTGGATTTAAAATAATGATGAGGCAGCATGAAGGATTCATACATAAAAAATAACTGGCAGCAAATGCTTATTGACAAAAGTAAAATATGCTTCAAGAAGAACCAAACTATCTTGTATCTACATGAAATAGGCTTTCTGTATTGAAAGTCACCTGGTTCATGCACCGATTAATCCTTATACATTCTATCAATTTTTCCTCTAGTTTGACTTTCCAGCTTAATTGCCCTTTAGTATATAGTAATAGTGTCCTCTTTCCCAGTTTCTAGGCTTCCTAGGTCAGAGTTCTGTCCTGGCTTCATATTGGTCTATAACTTTTCTAAACTACTATGTCTAAAATTTGTTATATATCTAATACCTCAACTGTACATGACAACATGATTAAATCTCAATATGTAAGTATTTCTTGTTCTAGATCCAGAGTCACAAATGCCTATTCTAGGATAGAGAGCCTTTATTCATTAGCCTTTCTGCCTATAGTTTATCCACAGAGCCTCTGTTTGTTTTCTATGCCCTTTTCACCAGAATTTCCCAGAAGTTCCCAACGTTTACTAAAAAAGTTCTGGGTAACTTCCTGTGAACTCAGTTTCTTTTAGGTGGGCTGTACTCTTCATTAAGCTGCTTTAAATTGCTTCATTGACCATAATATCCCTGGTGGTTGCCTATGGATATTCTCTAATCTAAATTTCTTTGAATTAGCAGAAGTTTACTTACTTGGCTACAAGATTATTGCTTCTGCTTATAGATTCCTACTGTTGTGAACAAAATTATCAATTTCCCCTAGAAACTGATATAAAACCTAAGGTGATTGATTCCTTCACATGCTTTCTAGATATTGTAATTTGAAAAGATGCTCTCTTCTCCTTGGCCCTTCCTCCTCACTTTCTTTTGACATGCATCATAGATGAGTTTAAGAGTACTTTGATATGCATCATTGATGAGTTTAAGAGTATTTGAGTCTAAAGTCCAATATTCATGCATGAGATACTATTGTCAGTGTTGAATTCTAACTCACTGTATTTTCTAGGTTCTTATTTAGACTGTGATTTTCACTTTGAATGACTTGTTACCAAGGCACATTCTTGATTAGTAGCTATTAATTTTCTATTCAGATTTCATAATAGTGAATCAGCAGACTAGGAGGTGAATTTTATTTTGTTTGGTTCTACATATTAGGACAAATATTTTTAAATGCCTTTGTTAATCATAAAGTTAAATGATTAAGTCAAACCAAAGCTACTAAAATTATGGCTTTTTTATTTTAGCTAGGTTTTCTTTTCTCACTAGGTATAAGCCACTGAAAGGAATAAATAACACGTTTATGGAGTCTGAATCATACCTGGAAAATATGTTTATTTAAGGAGAAGAAAGGAAAGATTCTGACAGCAAACGTTTCTTTGAACTTGAAGATTGAGGGTTTTTTTTTTTCCTTTGACCACTGAAAAGTTTTAAGCTAATGTTAAAAGAAAATGTACCTGTTTATCAACAAAAATCTAAATCTCATTAAACTTGAGAATATACATTTATTGAGGCATATACCTTTTTGGCTCTACTGAATGCCCTGGAATAGAGGAAGAACTAGATAAATAATCACTAAATGAATAAATGACTGGGCTCATTGCATGACAAGACAGTTCTTAAACTCACATGTTAAAATACAATAAATGCATTGAAGAACAAAACAAAGAGGAGTCATTTAAGATGTGCTTAAGTGCTTCCTATTATCTATTTTATGGAACTAGTCCATATTTAGACAATTGTTGCTTAGAGATCAATGACAGGTGCATTGCATATCTTTCACTATTAAAAATCATAATTGATAGTGTGGATTGATTTTTTAGTAATATTTTTGCCTCGGTTCTTATTATTTCTACTAGCAAAGACTTTTTTTTTTTGCAAAGACTTTCAAAATGAGAAAAGCATGTGATTACAAGCTCTTGGGTAAAAGAATAAAGGAGATACATTTATACAGGTCATTCCATTTTAAAGCTATCAAGGTTTCCTGCTGTTTACTAGGTTAAAGTCATCATACTCCTCAAATTGATTTAATGGCTCATTATCTTTCCATTCTTTTACAATGTTAACATAGGAACTGTAGATGGGTATTGTGGAAGGTAATTATTCACTGCTATTGAGTTCCCCTCTACTTCCAAATAATTGGGATGTTCACATTTCCTTATTGTCTGTGGCCACATTACTTACCTTTGCCCAAGAAATGATAGTATAAAGTGTCACTTATAGACAGAAATATTTAATATTTGGCGTAAACTTATCCATACTCTATTTCTATTGTCATGATAACCACTCGCATTGCAAATGATGAAATCCCATCTCTTGAGAATGAATAGAAAAATAAACTATTGTGATTTGGGAGTTGTTTGATAAAGCAGACTATCCTGAATAATAACAGACAGTAATTTTTTTTTCTTTCCCTCTTGCTGAGTTCCATATGATAATCTCCGTAGATGCAAATAAATCTTTTGACTGAATTCGACACCTATTAACAATTAAAATGTAACAAGGAGCATGTGGCAACAATATAAAACAAGCTATATGATGGTATATTTAATTCCAAATGTATTAGTAATGGTCTGTCGGAAGCCATGTATAAATTATGGGTTTGTTTGAGCCAAAATAAGGCAGGGAAGCTGCTTTTCTGGGAACTCCTGAGTGAACTTCCCCAAGAAAGTCCAGATCACACTGGAACCCTGCCTTAGCTCACAGCCCTAGAATCAAACACTGCTGCACAGAGATGGTCGTAACCTGCCAAGCACCAAATATGCTGTTTTTCCTGAAGAAGCACCTTACCAATTCCCTTTGGTCTGTACTGCTATAAATAAAGTGTTCTTGGGGTTTTCTCTTGTTGAGGAATCAGAACCATCAAGTCTAATCCACCTGGCACTGCTCCTGCTTTTATATAAATAAATAAATTTAAAATATATTTATATATATATATATATATATATATATATATATATATATATATAATGTATTAAAATATATATGTATATGTGTGCGTATGTATGTATATTTCTGGTATTTTGTGTTTATTTTGTAATGCTACTTTCATAGCTTTTATTTCGCAGCCAGCCCACATCTCTTACCCACTCTCTTCCCGTGCAGGACATATCCAGAAATGGCCTTTTCCAGGTATTGCTTCCATCATGAAATGAATGTTTGTGTCCTTAAAAATTCATATACTGAAAATCTACTTCCTCATGGGATCATATTAGGAGAAGGAGATCTTATTGATCTTTTAGTATTATCTTTTGGGGATAATTAAGATTATTTGAGGTCATGAGCATGGAACCCTCATGAGAGGGATTAGTCTTTACAAGAGAACTTGCATCCTCTCCTCACCACTTGAGGACCCACTCAGAGGTAGCAGACTTTCACATTAAGTATTACTAATTCTGAAATGTATTTCCTCCCAAACCCCCACAAAATCCAGGTTTAAAAGGTTTAAAAAGAAAAGGGCTTTCTTTGTTTCTTTATTTCCTCTTTAGGAAGTTGGAGGCTGCGGTAGATGACAAAAAATTCAAGAGGCAATAACTTGTCTTTTGTTTGGGGGAAAGTATTCTACAGGTCTGCCACCTGTCAGAGGAGAACTAGAGGAACTTTGCCACATGACAGGTTCTTGAATCTTCACAGAGCTTATTTACCACGTGCTCAGTCTTTGAAATACATGTGTTATGCTCAGGACTCCAGCATGCTGGAGTTACATGTATTCATGTAATGGATCACTGTGATGTTCAGGGCTGTCTGGACCACCAGGATCTCTTCAAATTACATTATGAAAGAAAGCAGCATATTAACACCCATTATTATCGATATTATGTTAAAGTACAATTATTTCTTTTTTCTCATAAAGACATGAAAACACATTCATCAAATCGATATCTGTATGCTGTGCACCTGAGGCCCTAACTAATCTGCTTCAGCATAGTTTTTCATATTAGAATAGTAGGCCACTATACTGATGGTCCTTGACCTATGATGGCTTGATTTGTGATTTTTTTAAAATTTTACAGTGGTTAAAAAAGTGCTATCTATTCAGTAAAAGTGGTACTTTGGATTTTGAATTCAGATCTCTACCTGGGCTATCAATATGTGGTAAAATGATCTCTCACAATTAAGGGCATCGATAACAAGGTACAGCTCCTAATCCTTATGTAATTAAGTAATGGAAAGAGTGATCTACTTCAGATGTCAAGGGCCTGAAAAAAAGAAATAGCAGATTTGATCAGGCACTGGGGCAAAAAATAATAAAGAGTTGGGTTTTTTGAATTGCTATCATGTTATAAAGTTTTACTCTTTCAATGTGATAGTCACATGGAAGAGTCAAAATCAAGTTTAGATGGTAGTACAATTAATAAGGATAAAGAAGGACTACAGAATAATCAGGTTTAGAGAAGAAAGAAGGTATACTTTTGAATGTAAGTTTGAGATAGGAATAAGATATTTAAGAAAAGGAATAATGTAAGCAATTTATTGCAGGAATTTGAGCATAGAGAAAGAGGACAAGATTGGAGATATAGAATTGGAAACCAGTGTTTGTAGTATTGAAGCTGGGGTTGAATAAACTCAGAACAAGTGCGAGGACTAGGGGGACTTAGACAAAGTGATGAAAACTCCCATTTAGACATCAGAGAAAGGAGACAACTTGGACTTAAGATACTGAGAAGAAATATTCATAGATGTGGTAGGAGAATGATTAGAGATGGATGTCACAGAAACCAATAGAAAGGCATGAAATGTTGATAAATATGCCAGATGCTACCAAACAGCCAAGAAGAAGTTTGTAAATGGATCTTTGATTGAAGATTGAAGATTATCAGCAACAGATGTTGATAATGGTGGGAACAATATTCATATAGGAGAAGGTTGGAGAGCAAGTAAAAAGAAAATGAAGAAAAAGTTATAGAGTGCAGTCAACATAAAAGTTTGCTGTGAATAGAAGTAGAGTAGATTTCTAGAAATAGCTGGGAAGGTATATGGGCTCGTGAATTTTGTTTAAGAAAGGGAAATGTTAAAGCATCCTTAAATGGTAATGTAAAGGATGAAGTAAAACAGAGTTTTAAAAAAGCAAGAAATGAAAGGTATAGTTCTTAGTGTATTTGACAAAGCCATGAGTTTATAGAACCAAGGATTCAAGTGAAGAGATTTTCTTTTGATAAAAAGAATACTAACAAAAAATGTCACAACAAATCGAATGAAAGAAACCTCAGTATGCAGAATCTAGTTTATGGCCCAAGAATTTTTTTTCTGAAAATCCTTAGTTCTGTTCCTTAAACCAGAAGGTTGGATGGGCATTGAATTGTTATAAAGAATCTGATGGCAGTTAAAAGAGTTGAGGTGAGCTGAAATGGCTGTGCTCTTGATCTAGAGATCTGTAAATTTAAAATATATTATCACATCATAACTTAAACACTCAGGAACTCTCTTATGTAAAAAGCAGGAATTCTTATTTTTACACTGGTTCTTTTTAATTATATACTAGAATCCATTTTGATATAATTATACAAGCATGGACTATATCTTATTCTAATTAGGACCCCATTCTTGTGGATGTACTGAATGTTGAGATTTACTGTGGTGTATTTATATATGTACATAGAAAAGTTATGTCGGATTTATTTCAGTGTCTTTCCTTTTCCTAACTCCTTTCCTTCCCTTCATTTCTCTTTGTCTAATCCAGTGAACTTCTATTATTCCCTCGACTCCCATTACTCTGGTTTAGCTTCCACATATCATTGAAAACATTTGACCTTTGGTTTTTTGGGATCGGTTTATTTCACTTAACATGATATTCTCCAGTTTCATCCGTTTACCACAAAGTCCATAATTTCATTCTTCTTTGTGGCTGAGTCATATTCCACTGTGTATATATACCACATTTTCTTTATCAATTTATCTGTTGAGGGGCACCTAGGTTGGTTGCAAAAGCTTGGCTAGTTTGAATTGAGCTGCTTAAAACATTGATGTGGCTGTGTCACTATAGTATGCTGATCTTAAGTCATTTGGGTATAAGCTGAGGAGTGTGATAACTGGGTTAAATGGTGGTTTAATTCCAAATTTTCAAAGGAATCTCCAGATTGCTTTCCACAGTGGTTGCAACAATTTGCAGTCCCACCAGTAATGTATGAATGTTCCCCTTCCCCACATCTTTTCCAGAGTTTATTGTTACTTGTAATCTTGATAATTGCCATTCTGATTGGAGTGAGATGAAATCTCAGAGTAGTTTTCATTTGCATTTATCTAATTGCAATATATATATATATATATATATATATATATATGTTGATTGTTCTCATTTCTTCTTTTGAGAATTGTATGTTTAGTTTCCTTGCCCATTTATTGAATGAGTTATTTGGAAAATTTTTTGCTATTAAGTTTTTTTAATTATTTGAATATTCTGGAAATTAATGCCCTATCTGAGGTGCATGTGGCAAAGATTTTTCTCCCATTTTTAGGTTCTTTCTACACACACTTGATTTTTTCCTTTGCTGTGAAGAAATGAAAAAGCAGGAATTCTTTAGCGCTTTCTGCGTATCTACTGTGTGCTCCGTCTTGGATTATGACTACATGCTTATTTTGGTTTATTTACAATTTACAGAAACCATATTGCAGAGCTATTATTCTTTTCATTTTATAGATGATAAACTGAGATTGTTAAAAGAGACATTAAGTTACTCAAGGTCACAGGGCTGAAAAAGGGGACCAAAAGGAACTAAAAATTCATGTATGCATAATTCTAGTTTCCCATCTACATTACAGGAATGTTGGAAAATATAAATTACTATAATCAGTAAAGTGCCTTGTACTCTTTTGAGAATAAAATCCCATTATATGTTTAGAATGATTTTTAAAAATATGGTAATCGCAGATCTACCATGCATATCTTGAAAATTTATGTAACTAGAGACAGGAGTTAAAAAAATCAACTGCAAATATTCAGTATTTCTCACAGAATTTGCATTGATGCATTTTTATTTTCCAGAGCCACCCCTCCTCCTAGTCACAGCCATCTGGTTTCCTTCTACATCTTGCTATCTCAGTAAAGGAACAAACTGATCTGCCGGGAGCAAATCAATTTCTCATTATCCTTAATGTGTGAAGATGAGACTCCTGACAGTGATCACACTCTTTGTCGACTGATATAGTTGAAAACTTATGTTTACATAACAAAAAAATGTTTTCATATAGAAGAGAAAGAATGGGCATAAGTGGCTGAGGGATGCTGTGTCTTAATATGGAAACTGGTTTCTCTCAACAAATAAACTTAGCATTTCTCTATGTATAGGGCTGGAGTGCCTCTTTTCTGAGAATGTGGAAGAATTTTAAAAGGGGTGAACTTTAAAAATTCTGTAGAGTATTTGAAAGAATCTCTCTGAAAGAATTTAAGGATAATAAAATGAAAGCAAAGAAGGCAAAAATAAGGAGGAGAAGGCGTGAAAAAATAAAGAAATGAGCCCACTCATCATTTATTCATTCATTCATCCATCCATTCAATACCTACTCTACCAGGCATTGTTTGAGATATCATTGTATTGCCAATAAAAGCAATAAAGTTCATATTACTTAGAATATAAATTCTAAGGGAGAAGAGAGAGGAAAAAAATTTCAAAAACACCAATGGTAAGTGTGAAGAGTTAAAACAGGATAGTGACTGAATGTGATTGGATGGCTTCATTATTTCAATGGTCAGGAATGTCATCTCTGAGGAGGTATCAATTTTATAAGTGAACAGTCAATTGTTGGGAATAATTCACCAGTGCATGAATTAGACAGAAGAATGTTTCCAGCAGAGAAAAGAGCCTGTGTGAAATTCTGAACAAATATTGAGCTTGACATAATATATGAAGTTTTCTACAACTTACAGAGAGGAGGTAGAGGGGATGAACTGAAGTTAAACAGATTGGTGGGGACAAGATCTTGTGGGACACTGTAAGGATGCAATGTTTGTTTTTTATTCTGTGTGCATAATAAACCCATTGGATTATTTTAAGTAGGAAATGGAAGGAATCTGATTTGCTTTGTGGAACTGCATTAGTCTGTTTTTCATTACTATAATTTATTTTGGTTCAGAGTCTTGGAAGTGCAAGGTTGGAGGCCTTATTTGTGCCAGAGTTCCCATGTGGTGGCACAGAGCATCATAACATGGCAAGAGACATGGTGAGCAGTGTATGCATATGTATTCTGGTATTTCCATCTTATAAACATATCAGGATTCAATCATTAGGGCTCAATTCTAACATCATCTAGTCTTCATCATCTCTCAAAGGCCCCAGCTCTAAGCATCATAACCAGGTTAAGTATTTCCCCTTTTATTATATCACAATGGGGACTAAATTTCAGTACTGAAAGCTTAAGAAAAACACACCATATTCAAACCATGCAAGAAACTACATAGAAGATAGGTTTTGGGGAAGCAGAATGTAGTGAACAGAACCTGTAGTTGTCTTGCACAATTTCCTGTTTTATATAGTTCAGTTGTGTGTAAACTTTGCAATCAATATTTTTTAAAAGATATGCTGATATTTTTATGGAATCCCTGTACACCTTTTTAATTTTCTTAGTTCTTTCTAGCTTCCACATGTAAGAGAAAGCATTCAACATTTGGCTTTCTGAGTCTGAATTATTTCAATTAGCATGATATTCTCCAGTTCCATCCATTTATCAACAGATTCTATAATTTCATTCTTCTTTATGGCTGTGTGTGTGTGTATTTTATTTTCTTTATTCATTCATCTGTTGATAGGCACCTGGCTTGGTTCTTTAACTTGGTTATAATTGAACTGCTGTGAACAGTGATATGCCTGTATCACTAAAACATACTGATTTTGGTTCCTTTGGATAAATTCCAGTTCATGGAATAATTGGATCATATAGTGGTTCAATCCTAGTCTTTTGAGGAGTCTCCATACTGTTTTCCAAAGTGGTTGTAGTAATTTGAAGATCTACCATCAATGTATGAGTAGACCTTTTTCTCCATATCCCCCCCCCACAGTATTTATTATTATTTGTATTCCTGATGATTGCCATTCTAACTGGAGTGAGATGAAATCTCACCAGTACAGGAAAGGAAAGGGGTTTAAGTGGAAGGGGGAGGAATGGGAAAAGTGAGGAACT
Organism: Callospermophilus lateralis; assembly: GCF_048772815.1. Classification (NCBI taxonomy): domain Eukaryota; kingdom Metazoa; phylum Chordata; class Mammalia; order Rodentia; family Sciuridae; genus Callospermophilus; species Callospermophilus lateralis. Next base: position 78,935,038 of record NC_135316.1, read on the forward strand.
TCATAATTAAATTGATCAAATTATACTGTGTCCATATATGAGTATACTACAGTAAATTCCATCTTTATAAATTACCAAATTAAAGAAAAATCAAAGGAAGGCTAGTAGATAAAGGTGATTGGGGAAGGAAAAGGAGCAAGGGAGGGAAAGTGGAAGTGCTAGGGATTGTAATGGAGCAAATTTTATTCTATGCATATACGAATATGCTGAAATGAACACTACTATTACCTTTAACTATAATTCACTAACAAAAACATAAAAAATTAAAGTAACTCAGAATCAAGGAAAAATTATGCTGCTAAGGATAAAAATGTCAATTCTCATCTATATTAGCATTATAAGAAAACGTACTAAAAAGTACTGATTAGTCTACTCAAATATAGTTTTTCATATATTCCCATAAGCTAGCTAAGTTCTTCTTTGCATCAGAAACATAAATATTTACTAGATTGGTCCACAATACTCCTACTTTTATTATTATTGTCCTTAAAATCTCTAATACATTGTATTTCTCAGATGTACTATAAATTCCCATTTGTTCCTTTGCCTGAAGCTGTTGATGTTTTTAGTGATATAATTTTAAAAATGTCAGTTTTATTTCTATTCTTCTCTGTGCAGTACATACTGTATAGCCTCAGGAAATTGTGCCCAGCTGTAAAAAGGTGTAGGCTATTACATTTTTGTAATTCTCAGTGAGACTCTTCCATTTTACAACAATTCCTACTGAGAAATGTCTTTGTTTAAAACACATGGACACCTGGAGTCTCAAAAAACTTAAGAAATCTGGAATCTAAATCTGGAAAAATATGTTTTGGATATTGTTCCAGTTATATTAAAATTGTAGGAGATGAAAGATATTTTTAAGCCGTTTTTATATTTATCCTTAACAATCAGCAAACATTTAATCATTGCCTACTATAATAACAAGATAACATTTACTAAATGCTCACTGTGTGCCAGGCAATAGTTTATTAAACATTATCTTATTTAACTTTTTTAACAATATACTTCTGACCACTGCCAATCATGTGCCAGATGCTTAGGACATCCAGTTAATATATGAAGTTGTTGGCCTCAATGAGGCCATACTCCATGAAGCAAACAAACAGATAATACATTGCAGTGTGGCAAGTACTCTAATAGCTATATAGTATGCATCCAGGTTTGAGTTGAATATCCTCCAACAGTAGTTCAGAAATGTTGAGGACTACTTGCAAAAATAGAATAAAACTGACAGAAGTTAATATGCATGAGAATTTTGGGGTTTGGACTGAGGAAGAACCAACATTTGTGTATAGGATTCTTATAGGGATGAATGAAGGTATATAGTGGGGTGGCTCAGATTGTGCTATCTAGCCTCATGAATTAAATGTGAGCCTTATGAAGATGCATGTTACAGGTAGGAAAAACAAAAACAAAAACCTCTGCAAGAAGACACAGGCACCAAAAAGGGAAGTTTTTACGGTCAAATGACAAAGATAGCTAACACCCAAAGGCAGTTGACATCCTCCTCCCATGCTAAAGACTATTACTAAGAATTAGAGGAAATATCTATTGAAACCCTTAGTATAAAGTAGCAGAACTCTCTTTCTTACATTTTTCCCCAATGCTTTATTAGAAGATTGAATAAGGAAGGAAGGAAAATGGTAATTCACCCATTGATGTCATGGGTCAAATATTCCATGATAATTGTTAAAAATGTTCCTTCTCCTTCTATCAAAACCTTCTACAGCTGGGTGCTGTGGAACAGGCCAGTAATCCCAGAGGCTCAGGAGGTTGAGACAGGAGGTTAGCAGGTTCAAAACCAGCCTCAGCAATTTAGCAAGATTGTAAGCAACCTAGAGAGACACTGTATCAAAATTAAAAAAGAAAAAAAAGGGGGGGGGCTGGGGATGTGGCTCAGCGGTTAAATGCTCCTCAATTCAATCCCTGTACCAAAAACAATGGGCAAACAAACAAACAAACAAAAAATTCTTCAACTCTCTCCCAAGCCAAGTGAACACAGGGAGCTTCCAGTTGTTCATGGATTGGGGGATTTACTTGAAAACGCATAGATCTACTCTGGAGTTACTTTTGGAACAGAGGTTGCTTACAGGAGTGGTGACTAATCCAGGCAGAGGATGGAGGAGAAAAAAGGATATTCGATAAGATTTGTTGGGGAACATGAGGGCTAAGCTGTCTTTAAGTGTGAGAACCTGTCTGGATAAAGCAGTGACAACAACATGCATAAAAGAGTAGAATTATCAGGGACGTTTCTCTCCAGAAACAGACTGGTTCAGATCAAAGAAGAGGATATGCAGCAAATAAGAGGCTAGAAAGGTAAAGAGTGGCAAATGACAGGCTTCTGTGCTGTGTCAAGGATTTTTAATTATAGTTTATAGGATAGGGTCACCATAGAGTTAGCTCTTTATGATTATTCTGGCAGAAATTTTGAGAATAGCTTAGTGTAAGAACTATTAATTAACCTGGGGTTCAGGAATCGGTAGAGGGATTAAGGATGGAATTCTTGCATATAAGATCTGTTTAAAATTGTAGGGAAAAAATCCCATGTTAAGTGCATATGTGCATTTCTGTAAAAAAAGTAGCCATTACTCTTATCAGAGAAAGAGTTTTATGATTCCAATGGAGATCAACACCCTCTGGATGCAGAGAAATTTGTTGAGAGTTTCAAGAGATCAATTAGGTTGTTATCACTATAATAGAGGAAATCAAAATCAGGGCCTAAACCAAATAAATGAAAATATGAAGCACATTTTTAGGAAAAGAGATTTGGGGAGGGATACTAGTTTTGTCATGCTCAATTTTAGACTTCTCTGATTTCTGCAATAAGAATGCCAATAAGTGTTTTGATGTACCTCTGTGAAGACAATTAGTAAGAGCTCAACTAGGAAAATATGTTTTGGATTTATAAGAATAAACACAGATCACAACAATTGAAATCATTAAGGTTGGGCATGCAAATATAACTGATGTCAAAAGCTTATATTATACCCTGGGGTGCTGTTTTGACAAATAAGTTGTTTTCTTCTTCTGTGACTCTGGCTCACATTGCAAGGCTGCCTTTTCTCCCTTTCTTCCCTTTTTCTGCTCTGAAAATTCTTCCTTTTCTTTTAGGTCTCAGTTAAGATCTATTTCCTTTATGACATTCCTTTCTTTCAAAGTCTAAAGAGAGTACATTTTGTTTTCTAGAAGGCCTTGGGATTCATACTGTGGCTTTTTACAATGGCTTTAAATTCTCACCTGCTTCTACATTTGACATAGGAAGCTGAGCATGACCTTCTCTAAGTACCCATTCTTGAGAGATGTGGACAGTGGTATGGTTTCCCCAGAGAGCTTATCTGTAGAAAATTGTTTGCCACGGTTTGGAAAGTCTAGAAATAAGTTCTGTGATACATTTAATTCAGATTATTTATTTTGTTCATTATTGTGCCCTAACAACATCATACTCACACAGAGGACACATTTAAAATAAAGAAGATGAAGGAGAAACATGAGATGCATGTTTCCTTAGAATATAAAAACAAGAGAAAATAAATACTGGTAACTCAGAAATTAATGGTGGTGAATTTGAAAAATCTTTCAAAATATAAGAAAAATACAAACCTTGTCTTCTATAGTTTACCTTTTTATGTTTCAATTCTTCCTCTAAAACTGCTGTTTTTAACCACTCACTTCATCTCCTCTGGACAAAACTATTAGGTAGCATATGAAGTTGGGGCAGCAACTTGAAACATCAATCTTTTTTTAATTGATTTTATTATTTTTTAAATATATGACAACAGTGGAATGCATTACAATCCTTATTACACATATAGAGCACAATTTTTCATATCTCTGTATATAAAGTATGTTCACATCAATTTATGCCATTATACATGCACTTTTTTGCATTACAATTCTTAATACACATATATACCACAATTTTTCATATCTCTGTATATAAGGTATGTTGACACCTAATTTAAGTCTTCATATATGTACTTTGTATAATGATGACCATCACATTCCACCATCCTTGCTAATCCCCTTCCCCCTGCCTTTCCCTCCCACCCCTCTTCCCTATCTAGAATTAATCTAATCCTCCTATGCTCTCCCTCCCTACCCTACTATTAGTCACCCCCTTTATATCAGAGAAAACAGTTGGAATTTGTGTTTTGGGGATTGGCTGACTTCATTTAGCATTATCTTCTCCAATGCTATCTATTTACCTACAAATGCCATGATTTTGTTTTTTTTAATGCTGAGTAATATTCCATTGTGTATAAATGCCACAGTTTTTTATCCATTCATCCACTAAAGGGCATCTAGGTTGGCTCCACAGTTTAGCTATTGAGAATTGTGCTGCTGTAAACATTGATGTGTCTGTATCCCTGTAGTATGCTATTTTTAAGTCCTTTGGGTATAGTCCTAGAAGAGGAATAGCTAGGTCAAATGGGGAATCCAATCTTTACATCCTACTTTCCACGCTTGGGGCCCTTTCCCACCCAGATTATGTAGGACACAGACACTAGATTAGCAATGATGTGATTGACTGGAAATATTCCTAAGGGTGATAAAACTTGTTAGAAGATCTAGAATATCTCTGACCAACTTCAAGCCATTTGAAACAGTCACTTGCCCCCTCTCCCAACCTCTCTCTCCTCCCTTGCTCCCTTTCTTCCTTCTTTCTTTCCTTCCTTCCTTCTTTGCTTCCTTCCTTCCTTCTCTCTCTCTCTCTCTTTCTCTCTGTACTGGGGATTGAACCCAGGAATGCTCTACCACTGAGCTACATCTGCAACTTTTTATTTTTTATTTTGAGACAGGGTCTCACTGGATTGTTAAGGCTGGTCTCAAACTTGTGATCCTCATTCCTCAGCCTTATGAGTCACAGGGATTATATGTGTGAACGACTGTGCCCAGATCACTTGTTCTTTTCTTCTTATTTCTTGTTTTTCTGTAGGCAAGGGAATTCAGTATGCTTTCCCATGTTCTGGAGTTCCTAAGATAGTCCATAATCAAGATAAGGAGCATTTTCACTTCTCATTGTTATTGTGTTGAGTGGCAGAACCAATAAGTACATGTGGAGTTAACAACTGGCAAAATGGTGTAGAAAATCAGGAAATAATGTGAATGGATCATTTTCCCAGTATAATGTTCAAGATTTGTTTTTCTAGTATCTACTTCTTAAAGTTTCTTTGATATTTATTACTTCCTTTTTGCTAAATTTGGACTTAGTTTGCTCTTCTTTTTCTAATTTTTTGAGGTATAGAGTTAGATTCTTTATTTGGGATATTTCTTATTGAGTCATCACTCTCAACTTTCCTCTTGGAACTACTCTTGCTGCATTTCATAGATTTTTCTGTGTTTTGTTTCTACGTTGTTGCTTACTTCCTGGATATTCTGATTTCCTTCCTTCCTTCTTTCCTTAATTCATTCATTCTTTCCTCCTTTCCTTCCTTCCTTCCTTCCTTCTTTTTCCATTCTCTTTATTTTTTATTTTTCAGTTCTGGAAGATTCTATTGTCATATCCTCTATCTAAGGAATTCTTTCTTTTTTTAATTAATTTTTAAATTTATATATGATAGCAGAATGCATTATAATTCTTATTACACATAGACAGCACAATTTTCATATCTCTGGTTGTATACAAAGTATATTCACACCAATTCATGTCTTTATACATGTACTTTGGATAATAATGTCCATCACTTTCTACCATCATTTCTAACCCCATAACCCCTCATTTCCCCTACCACCCCTTTGCCATATCTAGAGTTCATCTATTCCTCCCATGCTTCCCCTTTCTACCCCATTATGAATCAGCCTCCTTATATCAGAGAAAACATTCAACATTTGGCTTTTTGGGATTCGCTAACTTCACTTAGCATTATCTTCTCTAACTCCATCCATTTACCTGCATATGCCATGATTTTATTCTCTTTTATTGCTGAGTAATATTCCATTGTGTATATATGCCACATTTTTTTTATCCATTCATCTATTGAAGGGCATCTAGCTATCCCTCTCCTTGTTCTATATCCAAAGGACTTAAAAAAGGCATACTACAGGGTCACAGCCACATCAATATTTATAGCAGCACAATGCACAATAGCTAAACTTTGGAATGAATTCTTCCTTTAGCCATGTCCTATCTACTAATATGCCCATCAAAAGCATTATGCATTTCTTTTACATGTTTTTGAGCTTTACTTTTTCTTTTTGATTCGTAGGATTATATCTCTCTGTTAGATCATCTATCTTTTCCTACATGTTGTCTACTTTTTTCTCTTAAAAGTCTTGATTTTTTATATTTCTGGTCTGATAATTCCAACATTCCTACTCTATTTACTGTGTTTCTGATGCTTGTTTGTAATTTTTACTATGCCTTTTTTTTTCTTTTGAAAGCAGAATATGATGTTCTGGGTAAAAGAAACTCGATACATAGGCCTCTAGTGATGCAGTGGTAAGATGTAGGGGAAGGGGAGGCCTTCTATAAGCTGTTGGTGAGCCAGTGCCCTTGGGCTTTGAAATTCACTCATGGTTTTCAGTACCCCATCCCACTTTGATGGAGAAGGATGACTGGAGGGGGCTAAAATTACAGTTTTGCTTTCCCCTCTGTGGAACACTAGGAAATTTTGGAATTGAGTAAGTTAGTTTAACCAGATAGGTCAGGCTCTGTTATAACACCAGTATGTCACCCTCCAATAAAATCTAGGGGTAAGCTTTATTAAGTAGGCCAGTGCTTTGGTATATTTCAAAATGATTCATTCCCCTCATACCCCACCCCCCATTGGAAGCAATGAAAAGATTTTTTCTCTTACATTCGCTTTGGGGAGCTGTCAGAGTGCCTAGAGGTAAAAATTAGTGTGATTGCCAAGAGACAACTTTAATTTCATGGGCAGCCATTTGCTCTGTGACCTTACTGCTTTGATGGTTCTAAAAAGAGTTGTCAGCTTTTCCTGTTTGTTCAGTTTTTCACCTATTATAATAATGAGTGGAGACTTTCAGTTCATTACATGTCCGACCTCAAACTGGATGTCTCCTCTTTTTATTTTTTTCCTGACATGATGCTCCCCAGTCTTCAACTTCTTTTTTCTCTTATATTCGCTTTGGGGAGCTACCATCTTTAAGCCCATCTTTAAGCATCTTTAAGCCCAAACTGGCCATTGATCTTATTAACTTACACTGTCTCTCATCTCTTGAATATCTTCTTTGGCTTCCTCGTCCAATCCAAATCCCACAATCATCATCCCATTGCATCCATATCCCTGCCCTCGATCTTCATCATACTTTCTTGTCAGAACCACAACTCTAGTTAAAGGCAAATGTTTTATTATTTTGCCCTCATATCCATGGAAATAAATGTGACTAGAGAAAACTGCATAACCACAATGACCAATTCTTAGTTAAAAATCCATCAGCACACACTGCTAATGATTTCTTTAAGACCCAGGCAATTGTTCCATATTCTCCAGCTCACTGATTGGGGAATTATTTACATCCAGTTCCTCCTATCTCCTCCACCTTGTCTTAACCTTCTGAAGACTTCTGAAGTCCAAGATATAGGAGCCAGAAAGATTAAGGGTCTGGTGAGGATCGATTTCCTGTTTTGCAAACTCTTTTTGTTGTTGTTGTTGTAGTTTCCTCACACAGTGGAAGAGAGAGAGGGAAAAAAAAGTTTCTTTTATGTCTTTATAACTAATTTAAACTAGTTGCATTCCTTTAGCCTCCACCCTCATGACCTAATGACATTATTAAGGTCCCACATGGAGGTAAGGATTTCAGCATATCTTTTGGGGGTATATGTTTCAGACTCTAGCAGGGCCTTTCTTCCGTTCTCTTAACTGATAATATTGATTTCTGTTTCACTCAGAAAATTTAAAAAATCAGAAGAAAGCACCCACCGATTAGTATTTGATCATGTGCTCTATACCTTCCTGCCTACTATATATATATAGGTAGAAATATTTCCTATTTGAAACCAAGCTCCACACCTATGCACTAAGATCTAATCCCCTCTTGCATCCACGGATATCAGTTCAGCAATTCTCTTTCCGGCCTCCTAATATTACTTCTCTAATAGTATTGGACTCCTTAAAACATGCTGCTGCATCTCCACATTAGAGACCCTTTCTATTGACCTCACCTCCCCTGCCACTATTGGCTGCTAAGCTACAGCCACATAGCCATGTTGTCTGTGCCTCAGACATAAAATGGAAATGTTTACATCAGGCTTTTGCACTAACTCTTCTGCCGTGCCTTCTCTTCCCCTTCAATATTGAATGTCTGGCTTGCTCTTACTACTTAGGTCTCATTTTGCAGCTTATATCAGTAGATAGGCAAACTATAACCTTCGAAGTTAACGTAGCTTCTCTGTTAATCTATCATAAAACCCAGTTTTATTCAGCCTGTTCTATTCAGGAAATTTTCACTATTTCATATTGATTGAGTCTCCATGCTTTGGCTGTCTTTTTCCTCTAGAACATAAATTCCATTAGAATAGGTACTTATCTGTCTGCTCTCTGTTTTGTGTTTACAACAATGTGTCTTGACTTCTTTTAAAAATTATGTACACACTGGAGAGTCTTTTAAGATTTTTTCTCAATCATTCCCACTCTGTGAAACTTTAATACTACAGATGTGTTATCACCCTGCAGAAGTATACAGATCATATAATATTTATGGGTTTCTTGCCCTTGCTATCCCAAAACAAATTTTGCCTCCTTGGGGTAATAATGACCTGTTGAGCATGTGGTCTAGAATAATGCCTAGCAGGTCCTGGGTGGTGTATATACACATACCCATACATATATCATACATTTTAATTAATTCTCAAAAAATTCCTTTAAAAACCCTAATCTCCAAATATTTTGAAGGCTTATTTATTAAAGAATTATTGAAAAATAGATGTGCATGGTATATCAAGAGTGCAGTAAAGACACATATTACAGTAAATAATTGTACCTAAAAATTTAAAATTTTATGAGAGAGATGGATACATCAGCAACTAATTATAAGATAAGATTAGCTACATGCACAATAGATGCCTAAATGAAGTTCTATGGAACCAGAGGAGTAGAAATCATTGACTCAAAGAAAAAGTCAATGCCTAATGGAGGGAAAGGCAGATGTGGAGGAGGCCAATGGAAATGAAACTGGGATTTTTTTTTTTTTTTTTTTTTTTTTTGACAAGAAAAGGCACCTCCAGGTCCTTAGATTCTGGTGTGAAAAACCACATCAACAAATGAGCCTAGAAGAGAGAATTGTGGAGCTTTGTATGTGAGGACAAGGATCTTCCTTTGGATATTATTCTGTTGGCACTAGTGAATTTTTGAAAGTTAAACTACAAAAAAGATATGAAAAACAAAAAAAGAAATCATCACTCTAGTTTTTGCAGCCTGTTTTAGTATGAAAAAAAATCTGTTGCTATTTAACATTTCATATTTAGGCTTCCACATTGCAACCAGATTAATTTACCTAAAATGCACATCTAGTTTTCTGTTTAAAAGGATTCATGACTTTATAGGCTATCTTAGATAAAACATTAATTCCTGAATTGAAGAGGTTCTTGCTCCACATAATCAGACCCTTACATACTGACAGAACCTTATCTCTTGCCATGCCATACTTCAAACTCTTACTCTAGGGAATACTAACTTTTTGCAGTTTGCAATATAGAGCTTTCTAATTCCCATCTAACTATCCAGCTATGACAAGTCTGACAAATTATGTTTAATACTGAAAATCATTATCTCTTTCTTGTCAAACCCAACTTCAATAGCAAAAGGACCTTTTATAACCACTGAGATTTGGAATAGAGACTAACTTCTATCTTCTGGTTCAGGCTGGGGTAGCTTTAGAAGTATTTAAAAATGATCTTTCAAATGTCACTAACCTGTACTTTTTATTTTGAAAATATGTACCACTTGACTATTTTATAGGAGACTCCTCACTTCATTTACATTCTTTTTAATTGTGTAATATTCCATATGCATGGAAGAGTAAAAAATAGCTTCACTTTAAAAAAGCAATTGGAATGTTATGAAATGATCACTAATGTAGGTAATTAACATAGTACTAGTTTATTTGAGCACCTTGACAAATCTTGGATTTTGTGATATTTCTCTTTCTTTAAATGTTTACCTTCAATGTAGGAACATGTAAATATGTAGTCTTTAATTTTACTGTCTTTGCATTGGATATGAATATTATCATATAACAAACATTACATTGTATTGAGTACTTTTTGTTCAGTGTTATAGCCATGCAGTTAATCTATGTTGTTCTATGTAACCAGAGTTCATTTATTCTATTTGCTCTATAATATTCCACTGGGAGACTATGCCCTAATTTACTTACACATACATACCACTGTTGATGCATGTGGGTAGTCTCCAGTTTTTCCTATGATGAATAGTGAAATAATGAATATTTCTCTATGTCTTTGTAGGAGAATGCATTTCTGAATTTTTGCCTGATACTTTGAAATGGAATTTTCTGGATCATGAGACATTTTTATATTCAATGTTAGGCAAACATCAGTGTTCCAAAACTAATTTCCACTCCAATAGGCTATATGTGAGAATTCTAGTACTCCACATACTCAAGATTATTTGCTATTGTCTGCATTTTTCATTTTATTTAGTTTAGTGGTTGTAATTATATTATATTATGTTTGAATTAAATTTCACCGCTCTTGATTAAAGGAGTTGAGAAGCTACTCATTTTACATCTAAGAAATTTAGATATCCTCTGTGAAGCTATAATTTATGTTTATTGCCAACATATCCTATTGGGTTAATGTTATTTCTTTACTGATTTTCTTTATGGTATGTATTTTTTCATCTTATTAGTTATTGTGGTATTCTTTTTTTTCAGTGTTTTTAACTTATTTGAATCAAATTTGCTATTTTTATTTCTTGATTCTTAAAACGGAGGCTTATTGTTTTTCAGCCTTTTTTTTTTATAATTTATCCATTTCTCTTTGAGTCTGCTTAAGATGCAGTCAATTATCATTCAGTTAAAAATGTTTCCTTTTCTCCCTGGGGATTAGTTCTTTGGCCCAGACCTTATTTGTAAGGGTGTTGGATACAAATATTTAGAGATTTTGTAGTTATCTTTTTGTTCTAGACTTTTTAGATAAATTCCACTGTGGTCAAATATTTCAATTGTTTGAAATTCATTCAGTCTTGCTTGACAGCTTAGATTATGATCTATTTTAATATATGCTCCAAAGAAAATTAAAATATGTACTTGCCGTTTTTGAGCATAGCATTTTACAGTTGTCAAGTATGTCACTTAATAGTGTTACTAATAGCCTAGTTAACAGTGTTAATAACTATTAAAGACTTCTTAATTAGTATATAAATATGTATAAAATATATCTTCATATTACTATGATATGCATGTTTAAAAATTCTTTTAAGGGTCTGGGATTGTGGCTCAGCGGTAGAGCACTTGCCTAGCATGTGCGTGCCCTGGGTTCGATCCTCAGCACCACATAAAAATAAATAAAGGTATTGTGTCCAACTACAACTAAAAAATAAATACTTTTAAAAATTCTTTTAATTGTGGACTTACCTATTTCTTCACAGTTTGGTTTATATATTGCAAATTGTTATTAGGTTGACATACATTTGTTATTATTATTATTACCATATCTTTCCATTGAATTGATATTAATAATTATGTCATTTTTCTTCCAAAAATTCAAGTAATCTTTCTTGCTTCAATATCTACTCATTCTGGTATTTATAAAATCACATCAGCTTTCTTTTATTTCATTTTTGAATAATATTCATTTTCCTTTCTTTTAATTCAACCAATATATCATCTTATATGTAATGTGACTATAATGATGGCAGACTATAATTGCTAATGATATTCATGATTGTATTTGTTTTTAATTTAGAGTATCCACTTACATATAATTCCTGCTGTTTTATTTTACTAAATCCAATTTGTATCTTACTTTTGATTTACATACTTTCTTTTTTTCTTATCTTAGTTAACTACACTTATGGTAAATATCTTATTGGTCTAGATGAAATCTATAATTTTCCCTACTTACTGAACAATGCAAAAAAAAAAAAACTTCAGTTAATATCCTTTCATTTGTGCCTGCCTTTTATGTAATAGTTAACATTTCTGTGCTCAAAAAGCATTATAAAACCTTTTGAAGCATTGTTATTTCTAGTTGGTAAAAGATGTTAAACTGTCATATTTTTATCTTTCAGGTGTATTTATTATTTCTTTGCAATTTCATGCTTCCAGCTGGGATCATTTTCATTCAGCTTAAAAAATTTTGTAAAGTATTTCCAAAGGTCTGCACCAAACATAATCTCTCATGTTTTGTCTGTGTAGGCACATCTTTATTTTTCCCTCAATTTTGCAGAATATATTCAAAGAGCAGTCATTTGTATTTGCATCTTATTTAAAAAGAAGGTTTAGATGCCTGCTTTTTAAAAGATGTCATTCTTTTGTACCTTGGGTCTCATAATTTTTGTTAATTAGCTATAAGTGTTATTGTTTCTTTGAAAACAAAGTGTGTGTGTGGTTTTGTTTTTTTTTCCATGGTTACAAGTCAGATTTTCTTCTTTGGTTTGAGTGATTTGACCAGGATGCATTTTATTGCTATGTTCTCTGGTTTACTTAAAATTTTTAAAACATATTTTTAGTTGTAAATGGACACAATACCTTTGTTTTGTTTATTTATTTTTATGAGGTGCTGAGGATTGAACCCAGTGCCTCACACATGTGAGGCAAGCACTCTACCACTGAGCTACAACCCCAACCCTCATTTAGATTTTTAACCCATTCTTTTATTACTTTAATCAACCTTGGGAATATTTTGAAGCCACCTGTGTGGGTAGTTATGAGCTAAGTTTGAAATATCTGAAAGTCAGTATTTTCAGGGTGGAAGCCATCTCTCTCTAATGGTAAAATACTACATAATCACAAGTGAAATTATCATTTATTTAATGTATTTACTATGAATTATGGTATGGCATTAGTTGTACTATGACCTTACTTGTATTTGCCTGTTGTCCTACTAATGTATTTTTTTCTTGTCCAGCATTCAGTCCAGAACTCAAAATTATATTTAGTTGTCAATTTTTCTTGTTTTCCTCAATTCTGAAACAATTCTTTCATGCTTTTCTGACTTTTGTGGCCTGATATTTTGCAAAGCACTGGAAATTATTTTGCAGATTACCCCTCAATTTGTTGCCAATTTGTTCTCATGATTAGTTAAATATCACCTTTTTGTTAAAAAACCAGAAGTGGTGCTGGGCCCTGCTTACAGCATCATACCAAGAAATGCATGATGACAATGAAACAAAGATGTGTTGTTGTTGTTGTTTTATTTTTAGTTGTAGATGGACACAATACCTTTACTGTATTTATTTATTTTTTATGGGGTGCTAAAGATCTAACCCAGTGACTCACACATGCTAGGTAAGTGCTCTACCACTGAGCTACAACCCCAGCCCCCAAAGGTGTATTTTTAAATCATGATTATATAGAGGTATAATTCATATGAAATAAACTCATTCTCATTTATGCATATTTTATTATTTTTGGCAAAACTATACAATTAGGAAAGCTACACCATTATCAGATACATAGGGATTGTTTCTCTTCTGAAACATTTGCTTATGTTCCTTTGTAGTAAAATATTCAATCTATCTCTAACTCCTAGCAACTATTGATGTGTTTTCTGTCTCTATAGTTTTGCCTTTTCCAAAATGTAATATAAATGGAATAACGCAATATGTAGCCTGTTGGGTGTTGCTTCTTCTTTTTTTTTTAAAGAGAGAGAGAGGTAGAGAGAGGTAGAGAGAGAGAGAGAGAGAGAGAGAGAATTTTAATATTTATTTTTTAGTTATTGGCGGGCACAACATCTTTGTTTGTATGTGGTGCTGAGGATTGAACCCGGGCCGCATTCCAGGCAAGCGTGCAACCGCTTGAGCCACATCCCCAGCCCCTGGGTGTTGCTTCTTAACTCAGCATATTATGCCTTAAGTTCATGCATGTTGCAGTGTGAATCACTAATGTTTTCCTTTTTTATTGCTGGATGCTACTCCATTATACAGATGTACCACATTATGTGTACTCACTAAGTAGTTGAAGGACATTTGCATTATTTGTAAGTTTTTGGTAATTATACATAACGCTTTCCATATATTACATTTAACTCTAAAATACAAAATATTTCATATTGTCATTTTTAGACTTTTAAAAAATTTGTGATCTTAATGCAATATGTTTTCTCTATAGCTAATTCATGAATAGTAATAAATGAATAGAGATATTCATTTATACAGATCTGTATAGTCAGGAAGTGAAATCAACTTCAGGGCATGGTCAGCTAGTCTTATCTAACTTGGAACAAAGTGTCATTGGCTGGTTTTGCTAGGATGCAAGGCATGAAATGCATTTCCTTTATGTCTCAATGTGTGTGACAGTGTTGCTTTCAGCATTCCCAGTGTTCAATCTTGGAATTATCGCCAGAAAAAAAAAATATAAGTCAGAACTGGATGAACTGAAAATCAACAGTTGAAAGAGCTATTTATTGGTTCAATGCAATTAGCAAGATATCAAGAAAGTGACATTTAAATTGTTTTGTGCCCATTTTAGTTTAGATGAGTGTATATCCAGTGTTTTATAAAGTAAAGTAAGTATTTCATGCTAAATGTAGAATAATGTATTGTTGGATAATTCATATTTATAATACATCTGGAAATGAGGAATAGAAACTAGAGTTATAATAAGAAAAAATATGCATTGTAACAAATCTCTGGGATGAACATTGGTATGTGAAATACATAGGACTTTAAATTTTAATTTAAACACATAGTCACAAAAAACTTATAACTGCAATGCTCAATATTTTTTTCTTAAAATACTATTACTATTAATACTGTTTTACAAATTTTAAACTCTTTACATTTTCTAGCTAGAAGCCATTATATATGTTGGATTATGAATCCAGTTCTTTTCATTATATTGCTGCTTATAGAATAAAACTTTATTTCTTTTGTTTATTAAAATAAGCAAAAACCAAAACCAAAACCAAAAATCAACCACCTGACTTCATAGATTCTGGACCAAATTATCTCATCTGTCTTTTCTGAATTTCCATCACCTTCCACGTTGATTAAATAGCATTTTGATTATAATTTGATAAGAAGGTCCTCAGGATTTCTGCTTTTCAATCTCTTCTTTAGTAACTAATTACCCCTTAAAATCTCTGTTTCTTAGGTTGGTGTTATTATGTTTATGTTTGGCTGGTATATTTGGGAAATTCCAAATATTTTCTAAATGGAGCATAACATAATTATTATTGGTGGGCAATGATTGATCTTAGCTTAGCTGTCCCAGAAATGCCATAATTTTTGCTTTCCTTCATGTTACAGGCATGGTGCATCTATTGTCTGCTGTTACCTTTCCTGCTATGCTCTCTTGTCTGAAGTCAGCATCACCCCAAGTCCTAAGCACTATGCTCATGAGCTTCACTCCATGCTGTCAGACTCAAGGTAAACTCATAATAAACTTCAGTAATCATGCAATCAGATCTATTTATCTCTGTCCCTACTGCACATACTTTGCTCTGTTCTCAAACCACTTCCTCAACTTTCCATTGGCTATATTTTATCCTTCCTCCTCTGTCTTTATTTTTATTCTTGAGAAAGAAGTTCTACTATACCATGGCAAGTCTAGCCCTCTTCTTGTTTTATTCTTTACTTCATTCTGTTCCATTCTATTTTGAGGAACTCTGCTTTATCAATTTTTCACACCTAAACCCCACATTATTGTACTACAAATGTCTTCTCGATTTCATTGTTTATAATGATTCTGCATTCAGATTCACAGAAGGGTATGCTTGCATGATTACAAGAATAGATAAGAGAAAGCAAACAAATTTAGGTTCCACTCCTTGCAGAGATACATATGTTAGGCAAAATAACATACAAGAAAATGAGCGTATGTAAACCAATAGATCTGAATGTGATCATGTACTATGACTCCATCTTCTGAAAGTAGATTAATCCACGATAGTTTTGGTCATTTTTAGCCACAGATTGGAATTAAAGCAAGAGAGGGTATACCCTAAAATGTTAAACTGAGATTTCATCAGATGTGTGGTTCAGACTTGATTTTAGACCACAGAGGATGCATATCCTTAAAAAGATCACCATGCCCAAAAGATAGTTAGGCAGTCAGTAAGTAAAGGTCAAATGGAAGAGAACAGCTATGAAAAGATCAAGGTGATTCACAGCCTCTCTATCTGCTTACCAACTAACATGTAAGTTCTTTGGTAATAGGTAATATTATCAAGAGTTGATATAATATTTTCAAAAATGTTCAGCATCTAATCCCAAAAAAAAAGACTTGATTGAAACAAAATAAACAACTAAGAGTGATAGGACCATGGACTAGAAGAGAAAAAAAAAAAAAAGATAAAAGAGAGACCGCTTAGTGATTGAGATTTCAGGGTGTCAATCAGGAACAGTAAAAATGCAATTAATTGCACAAAATCATAGTGAAAATTGTAGAGGATTTTAGTGTAGACCCCAAATCACATAAAAAAATAAAATGGTAGAAAACATATAACTAGAGTAAATATTTCAATTGATTAATGTAATGGAATGTTAGAAACATTAGATAGCGTCTAGAAGACAGATCAGTAAAAAAAGTATCAAGATGGTAATTTATGATGCGCACAAGAAATATGTAGGGCATCACAAAAAAAACTCTAGAATTTGAGCAATTAGAGTCCCTGAAGGAGAAAGAGAGAATTAGATAGAAGCTGCATTTGAAAATATGCCACAGGAGAATTTCCACAAGCCAGTAAAAGTTAGCAACATACATTTTAAATGTTTTCTAGTTGTGTATTTTGAAAACCCAAAAGAATGTATAAATAAATTGTTAGTATTAATAACTGAATTAAACAAAGTTACTATCTTAGCCAATATATGGAATCAACTCTATTTGTTGATGTCTTATTAAATAATAGAATTTATACCTACTGATTCCTTTAAAACCTTTTTTAACTTTCTCCTTCTCTACAAGGATGTGATTTGGTAAATGTCCACCTTCCTCTGCTCCACTTCTTGCTCCTTTCTTTTCTTCCTCTCTTCTCCTCTCTACATCTCTTTTAAGTTTCTCCTTTCCTCTTTCCCTTCTTCCTTTCTGTTCTTACTTCCTCTCTTCCTCCTAGCTTCTTTCTATGTTCCTTCCTTCCACTTCTTTTCTCTTTTCTTCCTTTGTGTTCAAGTCTTCATAGTTTGAAATGTATTGCAATGCTATTGATGCAGTCATTTAGCCATAGAATATGTATTGGTTGGATAATTGCTACAAAACTATCTTAGCTGAACTTTGATGGTCACACTTAACTTTAGAGATTACTTCTAATCCTATTTAGTTCTTATTAAAGTTATTTGGAGGAATCTTGTCTAATTAAAAAAATTCATTTATAATGGTTTGTTAAGCAACCTATAAGAACGTTAGAGATATGACCCTTCAATTGTTGCCCAATCAGGTAAATTCTGGGACTTTGAGAAAAAAAAATAAATAAATGAACTGGAGGGTGACAGAGGCAGGTGGTATCAGGTCTGTAAATATCTCAAACCACTCTCTTAAGTGCGAAATATGAAAATAAATCCAATATGAAGTAAATGGTCAGTTATCATGATTTTCGAGAGACTCAATCTCTCAAACATTCAGCTAATAAGGATTCTATATTTTTAACAAGGTTAAATTATACTGTACTCTTTTGCTTTCTTTTCTCTTTTCAATTCACACAGTTTTTTCTATAAGAATTCATATCATGTACATATTATTAACTACTCAGTATATATGTAAACATTTTGCATAAATTGATATTAAGAAAACTGTAAAAAGTCTTAACAATGAATGTGGATAAATGCTACCATATTAGAAATTTTCTTTTGCGAATGTTAATGATTTTGCCATTAAAAAATACTGGGAGTGCTAGTCCTAGCTCCATATGTTGTTAAAAGCACCCAGATGTCTGAGAAATATAATACCATTCATTTTAATCTCTATAGTTAAGCCATCTGGTATAGTTTAGTACCAAAAGCTTTATAATTATTCATGATTCTGATTGGTAGAATGCCATTCATACTATTGGTGAGTAATCTGATATTACAGAAATACTATTGGTAAGTCTGAAAAAGTGCCCACCTGCAAATAGATGTTGATGTTCCTATTAACATGTATCTGCTAATACTATTGCCTACATTCTTTAGCCCAAAGACAAATGAGATGGTACCCTGAATACCTATAGTTTCATTGAATATTGGATTTCACATGCTTTGATTCGAAGTCATTTTATTGTAATATCACATATAAATTTATAACCTTTGTGGCAATCACATAGTCTTATTTATAACTTGTGAGGGTGTTATATAAAAAAGAATTCAGAGTTGAGTGAGTCTTCAAACACTTTTCTGAGTTGTTTTGTTCCTATAGCTGCAGCAACTTGGAAGCAACAAAACCATCAAAATTTCAGTACAGCCAGAAAACATAGTATATAGCATAGCTTCCTGCTTTTCTAACATGTTTTCAGTAGCAATATCTGATGCTAATCCTTTGCTTCTGCAACTACATGGTCAGAGCAGAATATAACATTTATTCAGTAAATCTTTATTAGGAATATCAAATGTGCTCTTGGAGAGTTACAAAGTCAAAGGAAGTATGACAAAACCTTTTAAGCAGGTTGTTTCAGTCTCTCTGTTGCAACTGCTCACTTCATTTATTGGCTCTATGAACTTCTGTTTGGTTTAAGCTTGACAGATGCATCTGATTGAATAAATCCCCAGAATCAGGTGGTAGAAGTTTCAAACTTCCATATGCTCTTAAAACATACATTTAATAAACATTTATGGAACATTTTTAATGTGCAAGTTTCTTAGCCTTAAGAAAGCAAACAGATATAAAAAAAACGAGAGAATAAGAATATTCCTAAGAAATCTTTAGGATAGTGTAAATTATAGAAATGTGGACAAATTATGAAATAAAATTTTAATAAGTATTAAAACAAAGGCAGCTTGTGTTTTTGGAGTACATTGAAAGGAATGACTAATTCTGAAATGGTTTGGAGATGGATTTCCGGAGTAAGAAATGTTTGAACTAGTTATTGAGAAGTGACTTCATACCTCTTCTCAGCTGAGATAAAAAATCATTTCAGGATAAACAAAAAATAGGAGAAGGTATCATTTATATTGAACTTTGGGATCATTTCTCGTGGTTTAAGAACCATCACAAGTATAATATATCAGAGCTTTTGAACTTTTGTGCTAAGTGGAAGGCAGTTGGCTTTATCTTCAAGAATTTTATCTAGAAGTTGCTTTAAACCTCGTGAGTATATAACATTTTAAATATACATGGCAACGGAATCATCTAAGACATCATTTTTATATCCCTATGTTAACTCTAGATATGGGCTCATTTCAGAGTTTTGACCTGCATTTTAAACATTGTGGCTGTTACTTGGAGACCCCTGAATCTCAGAGCTTCTGAATGGCTTAAGATTCACTCCTATTTGTCTATTATACACAAATAGTCAATACCACTTGGCTTTGTGTCAACATAGTATTTACATCCTTTGAATCAAAAGCATAAAATAGTTACCACAATCATCTGCAGACTTCTATTGAGAACCATTTATGAGTAAGTGTATGTGCTATGGATTGGAAATACCACAGTGTGAAAATGACATTGTCCCTATTCATGAGGGATTTAGGATGTAGTTGTGGGTTAAAATATGTCCGTTAAGAATAGCAAACTACATTTAAAAAAGCAAACTTATAGCTAGCTCTGTGACAAACAGAATATAAACTTTATGGGATACAGCATTTCAGGGATGAGTCAATCCATAAAAACTGGGGAAATAAGAACTAGTCACCTGGAAGAGCTAGTAAGGTATATTTAGAAATAAGGAGTCCAGATTTCCATGGCAAGGAAAGTATTTTGAAAGGTAAAGATAGAAATGGGTATATATGCATGTATGTTAAAGAAACCATATATAGAAATGTTTGCAGTGGTATAGAATTATTCTTAGAAAAGGTATTAGACTTAAAAAGATAGTTTGTAATCCACACTGTGGAAGCCTTTGTATCTTTTACACAAAAGAGACACAAATAGAAGTTTTGGAGCAGAATTATGACATATCTAAAGTTGTATGTGGTGCATATTAAAGAGATTGGATGTAGGAATCTAGGTATCCAGGAAGGGGTGTGGAAACTCAGCTAGAACATTGTCTAGAGAACAAGATGATGTCAGAGTAAATGAAATGTCCTGGGTCGTTCTTCTTTTATGTTATCTCTTTCTGAAATGTAGAATTTCTTTGACCTTTCTACTCAGGGATTGTGCTCTGCTAATATATTTATGATGTATTCAATAATATGCTTCTTCTCTCAGGGAAAATTTATTGACCTTTAATAGGAGTTTACCAAAGAGGACTTTTTAATTTATCTTTTACTGAAAAATAAAGGTTGTCACACTAAAAAAAAATGCAGGCCTTATGGCTGG
Organism: Callospermophilus lateralis; assembly: GCF_048772815.1. Lineage (NCBI taxonomy): Eukaryota > Metazoa > Chordata > Mammalia > Rodentia > Sciuridae > Callospermophilus > Callospermophilus lateralis. The sequence goes on from NC_135316.1 coordinate 78,955,573, forward strand.
TTCATATATAGAAATATTTGCAGTGATACAGAATTATTTTAATATAATATTATTTTTAATATAACATAATTATTTTTAATAATTATTTTTTAAATAATTTTTAATTATTTTCTGAATTTAGATCATTAGTTCCATTTGTTTCTGTTAAGTAAACCCTGGCCTGAAAATTATTCCACATGAAGGAAAGGTATAAAAAAAAATACAGTAAGTTTCAGAAGACAAATAATATTAATATATACAAACTGTGCATAATTAATCTCTGTATCTTTCCCTTTTTTATTTTAGGACATTGAAAATATTAAAAACAATATATTTCAGTAAGACTAGAATAAAATGAAAAAGTTAACAAAAGACAAAGGTTTCATAAATTAGAAGTTATGAAACAAGAAAGAACAGCAAACATACAAAATAGCTTCATTTTTTGTTCAAAATAGATTTAACTTTTCAATTTAAAAATGCACTACACTAGCAAAAAAGAAATGCAAAGCTGATAAAGCTAAACAGAAGGTTCACGATATCCATCTTATGGACATCTTAGACAGTGTCATGGACCCTGGGGAGGCTTGATATTGTTTGAATGTGACAGGTTCATCTTTTAAAGCATACCCATTAGTATATGATTCAAAGTATAAACACATATTCATATTCATATATTTGGAAAAAGAAATTACAGAGATGAACCTAGACCAGTGTTTTCATTTCACAGTGAGGAAACTAAAATCCTGAGAGTTAAGTTGATTTATCTAAGGTCAAAAACTAATTTGTGGATTTATCATACAGTATTCTTGGCTCTAAGTATGTGTCCTATACAACAATTCCTCCTTTGCCTTTTCTTTATATAGTAATCTTCCCTAATTCACAATTAGGTCTTTGCAGTTCCAGTTAATCGTGATCAACCCTGGTCCAAAAATATTAAATGGAAAAACTCCCCAAATAAACAATTTATAAATTTTAAATTGCATACTGCTCTGCTCTTAGTAGCAGAAAGAAATTGCACCATCATACCCCATTCCACCCACTACATGAATCATCCCTTTGTCCTGCATATGTATGTTGGATACACTCCAGACCAATTATTCACTTAGTAGCCATCTCAGTTATCAGAATGTCTGTGACAGTACCACAGTGCTTGCGTTGGAAGAATACTTAACTTTGTAGCCTAATGCTAAGTCACAATGTCTAAGTGATTCACTTCTATTAGTCTTGAATCATCTCACATATCACAAGAAGGGTGAGTATAGCACAAAAGATATTTTGAGAGAGACAGAATTCATATACAACTTATTACAGTATCTTATTATAATTTTCCCATTTTATTATTAGTTATCATTGTCAATCTTTATTGAACTTAATTTATAAATTAAATTTTATCACAGACATCCATGGATATGAAAATTGGTATATGAGGCTTAGTATTCTTTATGGTTTCAGGCATCCTCTGGGGGTTTTGTAACACATTACAAGGTGATGATGTTCTAACCCTAACTCTCTAATGTTTAGGGTCAGGTTATATAATTCATTTTTCTTAAGAAAGCCTTTCCAGAGAGTATAGTAGGCAAAGTAATGGACATAAATATGTCCTAATCAAAAATCCCAGGTACCTGAAAATATAGTAGTTACCTTATATTGCAAAAGATACTTTGAAGATATGATTGAATTAAGGATCTTAGGATAAAGAGATTATTCTTGATTACTTGGCTGTGTTAAATGAAATAATAAGGGTCTTTTAAATGTGGAAGACAGAAACAGAAGGAATACTGTGATGTAGTATTAGAAAGTCTCAACCAGTCATTGCTAGCTTTGCAGATGGAAGGGAATGATGAACCATGGAATGTGGGCAGCTTCTAAGAGCTAGAGTGTGATGATAATGGGTGTCCTCCAAATCTACAGGGAAAAAAAATAAAACCCTTTGTACACTGTGATTTTAACTTTGTGAGACCCATTTTGGATTCTTGACATCCAGAATTATAAAATAATAAATTGATATTTTATGCCATCAAATTTATGGTAATTTGTTACAGCAGCAATAGAAAACTAATATGATTGGTCTACTTTCTGTTCATTTAATCATGCACAAGCTTCTCATTATGCATTGTTTAATTTTTAATTCAAGTATCTTTCTATTTATAGATAACATAATCTTTAAAGCACAAGCTCTGGATGCTAATTCTAATTCTAAAATTAGCAATACCTACTCTGGAGCAAACTACTTGACCTCTTTCAGTTTCAATTTTATTACTAAAAAATGTTATTATAAAACTTAATGTTGGGGAATTTTGTAAAGATTGGCTGTAAACAATTCCAAAAAACCAAATGTCAAATGTTTTCTCTGATATAAGGAGGCTGACTCATAGTGGGGTAGGGAGGGGAAGCATGGGAAGAATAGATGAATTTTAGATAGGGCAGAAGGGTGGGAGGGGAAGGGAGGGACAGGGCAGGGGATTAGCGAGGATTGTGGAATGTGATAGACATCATTATCCAAAGTACATGTACGAAGACATGAATTGGTGTCAACATACTTTATGTACAACCAGAGATATAAAAAATTGTGCTGTATATGTGTAATAAGAATTGTAATGCATTTCTCTGTCATTTATTTTTTTAAAAAATATCAATAAAAAATTAAAAAGCAAACAAACAAACAAAAACTTCTGGTTTAAATTAAAAAAAAAAAAAGATTGACTGTAAATTCTTTCCAGGAAAATTCTATGATTTGCAGAATAATAGAATTTATTTGAACACATTTGTTAATATTAAAATAGTTATAATATTATATAACATATGTAATTTTTAACTAGATTAACCAAAATTATACCAATTTATGAAATATAGATAAAAGGTGAAATAACTCTAAAGATAAAATTATAGACTTAAGCACTCAATTCAACCATTATGTTTTCTCTGCATATTATTGTTTATAAATATACATTTTTGCAATTAATAATTTTATGTCTAATTAAGATAATAAAATAAGTTGAAGAAGCTAGGTGTGGTGGCACACACCTGTAATCCCAGTGACTTGGGAGACTGAGGCAGGAAGATCTCAAGTTCAAGGCCAGCCTCAGCAACATAACAAGTTCCTATGCAATGTAGTGCAACCCTGTTTTAAATATAAAAACAAAAAGGTCTGGGGATGTGGCTCAGTGGTAAAACAACCCTGAGTTAATCCCCTAGTGCCAAAAAAAAAAATTAAAAATTAAATAAATAATTAAATAAAATAAGTTGAGAAAATTATCTTTGAATATATTTCACATTAATACACAAATAAGGACAAGTTTAAATTTTGTGAACTTTCAATTATGGTATGTTTGGGGTCAGAAATACTTTGTAATTTTGACATATCTTGTGTTTTCCCAAATTGTAACACAAAACAGAATTTACATATGACCTAGAAATATGGTGTTTATAAAATCTGCTTTTACATTTACTTTTATTCATTTATTTTTCTGTGGTGCTTAGATTCGAACCCCATGTCTCATGCATGCAAGGCAAGTGATCTACCACGGAACTACAACTCCAGGCCCTACATTTACTTTTAAAAAAGAATTTCATTAGATAAATATGGAGGAAAATGAAGCTTTAAGTAAAGAAGCTGAAAGATGAAGGCATTTAATTTAAAAACACAATTCAAGGTGGTACTATAACTCATTTTCTCCATGTATTAGTTGGCTTTGCATCACTGTGACAAAATATCTGAAATAATTAACTTATAAGGAGGAAAGGTTCATTTTGATTTATGGTTTTAGTCTATGGTCACTTCACCCTGTTCCTTTGGGCCTGTGGCAGCATAGGATATCATGGGGGTAGCATGTGATGGTAGGGTGGGGGGAGGGAGCTGCTCACCTAGTAGTGGCAGGAAGTACAGAGAGAGATGGAGATTAGTGCTCTATCTGATGTGCTTGTGGTAAAGACTTGCTCCCATTCTGTAGGCTCTCTATTCACCTCACTGATTGTTTCTTTTGCTGAGAAGAAGCTTTTTAGTTTGACTCCATCCATTTTATTGATTCTTGGTTTTAATTTTTGCACTATAGGAATCTTATTAAGGAAGTTAGGGCCTAATTCAACATGATGAAGATTTGGGCCTACTTTTTCTTCCATTAGGCACAAGGTCTCTGGTTTAATTCCTAGGTCCTTGATCCACTTTGAGTTGAGTTTTGTGCATGGTGAGAGATAGAGGTTAATTTCATTTTGTTACATGTGGATTTCCAGTTTTTCCAGCACTATTTGTTGAAGAGGCTGTCTTTTCTCCAATGTATGTTTTTGGTGCCTTTGAATAATATAAGATAACTGTAGTTATGTGGGTTAGTCTCTGTGTCCTCTATTCTGTACCAGTGGTTTACAGACCTATTTTGGTGCCAATACCATACTTTTTTGTTACTGTTGCTCTGGAGTATAATTTAAGGTCTGGAATAGTAATGCCACCAGCTTCACTCTTCTTACTAAGGATTGCTTTCGCTATTCGGAGTCTCTGCAAATCTTTACCACAAGCATATCAGATAGAGCACTAATGTCTAGGATATATAAAGCACTCAAAAACCTTGACACCAAAAAAACCAAATAACCCAATCAATAAATGGGGCAAGGAACTGAACAGACACTTCTCAGAAGAGGATATACAATCAACAAATATATGAACAAATGTTCAACATCTCTAGCAATTAGAGAAATGGAAATCAAAACTACTCTAACATTTCATCACATTTCAGTCAGAATGGCAGCTATCAAGAATACAAACAAAATGAGGAAAAACACTCCATTCACAATATCCTCAAAAAAAATAAAATACTTGGGAATCAACCTAACAAAAGACGTGAAAGATTTATACAATGAAAACTACAGAACCCTAAAGAGAGAAGTAGAAGAAGATCTTAGAAGATGGAAAAATATACCCTGTTCATGGATAGGCAGAACTAACATCATCAAAATGGCAATATTACCAAAAGTTCTCTATAGGTTTAATGCAATGCCAATCAAAATCCCAACGGCATTTCTTGTAGAAATAGAGAAAGCAATCATGAAATTCATATGGAAAAATAAAAGACCCAGAATAGCAAAAGCAATTCTAAGTAGGAAGTGTGAATCAGGCGGTATAGCGATACCAGATTTCAAATTATATTACAGAGCAATTGTAACAAAAACAGCATGGTACTGGTATCCAAACAGGCAGGTGGACCAATGGTACAGAATAGAGGACACAGAGACTAATCCACAAAGTTACAACTATCTTATATTTGATAAAGGGGCTAAAAGCATGCGATGGAGGAAGGATAGCATCTTCAACAAATGGTGTTGGGAAAACTGGAAATCCATATGCAACAAAATGAAAGTAAATCCCCTCCTCTCGCCATGCACAAAAATTAACTCAAAATGGATCAAGGAGCTTGATATCAAAACAGAGACTCTGCATCTGATAGAAGAAAAAGTTGGCTCCGATCTACATATTGTGGGGTCGGGCTCCAAATTCCTTAATAGGACACCCATAGCACAAGAGTTAATAATAAGAATCAACAAATGGGACTTACTCAAACTAAAAAGTTTTTTCTCAGCAAGAGCCTACATCATGGGAACACATTTTTACTCCTCACACTTCAGATAGAGCCCTAATATCCAGAGTATACAAAGAACTCAAAAAATTAGACAATAAGATAACAAATAACCCAATCAACATTTGGGCCAAGGACCTGAACAGAAACTTCTCAGAGGAGGACATACAATCAATCAACAAGTACATGAAAAAATGCTCACCATCTCTATCAGTCAGAGAAATGCAAATCAAAACCACCCTAAGATACCATCTCACTCCAGTAAGATTGGCAGCCATTATGAAGTCAAACAACAACAAGTGCTGGCGAGGATGTGGGGAAAAGGGTACTCTTGTACATTGCTGGTGGGACTGCAAATTGGTGTGGCCAATTTGGAAAGCAGTATGGAGATTCCTGGGAAAGCTGGGAATGGAACCAACATTTGACCCAGCTATTTCTCTTCTCGGACTATTCCCTGAAGACCTTAAGAGCGTACTACAGGGATACTGCCACATCGATGTTCATAGCAGCACAATTCACAATAGCTAGACTGTGGAACCAACCCAGATGCCCTTCAATAGATGAATGGATAACAAAAATGTGGCATTTATACACCATGGAGTATTACGCAGCACTAAAAAATGACAAAATCATGGAATTTGAAGGGAAATGGATGGCACTAGAGCAGATTATGCTTAGTGAAGCTAGCCAATCCCTAAAAAACAAATACCAAATGTCTTCTTTGATATAATGAGAGCAACTAAGAACAGAACAGGGAGGAAGAGCAGGAAGAAAAGATTAACATTAAACAGAGACATGAGGTGGGAGGGAAAGGAAGAGAAAAGGGAAATTGCATGGAAATGGAGGGAGACCCTCATTGCTATACAAAATTACATATAAGAGGTTGTGAGGGAAATGGGAAAATAAACAAGGAGAGAAATGAATTACAGTAGATGGGGTAGAGAGAGAAGATGGGAGGGGAGGGGAGGGGGGATAGTAGAGGATAGGAAAGGTAGCAGAATACAACAGTTACTAATAGGGCATTATGTAAAATTGTGGATGTGTAACCGATGTGATTCTGCAATCTGTATTTGGGGTAAAAATTGGAGTTCATAACCCACTTGAATCTAATGTATGAGATATGATATGTCAAGAGCTTTGTAATGTTTTGAACAACCATTAAAAAAAAGAATACAAACAACAATAAGTGTTGGCAAGGATGTGGGGGGAAAGGTACACTCATACACTGCTGGTGGGAGTGCAAATTGGTGCAGCCAGTCTGGAAAGCAGTGTGGAGATTCCTTGCAAAACTTGGAATGGAACCACCATTTGACCCAGCTATCCCACTCCTCAGCTTATATCCAAAGGACTTAAAAACAGCACACTACAGTGACACGGCCACATCAATGTTTGTAGCAGCACAATTCACAATAGCTAAATTGTGGAACCAACCCAGATGCCCTTCAGTACATGAATGGATAGGGAAACTTTGGTGCATATAATACAATGGAACATTACTCAACATTAAAAGAGAATAAAATCATGACGTTTGCAGGTAAATGGATGGAGTTGGAAAATATAATGCTAAGTGAAGTAAGGCAATCCCAGAAAACCAAAGGCTGAATGTTTTCTTTGATATGAGGATGCTGACTCAAAATGGTGATGGGGGAGAGCATGGGAGGAATGGAGGAAATTTAGATAGGGCAAAGGGAAGGGGGAGGGGAAGGGAAAGGGCAAGGCAGTAGGAATGATGGTGGAATGAGTTAGACATTATTTCCCTAAATACATGTATGAAGACAAATGATGTGAAAATACTTTGTGTACAATCAGTGACTTCAAAAATTGTGTTCTCTATGTGTAATATGAAATGAATTGCATTCTGCCATCATGTATAACAAATTAGAATCAATAAATAATTTAATCAAAAAACAAAAAATAAAGAGAGAGAGAGAGAGAGAGAGAGAGAGAGAGAGAGAGAGAGAGAAAGGGGAAAAGTTCCAATGTTTCCTTCCAGGGTACATCTCTAATGACCTAACATAAATCCACTAGGACCCACTCCTAGTGGCTCCAGAATCTCCCAGTAGTATTACAGGCTGGAAAACAAGTCCTCAATACATTAGCCCTTGGGGGACATGCTAGATCCAAAATGTAGCATACGTCCAGATGCTCTCCCATCATAGTCTCAGTAGGTTAAAACGAAAGATCTTTTTTGTTAACTTCACTTTCAAGTGACTTTCCATTTAAGTTAAAAGTTGAAACCAAACTTTTCTGATTTGCACTTAACACCCTCCACATGTAGAACTCCAATTAATCTTGCTGGCCATATTTACTATTATTCTACAATGAGATGAGCACACTATAATTCAGTCAACCCTCTCTAAATGTAGGTTCCACATCTGCAGATTGAACCAAACACTGTTTGAAAAATATTAGAAAAAAATTGTGTCTGTATTGAACACGTATAGACTCTCTTTTTCCAGGTCATTATTCTCTAAACAGTATACTATAATAATACTTACATAATATTTATAATTATTATAAGTAACCTAAAGCTGATTTAAAATCTATAGGATGATGTGGGTAAGTTATATACAAGCACAGTACCATTTTAAATATAGGGTTTGAGTATCAAAAGGGTTTTGATATCAGGGTGGGTTCTGGAACCAATCTCCTGCAGATACTGGGGACAAATGCATGTATCTAGGCAGCAGAAGAGTGACCTTTGTTCTTTCCCCAGTTGGGAAATGTTTTATGAAGTTTATCTTGTAAATGTCCCCTGTTGGAATATTTATCTCTGGTTGGAATATTTACTACTTTTCTTGCTCAGAATCAATATACATATAAAGATTAAAATTTCCATGTCTTTGGAATTTTTCCATTTGGGATGGAGTTTATCCACATTTGTAGTTCCATTAAAATTTATGTATCCATCTTGCAGAAGTTATCACATTCTGCCTTAAATTATGTGCACGAGGAATTTTATCCCACCCCCTCACTCTCACCCAGAATAGCTTTCACCTCAAATGGTTGACTAAAGAACTTATATTTGCATATTCTTAGTACATGGCACAGTACCTTTTTTATAGATATAGTCTTATCATTCATTTCAGGATATAGTAAATATTTTTCCATGTTCCCCACAGATGTTGGGACACAAAGATTGACAGGAAACTTGGAAACTTGTGCTGTTTTATCCCATTCCACCTCATAACTCATCAAATCCATTCTCCCTTGCTGCAGAGATGGCTGCCAAGGATTTACATCTCTTCTTTCCTCTAGGGGATTGAGGTGAGATAAATAAGCATACATATCCTAGAAAGGTGCCATCGCTTCTTTGTGCAGTCCAAAGGCAATGAACAAGTGACCCAGATGCCAATGGGTCAAAGTGGGAACAATTTTAAAATAGAATTCATAACTCCCAGTTCTCTTCGGGGTTCTGTTATAGTTTGGATCTGAAATGCTTCCACAAAGCTCATGTGTTAAAAGATTTAGTTCCTAATACAGTGATAACCTAGGGATGAGGCTTTTGGGAAGTGATTGGATGTGGATTATAACCTCATAAATGGATTAATCCATCAGATGGATTAATAATGAGAATGGACTTCTGAAAGGAGTTGGAAGCAATAAGTCACAATTGCAGGAACTGTGTCACTGGGGGTTTGCCCTTGGGGTATTTGTCCCTGGTCCCTTCCTTGCCCCTGCCTTCAGCCCCTACCTCACTTTCTTTCAGCTTCCTGGATGTCATGAGCTGAGACATTTTGCTCTGCCATGCCCTTTTGCTTCACCTCAGGCCCAAAGTAATGGAGCAGCCGAGCATGAACTGAAATCTCTGCAGCTGTGAACCAAAATAAATCTTTCTTTCTTTAAGTTGTTTCTGTCAGGTATTTTGGTCTCAGTGACAAAAAGCTGGCTAATCCAGACTGAAGGATGACTCGAGGCTCCAATTCTTGCTTAGCTTCTTCTCTGTCCTATCTTGACGTGTTCACTTTTTCAAGGAGTGTTTCCTCAGTAAATCATGTGCAATGACTTTCTTTATCTGGCTCTCAGACAAATCAACCTTAAACAAGACTGCATTTTCCTTTTAAGAGGTCATCCTCCAGAGAAAGCTGTTGATGTGAAAAATTATACATTATATCACAAAGTATTAAGTGTTCCCAGGAACTGATCTATATGCTGCACCAGGATAGACAGCTACCTATCTGTGTATCTTGAGGATGTCACAGAAACTTTGCTGATTAGTGACTTTAAGGAGAACTTTGAAGGGGTACCAAGCATATTCCAAGTATAGCATTGAGAAAGGAATAAGCCCTGAATCTAGAAAATCTTACTATGAGTTGACTCATTCTTAGTTTTTGGTTTCTGTGGGGAAACTTCCTTTGTATCTATGGTCTCCGTGTGATGGTCATTTTAATGGTAGACATTTGGTTCCTAAAGATTCAGAACAAGAGACAATCATTATCTCCTTGCAACTGTTAACACAAGTCCCATTCCCTATCCTTTAGTGTGGCAGACAATGGGCAGGATTTGGAAGTAAATCCATTAAAGATGGAATGGGGATGAATGTGGGGAGGGAATGATAAAGAAGCAATCAGAAGGTAAATTATATGGGGACTTGAAAGCTTTAACGGGGATGAAATATTTTAATCTAAATGTGACAGGAATCCATTTGTCAGAAACTGAGGTGGAGAAAGAAATGATAGTAAGTTAGAACAAAAGTCAGAGAAGTGTGTAGTCCTGTAAGTAAGTCAACTGAAAAAAAATTGTCTTGAGTAGGAAAAAGAAATTAACTGTTCTGATTAAAAAAAAATGTCACTGTGCATATGAACATATATATTCCCTCTTTAGGAGAAGACTTGGAGGGATAGATAAATTCACAACTAATTATATTGAACAGGATATACTTAAATAAGTATATTTATATGCCCCCAATTTTTTGGCTCTAACAATGTTCTTTAAATCTATTTGAATTTACTATTGCCCTCTAATTTATGAAGAGTAGAATGTGCACTTGGAAAACTTACAAGCAGCATCAAAGAAGTTAATTTTGTCAGTAAGGAATGGTGTGAGATTAGATAGCATTTGGTTGAGGACCCAAATCCTTTCCTTAAACATGTACTCCTACATGTGAACTCAGAGAAATATATCCTAAAGGATAAACCAAAAGGAATCTTTTATACAAATATTCAATTTTAACCACTAAACTATTGGTAGAACTCCAGTGAGTTTGGTTAGACCCTACAGGAGATTTCTTTGGCCTAGACATGAAGTACGTACCTGAATCTTAAACAGCATCACTGAAAGACAGAAAGTCTATTTTAAATAAAGCCAGCAGTGAGGATGCTTGGAACTTCATCAGCTTGGTGGAAGCAGGCTAGTCCAGAGGCATAGAGAAATTGTTCTCTTGGTTCTCCCTCAAGAAGACGGAGATCATGTGACAGTTTTATTATTCTGTTTCCTTGGAGGAAATTCATCCAACTGGAGTCAAACAGGAAAAAGAGATGTGCCTGAGCTTTCTCTTGGATTGAGAATCCCATTCCCCTCAGTGCTATGGATGCAGAGCACTTTCTTATTCCTAAAGCATCTCATCTTCCTAGACATCACAGGTGAGCTGTGAGAGCTGGGGAAGATGTATCAGGCCCATTATCTGGTGCTTTTCATTCACCCATATCTTATGTCCTACTCAGGACTTAATGAATAGGTCTGATTCTCTGATGAGTAGCACACGATATGTAAGTGTGACTTTTCCAGGGTGTCCTCTACTAAGTGAACTGCAAGCCCGCAGCTCTGGAGACCTATATTGCTATGTTTTCATGGGTTTCTGTTAATTTTGTCATTTATATTGCCTGAAATAAGAATTGAGAGAAGAGGATTTAAGAACACTCATAATTCCCACTTTCCTTTTCATCCACTTTCTCCTTTTTCTCCTCCAGCTATTAAAAAGGTTTTCTACTGATGAAAGTTATTTATACTCTCTTTCTTCTTTGCTCCATCAACTTCTTCTCTGTAGGATGGTCCACTTTTCTTTCAGAAAAGTGAAAGCAGATCTCATAGTTTGTCTTAATAATGGAATATCTAGAAGGAAAACAGAAAAACATGACATTTTAATGGAAAAAGTAAACTGTGATCTTTTTGCATGGTTTACCTTTTTTAAAAGGTAAATTGAGCTAAGTGTGGTGGTGCAAAACTGTGATATCAGTAGCTCAGGAGGCTGAGGCAAGAGAATTGCAAGTTCAAAGTCAAATTGGTAAGGCCTTAAGCAACTTAGTGACACTCTGTTTCAAAATTTAACAAAACAAAACAAATTTTTTTTTTTTTTTTTAAAAAGGGCCTGGGATACGGTTCAGTGGTTACACACCCCTGGATTTAATCCCTGGTTACTCACCCCTGCCTACCTCCCCACTCAAAAATCAACAAATCAGGAGAAGATAAAGAAAACAAAACAACTTTTCTGTCCTCAATTTTTTCATCTAGAAAATGAAGGAACTGGGTTAAATGATTTCTAGGGTGACATATTTTTTTAATTCAACCCTTAAATCATCTGAGTGAAAGGCAAAAGTAACTCAGTCTACTGAATATATTAGGAAGGGTGAAATTAGACTTGGTATTTTCTAAAACAAATGATATAGAGGTATTTGTTGTTAAGTCATAACTATTTTTAAATAACTATGAGAAATAACAATCTGCTCTTGAGTGTTAAAAAGAGATAGATGAAACAATTTATGTGCTCATTAAGGAAATAGCGCTTTGGGGAATAAAAAAATCTGCCAGGTTACAACTCTAGGTACCAAAAAATCTACTTATCTCAGGACAAAGTTTTCCAGTAAAATATGGCTAAAAGCAGCAAATCAATATCTTTAGTTGTCCACACTTTCATGAGGTTGTTCTTTTCCCATGTGTTCATCTCTGGCATTACTCACCATGCTGGCATCTTCCTAGTGGGTCTTCCTTTATCAATTTACTTTCGGCTCAAAATCATCAAAGATTTCACTGTTTCTTCAATATGCAAGCTGTCTACCTTTTCAAAACACAAAAGATTAGCTTCATATGAAGGAACCAGACGTTAATAATAAAGCAGAATACCAAAATTTAGCTAGGCTATTCTTAAAAGTAATGTAAAGATCAATAAACTCACACTTTATTACACCATGTAAAATAAATCAAGCAGAAGTTAGATAATTCAAGATACAGGCTATTCCATAACCAATGTTCTGGTCAATTCTGTTAGTATTAAAGGATTTAGGCCTCATATTTCTGATTCATGACTTTTCTGTCAAATTTCAGAATTGCCTAAAATGAGATTAATGAAAAGCTGAAAATGCTTGGAATCATTTTTCAAATTCTATGATATTTGGCTAATTTTTTTTTTGCAAATTTGCCTTAAATCTTCTAAGAACTTTAAACTACCCTGGTCTGGTATACATTAAAAGATGCTCTTTTCTCCACCCAATCTTTAAAAAAGTACCCTACATTCCAAAGAATGCTTTGACTTTAACATTATATAGGTTAGTTTCTGTAATAAAAATTTAAAACAAAAAAATTCAGCAAAGTTTTAAAGGTTTGTGGTTTAAAATAATGATGATTTATTTATCTCACAGTTCTGCAGATTGACAATTTGGGCTGGCTTCATCAAGCAGTTATTTTCCTGGTGTTGCTTGGGTTCATGTTGTGTCATTAATCAAATGCCATATTGACTAAGGACTGCATAGTCCAAGGGGCCTAAGCTGTGAAGTAATGTTTAATCTGTGTGTTCTTTCATCTTCTGGAGGTTTAACCTCTTCTGGTTCATATTGGCAGAGAAAGTTTCTGAAAGCAATGAGAGAGAAAGCTACTTCTTCAGTCATAAGATCAAAAGTAGGATACTTTTTGGCTAGACTTTTTTTGGTCACAGCCAATCAGAAAACCATTTGATAATCAAAAGGTTGGGAAATTAACTTTACCTCTTAATGGCTAATTTAAACTACTATGATTATCCAATTCAGAAAACGTCCTGAGAAATTTTCCATTACCCAAATTTCACTACTCAGCACCAATATTTTTCAGCACACTTGCCTTAAGGACTATCTTCCAGGCTGTAAGGAACATTGTCTTAATTTGTTTGGGCTATTAAAATGAACAATAATAAACAAACAAATAAAACCCTACTATAGGATGGGTAACTTATAAACAACAGATATTTATTTCTTATAGTTCTGCAGACCAGGAAGTACAAGATCGAGGTGCTGGCAGATTTGGTATCTATCAAAGTTCTGCTTCCTGGTTCATAGACAGGCTTTCTTTTCCTTGTCACCTGACGTGGTAGAAGGGATCAGGGGCCTACCTAAGGCCTCTCTTACAAAAGCACTAATTCCATTCATGAGAATTCCTCTCTCATGTCATAACCACCTTCCTAAGAACCTACCTCCCAACATTATTAATCTGGAAATTAGGCTTCAACATATAAATTCAGGGGCAGGGCAGGCCACAAACATTTGTTTCAAACATAGACATAAAGAAAATAATAAGTATTGTTTATTACTGAGTTAAACACTGAAATGAGATTTTGTATAATAACTCATTTGGTAACTTAAAAAATATTATCCCCATTTATAGATGGAAGAAACTTGGAATTCATCAGAAATTTAACACTCTGCACACTGCTTATTATTGGAAGAGCCAGAATTTGAGCCCCAGAGTATTACTTCATGCTGATTTAATTCCAAATCCATGTTTTCAACTACTCCATTAAATTTAGTTATTTGTGCCAGATAGACAAAGTCCTTCAAGGCATATCAATATAACATGATAATACACTATTACATTATAATTAGAGGGAACACAATTCAATGTAATTATAGCACCAAAAGTCACTAGCTCTGTACATCACAGAGAATTGGGAGAGCCTTTAAAATCTTCTTCTGTGCAAAACATTTACTTCAACTACTTATTGTGGTACCCGAAACCATTCTGTCACTGATTGTCTCCTTTGTGCTTAAAAATTTTCCTGAAGTTTTTAAAGGGCTTGTTTCAGAAGGAAATACTTTAAACCATAATCAGCTAAGTGAGTATAAATTGATTCACTTCCTGAAGTCTAAGTCTTTTTTGTAAAGAACACCAAGAGAGATGCTTCAGAACATGGGGGTCAGGGATAAGGAAGGAGAAAGCTTTGAAAGTGGAAAGACAGAGCACATTTATTATCCCCTTTCCTTAATCCACAATTTGCACTGAGGTTTCTACCCTGTGATACTGTGGACTAGTATGGCCTCTGGACCAGATTTTGATCCTCAAAGCAGTTCTAGATTTCCATTGAGCAAGACCAGAGATTAGGATCCTAAACCACCTTGAAGTTATTTGCTCTAACTTTGGCAGTCTCTTGATCCTTGTGATTTCAAATGTGGAGATGGGATGTCAGAGCAATTTCACGTTCTTTCTACAAAGACTAGCAAAACTAGAAAGACAGCTTCTCAGGATATTTCTTTGTGGGTTTTTTTTTTTTTTTTTTTTTTTTGGTGGTAGGATTTAAACCCCAGGGAGCTTAACCACTTAGCCACATTCTCCACCCCTTTTTATTTTTTATTTTGGGATAGGGTTTTACTAAGTTCCTTTGGGCCTCACTAAGTTGCTGAGGCTGGTTTTGAACTTGTGATCCTCCTGCCTCAGCCTCCCAAGCCACTGGTATTACAGGTATGCACCACCACATTTGGCTTATACTTTTTATTTTAATTGTCTTTTACTGTTTGAAAGCACTCTTTTAAAAACACTGAGTAGCTTGATCCTAAATCTACCAAATAGCTAATGCAAATCAGTTAAACCTTAGCTCATTTAAGCTCTACAGCAGAGATGGGACTTGGGGCATAAACTATGACCTCTAAATACATCTTAGGGATATCGAAATTTACAATATATCAAGCATGTAAAAAACATTTAGAAATAAAGGTAGGAGAAGAATGAAAAAATTAAAAAGAGGACATTTACTTTCTCTTTCCCTCAATGATTGACAGAAACTTATGAATTTCCAAGACCCTCATTACACGTCAACACCTTGGATGAGGCTTCCATAAGCTCTTTATATAGATAGCATTAGTCACTCCTGTAATTGTGTTCTTATAACCCCATCGAATGTTTCTCAGTGTGTTCTAATTATTTAGGTATACATGCACCACCATTTCGAAACCTACTTGTGCAAGTACTTCATGCTTATTGCTTTACTGTAGTGATTTGTGTGCATGAGAATATGTCCCACTAGACTGTTATGTGCTGACAGGAAAGAAATAGTAAATGTAATTCTTCTTCATTTCTGTGTCCTTGTGCCCAATATAGACACACAGTGAACATCGTTAGGGAGACTGATGCTTAGCTATGAAATTATTTTAAAATTGTCTTTATTATCTCCCATTTTTTTCTAAGGTAAGGTTTGGAATTCAAGGCAATCATTACATCCAAAGGCATCCTGGATTTGGATATATGGTTCTAGATGTCCCAGTTACCATTTTATAAACACTATGAACCATATAGACATTTTACTCAAAATAAATGCCTTGCTACAGCAAGATCAGGTTTCCCAGTCTCAAAATACAGCATATCTGCTCTCAAGTTCTTACATGAATTATAGAAGTGAAGTAGGTTTATCATTCCTTTTTCATATTCTATGGAATTCATTATTCAAATAGAACATTTTGATATTCAGGGTTGTTCAATTATGATTATATCTTCCCAGAGATGATGTAATTCAATAAGTCTTTGCAAATAGATTATATCCCAATGTTAGCTTCTTTAGGTTGAGTGATAAAAATATTGCTTAATGAAACATATTGAATAGGGTCAAGGGAAGTCTTTGTCATTCAAGTGTGAGTTACAACTTTTCTTCTTTACCTAACAGCATGCAAGTTATTTAATTCCAGGCACAATTTTCTTATTGGTAAATGATGATAATAATGCCTGCCTTTGGAGTTGCTGAGAAATTCAATGATAACACATGTAAGAAAACTTCACTTGAGAGGTATTTAATAAATATTAAATATTATTATCATCACAGATTTGTTTCTGCCAATTCCTTGTTTCTAGTAGTGAAAAATGCATGTTTTTAAAAAGTAAATAAATACATAGCAAATTCAAGACAAGAAAAATTATCTCAAAGTAATTGTCTAAAAAAAAATAAAAATAAATGTTTGCATTCTTTTGAAATCTCTAAAGAAGTAATTGTTGATATTAGAAGACAAAAAGAAAGAGAAGGTAAGATAGTAAGGAAATGAAAAATTTTAGAACAGATTTGAAGCCAATATGGAGAGTAAAAAACAGAAATAATACCAATAATATCTCTAAAATAAAAGTTCAGTACAAATAAGATCCCCTTCTAAGAAAACCAAAAGGAAACAAGTATAATCCTTATGTATGTGCAAGATTCTTATTATTAATTTATTTAAATATAGAAAAAAGGAGAGCACTCCAGGTTCTTACATAAGATGTTCTGTTTTGGACTAAACAAGAACATTTTAAACTGGACAAAAAAGAATAAACCAATGAGAATAACAAAGACATAACTTTTAAGAAATGATTTTGGAGACGGTTTTTATAAGTGTACTTACAAGTTAAATAGGAAAAGATAAACACCATACTTGGAAAACAATGACCAAACAAAAATGAGTGGTAATTCTCAAAAGAAGAACTTTTATAAATATATATGAAAGTATTCAAGTTTGTATTTAATTGATTTTTTTTTTGTATTCTCTTTCCAAATTGGCAGATACTCAAAATAATATCTAGTGCTGTTGGGAAGGATCCAGTAGTCAGCATGGTACATATTTGATGTGTGAAAAATTTAACAGATTATCTTTTGAGTACTATTTTGAGATTTATAAGATCTTAAAAAATAACTCCCTTTCAAGTAATTCTTGTTTTTCAGTCTTGCAGGAAGGAAATAATTAATTGTAAAAATATATTGTATGAAGGCTTTATGGTAATTAAAAAAAAACCCTTAGGAACAATGTTTAATCAATAAATATCATCATAACAATGAAAATGAGCATATGTTATTGAATGTTTACTGTATCACACCCTTTTACATTTTATATATGTTATTACATTAAATACTCATGACTTGCCCATGTCATTTTGGGCGGGGGGTACTGTGAATTGAACTCAGGAACATTCAACCACTGACCCACATCCCCAGACTTATTTTGTATGTTATTTAGAGACAGAGTCCCTCTGAGTTGCTTTGT
Source organism: Callospermophilus lateralis (assembly GCF_048772815.1). Lineage (NCBI taxonomy): Eukaryota > Metazoa > Chordata > Mammalia > Rodentia > Sciuridae > Callospermophilus > Callospermophilus lateralis. Next base: position 78,973,292 of record NC_135316.1, read on the forward strand.
GCCTCACCATTGCTGACGCTGGCTTTGAATTTGCCGTGCTCCTGCCTTAGTCTCCCAAACAGCTAGGGATTACAGGCTCCATGTTTTTTGTTATATTTTGTTATTGTTGTTTTCTAGTATTTTACAGATAAGAAAACTAATGTACAATGGGATCAAATGACTGCACATGATATTGTTAAGGGTAGAGAAATGACATGATTGAGGCATGCTGATATCAGAAACCATGTCCTATCTTTTATAGTCCTTCCATATACACATCCTCTATAAAATGAAAATAAACATGATTTTTATGCTGCATGTGTTTACTGATATGGAAATGTGAGTTTGAAATACAGTGTGTATATGTATGTGTGTGTCTACCTATGTCTCTATGTATCCATTGTTACACATACATATATATCTATGTCAAAAGGAAGGGTAGAATTATAATCAACATATCAGCAGTGATGTCTCTGGTGACATTGGTCACAATTTTTAATTTTTAATTTTTGTATGTTTTCATTACCTGCTTTTGCATAACAAAGTCATTCATACATAATGGTTATCAAAGAACAATCATGTTAGAAAACTGAAAATTTTGAAATGCAAGGAAAATAACTCTTATTAAACTATAGCAAAATATTACCAGGAGTAGAAATCTGACTAATGTCATTATGTTTATCTTTGGTTTTAAATTTCTGTATATGAAATACTATATGATGTAATGAAAAAATACGTTTAAAATTAGCACACGCTACTTGAAACCCATAATTTGCTATCATTTAAAATAAATACACAGCCAAATAATCAAAGGAAATATGACAAATGGCTATGAACTGGAGTTAATTTTCTCTCATAAATATATTTTCAAAATATAAGAATGATTACAGGGACTGGGGTTGTAGCTCAGTGGTTTGAGTGCTTGCCTTGCATGTGAGAGGCACTGAGTTAAATCCTCACCATCACATTAAAAAAATAAATAAATAAATGCCTGGGAAAATGAGTCAGAAGTTGAGGGCTGAGCTATTGTCTAATGTTTTAGGAAAGATAAATTAGGTTGATTTTTTAAAAAAGAATAATTACATAGTATTGCTATGACAAAATGATTATTCATCAAAAATAATTATGCTAAAATTGACTTGGTATCATCACCCATGTATCATTTCTATTTCAGATTTCCTAAGATATTATAAGTGGTACTGGAAATTTGTTTCTGAGATGTTTACATCTTTCAAAGCTTTTGATTTTGTAGTCCGCTGACCCTGTACTTTCTGTGTAGTTTTAGATCAGTAAGGATATTCCAGCTTTGACAACTGTCTATCAGGTTCCCAATAGCTTAGTTCATTCTTTTGAATGCTTGATGCCCTCAACAGTTAACTGAAAATCATAAAATTCATTTTTCATGAACATCTCATAGTACAAATCTTTTTGGAGAGCTCTTCTAAAATGCAAGTCTTCAAAGAACACTGGTACAATAATCTCATTAAATTCTACCAGGCCCTCAGAGGTAAATGGCAAGTGTGACCTGGGAAATGGATTAGTGAACATTTTCATTAAGCCTGTGGCAGACACCAAGGGAGGTGACCGGCACTTAGCCAGATGGAATTAGAAATTAAAAAACACTTTAGAAAAGCAACTAGATGTTACAAAATGGAATTTTAGAGAGACAACTTCTGTACTGTAACTTAACAAGGATAAATTGAACTGCAAATTGGGAACAAACATAAAATGAGAATTGGAAGTGTTAAGTGAAACACAGAAAAGCAAAAGCAGTATATACTATACTGTAAAACAAGTCAGACAGATGTCTGATCTAAAAAGAAAATAACTTAGCTTTCTAATATATTAAGTATTTGTGACATTCTCTCTGAAGTGCATTTTTTTTAGTTTTACTCCAACTTCAGAGGAATAAGGAAAAATTCAAACATAGGCAAAGAAAAATTCATGATAGAGAAAAATGTATAAGGTTGTTTAAAGGAGATTAAAATGCTGATTTTGGATGGGAGAGAAAAGTTTATATTTATAATAAATTTTAAGTATGAGAAAGGTTATAGAACGATGGAGACTTTATAATTTCATCGTCTATAAAGGTCAAATAAATGTAAATAACTGTAAAGGGCAACTGGAGTTACTCAAGACAAAAGGGGGAACTTTTAAACATTACTATATAAACAATAACTGCAGAGGCTCAGGACTGTTGGAGAAGGATCTTTTTGTATTATAAAATATACCTAGCATAAGACTACAGGGCTAACATTTTAAGTGGTGTGTAGTTCTGTGGTGTTAATTACATTTGAATGCTGTGTAACCATCACTCCTCTCTAATAACACCCCATTCGTTTCTCCAAATCTCTGGTAATTCTAATCCCTGTTCTGTCTCTGGATTATGGTAGGCATCCCAGGTAAGTGACATTACACAATATTTGTTCTTGTGTGTCCAACTTAATTCATTAAGCATATTTTTTCATTTATTAGTGCATTAAATATACACATAATCAAGCATTGCATTTTCAAGGCTCTTTCATGTATGTAGCAGATATCAGAACTTCATTCCTTTTATTTGCTGAATGATATCCCATTATATGTATATGCCACATTTTTTTTAAATCCCCTCGTATGAATGGACAATTGAATGAATAATGCAGCTGTGAGCAAAGCCTTATAAATATGAGTTTCAGGACCTGCTTTCAATTCCTTTGGGTATATACCTAGGAAAGAAATTAATGAATCATATAGAAATTCTCTGTTTGAAGCAAAACACAACTACTTTTCACAATTGTTTCACTGTTTTACTTTCTTCCCAGAAATTACATGGGTTCCAATTTCTCCACATCCTCACCAGCATTTGTTATTTTGATATTTTAAATTTTAACTTAATTTTTCTTGATAGATACCATCATAAAATATGGTGCAGCCACTATTGAAAATAGTGTTATGTTCTTGGTCATTTGTACATCTTATTTGAAGAAGTATCTATTTAAATCTTCTTGAGTTGTATTTTTGTTGTTGAGTTGTAGGAGTACTTCATATATTGAGAATTAATACCTTTTCAGGAACTTTCCTTAAGAATGAGATAAATTCTGATAAAGATAAAATGTATAAACTGAATAAATAATGAAATTTTAGAAAATGTTTTATTGAGATGCAAATAAAGTATTATAAAACTTAACCATATAAAGTGTAATCTAAATAATTTTAGCATATTCACCATGCAACCATTATAATATAACATAATATTATATTATTTTAACTACCTCAGAAATTATAACCATATGCATTACAGTTACTGTCCACCATGACCTCACATCAGTCCTGGGGAACTGCTAATCTGTTTTCTGTCTAGAATTGTTTATGCTGGATGTTTCCTAGAAGCAGAATCATGGAATATATGTTCTTATGTGAATATCTTCTTTCGGGTTTCATCCATGATGTATTGAGCATTAGTACATCATTTTTGTTATAGAAGAATATTCCATTGAATGTGTATACTACATTGGTTTACCCACACATCAGTTGATGGACATTAGAGCTATATCAATATTTTGACTGCTGTTTAATACTGGCATAAACTTTCATGTATCAAGTTTTGTATGGAAATATTGCACCTCACCTATCAGTGGAATTACTGGGTCAGAGAGTAACTTCATGTGTTACATGCAAAATTGCTTTCAAATGTGAATGCACCATTTTATATTCCAATAAGCAATGCTATGGATACCAAAATCTCTACAACCCCATGAATACTTTACATTGTCTGATTTACTGTTTTCAGTTGTTCTAGTAGGAATGAAGTTATATATCTTTATGATTTATACTTACATTTTTCTAATGAAATTATTTATACATTTTAATATGTTTTTAGACCACTTTATATCGTATTTGGATTTATATTTAGCTTCTTTGTGTATATATTGGGTTGTGTGTTTATTACTGTTATTTATGCTTAGATGCAAATACCTTACCAGTTATATGATAAGCAAATATGTTCTTCCTTCATTCTATAGAATTTTTCTTTTTTGATAATGTGCTTTGATTCACAAAGATTTTTAATTTTATTTTTTTCTTTTCTGTTTTTTGTTCATGTGTTTTTTGCCACATCTAAGAAATTGTCAAGTTCATTGTCAAATCCCAGATTTACCCCAATAATTTCTTTGAGAGTTTTAAAAATTAGGCTTTTATATTCAGATTGCTCATCAATTTTGAATTAATGGTTGTGTATCTTTTGAGGTAGAGCTTCAACATCATTCTCTTGCATGTGACTATTCATTTCTTTTTTCTTATGAAATGGCCTTTGTATCCTTGTTAGAAGTCAATTAACCAGGGATGTATAAGTTTAATTCTGAAACCTCACTTCTATTCCATCAATCTAGAAGTTAATATTCATCCTGTTTGCACATTGTTTTGATTACTATAGCTTTGCAGTAATAAAAAAAAAGTTTTGCAATTGGGAAATGTGATTCCACTAAATTTGTTTGTCTTTTCCAAGACTCATTTGAGTGTCTAGAAACACTTGCCATTCCATATGAATTTTAGAATTAGCATTTCTGTTTCTGGAAAGAAAAAAGATCACTGAGATTTTGGGTTTATGAAATTTATATATCATTTCAGGCAGCAATGCCATCTTTTTTTGTGGCGGGTACTAGGGATTGAACTCAAGGGCATCAGTGGCACACTGGACCACTGAGCCACATCCCCAGCCCTATTTTGTGTTTTACTTAGAGACAGGGTCTCACTGCATTGCTTAGTGCCTTGCTTTTGGTGATGTTGGCTATGAATTTGTGATCCTCCTGTATCAGCCTCCAGAGCCACTGATATTACAGGCATGTGCCTTGGTTCCCGGCAAAGACCTCTCTTTTGAAGTTGGTGAGCTTCTCCCTTTTTTCTATTCTCTATTGCATTTATAACTCTTCTGAATGTTATTTCTTTTCTTCTATAAGCTTTGTGTTGTTTGCTCTTCTGTTTTTTTGAGATGTAAAATTAGATGACTGATTGTAGATGTTTCTTATTTTTTTCATGTTAGCCTTTATAACTATAAAATTTCTACCAAGCACTACTTTCTTTGCATTTCATACATGTTTAAATTTTGTGTTTTCATTTTCCATTTGTTTCAAAGCCTTTTTCTGAGTTCTCTTGCAATTTCTCCTTTAATCCATGGGTTGCTTGAGAGTTTATTGTTTAATTTCCATATATTTGTGACACTTTCAGTTTTTCTTTTGTTATTGACTTCTAACTTTATTCTAAGTATGTTAGTCAACTAAGAAGGGGGAATTAAAACATTTTAATATTTTTTTTTGTTTCAAAAATTTAAAATAAATTTTTATAGCCTAATATCTGATATATCCTGGAAAATGTTTCATGGGCACTTGAGAAGGGATATACATTCTTCAGTTATTGGCTGGAAGGATCTATAATGTTTCCTAGGTCTAGTTAGTTTATAGTGTCACTTGATTCCTCTATTTCTAAGTTATCATCTGGCTAAATGTTATATTTATGTTGAAAATTGGATATGGTAGTCCTCAGTTATTATTATTGATGATCTATTTATCCTTTTAATTCTGTCAATGTTTTCTGCATGTATTTTGGAGCTCTATTGTTTATTCTTCATGTTTATTATTTTTTATATCTTCTTGATAAACTGCCCTTCTTATAAGAATATAATGTCATTTCTTTCTTTTGCATTTTTGACTTAAAGTCTATTTTATCTCTTAATAGTATAGACATCCCAGCTTTATTTTGGTTCTCATTTGTATGAAATATCTTGTTTCATCTTTCAGTTTTAAATTGCTTGTGTCTTTGTATCTGAAGTTAGTCACTGATGGACAGTTGGATTATGTTTATTTTTCATTCTTCTTTCCAGTCTCTTTCTTTTGATTGTTGGATTTAATCCATTTACCTTTAAAGTAATTACTGATAAGGAAGAGATTAGTTCTGCCATTTTTCCTATTTAAATTCAATGTATATTTTCTTTGTTATTTAAATATTTCTTGCTTAATTAATTTTCTTCTGTACTTCTAAAGTTATTTCTTCATTTCTTTCTCTGCATATCTTTTAATTGTTTTTTCAGTAGTTATTTTGGGAATTATATTGAAGAGCCTACATTAATAACAATCTAGTTTTTACTGATATCAATTTAGCTTCAAAGGCATTTAAAAACTATTGCTATACAGAGCCATTCTACATTAAATGATGTTATTGTTTCTTATTTCTTAAAATAGGTTCAAGTTACTGTTAAATGTTAGTATGGTTGAAAACATCTCAATGCAGCAAGAAATCTACTCCAGCATAAGGTGGGGGAAGCAAAGATCATCATCTTTTTCAGTCTTTTAGGGGAATCATTAAAAGGTATTTTAAAGATCTAAGTCCATATTCGTTCCTTGGTAAGTTATGCCAAGACTGCAAACTTCTTTCCACGTGATTGTGTCTATGTGTGGGACTAGGGGATCGTAGGTGACTAAAAATAGTACAACAGTATCCTACCACAATTCATCTGCATTTCTTCATTAAACACTCTTCATAGATCAGATTTCATAATTGAAAAAAATTCTGTCAGTTTACTAACAAAAAATTGCCAGTGTATTGGCTACTTCACAGGAGGACATATCCCCTACCCCCAGCTTAATAACCACCGAGCCATATCGTTAGCCCATTTTATTTTTTATTTTGGAAAGTCTCTCTAAATTGCTTAGGGCCTTGCTAAATTGCTGAGGCTGTATTTGAACTTGCGATCCTCAGGCTCTGGAGTTGCTAGAATGATATGTGTGACAACTCTCCCATCAGGACACATTTTCTATAAGAAGACAGTTTAAAATTTTGACTTAGCCTTTTCTTGCTGCCTGGGTGGGGTTTCAATATAACTTGAAGTGGCACATTCAAACTCTTCCTGACATAGATGTAACTCTGTACATGTGTGCTATCTTCTAGATCATCAGGAATATGTCAGAACTTTTTAAAGTCTCCCAAGGACAGCTTGTTCCACAAATTTTCCTTTTATGTTTTGTATTTCCACAGCCACCACTCCTGTTTAACTGAACTCATATCAGCATCATTGGGAAGGTGGGACGTTTAAAAAAAATTCCTTTGATTCCTTTCAACATATTCCCTGGGATTAGGGTTTCCCCGTGGAGTAGACTTTAAATTATAAAAAAATCATCCTGCAAGTGAAGCTTATCAATGAATCTGAGCTACTGGTCAAATTGATGATGCTCTGAGAATGAGACTTACTTATGGGCTCCAGACTCATCTGCTCCCTCTAGTGGCTGCAGTGCTGCTGTGTTTCACAGATTAGTGATGATTAAGACTTTGGAGTTGAGTAGCTGGGGATGGGAAAAGCTCAAAGCCACTTTTACGTAGCCTCAGTAATTCCTCAGATTCTCAAAGTCATTAGTTAACTTCCAGATTTCCAAAAAGTTTATCTTGACAATTTTTTTTTGTCATTTCTCTGGTTGTTTTCATGTAAGGACTTATCCCCAGGGGTCTATACTCTGCCTGCCTGCCTGCCTTCCTTCCTTCCTTCCTTCCTTCCTTCCTTCCTTTCTTTCTGAATTTTAATGGCCATGTTTATTAATTTTCTAGCGGTTTATATGGCTTTGAATGATTTTTGTAAAATAAATGAATAAATTTTAAATTATTCCCTATTTTAAATTATTCTTTTCAACTTTTGTATATATGACAGTGGAATGCATTACAATTCTTATTACACATATAGAGCACAATTTTCATATCTGTTTGTATACAAAGTATATTCACACCAATTCGTGTCTTCATACATGTACTTTGGATAATAATGATCATGAAATTCCACCCTCATTAATAACCCCATGCCCCCTCCTTTCCCCTCCAACCCCTGTGTCCTCTCTAGAGTTCATCTATTCCTCCCATGCTCTCTCTCCCTATCCCGCTATGAATCAGCCTCCTTATAAAAAACCATTTGGTATTTGTTTTTTTTGGGATTGGCTAACTTCACTCAGCATTATCTTATCTAATTCTATCCATTTACTTCCAAATGCTATGATTTTATTCGCTTTTATTGCTGAGTAATATTCTATTGTGTATATATGCCACATGCATTGGATAAAAGATAGCCTCTTCAACAAATGGTGCTGGGAAAACTGGAAATCCACATGTAACAAAATTAAATCAAACCCCTATCTCTCGCCATGCACAAAACTCAACTCAAAATGGATCAAGGACTTAGGAATAAAACTAGAGACCCTGCATCTAACAGAAGAAAAAGTAGACCCTAATCTCCATCATGTGGGATTAGGCCCCAACTTCTTTAATGAGACTCCTTTGATAAAAGAATTAAAATCAAGAATCAATAAATGGGATGAACTCAAACTAAAAAGTCTCTTCTCAGCAAAAGAAACAATCTGTGAGGTGAATAGAGAGCCTTGGGAACAAATACTCTGCATTTCTAAAAGCAAATAATTTGTAATTGACAGCATTTTGGTGTCTGCTAAAACTCAGAAAACTATTGGACACATGACCCAATGACTTGAAGAAGAAAAAAAAAAATCACAGTTTTTTTTTTTTAAACAGAAAGTTCAGTAGGATAATTTGTTTTGCTCAAAATTGCCTCTACCAGTTTAGTAATTTTTAAAATATAATAGCAGACATTTTCCTAGGTCCCAGGGACATAAATTCATGAATGTGAGAAGGACAGTATTTGTAGTGGACAAGAAAGAACATGAAACTCCAGCCCAAATATTTAGATTTAAATCCTGGCTCTATCACAGGGTAGCTAAATAACCTTGCCCAAAGTATGTGACTTCTTTGTGCCTGGTGATTGTTTTCAAATATATGAAATTTTTACAATATACTTGCTTTAAAATGCTTTTAAAAGGATTTAGTAAATATTTTCACTGTTGTTTAGATATTGTCTGGCATATGTAACAATACTATAAGTGCCTTTTACCTAAAATTTTTAAACAAAATAATGCTATGTAGGATCCATAACTATATACAAGAATCTCCATATTGTTTGTTCTAATTAAATAAAACATTTTAACTTGCTTCTCATTCTTTTGACTCCAGTGACAATGAGTATGTGACTTCACCTTTACCTAATTAAATGGTTTAAACTAAATGGAAAATTAGGAGAATCAGAAATCTTCACTGAGAGACAGAAGGAAGAGGGTGAAATCTCTGTTTCATGTGTATCCATCTTAGAGTCTGGGTTTCTCTTTTTGTAATTGGGCTAAAATTAAAAAAAAATTAACAATGTTTTCTCTGATAAGTGGATGCTAATCCATAATGGAGAGATTAGGGGAGGAATTTTGGATGGGGTAAAGGGGAAGAGGGGAAAGGGAAAGGGGGTAGGAAAAATGGTGGAACAAGAGGGACATCATTATCCTAGGTACATGTATAAATGCATGAATGGTATGATCTACTTCATGTACAACCAGAGAAGTAAAAAATTTTGTTCCATTTGTGTACAACGAATTAAAGAGCTTTCTACTGTCATGTATAACTGATTATGACTAATAAAAACTACCTATCAATGAAATTTCAGGAAAGCAGAAATTTTACTTCACTTACATATATATCAGCCACTAGAATTAAACATTAAAGATATAATTTATGAATTAAAATGAGTTTTAAAAGTAAGTATACTGATTCATATAGATTAAGTTAGCTGAAATAGTTTCATTTGGCCATTCCTATGGTTAGAGATCTAGAATTGTCTGATTTTAGTTATGTTTGACTCCTAAGGCTAACAGAGAGATGAAGTTAATTATATGACCAAGTTTATAATAAGCAGTAGAAGAAACCAAGTAATTAAAGACCAGCTGAAAATCAAATGTTCAGAATTTCCATCAGAAAACTCTGTACCTTCAATTTCAACAAAGTATAATTCTTATAGAGTCCATAGTAATAGTCTAAGATAAAGCCTAGAAAAGTTAATGAAGTGCACAAAAACCCTGAATAATTTTATTTCCTTCCCTTTTAATTATAGGAATTTTGTAGATGTCAGAGCCAGATGGGCCTTACACTTTTAAAAAATGGTATCTTAGAAAAGTATGTAATTAGTTTGTACACAGTGTTTTCTCTCAATTACTCTTTTCAGTTACTAAGCAAATGGTAAGGATACAATTTTAAGTTTTTGGTATCATATTTGATCAGTTTTGACAGAACACCTCATTTTCATACTAGTAGAAAACTGCCTTATGTTTCTGTTATTTTTTAAAGAACAGATCAGTTTGTCAAAATGTAGTAGTATAGAATTGAAGTTGTTTTCAACAAGGTAATATTATCTATTATTTTAAGAATAAAGTAGGTCTTATACTATTTTAAGGTTTCTTATACTAGAAGCTTTGCATGAATAATCTTCTTTGTAATAAAACAAAAAATAACTTCCAATAAGTATTTCTTGAGATACATTGAAGTAACAGAAGTAATCAAATTACTGAGGCTTGGTATGAATTTTTAAAGGAAAATTTACAACAAAATTACTAGTAAAAATTCCAAAATATTTAACATTTCATGATCAGGTTCTTTGAAGCATAAGAAGTACACTAACAGTATTTTAGAAGTTTTTTTAAAACTTCCTGCATTTTCAAAGAAATTGAAATTGTTTCTTGCCCTGATTATTTTTTATTTCTCCACTTTTTTTTTTCCTTTTAGAATTGAAGGTAACAATGAAGATCAGTTTTATGGATGACCAGTTCTTAGACTTTCACTTTGATTAATGTTTTATTATAGAAGCCAGAAAGAAGTTTACCTTCTAAAATACAGTTAAATAAAGAAGGAAAGATAAAGTTGACTCACATCAGTTCTGAAACTGCCTATGGCACTGTGAAAAATGATAGTAGTGTCTTTGCTTCCCATCTTCACGTAGACAGTTTTTCCTTTGTTATCTGAGTTTTTTTCTTTTAATTTAGATAAAGAAAATCTTTCCTAATATGCCTTAAAACTCATATATTTCTTTTTTCTAAAGATGTGGAGTTTTTTTTATCTTAATGATTTTTATATATTTAGAATGTATTTAGAATGTATTTTTGGCCACCTGCAGTGCCACGGGTTTGTAATCCCAGAGGCTCAGGAGGATCCTGAGTTTAATGCCAGCCTCAGCAACTTAGCAAGACACTTAGCAACTCAGTGAGACCCTGTCTCTGAATAAATTACGAAAAAGGGCAGGGGATATGGCTCAGTGTTTAACTGCCTCTGGGTTGTGTGCCCAGTACCAAAAAAAAAAAAAAAGTAATTTGATAATGACATGTACTAAGATAACAGTTTTTATTGAAATAATAACTCTCCATAATTTACTAATAAGCAGATATTTCCCCACTGATTTGAACACCTGTTACATACCATATTCTGATATACATATATATATATATATATATATTTTTTTTTTTTTCTAAATTCTTTCTTTTTTGTCACTGTTTCATTAGTACTCTAGTCTTAAGATCTATTACCAACTAGATTTCTAATACCTTCTTTACTATTGCAAATGTTATCTTTTAAAAATTCTATTTCTGCATTGGTTGTTGTCTGTAAAAAGGAACAGTGTAGGTTTCTATGTAAGTATTCTCTTGTCTAGCAACCTTATATCTAGTAAAACTATACCCTAAATTCTGCTATAAATTCTACAAAGTTTTTTGTTAATTAATTTATTTATTTTAATTAGGTACATACAACAGCAGAATGTAGTTTCATTCATTGTACACAGTTGAAGCACAACTTTTCATTTCTCTAGTTGCACACGATGTAGCGTCACACTGTATGTGCAGTTATACAGGTACCTAGGGTAATGATGTCCATCTCATTCCACCATCTTTCCTGGCCCCATGCCCCCTCTCCATCCTTCCTCCCACTTTGTCCAATAAAAGTTCCTCCATTTTTCCCATGCTCTGCCCCCTTAAGGATCAGCATCCACTTATCAGAGAGAACATTTGGCCTTTGGTTTTGGGGGATTGCCTTACTTCACTTAGCATGATATTCTCCAACTCCATTAATTTTCCTGCAGATGCCACAATTTTATTCTCTTTTAATGCTGAGTAATATTTCATCATGTATATATACCACAGTTTCTTTATTCATTCATCTATTGAAAGACATTTAAGTTGCTTCCATAGTTTAGCTATTGTGAATTGAGCTGCTATAAACACTGATGTGGCTGCATTACTGTAGTATGCTTTTTTAAAGTCCTTTGTGTATAACATGAAGAGTGGTATAGCTGAGTCAAATGGTGGTTCCGTTCTAAGTTTTCTAAGGAGTCTCCATAATGCTTTCCAGATTGTCTGCACCAATTTGCAGTCCCACTAGCAATGTGTAAGTGTGCCTTTTCCCTCAAATTCTCACAAACATTTATTGTTGTCTATATTCTTGATAACTGCCAATTTGACTGGAGTGAGATGAAATCTTAAGAGTAGTTTTGATTTGCATTTCTCTAATTTCTAAGATGTTGAGCATGTTTTCATATATTTGTTGATTGAAAGTATATCTTCTTTTGTTCAGCTTCTTAGCCCATTTATGGATTAGGGTTTTGTTGTTGTTGTTGTTAAATTTTTCAGTTCTTTATATATGCTGGAGATTAGTGCTCTATCTGATGTGCATTTGGCAAAAATTTGCCCCCCCCAAATGTAGGCTCTCTGTTCAACTCATAATTGTTTCTTTTGCTGACAAGAAGCTTTTTAGTTTGAGTCCATCCCATTTATTAATTCTTGACTTTATTTCTTGTGCTTTAGGAGTCTTGTTAAGGAAATCAGGGCCTAATCCAACATGATGAAGATTTGAGCCTACTTTTTCCTCTATTAGGCGCAGGATCTGTGGACTAATTCCTAGGTCCTTGTGCATGCTGAGACATAGGGGTTTATTTTAATTTTGCTGCATATGCATTTCCAGATTTCCCAGCACCATTTGTTGAAGAAGCTATCTTTTTTCCAATGTATGTTTTTGGTGCCTTTGTTTAGTATGAGATAACTATATTTATGTGGGTTTGTCTCTGTGTCTTCTATTCTGTACCTTTGGTCTACAGGTCTATTTTGGTGCCAATGTCAAGCTGTTTTTGTTACTATAGCTCTGTAGTATAGTTAAAGGTCTGGTATGGTGCTGCCTCCTGCTTCACTCTTCTTGCTAAGGATTGCTTTGTCTATTCTGGGTCTATTATTTTTCCAAAATGAATTTCATGACTGCTTTTTTTATTTCTATAAGGAATGATGATAGGATCTGAATCAGAATTGCATTGAATCTATATAGCGCTTTGGGTAGTATGGCCATTTTGTCACTATTAATTTTGGCTATCTAAGATCATGGGAGGTATTTCCATCTTCTAAAGTGTTCTTCAATTTCTTTCTTTAGTGTTCTGTAGTTTTCATTGTAGAGATCTTTCACCTCTTTTGTTAAGTTGATTCCCAAGTATTTTACTTTATTTTTTTGAGGCTATTGTGAATAAGGTAGTTTTCCTAATTTCTCTTTAAGATGATTCAACACTGATGCATAGAAATTAATTTGATTTATGAGTATTGATTTTACATTCTGCTACTTTGCTGAATTCATTAATTAATTCTAGACGTTTTCTGGTGGAATTTTTTTGATCCTCTAAATATAGAATCATGTCATCACCAAATGATGATAGTTTGAATTCTTCTTTTCCTATTTGTAGCCCTTTAATTTATTTTGTCTGTCTAAATTTATTAACTCTGCTCTGGCTAGAGTTTCAAGCACTATGTTGAATAGAAGTGGTGAAAGAAAGTATCCCTATTATGTTCCAGTTTTTAGATGGAACAAGATAGATGCTTTCAATATTTCTTCATTTAGAATATTGTTTGCCTTGGGTTTAGCATAGATAGCTTTTACAATGTTGAAGTAAGTTCCTACAAAGCTCTAATTTTTCTAGTGTTTTGAACATGAAAGGGTGCTGTATTTTGTCAAAGGCTTTTTTTGCATTAATTGATATAATCATGTGATTCTTTTCTTTTATGTCTATTGCTGTGATGAATTATATTTATTGATTTCCTTATGTTGAACCAATCTTGCATTTCTGGAGTGAACCCCACTTGATCATGGTGCTAGTTTTTAAATATGTTATTCTATGTGATTTTCCAGAATTTTATTGATAATTCTCTCATCAATGTTCATCATGGATAGTGGTCTGAAATTTTCTTTCCTTGATGTCTCTCTTCCTGGTTTTGTTATCAGGATGATACTAGCCTCAGAGAATGAGTTTGGAAGGCTTCCCTCATTTTCTATTTCATGGAATAATTTCAGGAGGATTGGTATTAATTCTTCTTTATAGATTTTGTAGAACTCAGCTGTGAATTTGTCTTGTCCCTGGCTTTTCTTGGTTGGCAGGCTTTTGATGGCATCTTCTATTTCCTTGCTTAGAATTGATCTGTTTAAATTGTGTATGTCCTCTTGACTCAGTTTGGGTTAATCACATGCCTCTAGAAATTTGTCAGTGTCTTGAAGGATTTATATTTTACTGGAGTATAAATTTTCAAAATAGTTTATAATTATCTTCTGTATTTCTGTCGTGATATATCATTTTTCATCATAAATTTTAGTAATTTGAGTTTTATCCTCCTTCTTTTCATTAGGGTGGCTGAGGGATTACCAATTTCATTAATTTTTTTCAAAGAACCAACTTTTTCTTTTATCATTTTTTTGAATTGTTTCAATTTCATTGATTTCTCCCCTGATTTTAACTATTTCCTGTCTTTCACTACATTTGGTTTTGGTTTGTTCTTCTTTTTCTAGGACTTTGAGATGTAATGTCAGGTCACTTATTTATTGACTCTTTCTTCTTTTAATAAGTAAGCTTAATGCAATGAACTTTTCTCTTAGCACTATCTTCATAATGTCCCGTAGATTTTGATAAACTGTATCAGAGCTCTCATTTACCTCTAAGATTATTTTATCTTCTTCTTGAGTCTTGTGTTATCTATATATCATTCAATAGAATATTTTCCAATCTCCATTTGTTGGAATAGCTTATCTTTTTAATTTTATCATTGATTTCTAATTTCATTCCATCATGGTCAGATAGAATATAAAGTAGTAGTATCTTTATTGTTTTCTATTTGCTAAGACTTGTTTTGTGGCATAACATATAGTCTATTTTGTATAAGGATCCATCTTCTGCTGAGAAGCAAATGTATTCACTCACTGATGGATGAAACATTCTATATATGTCTGTTAAATTCAAATTATTGATTGCATTATTGAGTTCTCTAGTTTGTTTGTTTATTTTTGTTTGGAAGATCTATCCAGTAGTGAAAGAGGTGTATGAAAGTGTTGTGGTCTATTTGGTTCTTGTATTTGAGAAGGTTTTGTTTGACATACATAGATGCCCCATTGTTTAGGGCATAGATATTTATGATTGTTATGTCTTGTTGATATATGAATCCCTTAAGCACTATGAAATGTCCTTATTTATTCCTTTTCACTAACTTTGGTTTGAAGTCTATTTTATCTGATATGAGGATGGAAACTCCTGCTTTTTTATGTGGTCTATATGAGTGGTACATTTTATTCCCACCCTTTCACCTTCAGTCTGTGGATGTCTTTTATTTCCTCTTCCTGGAATATTTTGCTGAGAATGCTCTGTAGTGCAGACTTTCTCACTGTAAATTCTTTTAACTTTTGTTTATCATGAAAGGTTTTTATTTCATCATAATCTGAAGCTTAATTTTGCTGGATATAAGATTCTTCATTGATACTCATTTTCTTTCAGAGCTTGGTATATCTTGTTCCAGGATTTCCTGGGTTTGAGGGTCTGGGTTGAAAAGTTTGCCAAGATACCAATTGGTCTTCCCCATATATGATGTGATTACTGTGTCTTGGGACCTTTAAGATCATCACCTTATTCTGTATGCTAGGCATTTTCATTGTAATGTGCCTTTGTGTGGATCTGTTATAATTTTGTACATTTGGTGTCCTATAAGTCTCTGGTATTTGATTTTCAAATTCATTCTTCATGTTTGGGAAATTTTCTGATATCATCTCATTGAAGAGACTGTATATTTCTTTGGTTTAAATCTCTGTGCCTTCCTCTATCCCAATGAATCTTAGATTTGGTCTTTTGATGCGATCCCGTAATTCCTGAATGCTTCGTTTATGGTTTCTTACTATTGTCATTATGTGGTCAACTTTTTTATCCAGATTGTATACTTTGTCTTCATTATCTGATGTTCTGTCTTCTAAGTGATCTAGTCTGTTGGTGATGCTTTCTATTGAGTTTTTTATTTGGTTTATTGTTTCCTTCATTTCAAGGATTTCTGATTTTTTTCAGAATAACTTTCTTAAAGTAATCTTTTGCTACCTATATTTTCTCCCTTATCTCTTTGTCGGTGTGATCAATGTTTGCCTGTATTTGCTCTCTTATCTCTTTGTTGGAGTGATTAATTTTTGTCTGTATTTGCTCATTTTGGCCATTCTTTAATTCACAGATCATTTTGATTATGTATATTTGATTATGTATATTCTCCTTCTCTGACATTTCATCAACTGCACTGACCATGGGTGCTATTATTGTAGTATCCTGTTTTGCTTAGGGTACTTTCTTCCCTTCTTTTTTCATGTTGTCTGTGTGTCTTCCTTTCTTATGGTGAGGATCTGAGGTATTACAGTTTCTATCCTATAATCTTGTAGTATCCATGCAGATTATCTGTGCCTCATCTTAGTGTTGGGCTTCCAGACCCTGCTGGTGTCCGGCAATGGATGTGCAACTAATGGTGGTGGTGGCAAGAGTGGAGGTAACTTAAGATAGCAGTGGGGGTATCCCAAGATGGATGAAAGTTCTTTCAGAGATGGGGCTGAAAGTGTGGGCCTTCACTGACTTTGGGATGTCTGTTCTGAGATGCAGCTTCTTTTAGGTCATGTATTGTCACAAGGTGGAAGATACTGCATGCAGTGCACTATGATGAGGGCCTGGGCATGGGCTCCTGAGTGGGTCTGCTGGTCATTGGGGGTGGTCCTGGGCCTGAGCTCTAGTGTAGACCTGCTTGTAGAGGGAAGGACCTGGTCTACCTTGGGCTTAGGCTTCCGTGCAGGTTTGTGGAGGCAGTCCTAAGAATTTTTCTTTCAAATATTTAGGATTTTCTTATTTCACTTAATATATCAGACTGATTTTTCAGGACAAGTTTAAGCATAGGTTATTATAAACATTAAGGCTTGTTTTTTGGTAGGTTTTTCATTTATCAATAAAGGATATCTGTATATATATGTGTGTATATATGTGTATATATGTGTATATACATATATGTATACTTATACATATTTGTATACTTGTACATATATGTATGTGCATATATACATAGATAAACATACAAGTATATATATTCATGTATATGTATTCTTATTCAGAGTCAGTTTTTTTCTAAATCAAAAGTGAGTGATGGTTATTATCCAATACTTTGTCTGCATTTATTTACAAGAGTATTTGGATTTTGATCTCTGATAATATTATGCATTCAATACAATAATCTTATAGTAAAACACTAAAAATATTGAGTATGAATGTATAAGAACAAACACAAATTGTTTTTTCCTCTATTCTTATATTCAACACAGAACACTTGTGCTGATTTTTAATACATGGATTTTATTTCCATGTATTTACTTTTCTAGCACCAATTGGCTGTCCTATAACTCAACTGAGTTCTGAAACTATCTACCTGGAGATAGTTGGATCCAATGGGCATAGGTTGAGTCCCCTCAGAATGCCCTTTCTCCTACATCAAGTGCCAAACAGAAATCCAAGTTGTAACTGGTGCTTTCATACCCAAAGCTATAAACCAGTGATTCACATTACCAAAAACCAAAAACTCCCGTTAATTTGGTGTTCAGTAATTTGCTATAGTGGCTCACAGAACTCTGGAAAGTGCTTTACTTGCTGCTGCCCATTTTTTTTTTGTAAAAAGGTACAACTCAGGAATAGCCAGATGGAAAGATGCTTAAAGTAAGTATGGGGAAGGCACATGGAACTTCCATGCTCTCTGGATGCACCACCTTCCATATATTTAGCAACAAAGAAGTTCCCCAAGCTCTGTCCTTTTGGGATTTTCTATAGATTTCACCTTATATACATGTTTGATTAAATATTTGTACTTGAGGATAAATCAACCTTTATCTCCTCTCTCCTCCCAGAAGTCAAGGGACTGAATCTTCCAATCCTCAAGTCACATAGTTGGTTCCCTAGCCCACCCTCCATCCTATGATTATTAACCCTGATTGTTACCCAAGAGAAATTAAAACATATACCCACCCAGATATTTGTATATAAATGTTCTCATTGGCGTTGTTCAATGGTGACTAGGAATTGGAGACAGTCTTGGTGTCAATAATTGGTGGATCGATGAAAACAGTTAGTTTATCTTTATAGTAATGATGTATAGCAGGGTAGAAAACAGACTTCTGATGTTCATCTGACATAGATGAAACCCACAAGCATTGTGCTGGGTGATGAAAGCCAGGAGGACAATTATTGCATTATTATATTTATAATTATTATATTGCATTATTATATTTATATTATATTAATGTTTGCCTGAGATTGGGGAGTGCTATACTTCATGAACATAAGACACCATAATGAAGCAATGAAAATGATCTAAACTTGTTTTATGGTCATAGTTGCCTAACTCTGTAAGTTTATTTTAAGTACTTATATTTGTGCAGTTAAAATAGTTGAATTATGTGTTAAGTTATTTTATTGAAGGTAAATAAGGCTATTTCCAGAAAAACAGATCTTGAAGGTATCTATTACTGAGAACATACCTTCCAAGATAAGTAAAAAAGACCAAGAGACTAAAAGGGAAGAATTCTGATGAATGAATAAAACATACAGGCAGAAATGAAGAACATCCAAGATGGTGATCTTGGATTTCAATATAGACATTTCCTTGGTCCAAGAGTCTGAATAGTGCAAATTTTGACAGGCATCACTGAACAATGTCTCTCCAAATCAATAGCACCTTTCATCAACAAATATTCAACATAATATATCTCTAGAACTATACCAAAATGTAGGCCCTAAATTGGCCAAACATGAATTTTAAAAACAGGAAATTTTTATAACACCCCAAGATATATCTTATATTTCTATTTTAAAATACTATAAAACAGAGGAGTTTGCATGCAAAATATATGGCACTTGATTATTGGGCTTAAAAAGCCCAATGATGGTGGTTCATGCCTGTAATCATAGCAGCTCAGGAGGCTGAGGCAGAAGGATCAAAAGTTCAAAGTCAGCCTCAGCAAAAGTGAGGCCCTAAGCAACTCAGTGAGTCCCTGTTTCTAAATAAAATATAAAATCAGGCTAAGGATATGGCTAAGTGCCCCTGTGTTCAATCCCTGGTTCCTCCCCCCAAAAATATACATGAAAATTATTGCATATGGGATGGAGGAGAGAATGAAGTTGTATGGGAGCAAAATTTGTATATTTTGGTGGAATTCATTTAGTATTGTGAAGTAGATTTCAATAAATCATGATGCACATTGTAATCATAGAGCAAACACTGAGAAAGTAACTTAAAAATATATAGTTAAAATTAACAAAAAATTAACAAAGGAATTAAAATGAGCACTGTGAAGTATGTAATGGGCTGGGGATGCAGCCCAGAGAGAGAGCTTGTCTAGCATGCACAAGGCCCCAGTTTGATTTCTAGAACCCCAGTAAAAAAACTATATTAAAAAATTTGGGCTAATATAGTAATTCTATCATGTTTCATTAGTAAAATAGGGGTAATAATAATTTCTTTATGGAGCAAATGAGGGAATTAAACATAATTAAAATTTAAAGAGACTTTAAAGTATTAACATTCCGCTTAACATTTCAGAGATTCATATTAAATGGAAGCTATAATATAATGTTAATTCTGATGATAAATGCCACCATTGGTGGTTATTTTGTTACAATGGTCTTTTTTCTTGTTACTGTAATCATAGCTCAGATTTACTATTCCTGAAGGCATCTCTCTCAGCATAGAGGAAGTGCAAAGATCCAGCCCACTCACTTTGATTCTGTGTTGACATGAATAAGACTCAGAGTTCTTCATATTCTCTGAATATCTCTTACCACCCCACAGCAGATTTGAGTTTAGAAGATAGATATTTTGTGTGATGTGAGGGGCTGGTTCAGGTAAGTGCTCTGTAGCAATAGTTTCGTGTACTGTAGCTCCTCACTTTATGTTACTCTAGGATATATTGCATAATCTTTTCTTTCTTTAGGATTTCAAAGGGGCATTAACTAGTCTAATGCCTTGAGGAACTAATGCTTAAAGGCCCTCATGATAACTTTTATATGCAACCAAAGTAAGGAGTAAGATTTCCTAAATGTGTATTTGTTGAGAAAGCATAAACTTACTTGTGGTAAAAATGTGACTAAAGGTTTAACAACACCTATTTGATTTAGGCAATAACAGATACATGTACATTCATGGATTCATTTTACAGAAGACATTTGTTTACCTGAATAAATAATTCATTTAGCTGAATTACTAACTGGGGAGAAAATCACATCTAAGCATCATTTAACTAATGTCCTGTTGTCTAAATTTCCATAAGGTGGACTTCACTGAAAGTTTGCAACAAAAATCTTACAACTGAATTTTAGGGGCAATAAAAGTTAAATGGCACAGGTCAAGGATAGGAGCATGTCAAAATGACTAAACAGAGTGCTTAAAAACTCCCTACTCTTATCTCTAAATGTGAGAGGAGTCTTTGGGGTCCTGGATATCTCTAGCAAGGGGTACCCACCAAACATCCTAGTATCCAAGCTGCTCTGTGTTAAGACTGAAGTATCTAAAGGCAGCAGCCCTCCTTGGATACAATGGTGGTTCACTAGTTGAGCTTTGTTGTAATTTGTTGTCTTTGTTGTAATCACATGCCATTACCATTTCACTGACTAGATAAGTCAGCTATAAGGCACTGCCATAAATAGTCCCAAACACAGTTGATCTCAGAACCATCTATGGGGATTCCACAAATAGCAAATCTAAAGCACTGTTCCTGACATACCAAAATAATCTACTGGAGACGCTTTCAGGAAAAAGGTGTTTGGGCTCTGATGATCAATAGTATTGTCAGGATGCATTACTAATGAAAAACTCTATGTCCTTATAATGTGGATTAAATTATTTCATTGATACTTGTTATATAATGTCACTGCCTAAGATTTTGCTGCTTACTGATCCTAATCCTGCCTTTTTGGAATAATTCAGGAGAAAAAAGAGAAGAGCAGGCAAAGATCATTAAAATGCATACTTTTGAGCCTTCCAATGAGAAGTGTGAACTCTGTAATAATTATTGAGCCTCAACATCAACATTGTTGAGACCAACTAGAACAAGACTTTACAAACTCTTTTCCGTAAGTCTGAGTACTTCAGAGCCACAGCTAATAATATTAAAAGTATGAGATAAATAAGGCATTGAGCTCCTGCTCACTATCAAGCTAGAGACAATCTATTCTTCTCAGATTTTATGATCTGAAAATTATTTTGAATAGGCATTTGGAAATACGGCCCTAAAGAAATTAGCCTCCGGAGTGTTCACCAAGTAGGACTCCCAAGAAGCTACATTCTTACCGACTTTTAAGAATAGAAGAGCTCCAGAATTCTCCATTCAATTTTTCTATCTATGCATTTTCCCTGTGTGATCCTAATCATTCTTTGACCTAAGCCACAGTCTCTATATATCTCGATGTTATGAGTTAAATATTAGGTATACCCCAGAAGATCACCACGTGTGAGACAATGAAGGAAAGTTCAGAGGTGAAATGATTGGATTATGAGAGCTTTAACCTAATTTGTGCACTAATCCCCTGATAGGCTGGTAGGTGTGACTGGAAGAGGTAGGTCATGGCGGGGGTGCTTTTGTTACGGAAAATGCAGGAAAAAAGAAAAAAAAGGAAAAGTATGGCTCTGGAAAGAGACAAGCAGCTCTTGGAGATGTGGAAGAGCAAGGTTTATTCAGCACTGGAGCAGGCTCAGTAGAGTCCTCTCTGAAAGGAGAGCACAGCCCTTTGTTCTCAGTATCTTTTATATAGACTTCTTGGTTTCAAGACTTTCTCATGCAAGTCACCTTGATTTTCCCCTCTTTCTTCAGGCAACTCCGGTTCCTGCCATAGTTGATAAGAAAGAATGATTACAGAAGCAGAAACTAGCAGGTTGCAGTTTTTAACAGAAAGAAAAAGAAACATATTAGGGAGGAAGTGCTGCTTCAGCTTTGGGATATATATTTTTTTGTCCCTGGAGAGTGGAGCTCTCTCTTTCTGTTTCCTTGTGCCACATTCTGAGCCGCTTTCCTCCAGCACACTCTTCTGCTATGATGTTCTGCTGCAACTAGAACCCAGAGCAATGGAATTGGCTATGTATGAACTGAGACCTCTGAAATCATGAGTGCCAAATACACTTTTCCTCCTCTAAAATGTTCTTGTCAGGTCTTTTGTTCACAGTAGTGAAAAAAAGCTAACTAAAACTCAATATGCTGATGATGACTTTTAAAATTGTATGAGTAGAGCAGCCCACTTCACTGAGTACCAGATGATACAACTGCAAAATCTTCTCTTGGATGGTTAATAAATACTTCATAATTAACATTCAAAGAGAGCACCTTTCCTCTACAGAATAACTAGAGCAATATTTCAAAAGGGAAACAAAATTGTGTTATTAGCTGGCCCAAAATTCTCTACCATAACCCTTAGGTAAGTTCGAACTCAACCAGGGATCTATGGGCATGCAGAGCATACACATTATCTATCTTGCAGGCATGTCATTCTGTTAATAAATCATTGTCTCCTGGCTCCAGACTCACTCTTCTTTATTGGCTTTATAATGCTGGGAATGCTTCTCTGAAATTTTATTGTCCTTTTGATGACTGGACTGGGGCCCAGTGTAATTACCATCTAAGATATTGTTCTGACACAAGTTGGAAAACAACACTTTGAAACAACGGTTTTCTGTCATAGAATGCAGCTGTTAAGTTTTCTAGAGAAGTAGTTTCAAACTGCTTTCTGAAGATGGCTTCATGCCTACACAAATATCTCAGCAGCTACAGCAATGGGAAAGAGTGTACTTGTGAGATGCAGCTTAAGTTCACAGAGCAGTTTTGTTCTTACCTTAAAAGAGACTAACATTTCTCCCCAAACTGAAATATACGGATCTGTAAATCAAGAAAGGCAGGGTTTGCTCTCATTAAACTCTGTAATAACACAGCCACAGAATCTGTGCTTTCTGTTTCCACAACTTTTATCTCTGCTGACCTAAGGTCTAGGAGTCAATAAAGAAATATTTCTACCAAAGGAACCTTTTGTTCTCCACATGACATCAGAGAAATATGTAAAGAAGATGGCTACTTCATTGCAGCTGGGTGGTTGATCCTAATTATCAAGGAGAAATTGGGCTGCTGATAAGCAATGTGGAGTAGAATAAAGGGCCTCAGCTGTCTCTAGAATAGTTGTCTTTTATCACTTTTATATCCTGTGTCAATCATGAAAGGCAGTATCATTGTGGAGTCAGACTCTTCAAAATTGAAAGATTGCGTTGCTCCATAAGATAAAGAGGAGCAAAAACTGAGATCTTCACTGACATAAAGAAAACATGGATTGCAGAGTGTACATAGAAGTAGGAAGTAAAAATTGAAGTTATTAATCTAAATTATAGATTCATGATCTGGAATGAAGACAGTAGTAGCTATGAATATTATTTTCTGATATTACATGTTTTTATGAACTAATATTTATTTCTTCTCCCTTCTGCTACTTGAGTGTCTAAAATAAGGACTACCATGATGGTTAACTTTATGATTTGGGGTTTAGATTCTGAACATTCAGGTGGGACTGCTACCAAATTTAGGGAATAGTTCACACTTCCCAGAAATTGATGCTTTGACTATCATCCAGTAAAGAGTGCATTGACTATTGGGACTCTGTGTCTTCCCCCTTGGAGGAGAAAATGACAGTTCTTCACACATTCAAATAATGATTTTTAAGAGAAATGTTGGTTGAAATCTTGAAAGAGTTACTGTTACACAGAACTTGGACTATATGGAGATGGCATACTGAGTAACCAAAGGGGTGGACTCCATTGCTGATCAAGCTTCTGTCTCAGCTCTATATCCACCTTGCCAGGTTGGGGCGCTCCAGAAGTAGACACAGACTGTGTTTGACAATCAGGATATAATAGAGATACTCATAGGAGGAAGGGTGGAAGCAAGATTGGGAAGAGGAAGAAGATAATAACTACATCTTAGGACTGATAAAAACTTGCACAGTCCTACATGGAGCTTGGATTTATATATGACTCATCAGGAGAGTCCCACAAATGGCCAGGCCTATACAACCAAGTAAAGAATAGTCATTAAGTATAAGCTACCTAGGAATAGGTATGTTCTGGAATGAGGTATCTCTGAGGAGCCAAGGTAAGCTCTGAAGGAGCTACAAATCCACACTGTTATAACACCTCCCAGGGCTGGTCTGAGTAACCCTGAGTTTGTTTTATAAAGCTGGGTGTGGAAAACCATATGTTTTCCTTCATCAGATACCTCCCTGTTAGGTTCTGAGGAAGGAGGCACTACAGGGAGATTGGAAGAGAAAACTCCTTCTTTCTGGGTTGCTAGATATTTCTATCGGCATCACCCAGCCTAACTTTGCCCTAGCAGTGAGAGTTGCATCCAGCAGCAGTTGGAATTGAAGTCCATTTTTTTCCTATTCTCCTAGAGACATCTACACTGTACCACCTCAGAGAGAGCAGCACCAGCTGGCAGGGTCCTATTCTCAAAGGCTTGAGTATCAGCAAAGAAGGGCTGAGTTCAGAAACACCAGCTGGGGATTTCCAATTCTGCTCATCATAGAGTAACAGGAAATAGATTTCCAGATAATGGACAATAGCACCAATTACTGTTCCATGAGAGAGGGGAATTAAATGTGATGAGCCCTGTGAATGCTCCAACTATCTGGGAAGAGTTTGTTAGTTACCATGAAAGGGGGCATGGGAGGAAAGGAGAGCTTGGTGGTCTTCTTGAATTAAGGAACAGGATTGAGACTTTGATGTGAGCAAGGCAGCTAGAATTTTCAGGGAAGAGTACTATAGAAGAGGAATCTATGTGCAGAGGAGCAGGATCTGTGTTTCTTGGAGTAGAATTTGCACCTGTCTGTGAATAAATTACATGAGGCAAAAGAAAGAGCTGAAGCAAATCTCTGGAGTTTACACAGGGCTGGAGAAAGTTTATGTTCCCAGTAACAAGGACGAAAAAGTTCACAATGCATATGGAACACTCAGTAAATCATTATTAGTTTATTGGGCATAATAAGCTCAAGACTGTTGCTCTGGTCTTGCCTGACAAGTCTAAGTAAACTTTGAAAGCTACCCCAAAATCAAAGAATTAACAATGGCACTCAACAAAAAGTTAATTGGCATGCAAATAACCAGAAGAATAATTAATAATAAAAAGTCACTAAAATGACACAAATGATAGAATTTGTCAAAAAAGAACATTAAGAAGAGCAATCATAATGATGTCTCACATATACAAAAAGGTAAAGGAAAGCACAAGCAGGTTAAGGAGGCACATGGAAGAATTAAATGAAAATTTTAGGGATTAACAAAATTTTGACTTAAAATATATTTATTGGCATCAACATTAATTTAGTGAGAATATGAGTTGACTTGAAGACAATTATATGAACTACTTGAAGTAGAAAAAGGACTGAAAAATACAAATAGAAAATATCAGTGAAAAGAGAAAGAGGGGAAGGTGGAAGACATATTTGTAAAAATAACAGCCAATTTTTTTCAAAGTTTGATGAAATTTCTAAATCCACGCTTCTAAGAATGTAATCCCAAGCAAATAAAAATTTTATATTGTCAAATCATAGTCAAACTACTTAAAACTACCAATAGGAAGAAAAATTTTACAATCGACTGGAGAATCAAAGAATGAGGGCAGACATCTCACTGGAAAAACGGAAAGCTCAACACCTTTATAGTAGTAAAAGGAAAAAATCTAACCTAGAATCATACACACAATATTTTGAAAACTATCTTTTTAAACCTAAGGAGAAGTAAAGTTGTTCTTAACACAAAAGAAACTAGAAGATTCACCCTACAAAGAAAAAACAGCAGAGATAACACCTGTGAGTGAGAAGATGGAGACATTTCCTTTTATGTTAAGAAATCCAGTTAAGACAGTTGATCTATGTAAGAAAAAACAATTTTAATGAAGCACATTATGAAGTTAACAATACACATAGAAGTTAAGTGCATAACAAGAAAGACCCAACATCAGGGGAAAGGGAAGTGGAAGAATATGTTGGACATTCCATTGTAGGCAAGACTGGTAACACCATTCATTGCTTGATGGAAGATCAAACATAACAGTAAAGATGGCTACTGTACCTCTTAAGCAATCTGTACTAAGCCACAACAGTGAAGTATAGCTAATAAGCCTACAAAGGTTTTGGAGAGATGCCTGGACTTAGCTGAACTTTACTTGAAGTATGCTTCTATTAACTGACTTCTTTTTGACACATTTGTCAGCTCTGGGCAGATTGGTGTGAAGTCTAGTTTGGTCCTTCTGATTAATGTCTCAAATCAAGTCGCTTACCACATATTTCTCAATAGTATTATTCATCATTTCTGGTTTCTTTTATCTGTATGTTAGATTATTGGGAGATTATCTGTATGTTAGATTATTAGGGAGGTGTTTTTACTGGTTTTAATTTTTGCCAGAGGGTAGTATCTGAATATTAAAAGGAATTGCCAAGTTTTATGGAAAAATTGCACAGATACCTGAACATAATTAAGCTAATTATTTGCTTTTCAAAATATATTTTTTTATTCTTGAAAGTATTCAGCAAAAAAACAAAAAAAACATACATTCAAACATAAGCAAAATTCAAATTTCTCTTTGTAAATTTAAAAGTAAAAGCAGCTAATAAGTTCCTAGAGTTTCCAGGAGAAAAATACAGTGATGATAGAATTTAATAAGTAGGTAAGCTTTTTTCATTCATACTGAAGTAAAATGAAAAAATGTTAGATACTCCAGAGCCCTTCCTCATGAGTACTTCGTCAAAAAAATACTACTTAAAGAAGTACTCTTTCCAACCAAAAATACTCACAATAATTCAAAATGGTAAGGGAATGTCATTTGAAAAGCAGAAGTGATAAAACACACCAAGTAGAGCATTGAATCTAAATTTTCATTACTAATAAGATTGATTAATGCTAAGATATAATCCAATTTTATATAAAATAAAACACATAATATGAAATTATTTTAGGACTGAATAAATCAGACATACATAAAGCTCAGAGGTTAAGTGGAGGAAATATTATTTAAAGCCAATTAAAACTTAACATTCTCATTAAAATAAAATTGATAGAATAATCAAATATATGATAAATTTTAAGTATCTTAGAAGTAGATCAGTGAAAGCTTATCTAAAACAGGACAAAAAAGACTAGTTGACAATTCGCAGAAGAAATAATAGTGGAGGTGAATATAAGGAAATGACCACTAGTAATTACAAAGAATGGCAAAATAAAGCTTTAATATAATCTTTTTCTCTCAAAACAGTTGTTTTCCAAATTATTATTTAAAAACTACATCCAGTAATGGTAGTGTCATAGTCTGATCCAGAAAACTTTTCCATAGACAATAATTATAAAACTTAAAATATTCATCAAAAAACAATTTGAAGACACTATCTGGTATGTGACTAAATGCTGGAATTAACTGCAAGAAAATTCTCTCTTGAAAGACAATATATGCGTAATGAAATATCACACTGTACCTCATAAATATGTACAGTTATTATGTTAATAAATTTTAAAAGCTTAAGGGATAAAAATTCTACCTACTTTGATTTAATAATTTCTTGCGCATATGTATATCAAATTATCATACTGTACCCCATAAATATGGGCAATTAAAATGGGAATAATTAATTTTAGAAAAGACAGTAACTGTAATATGTAAGAATTATGAGTTTGTGACTTAAAAATATCATTAGAATGTTCTGCATCTTCTTTTTCCAGTAGCAGAAAATAGCAACCTTGCTAGATTGAAGTAGGAGAGAACTGAGGTTACAGTCAGCAGAGGAGATGCAAATCAGGAGAGAGTCATGGAAGTGAGAGCCAATTAAAAAAAATAAATAAATAAAAACCCACCTTTGGATCCTTATAGTTAAGCACCAATCTGTGATCAGCATTTTTTTTTTCTTATATGCAATGAGATAATCTTGTTTAAGATAGTACATTTGCAGTGGTTGCGACTGAATCTGTTGTTTGATTAAAAACTATCATTTAAGAATTTATATATATTGAAATTTGGGCTGGGATTGTGGCTCAGCGGTAGAGCGCTCGCTTCGCACATGCAAGACCCTGGGTTCTATCCTCAGCACCACATAAAAATAAATAAGTGAAATAAATAAGTATTGCGTCCAACTACAACTAAAAAATAAATATTAAAAAAGGAATTTGTATATAATGAACTTACATGTTTTATGTCATTTTTATTTTCATTTGGAACATTTCTATTAATAAAATATTTTCCATTTAACCTCTTATATATGTGTTCTTATGAGTCCATGTATATCTGTGTGTATGTATATTATATATTTTATATAATATGATATGTATAATAATATTTATAAAATATATAATGTGTTATATATTATGTATAATAATGTATTATGTATACTATGTATATATGTGTATATATATCATAATGTATATATATATATATATATATATATATATATACACAGATATCTTATCATAATGTATGTATATATACATAGTAGAACAAGATTCTTTATTTTCAGAATTATCAAATAAATTACAACATGTCTTCACTTACACAGTAGTATTAAAACCATTGCTTAGTCAATTTCTCCACTAACATTAAGATATCACATTTTAACTACATATACCCTTTCCAGAAATTTTTGCCATGAATTTTAATTCCAAAGTATTTAAGATTTTCTAAAACACTACCACTTTACACAATTCATTTTTATTCATATCTGCCAACATATTTATCCTTTCCAGTACTCTTCATTCTTTTCTGCATTGCTATTTCTGGCTGAAATAATTTTTCTCCAAATTCAAAAAAATTCTTATAGGACTTTTCTTGCTAAAAATATGTAAGCAACAAGTTTAGGTTTGAGAATATTATATCTTTTTCATTTATGAAGGATACTTTTGCTGGCAATGTGTTAAAGGTTTGCAGTTTTTCTGTTTTAGCATTTTTATAGTACTCTTCCTTTTGGGTCTTGGATGTTTGAAAACCATTTCAGCTGTTTTTTTTTTTTTTCTCTCTTCAATTTTAAGGTTTTTTTTTTTCTCTTTTCATTGTTTTTCATCACTTTGACCAGGTCTTACTTTGATGGACTCTCTTTTATATTTTTTCTGCCTGTCATCTTATAGAGCTTCTTGAAACTATGGAGTGATATATTTCAACATTTTTAGAGCTTTACTAGCCATTTTCTCTCCAGTGCTTGCTTCTGCCTACCTTTTTGTTTCTTTCCTTTTCATGGGACTTTTATTGCAGATGTTTAAAAATTCTTGACTGGGTTGTGTATGTGTGTTTATATCAATATACATATATAACTGGTATATTTTGAGACTCAGAGACTGGGAGAGAATGAGGATATATAAAAAGAGATAATAATAGATGATAATAAAGTGTTTATGAATACATTTTAAAGTCTCGGTGGAATGATTTTTTTGAAAATATATGAACTGCCAAATTGTCAGAATTAGCAGAAAAATCTCAATATATCCATACCTGAGAGATATATTTAAGAGTTTTATAAGTAACTTGCACACACTGGACTCAACGCATAGTTATAATTTGACAAAAATTTGTCAAGAGGAGGGATATGTGACACATATCTGAATGTTATTAATATTATATCTTAATCAGTAAAAGAGATAAGTAATGGTTTTATCTTCTCATCCTGTGCCTCTCTATATTGAAGTTTTTCTTCTTTTCTTTCTTTTTAATTTCTTGCACAGTATTTGGTAAGTTTTCTCTTTTTTACCAATTGCTTGTTTTCAAGAGTTGTATTCTATTTGGAACCATGATATATATATATATATATATATTTTTTTTTCCATGTAGAAAACAGGAAAAAAAATTTCTCTTCGTTCATATATACCTAAAACAATTCTTATGAATTCAAACCCATTTTGTGTTAATGGAGATTCTGAAGTATTTTCAAGGAGCACACAACAATCATGTAGTGTCTATGACGGCAAAATGTGAAGAAAGCTAGAACTTATTTTATTTATGTTATAAGTTATAATTGGCCTAAAATATTAAAATGTGAATTAGAAATATCCATTATAACAAAAAGTCAAAGTCAAACTCAGGGGAAAAAAGTTCCAGCAATAAAAAGAATTAACTTAAACTTTCTCCTGGTTCCAGATCCACAGATTCTTCTAATGTTTGCATAGAAGCGGAATAACTCTTTCTTTCAATTTGAGCTCATCTTTTTGAAACCTTTGGCTCCTAAGATCTGTCCTAGAGAATATTGAGGTGTGTGAATGAATAGCCCTGTCATTTGTTTTTAAGTAACATTTAGATTTTATTTCTTCCTGAATTAATTACTTTCAGGTGGATTATAAAGAGTTTCTGTTGAAATCACCTGGAAACTTTAGATACATCAATGTAAGACATTAAGTGATCCTTCTCCAAGGATGAATCAATCACACCCACCTTTCCTGGCTGTGACATTTTCTATAACTATTCTAGGAGACTTCCTGTTGTCGACTACCTTTAATTAAATTTTCTATCACAGGCAACCTTTTGTACATCTAATTTTTTTTTGTGTTAATATTGTATCTGTTTGTAATGCATTTAAAGACATTT
Organism: Callospermophilus lateralis; assembly: GCF_048772815.1. Lineage (NCBI taxonomy): Eukaryota > Metazoa > Chordata > Mammalia > Rodentia > Sciuridae > Callospermophilus > Callospermophilus lateralis. The sequence goes on from NC_135316.1 coordinate 79,004,087, forward strand.
TGAGAAACTGTTTTAAATTTAAGTTTAAGGTAAAATTCAAGAGCTTGCATTACTTCCAATGAATATAATTCAATGGAGATGAGGTCTTAATCAAATAAACATATCTATATGGCTTCAGGGTTAAGGTTTGGTTTCTTGCCCTTTCTTATAAGCAGACTTGAATTTCTGCTTTCTAGTCCTCTCCAGTAGCACATAAATCAATTTTCTATGAATAGAAAAAACAAAAAATCCTACTGCTTTTTGGCAACTGTTGGGCCACAGCATATATAATGACAAGAACATCAGAGACTGCATTTTAGTCTCAGCTTGTTCTCCACATCAAACAAATTTACACAGAGCTCACCCTGCATAGCTTTGTGCAGTCATGAACTTGGACCAATCAGAAGCTAATCTGATAAAGGGTATTATATAAATGTATTTTCAGGTAGAACTCAAGAAGTATCAGCCCCTTCCAATGCTTGTTATTCTGTCTTACCATCTGCTTGGCTTCATTGGTTATAAGAATCAAAATGGAATAAAATCAGCAAAATTGATCAGATTCTCTTTGGGCACCAGAGTCCATATAACCCAACCAAACAAATGAAATCTGAATGTGGACATATAAAGAGACTTGAGAATCTGGTCCTAGTATATAATCCCTGGACCTCTTGTTTTCTTCTGAGATCCCAGCATTCCTTCTCTACATTCTCTCACCCAACACTACCATCACACAGGATGAAGGTTCAGGACAGAATAACCATATTTTAATTATTTTAGACACCGTCAGTCTTTTCCAGAAGGATATATGTCACAGAGTTAAAACTTTTAATTTACCCAAATTTATCATTATGTTTTAATTCTACATGAAGAATTAAAAGTTGAGAATACACAGTGTAAAACACATGAGAAATTTATTGAACCAAATATTTAAACAACTCACAGGTGCTAAGAAATTATAAGTAAGCACCATGCCTTCTTTTCTCCCAAAGATTAAGGACTACAGTGTTTGAATTTACATACATTGTTTGGAATTTCATCACTATTATGTGCCATATGTAAGGTTCTTGGTAAATAAATTTCAGTGACGGTCAGCCTCTCTGTTTACTAACATTGAGAATTTTGACAATAAAAGTGTTTTTTTAAATATAAGAATTGCTTTAATAGTAGTTAGGCATTGCATTAATAGTAGATAGTAATTTCCTATAATTTTAGCCAGTCTTACCTATATAGGATTTCCTTAGTGAATGACACTAATTAGTGGAAATATGATACAAATGAACCTTTTTCTCTCAAGAAGAGCTGTGGAAAAATAAGGTATGCATGTCACTGAACCACTTTCCCAGGGTGAAGCCTTCCCTCCAGCACCTATAGCATAATTGATCCAGCATTTAGTTCTTGGTGAGATGCTATTGGAAATAAGATGGATACATTGCTACAACAGCCAAGGTGTATATTCATAAAATTTTAGCATACAGAAGGAAAAAAAAACAGTCAGTCAAAACAAAATAGGCTACCCCCAAACTGTTAGGTAATCAATTTACTGAGTAATTAAAATGACAAGATGGGAAACCTGAAAAGCCATGGTGATGTGCCTTCAAAAGTTGAGGTAGAAACATGTGAAACCTGGAATGTTAGTCAAGTATGAGGGTGGAATGATGACCATTTTGTGTAAAAAAGGTCTTAGAAATTTTACTTTCTGTATATTTCTTCCACTGGAAATTGTATCCCTTCATAATAAAGAAGTAAATTAAAGAGAATATGTAATATACACAAAATAGGGGAAACAAAACAACAGAATATAGACATGGTAAAGATATTATTCCAGGTTTAGAGTGGTACATCTTATGTCAAGAACAAACAGTCTCAACTGGAATATATCAGAACCCTGGGAGAGAGAATTCTAGTAAGAAATTAAGGTAATACTTAATGCATCTGAATTTGCCTAAAAGCAAATCTATGCAATTGGCAGAAAATTAGTGTATGAATAAACAATACATTTTTGGTAAACTGAACAGATGAAAATAAATGACCATTATCAAAATTAGAGGACAAGAACAAAAGAAGATCTGTCTAGGCAAGGAATATTTGTCATGATGCAAAATACAGCTCAGCTGTGAATAGTTATGTATGTAATCTTCATAATGCAGATGGAATACTGATTTACCAAAGTAACCAGGCGGCAATATTGATAGAGTAAAAACATTAAAATGTTTGTGTGCATGTTTATAGCAGATTGCATTGAATGATGGAAGTTGGGAGGCAAAGAGACCATTGAGAAAACAAGACTGAATGATATAAGTGAATTTAATAAAAATGTGGTGCTAAAGATCCAAAGAATAATTTAGCAAGTTTCAGGTGGTTGTTTTGGGGGATAGATGTGAGGATAAATGAAGATAAAGGAGTCTTTTTAATCTGTGTTTGACCCGTATCCATTTTCGTTACTTATCTTCCCTTCTTAGTTCTCTGGGAGACTAACCTCTGTGGCTTAAGCACCCAGACTCTGACAGACAGCTGAGTTTGTCCAATGGGAGGCACCAGGAGGAGACTTGATTATGGGACAACAGGAGGAGAAGAAGTTTGGAGTACCTGCCTCTATCCTTCCTGCTGTCTAGTTCCATCTGGCTTCTAATTTGTAAATTTGCCTCTGTGCTCTGTTGGTGCAGATAGACAAGAGCAGGTCTGAAGACTTTAGTTAAGTCCGCTTGTAGGGGTTCTGTGTTTGGGATTGGGGTCTCTGATAAACTTTGTGACTGTGGCATGCTTGACTGCTATGAAGTTTCTTTGCAAAACATGGAATGCCTGACTGCTGGGAAACTTCTGTGCAAAGACACAGGATGCCTGCTGCTGTAGAAAGTCCTTGACAAGGAAACTCTGTTGAAGTCTTATCAGTTTGGATCTTTATCTCAGGCACACAGCTCCCGGGAAGAGAAAGACTTGTAGTTATTCTGACCATGAAATTGTACCTGAAAGCATTCCTCTGGTGAATTCCCGGGGGGCAACTGGCACTCTGTTTCCCATGCTTGGAAGGCTCAGTAGTTTTCTCCTTGAACCTGGTAAGATAACTAACACAGGTGCCGTATCTAGTTACTATGGTAATGTCCTTCAATAAGAGATTCTATGATCTCAGATACCCAGCACCTGGGATTAAAGAAATACTAAATAATAATTTAGTCATGACACTAATGACCTAATGTAACCTTTTGTGATGTGTTACATTAGGTAATGTGTCTACTTGGAGGGGCAGCCACTTCTTTTCCTGCCTGTGTATCTTACCTCTATGTCTCCTTTTATTTTCCTTACAGATACTACTTAGAGATACTGAGGGACTTCATTTATAAAACCCTGCAATCCTTCATTACCCCACCCTTCAACTCATTAGAATGCACGAATGCCCCCAATTATGCACAAATGCACACACACCTGGGGGGAAACAATGACAATGCCTACCGTTGTTCAAAAATAAAAAAGCTGAGTGCATGTATCTTGCTTCAGATACAGCAAAAAGTGGGGAAAGAAAAGTCAATAATGTCACTATTCGTATTGTTCAACATTAAAGCAGAAAGCTAAGTCTTTGTATAATGTTCTTAAGGAGATTATTAATAATACATATGACTTGTTGTCATAGCTTTGTTGGGAAACCTACCTTAACTTATGCTTAAATAAATAATTTAGGTGCTGGAATCAAACCCAAGGCTTTGTGCATGCTAGGCAAGCTCTCTACCACTGAGCTGCATCCTCAGTCCAAGAAACCTACCTTAGCTATCTTCAAGTGATGATACTGAAAATGCAGTGCTAATCTGTCCACCTATGTGACACCTATAAATATTTTTATAAAATTGAAATTGCTGTTAAGAGGGTCACTGATAAATAGAGCTCTTAGAAGTAGTCATAGATTTCTATAAAAATGGCACTTCTCCAAGAACAGATCAGGATGAAGTCAGGAAAGGAGGGTGGTTTTGATGATCATAGTTGGACACACATTGATCCTTTCTTGATTCCATATAATTGTGTTGAGCACGTTTACTTGACACTGACATGTCCCAAAACGCACAATTATCCTTTTCTCCAATCACCAATCCAAGAATGCATCAACAAGCTATGTATATGTCCGTGTTTGGAAGATTCCCATCATATTAATTGGCTAATTCCTCTTTATTTTCCTTCCAAGTCAGCTCAATTTGCTTTAAGATCCAAATCTTAAATTCTCTGGGTCCAAATCTTTTATTATCCAAAACATATAGATAATTATTTTATGAAACAATTTCTGTAACTTGCATGGTTCATTAGATGCTGAATCATACCATCAGGTTCATTTTCATATTTCATGTCTTAATGTCTCATTACAGTTAATGATACTTGGAAAATTTTATCAATTGGATAAAAACTCAATTTAGGGAAAACACTATGTCTTAATAAAGCCATAAGGTAAATTATGCCCTTTCCTTCTCTTTTTTTTCCCACCCACTGTGCTCATCTTTTCAAGAGCTCTAACGGGCTGATTTTTTAAAACCACCTTTTAATTACATGAAATAGATATTCATTGAGCACTTAAGATTTCCCAGGAGCAATGCTAAGGAACTCTCACAGAGCTAGAGGCTGGGTCCATGGCAGCTGACCTCAAGTTCAGTGCTTCATCAACATTCACAAACTCACTCTAATGGAAGTATAGCCAGTTACACAGACATTTCATCATCCTGAAAGTTGGAATCAAATGTAGTCTCCTATGTTCTGAACAAGTTTAACACAAAACATAGTATTATCTTTCCCTGAAGTTATTATGTATTCTCTTTAATGAGGAAAAATTTTGAGAAATATAGTGTTATTATAGTTGCCCTCTCACCCAAAAATGTACCTGCTCTAATTCCCCAAACCCATAAACATTACCTTACTTGGAAAGGGAGATTGCAGATGTGATCAAATGAAAGCTCTTGAGTTAGGGCGATTATCCTGGTTTACCCAGGTAGGGCTAATGTAATCAGAAGGCAGAAAGGTTAGAGGAGTTATGAGGACAGATGTGGAAGATGGACAGTGTAGCCAGGTGCCCAGAAATGTGTACAGACTCAAGGAGCTGGAAAGGCAAGAAAGGAATGGATTCTCCCTTAGTTCTTCCAAAAGGAACACAACCCGGACTACCTTGACTTTTAGCCTGTTAAAATCACTGCTTTATTTCTAACCTCCAAAACTGTAAGAAAATAACTGCATTATTTTAAGCTGATGAGTTGGTGGTAATTTGGTTACAGCAGCAATGGGAATCAACACAGTTCCTTTTTAATCTGTCAAGTGCAAACCTCCTTCTGTGAGACTGGCCAGTACATGAGGATGAAGTGCAAACCAAACACAATCTGCTTTTTATCAACTAGGCCCATGTCATGTTTATTCACCCTGTGTCATCTGTCCCCAGCTACCAACATGTAGGGCCCTCAAAGGCAACATGTTTATGCTTGTATTTGTGAGCTGTGTTTAATGATCATTTTTTGCATTATCTTTTGTGCCTAAGATTAAGGAGTGTGAAAATGCCTTGTACAAAATGGAGTTATTCACCCCAATAATGTTACTTCCAGTTACCAGTGACAATTTCTGCTCCCTCAAATGTTGAAGTATAACATTAGAGAAGCATGCCAAGGCAAGCATATAAAGCAGGGTCTATTTTAAAAAAGGGATTACATAGACTTCTCCTGGGAGGGAGAAAGGGGCCATAGCTGATACCCTGGTATCCCAAGAAGCAAGGTGTTCTGCCTTTTTATATGTCTTAGGCTTCCTTTGTTCTCCTGCCCTCTTCCCCTTATCTTTCTCCTTCCTACATATCTGACTAGGCCCAGGAAATGCTTGGTGGGATGGCCAAAAGGTGGAAAACAGGTGGGTAAAGGAGGAAGGGCATGAGGGAGCAGCCCAGACCACATTAATTGACAACTTTCTAACTCCCTGTAGGTAGGGACAATTCCTGGTATAGGTTACCTCAGCAACAGGTTGGAGCAGGGGCAGGTTACCTTCATAGGGTGGAGGAAGGGCTCTTTCATTCCCTCAGGGGGTAGTCTCCAACTTCCTGGACTCACTCAACTTGGCCTCCTTGATCTGATCTGACTTGATTTACCTATCTATACTGACTGCCTATCTTGTCACAATAAGATAGAGTCCATGGCCATGGGAAAGAAGGGGAACACCCAGGTCACAGATGCCTGCCCCAGAAACTACCTCAGCACCTAGCCAAGGAAACATTATATTGGAGACAATTCTTACTTAGCAAGGAATTCTAAACTGGTGCAACTTGGACTAACATTAAATAGTAACTCCTCCTGCTCAGAGTCTTGAAAGCCCCAAAACTGCCAGAGAAGGATATTTTTGTTATTGTTTCTGTTTTTTGTTTTTGTTTTTGTTTTTGTATGTGTATGTTAATAAAATTCCTAAACCCCTTTGATCTCCAAACATATACCAGAGGCCATTCTGGCCTATACCAGATTGCAATATTAATTTTTATTTATTCCAAATAAAAGATTCTCTGTTGGACATTTGTTTGTATATTTTTGTTTGATTTTGACAGGGGTAATATACACATACTGGTTCACACAAGAACTATACTGAAAATAAAAGCAAACAGACTTTCCCATGTATTCTTGTGGACCTGGGGAACACTTTTTAAAACAGCAAAGGAGTGTTCCATGAAGGTCTAATACAAGAATACAAGTATCCATTGGAAGTCTTCTCTTTTTTCTTTATTTTTTTCAAATTCCAATAGAAATATTTCCTAATGAATACTTCTAAAAGTAAAGCAAGTCAGATGCGATGGTGCAAGCCTGTAATCCCAGCATCTTGGAAGGCTGAGGCAGGAGGATCTCAAGTTCAAAGCCAGCCTCAGCAACAACGAGGCACTAAGCAACTCAGTGAGATCCTATCTTTAAATAAAATACAAAATAGGGCCGGTGATGTAGCTCAGTGGTTGAGTGCCCCCAGGTTCAATCCCTGGTACCCTCACCCCCTAGGGAAAAATAAAGTAAAACAAGCACAGAGTAGGAAACTAGGGCTAGCTTTCTTTAACTCATTTATCACTACCAGAATGATCTAGTCTTGTTTCAAACTTCCAGACAAGTTGGATCATAGTTAATTTTCATTTCACTGAGTAAGGTCAAATAATACAATGGAAGGAAACATTGGTAAGGGACTATGGATCCTGAGTTCTATCTTTGGCTCAAGAAGACTAAACTCCTGGAGAGTTCAGCTCGTACAAATAAATGAGGCAAGGAAAATGACATACTTTCCAGGTTTTCCTTCATCTCTTCATGTCCTTAATTTTTGTGATTCTTGTAGACTGCATCATGTTATCATTTCCTATCACTTGCCATCTAGCGAAGTGAAATACCAAGTTTACCCTGCATGCTTAGCAATTTTTAAATATGCTATGAGGTTTAAATGAATATGTGTCTGTATATGTAGAGAGAAAGCTTTCTGTATAGTTTGAAACAATGAGATCATGTCTGGCATGTACTTAGACATGCCACAAAAAATCATATATGGATAGAGCTAATGATAGATGGAGATATAATGGATTTATTTTGCCTAAGAACATAATGATAAGAGCTAATATCACATATTTCTCTGAATTTCTTATTATATATTCATTTTCAGAGGAACACAGAAGGTTACACACACACACACACACACACACACACACACACACACATACACACACACACACAATCTTTCCTTTCGGCCATGATTTCAGCACTGTGGGAACCAAGTAGAAACAGATGTTAAGTGGAAATTGGTAAGTAATTAATAGAAAACAAACTAGACACACTTTTTTGAAAATAAAAGTAGTCAGATGATAAATAGAATATATAGAGTATAATACATAGGATATGCATTATACTATATGGTATGGATGTATAGATAGCACATATATACATATAGTATAATCTGTTTCATAACGTTGGACTCTAGTATTTTCTATCTAAACATGAAACTCCTCTTAGATTATGTTTTATTTAATTTTCCAGAATTTAAAAGAGCTAGCCTTTCTGCAAATATATGAAAAGATAGATTGTGCCCTTACATTTATAATTAATCTTTCAATAGGTTACAAGAGCTGGCTACATTAATAACTAAGAAAACAGTTCAAGAAGCATGCAACACACAGAAATACCTTTTGCTTACAGGAATCAGAGACAACTTTCAGCCTCAAGGATCCGTTGGAAAAAGAGAGAGAGAGCACGTGGGAAATCATCCTATTTATTGAGGGGAAGGCATTCTAGAAAGTTCAACCCAAATGAGGCAAGGAGTTGGGTTTCAGGAAGGTGTAGCCTAGTCTCATTGGGTGATATCCTCTCCCAGAGCTTCATTCTCCTGCCAAGCGGAGGTGAGGTCCACCTGCTTTCGCAGTGAAAGCCAGTTCCACACCTCCATTGCTCAAGGCTAAGGGTATGTGCTCTTCTCTTATGTGGCAGCTCCTGAAAGGTTTCTATTATTCAAATCATAATCTAATTTCCTTAAACTTTATTAATCTTTCTTCAAAAGCATTTTACATATAGACCGTGTAAAGAGATAATTTATATACCATAAACTATACACATTTAAAATGTATGATTTGATTTATAGTTCGACTTACAGATAAGTCTGTGAAATTATCTTCACAATCAGGAAAATGAACATATAAGGCGCCTAAATTTTTTTTGTAGTCTTTTTACTGAGATTTGAAGAGCTTTAGAAAATTGCTACTTTTTTTTTTTTTAAAGAGAGAGAGAACTTTTTTTTTTAATATTGTATATGGTGCTGAGGATCAAACCTGGGCTGCACACATTCCAGGCGAGCACGCTACCGCTTGAGCCACATCCCCAGCCCCGAAATTGCTACTTTTTAAAACAAGTATTTGGTAGAATTCATCAATGAAGTCATCTAGAATGCGAGTTTTCTTTATGGGGTGAATTTTAACAATAAGTTCATTTTCTTGAATAGATACAAAGCTTTCCATATATCTATATCTATATCTATCTATCTATCTACATACACACACACACACACACACACACACACACACATACATATATATATATATATATATATATATATATGTATGTATTTTTTTTGCAGGTGAGTTTTGGTAAATTGTATCTTTCGAATATTTTCCCATTTCATTTATTGAATTAAATTATTCAAAATATTGCTATTGTACTTTAAATATCTATAGGTTCTATTTTGGTGCTGTTTCTCTTATTTTTGATATTACCAATTTGTTCTCTCATTTATTGATTTGACAATTTCATTAGTTTCTTCATATTCTATAGGCCAATTTGAATTTCTTTTATTATGGCATTAGATAAGGATACAACTTAATATTTCTTCTTATTTTTTCTAGTTAACACATTTACTAATTTTATTTATTTTGAAGGGCTGGGAACTAATCAGAACCTTGCTCATGCTAAGCTAAGTTCTACCACAGAGCTATATACCCCCTTCATTTAGAAAGGCATAACTTAGTTTATCTTTTGTCATACATAATTTATAGTATGCCATGTTTTTCTATGTCTAAATACCAAATATTTGTATTTTTAAATAAAGTGGTACAATTTATAGAAAGAGCTCTTCAAGTAAGAAGAATTTGGATTTGTATCCTGAATGATATCCACTATAATTCTAGTTATTGCATACATAAGTGGAGGTAATTCTACTTAAATTTTATTCCTTGGGCATATCAAATGAAGTCAAGTATATAAAATTCAGTGATTGACAAATATAAGAGTTTTAACAACTGTTATTATTTGATTCTAAATTCATCTATATTTTTTCTAACCATTGTCATTTTAATTATTGTTTCCCATTAAAATTTAATGAATAAGTACTCATTAATCCTCTAATGTGTTTTCTTTCCTAGAGCATATTATGTTATTGCATTTAGAATTATACAAACAATATTTTTGCCTCTTAAATTAGATTCTATCAGAATTTCATTTAAATGGTAGAGCAGAAAATTATCAACTATGCAGTATTTGGAAAACTTCTTTTGCAAATACATGGAAGTTTGTTTTGGCCTTTCTATTTACAAAAGAAAACCATTATGCCTCATTTTTCCCTATCTTACAAAGCTGTTCAGCACTGGTTCAGGACTGCCCAGGAAGAATGCAGCCCCCATTCAAATTTTGTGACAGATCCCAAAGGTGCTAGAGCCAAAGGTACTTAGCTAACTGCACTAATCACAGTTGAACAACAAGTTCTGTCTTAAAGGAGTTCCCAGAGAAGCCCTCGCAAGCCTGATGTGTGAGTGTGTGTATATTGGGCTAATTTATTGATAACTTAAAGTGCACAAATATTAAGCTAATTAGTAAATATAATCTAATAGAAACTCAGAGACTTTTCACACATCTCCATAATTCAACCAAAATAAAGATATAGACAACTAACAAAGAACATCAAAATTCTTCACCCTGACCTCCTTCAGTTATTAATCCACTAAGGTAAATAGCATAAATTAGTTTTGCCTGCTTTTGAAATTTTAGTAATGGAATTATAACATATGTACTCCTTTGTACATAATTTAATTCACTTACATTTACACCTGGAAGATTCACAAATGTGGTCATCTGTGACAGTAGTTCTTTAATGGCAACTGCTAAAAAATAAGGCAATCACTATGTATCTATAATGCATGTCTATTCATGAAAAGAAAAGCAAGACATTTCAGCTGTCTGGAGTTAAAAACCTTCTCAGCTTTATTTCGTAAATTCTCCTGCTATATTTTACACTCAACTTTGAAAAACAACAACAAACACATTTTTCTTCTTTTCACTTTCCTTAGAATGAGAGATGCTCAGAACAGATAATGTACTGGCTCTGGCTCTCCTCATGGTGTTGTATCAGGATCAGAGCAGCTTTCAAAACAGGAAGTACCAGTCATTTCTCTCTGAATTACTGATTAGTAGGTCTCAATTGTAACTTGCAATTTGTGACTTAAAAAAAAAAAAAAAAGAACTAATCAAGTTATTCTGTACAGCTCAAACACTGCCTCAAGTGACTCTATAATCAAATAACCTACCTTTAGGAAAATGAAAACTATGATTTTTTATATTTTCAAGGAATATACTTTCTCTGAGGATTCTCTCTCTCTCCTTTTTTTTTTTTTTGCCCGTTAGAATAAAATATTGGATAGGTTAGAAATAAATAGAAAGCAACACCCTGATGTTCCACTCAGCCTGACTAAACTTTACATACTTTTTCTTTCTGACCTATAGTCCCCTAACTTTTCTTTCCCTAAAGCATTTACTCTGGAAAACTTGAAACTGCATTTTTTTTTCTCTTTACCTTTGAGATGTATATTTTATCCCAGCCTCTTGCCAGTTTTACAAACCCAGTGGTATGTCTTCCTCAAAGATCTGGAAGCAATCTGTTTGAAATGTGGCCATCCAGAAAAATAGCACACCATTATGGAAAACAGTACAAATGTTCTTCAAATTTTTTAAAAAATTATTTTTTAAAATAAAGCTACCACATGACACAGAAATCTCACTTCTGGGTATGTATCCAAAGGAAATAAAATAACTATTCCAAAGTAACATTTGCAATCCGATGTTCATTACATCATTATTCATAATAGCCAAGAAACAAAAAAAAGTCTATTGATAGATGAATGGAGACAAAAACATTATAAACACATACAATCCTGGACCAATAACACCATGATATTTGGGTCAATGAAACACATTTACAACAGAAGTTCCGTAAGATGATAATAGAGCTGAAAAATTGCCTACCTCTGTCAAAGTTTCTCAAAGTTTCTCACCAAAACAGACTTGTCTAGGCCTGCCTCAAGGGGCTAAAACTCAAAGTGTTCTCACCATTTGTCAAGAGGTTAAAACTCAAGTGTTCTCACCAATAGATAAATTAATTAATTAATGTATATGCATACATAATTGATTATAATAATCATTTCAAATGTATATATACATATATCAAAATATCAAGTTGTATGTCTTGAGTATGTATACTCAATAAAATAATAAAAAGAAAGAAAAATACAGCATTCCTATTTCCCAAGTTCAGTGTGAGAGAAGCAGTCTACCTTTATAAATCCCTAATTGGCAAATTCAGATAGCCTAAACACATAGACCCATTTCACTCCATAAGGCCTTCAGTGCTTTTTTGCTATCTCATTCCAGCACCTGAAAACTCAACACTTTTTGTTTCAGCTGGCATTAATCTCTCTCTTCTATTGCAAAGTTCTTGACTCCTATTGCAAATCTTGAAGAAATCCTTCCTTGCCTGTTGAACTTCATCCAGTGCAATTTTTGATAAAATTCTTAGTAAATATTTATATACTTTTTACAAATTTATAGAATTAGAATATATGGTTCATAAGATCCTTTGCCAAATGACTATAATTATATAAAGTTCTTGAACCTTCGATTTGTTTTGAGAAGGAAGGAATCTGATTTTCTTTCATCTGTATATGAAAAAGGGAAAGAAGTAAAGGAGACGGTGTGAGATCCTGATTTAAAACCCTAATTACAGCAAAGTTTCTCAAGCAGTGTGAAACAAGGTGTTCCTGTGAAAATAGCAAAGACAAGACTCTGGAGAAGGGTTAGCAGGTAATGGAGAAGGCTGGCAAAAATTCCTCCTGCAATTGACCAGATTCAATGCACCTTTGAGAAGGAGTCAGCTAGTTCCTGATGGAGGGGATTAATTTAGACAGAAACATTAGGAAAACTTTAGGAAAAGGTTTGTGTGCTTGTGTGTGTGTGTGTGTGTGTGTGTGTGTGCGCGTGTGTGTGTGTGTGCATGCGTGCACATTCATAGTACTTTCAAAGAAATTTTGTATACTTTTTTCCATTGTTTTAGAAAAAGGGAGTTCGTATATGCCCTTTACAGAATTTAATGAATTACCCTCAGGAATAATTATAATTTAAGAAATCAAAATGAAGAAATCTCTACAAATGTGAGAAAAATTGCCTAATTTTTAATCTGAATGATAAGATTAATATTGTATATAAATTCTATTTCTAGTGTTGTATATACACTTATTCTATGTTATTAATACCTTCTGATTTCGGGGTTTTTCTCAGAAATTTTCTCTGTATTATTGGCATTTTGCTTGGGATAATCTCAAATGAAAAAAGCTTCTTTACTTAAAATTCACTTTTTTTTTTCACAGAATAAAATCCAACTTCTAAAATAAGTGATAACAGAATATCCTTGTACACACAATGATAATATCTCTGGGGCTACTACAATTTTCATCATACTTAAACATTACAATAATAGCAACGTTGTAAGCATTATTCTTTATAATTTACAAAGTACAAAGCAATTTCATTTGATCATCACAATGAATGTAGAAATATGTATTAAATTCATTTTGTAGTTGAGTTTCAAGTGAAAGAATTTGTCTATGATCTCGAACAGGAACCCAGTTATTTCATTTCTCAATTGTGTGCTCTTTTGACATGATTTGAAATAGCCGAATAGTCATTGCAGCAATTATACAAAAAGTTTCATATATTCATACATATGTCTCTGATATGTGTGTGTGTATATAGTTTTTTTCATTGCATTTTCCCAAAATATGTACATTCTTTTCCATAACTGAAATTTCAAATCAGGAAATTAATGAAGCCAGAATTAGACAGGCAGTTAGGCAAGGGTAGGATCTAGAGAATGAAGGGATTAAAATGTTAATGTCTTCAGATCCCTTTCTTCATCCTTATCAAAATAACCTGGCCCTGCTCCAACCTGTTGCTAAGGTAACCTGTCCCAGGGATTCTCCCTCCCTACAAGGAGTCATAAAAGTAGTTAATTAATGCACCCTGGGTCCCCTTCCTGCCTGGATCACTCTACCTTAGCCCCTCCAGCCAATCTGCTTTTCACCTTTTGGCCATCTCACCTGGGCCATCTCCTGAGCCTAACCGTGTAAGCAGGAAGGAGAGAGAGAAGGGGGAAGAGAGCAGGAGAACAGAGGAAATTTAGGATGTATAAAAGAGGCAGAATGCTCTAACTTCTTTGGATACCAGAATACCGAATATGGCCCCCTTCTCCGTCCTGGGAGCAGTCTTATGTTACCCGCTTTTTAAATAAACCCTGCTTACTTTGCTTGCCTCAGTGTGCTTCTCAAATGTTATACTTCAACTTGTGAGGAAGCAGGACTTGTCATTGATAACCATTGGTATCATTAACATGAATGCAAATCTTATTTTCTAACTGATTTTTTCAACAGTTCTTGTCCTATAGCACCTACCTTCTTGGGCTAGGTAGGATATGACTCTAAGCTATTCTTCTTTTCCTTTTCATGTCATCCATGGTCTCTATAGGATGATTCACTTTTAGGCTTATTTTTTCTTTCTGCCTCTATATTTGTTTTGCTCAAGGACTCACTTCTCCCCATCCTTCCTTAACATGTCTGTCTCTTTGTTAAAGTTTTCTCCTTTTTCATTCTAGTCTAACTTTATGTGAAAGTTTTGATTTTTAGAGGACCACGTTGGCAGTGCTGTGATGGACTCTCCAGGTTGTTTATCATCTATTTTCTTCTTCAACACATGTGAATACCTGGAATTTAAGGTGCATATCTGTGCTCAATTAATATCCATTAATATTTTTTCTTATGTGAATTTCTGACCACCTTCTCCACTTTTCTTGCTACCTTAAACTTATTCATATAGAAATTAGCCTCATATATTTATCTAAAAGTATTTTTTATCTGTCTGTAGATTCAGTTTATATCTCCCATTATTAAGCCATCTATCTCTAAAATAATACTTTTCCCATACAAATGACGTAGCTTATTGGCAAGCGATAAAATGTATCATTCTGGTACCTTGAGTCATAATTTGGAAATGCACATATTTAAAATTTTTATTTTCATGCCCAGTGTTTTTATTCCCATATATTTCTTTTTCTTTCAAAATTCCAACTGCCAGTGGAGAACAATGACTAAAACACCACCTGTGAATACTTGTCTTTATTAATCCCAAAGAGTTTATAAATTAAAATTAGAATTAGAACAACTGAAATTTACAATGTGGCTTGGTTGAAAGTGCCTTGTGGGGAGGATCTCTAAGTAACATGGGCCAGGTAGTCCTTCCTGGTCTGATAAAAAGTAAAAACAGACATTTGGAGAAGAGAAACAGGTGGGGAAACCTTAAGAACAAATCTACAGCTTCCAAATATGGGTTTGCATGATGTGAAGATATGGCTGTTGAATCAAATTTTTAAAAATGTGCATCTCTTACTACCACTATGAGGATCGTAGTGAAGATATTATGGATAGTCTAAGAAGTTCCTGTTTCTGATTGGATAAAGAAGGAAATGAAATAATTAAGGATTTGTTCTGATGACAAACTCTCAGAATAAGATCATGATCTGCTTAGTGACATGTGGTTTCAGGGTAATTTTTTCCCTGATCCAGTGATGGTGTTGGGGGGCAGTTTTGCTTTTTGCTTTACAAAAAGGAATTGACTATCAGGAACACATGCATCCTTCTCTACAATGTCTAGAGAGTTTCTCTATTATTTCAGTGGTCTAAAAAGACTGTCATTTCCCTAACTGGAATTAGGTCTTCACCTCCATAGATGTCTAATCACATTTAGGGTCTTCTTGCTTTTTTCTCTTTTGCTTCTCTTGACTCAGATATAATTCTGCTCCTGTCCACCATAAACAATCTTTGTAGATTAAAAAAAAAGTATTCAAAATTGTTTCATGTTCAGTTTCTTCACCTGTAAGAACATTGCTAGTAATACTGCCACCATTTGGGCTGTATTCAGGGATTGTAATTAGCACAATCCTAGAAACTAATAAAGGCTCAAAATGTGTTAGTTACTAATTTTCATTATGAGAACCATGTACTTCTTAGATCCTCCGAAACATCACCATTTTCCACATTTTCATTTTGTATATGTTATCCATTTTTGTACACTGAATAATGGATAGTGGAGTGCTTCTATTAAGTCTTTCCAATTCTTCATCTTTTTAAAATCATATTTTAACTTTTTATTGAAATTTATATTTGAAGGGTGTGCACATTCTGAGTGATCATCCAATTTTCACAGTGAACAGAGCCATGTGAATGTCACCCATAGTAAGAAGCTGAATATTAATAGCATCTCATTTGATCCTTCCTACTACTTTCTCTCAAAGACTACCACACCTCTAACTTCTGTAATCATAGCTGAGGTGGGAAGTTATTGAATTTTGTATAAATGAATTTAAAGAGTATGCTGTTATTTGCATTTGGCCTCTTTCTCTGTATGGTATTGGGAAAAAAATTCTTTCCGGTTGTTGCACACAGTGGTAGTTTGTTAATTCTTTGGGTTATAATGCAGAGGTGAGTCAACTGTTGCCTATGGGTAGAATATGACCCAGTGCCTATTTTTCTAAATAGTTTTATTTAAACACTCACCCTCAGCAGTTCATTATTGATGAATTCATCATTCACACTGATGGCCCAAAGGATGCCTTAAAGATTGTTTACCATGCTGAAGCACATAGGCCCTCAGAGCCCACCTCAGCTTTGATTCTGCTCAATGCATGTATGTTACATTGTGACATCAGTAACTGAGGGGGGTGGGGATGGAAATATCCATGACCAGCATTCTCCATGTTACTGAAGTTACACTGTTACAGGTTCACACCAGTCATTTCTCTTTCTCATGTTAAGGAGATTGCTTTTGCTAAATACACAGAAATAGCTGTAGAACATCCAAACAATGAGAGGCATGGAAATTCAAATATTTCACTTCAAAAATCAATTAGATAGGGGAAAAGATAATAATTAAGGATACAAAGCACAGTGATTAGCTTGCCCTTCTTTCCTTAAAAGGACACAAGTCACAGTGAATGAGCCACCTGCCCTGTCCTTATAATGATGCAATCCCACTTAACCAGCAGCCACCCTGCTCTCCTTATAAGGTCACAAGTGTTATTAGGGTATAAAAAGAACTCAAAAAGCTAAACACCAAAAAAAAAAAAAACAAAAACAAAAACAAAAACAAATAACCCAATCAATTAATGAGTCAAGGAACTGATGATGTCCAATCAATTAACAAATACATGAAAGAATGTTTATCATCACTAGCAATTAGAGAAATACAAATTAAAACCACTCTTAAGATTTCATCTCACTCCAGTCAGAATGGCAGCTATTGTGCATACAAACAATAAGTGTTGGTGAAGATGTGAGAAAAAAGGTACACCCATACACTGCTGGTGGGACTGCAAATTGGTGCAGCCAATACAGAAAGTAGTATGGAGATTTCTTGGAAAATTGGGATTGGAACCACGATTTGATCCAGCTGTCCCTCTCTTTGGTCTATACCCCCAAAATGTAAAAACATCATACTTACAGGGACAAAGACACATCAATGTTTATAGCAGCACAATTCACAATAGCTAAACTGTGGAACCAACCTAGATGCCCTTCAATAGATGAATGGATTTAAAAAAGTGGCATATATACACAATGGAATATTACTCAGCAATAAAATAGAATAAAATCATGGCATTTGCAGGTAAATGGATGAAGTTAGAGAAGATAATGCTAAGTTAGCCAATCCCAAAAAACCATATGCAAAATGTTTTCTATAATATAAGGAGGCTGATTCATAGTGGAATAGGGAGCGGGACCATGGGAGACATGATGAACTCTAAATAGGGCAGAGGGTGTTGGTGTAAAGGTGAGGCGAGCGTCGAGGAAGAGACCACCAAGAGACTGTCTCATGCAACAGCAAAGGGTTTATTGGGAGTTCAGCATGCTGGGGCTCAGAGCTCACTTGAATAGAGCAAAGAGCCCTGAGAACCGCTTAAGCAGAGCTTATATAGTTTCCTTGGAGAGGGCAGGGAGGGAAGTTACATTCTGCAGTTTGGCAGTTGGGGACAGCACATTCTGGGAACAAGATTAGCAAACAGTTCTTAAGATTTCAATAGTGTTTTGTTAAGCATACAGAAAAACGGAGTGACAAGTACCTATTTTATTAACCTTTCATTGGAGGGGAAGGGAGAGGGTATGGGGTGATCATTGCTATCCAAAATACATGAAGGCAGGAATTGGCGTGAATATACTTTGTAAACAACATGAGATATGAAAAATTGTGCTCTATATATGTGATAAAAATTGTAAAGTGCTCTGCTGTCATAAATAAAAAAAATTTACATGAAAAATAAGGTCAAAAGTGCCATTGAATGAGCTGCCTGTCCGCTCTCCTTATAAGGACTCAAGTCATACAGAACTAAGAGCTTGACCTACTCCCTTATGACACCATCTTTGGTAATTACATCATAATTCAGTCATTTGTTATGGGGAGCCGTGATTGCAAGGTGTGGGATTAGAACCTAAGCAAATGCTTTGGAAGATATAATTTAACCCATAACACTCTCTAATCCTACTTTTCTCAGAATTTTTATCCATTGGTATTGACTGTGATATTTCTACATCAATCCATGCAATCATACAACTTTGTGGGCTTGTCGTGAAGTACCTATCCTTGGTGGGTATGGTCATATCCTTGATGGGTGTGGTCTTGTACATTCCTACTGCCCAATGACCCAATGATCTTTCACTTAGTCCACCTTTAGACTTCCTTGATCCATAGGTTACATAGAAGTGTGCTTATTTTCCAAAGTTTTGGAGATGTTCTTTCATTTTACTATTTTCTAGTTTGAGTCCTTTGTAATGAAAGAACACACCAAGTATAGTTTTAATTCTTTCCAATTGGATAACTTCCAATGAAGAAAGATTCTGAAAAAAAAAATCTGGAAAGTGAAAACTAAATAAACAAACTGGATTAATAATCCAGTGGAAAAAATGTTACCAATAGATTAGACCAGTGTGGTCTAAACAACAAAGTACATAATCTTGAAAATAGAGTCAAAATAAACAAAGATGCAAAGAGACCATTAACAGAATGTTCCAGAAATCAGAGACAGTTTGCAGGTAATAAATTTAAGAATCATTGTGGTTGAAGGCTCCTGAAATGTGAACTAAAGAAATGCACAATCTTCTCAATATTAGAAAACTTTCCAAATCTTAGGAAAAAGATGAAATCCACACTCAAGACGCATATAGAATTCCAAATAGGCATGAGCAAAAATCATTCTCTCCAAGACACATTATAATGAAAATGCCTAATACACAGAAGAAGCTTAGAGTAACAGCCACAGAAAAATAGAGCAGGTCACATTCAGAGGTAAACCCATTTGGATTTCAACTGATTTCTCAACATAAACCCTAAAAGTTGGGAGGGCATGAAAACATACATGCTAAGTCTTGGAAAAAAACAGCTTCCAAACAGGATTAGTATAACCAGCAAAATTATCCTTCACAATAAGCAGAAACCAAAATAATTTGTAACCATGTAGTCTGCACTGCCAAATGTCCTCGATGGAATAATTCATGCAGAGAAAATACATAAAAATGAAAGAGATGAATACAATAGAAGAGTCCATTAAAGGATAACCAAGTTTGAATTTAGCATTAGAAATAAATTGAAATGGCAGGAAATAAAAATCATATTGGCAGTTTGGGTTAAAAAAAACAATACAAAGCAACATGTTGAATACAAGACATTCAGCAACATGTTGCCTACAAGACACTAAGCAAAGTGTTCCTTACAAGACACTTACCTTAGAGACAGAGACATGAATGAAAATGGGAAAAGCAAGGAAGCAAGGGTAGCTCCTCTCCTGTCAAAGTAGACTTCAATTCAAAATTAATTAGAGGGAACAAAGAAGATCCCTTCATACTGACGAGGGGAAAATCCAGCAACAAGATATACTGATTATAAATATTTATGCTTCAAACAATGCTGCATACAGAAAGCAAACTCTTATCAATATAAAGAAGGAAATAGATCAAAATACAAAAAATACTGGGGGATTTAAACAAAGCTCACTAACCATAGATATGTCATCCAGACATAAACAAAGATTATTTAGAACTAAAAATATTTCAAAAACAATGAATCAAATGGATCTTAAAGACATCAATAAAATATTTCTTTCATTGACAAAGCAATTCACTTTTTAATCACATCTGTTTGAATATTCATATTTTAGGAGATGGAGCAAATGTTAGGAAACACAAATAAAGACAGCGTACTCCTTGCATAGATAATAATGGAAGAAATATAATAAAGGAATAATAAAGGAATTCCAGCACCTACAATTGAACATTAAATGCTACACATTTACAAGAGCAATGAATTGTAGAAAAGAAATCTTAGAAAGAAATCAGAATAGAGATATTACAAAATGCTACACATTTACAAGAGCAATGAATTGTAGAAAAGAAATCTTAGAAAGAAATCAGAATAGAGATATTACAAAAATCTATGTGACAGTGTGAAGGCAACTTATAATTTTTTAAGAAATATAGAAACCCACTGCTAAAAATTTAAGTTGTCTTCACACTGTCACATATTTTTGTTCACTTTTTTATATTTTTTTAAAAATTATAATATACCAAAAATACCATATACCAAAAATACCATATAGCTAACTAATGTTACAACTCAAGGTCATAGAGAAAAAAATAAAGCAAATATCAGTTGAAGACATGCAGAAATCAATAAATGTAACAAACCACATAATTAGAATTCAGGAC
This sequence comes from Callospermophilus lateralis, assembly GCF_048772815.1. Lineage (NCBI taxonomy): Eukaryota > Metazoa > Chordata > Mammalia > Rodentia > Sciuridae > Callospermophilus > Callospermophilus lateralis. The sequence continues at coordinate 79,024,632 of NC_135316.1, forward strand.
AAAAATCACAGGATTACATTGATAGATGCAGAAGATGCATTTGCCAAAGGTCACTACCCATTCATTTTTATAACAAGAGAAACTAAGGACAGAAGGAACTTCCCTCAACATCTTAAAGCCTATATATGACAAACCAAAGGCCAACATCATTCTGAATGGAGAAAAACTAAAAACATTTCTTCTAAAACCAGTAATAAGGAAAACATGTCCACTCTCCTCACTATGATTCAACATAGACCATTAACTGTATCCAAAGCAATCAGGCAAGAGAAAGAAATTACCAAAGTAGCAGGATAGAAGATCAACACATACAAAACAGTCAATTTCCTTTACTCCAATAATGAATCTGCTGCAGAGGAAATTAGGAAAATTCTATGTTCTATAACTTCAAAAAAAAAATTAGAAATAAATGTAACCAAGGAGGAGACAGACCTCTACACTGAAGTCTACACAAGAATGACAGAGTTTAACATAGTATACGTTTCTGACCACAAAGGGCAAGAGCCGGAAGCTGGTGTCAGAGCAGCTCCTGGTGCCAGACCAGTGGACATGTCAGAGAAAGAAGGTGCCCAAGCCATCAACTTTGACAAGCCTGACCATTTCTTATTTTTCATTTGTGTGCACTTAGCTTTACAAGACTATTAATAGAATCCAAAGGTAAGAATAAATCCATGTGGGTGCACCTTGCCTTAATGGATAATTGCATCCATAAGATGAACTGACCCTCCAGTCCTGAAATCCTGAGTACTCCCTGTCCCCTATCTTTAGCAACAGTCATGACAATTTTGAGGAGGCTGCATGGCAGGTGCTGAGGCACCCAGCCACTGCTGTACTGGCCAACTCTTCCCTACCTGCCCTACACACAGTATCATTATGATGCCCTGGAACACTGAGGACTTCCATGCCTTCTTGGAGGTATTCCTCCTGACCATGGTCACCAGCTAAAGGTCATGTCTACAGTGGCTCAATGGGAGAGACTCCATGGACACTGGGAGACTCCATGGACACGGGATCAACAGAAGCCAGCCTGTACTAGGTGAAAGCAAGTGAATGTTCTACACTGGCTCAAGACAAGTGAGTCCCCATCTATTCTAAGGGCAAGGGAGTCCAGTACACTGGAGAGGGAGGCACGGTGGTCCAGGCCTGGGAGATGATGGCTGGTGGGACCTGACCCACCCTGAGGACCCTCCTTTCTTTGAGTCAGAGCACTTTTCAATTTTGCAACACAAATTTTATTATACAATTTGTCCAAAATCAATGTTATCAAAAAACATGTCAGAGGAATGGGAGAAGGGAAAGGGGCAGGGCAGGGTGAAGTGTCCCAGGCAGAACAGTCTCTGGTGTCTTCCGCAGGTGGGGGCAGAGGAATCGCAGGCTGTCCACTGGTCCTGTCTGGCTCAGCTCTCCACTTTCTTGGAGCCACAGAAGGTCTACTGATCCGGCTCCGGCTCTGGCTCGCTTCTCCTGCGAACCCTTGGAAACACTCTATTGCGGGCACGTGGCATGCAACAGCACAGTCTTTGGACACAGTTAAGGATCCTCCTAGTCCAGCTCTTCCTGGGTTCTCGGGGTTCCTCTGGGGCTACATCTTGGGCCGAACTGCTGCGGACGGTCTCTACTAACCTGAGCAGGCGCTTCCAGCGGTTGGGCAAGTAGGACACCGAGTCAGACTGGGAGGCTTCGTCAGGAGGCGGGGCCTCAGCAGGCTGCAAGTCCAGAGGAAGAGCAGGCAGGCTGGCCCTTCTGATGCCCACCTGCCCTGGCTGTTTGGCTTCCTCAGGCAGCTGGTGCTTATGGGGCAAGGGCAAGGCTTGAAGGGCAGGCTCACTCGTGCTCCTCCTTGGGAGCACAGGGCCACGGGAAAGGCCCGCAGGACAAGAGGAAAGCCTAACCCTGCGAGGCACAGGCTTCCCTGGGTACATGCACTCTACCCGCTGGCTTTTCTGGTGCTGCAGAATCAAGTAGTTGGCCATCCTTGCATCAAACTTTCTCTTGGCCACAGACACCCAGGTTTGGTATGGATCGAGACCATTGTCAACCAGGAGCGCCATTATTTGGGGGTCTGGGTGTTTGGGAAGAGCCTCACTATGCTGTTGGGGTACACGCTCCCCACCCTGCTTCAGCCATGGGTGCCGAGAGATTTGCTTGACTGTGGGCCGCTTCGGGGGCTGCACAGTCAGTATGCTGTGGATGAGCCTTCGGGCTCTGACAGGCACTGAGTCAGGGACATCGTACCTTGCGTGAGTGATCCGCATCAGCAGGTCCTCATAGGACGTGGAGTCAAATGGGAGGCTCCGTGTCAGCATGAAATACAAGATGACCCCCAGGCTCCAGACGTCCACCGGGGGTCCCTCATACTCGTGCCGCAAGACACCTTCAGGGGCAAGGTATGGGAGTGTGCCCCAGATCCGCCTCAGCTTCTCCCCAGCCCTGAACCACGTGGCGGCACCAAAGTCGATCAGCTTGACGGTGCCTCTGGTATCCAGCATGATGTTCTCTGGCTTCAGGTCTCGGTGCACGATGCCCTGGTCATGGAGGTAGCCCACGGCACACACGATCTGCCTGAAAACCCTCCGGACCTCCTCCACCTGCATGCCACGTCTGATGTGCTCAAGCAGTTGTCCCCCACCTACGTGCTCCATCACCATGTAGACGGTGCTCTCGGTGCCAATCACGTGAAACAGCTGGACCACGTTGGGGTGCTCCAGACTCATCATTATCTGGGGTTCGTTGAAGGCTGGAATGTTCTGCACTTCCAGTGCCAGGGCTTTCACTGCCACCTGTGCCCCTGAGAGGCGATGGAGGGCTAGGCTCACCTGGCCATACCCACCACGCCCGATGACCTTCATGAACTCATAGTGCTCCATGAAGGCTGCCACACTGCAGGAACCTGGCACCTGCAGTGCTGCTACACTACTCTCACTACTCTCACTACTCGGGCTAAACATCCTAAGCAGGAACACCAACTAAGGATGCTAGCTTAAAAACAAAATAACAAGCCAAAACAACAAAGCAAAACCAAAAACCAAAAACAAAGCAAAATAACAAACCCAAATCAAAAAACCAAAAGCCAAACACCACAGCACCACCAACCACCAACCACCAACCACCAACCAGCGAATACCAACCACCAACCACCAAACGCACTAACTATCTGGGAGTCCGACAGGTCACCACCAAGAGCTTCCTGTACTTGTGGACAAAAACCCAGCCCTGGCCACTTTCTTATATACCCGCTGTTTGAAGCGTCCTCACAATGGCTCCTTGTGAGGAAAGAGCAAGAAAAGGACCAACCATGCCTGGTCTAAACCCTCAGTGGTCATCTCCCTTTGGGGCCTCCAGAACTGTTTCCATGTCACAACAAGAATACAAATGGACTCCAGACATACATATATATATATATTTGGTTCAGTTGGTTATGGAGACTGATATTTACTTGTTTACAAATTCAAAGGACTTGTCATTTCAATTCTAAACATTTCTAATAATTCTGGGCTTCTGAAGACCTTATCATGTCTACACTCAAGGTATTCAATTTCTTTTTCTTCCAAATCATTGGTGTCAAAATATAGTAGCACTTGGCTCCCATTATGATACTGAAACAACATGATCTGTTCCCTAAGCACAGTCTTAACACCTATGGGGCTAAGAGGGAGGAAGGCTTCATCCTAATTGCCCCATATAGTCCTGCTGGGGAATTCTCATTGGAAACTCAGGAATTCAAAAAAGAGTGGGTTGATATATTCAAAGTGATTAAAAACAAAATATGGGCGCCAAGAATCCTAAAACTGGCAAAAGTGTCCTTCCCACAGAGAGAAGAAATGGAGGTCTTCCCAGATGAAGGAGTCTCTTCCTGCTGCTATAACAAAATACCTTGCAATGGGTAATTAATTGGTAGTTTTTCACTTCTCCCAGTTCAAGGTCAGAACATTTTGTGGCCATATTCTCACATGATGAAAGGGGAAGAAGTTTTGAACTCAATCCCTCAAGAATTTATTTATTTATTTGGCTGAGGGGACATACTGGTGATTGATCCCAGGGTCTCAAACATATCAGTCAAATTCTCTAACACTGAGGTACATCCCCAGCCACTTATTTATTTATATATTTATTTTGAGTCAAAATTTTGCTAAGTTGCTCAGGCTGGGCTTGAATGTGTGATCGTTCAGCCTCAGTAAACAGAGTACATAGGCTTACAGTCTGTTATACTTTGGGCATAAGTCCCCCCACCCCCAAAATCCTATATTCATGCAGAAATAGTGATAAAATTATTGGAATGTGGAGCCTATAACCTAACTGGAGTTCAGGGTGTAACTGAGGGCAGGTGGGGTGCGGCTGGAGGAGCTAGGTCACTGTGGTCATGCCAGGAGAGCTCCTGCTTTTCTGTGATCTCTTCCCGTCTCTCTGCTTTCTCACTGCCATGAGAGGAACAGCTTTCCTCCACTGGGCCTTTCCCTCATAGTGTACTGACTCACCTTGGACCCAGAGAATTGGAGTTGGCCATCTATGGACTGAGCCCTTGGGATCATATGCCCATCCTCTAGTTTGTTTTTATCAGAGGCTTTGGTTAGAGTGAAATCTCACTGTTGAGAGTACATCTATTTTTAGTGTGGAAATATTTGAAGTATACAAATATGAAGGTTTGATTTTTTAAAAAAAGCTAACAGAATCAGACATTTGTGTAGTGAGAAGTGGGGACGTTCCTCTGTTCCTCTGAATAAACTGATTGTATGGGTCAAAAACCTTTTTCCCACAAAGACTTTGTAAGACTTTGTAATAGTGAGCTGGAAAAGCTTTAGATTATTGTAAGAAGAGTTGAACAGGGATTCTGGTGTTCAGATGACCAGAATACCAACAGATGCAGACCTGGCTCCTGAGCTTTCAGAAGGATATAAGGACCCTATCAGAAGTTGGACTACAGACTACTTGTGTTATAATCTGGCAGAACATTTGATTATTTATCTAATTTCTTTCTTCTTTAAAATCTCTACTCAAATGTTTTCTTCTGGAAAGCTCTACACAAGTGACCTTATTTAGTATTTCAGTAAACCCTATCCCATCCCATTATTCAATAATTTTCTACTTCATTCTACTTGTGCTGCTTCTTCCATGTATGTTGTCACATAAACGTAGTGGTCACATGGAAATATTGTCAAAATGCATGATATAATGTATCACTTTTATGTTAGTTCTTGCTCTTCCTCTTCTACTAGAATATAAACAAATCTCTGTTGTACAGCCCATTAGAGGCATCCAAGGAAAAAAATTGTTGAATGAGAGAAAGCATGAAAGATTAAACAGATGTTATACTCCAAGAAACAAAGTAAAAAGTATACAGACATACAAATGAACGATTTGAAACCTAAGTTATAAAGTTTTAACTTAGCCATGTTTTGATCCCCTTTTTCCATTCCAAGAAATAAGTGTTTGATTTTACACAGAATATGATTTTGTCATATGAAGGACATTACATTTTGAAAGGATGTTTATATAAAGGAACCAGAGATCTGATGCTTCATTCAAATTGATGGAGAAAAAAGAATAGCTTTAAAAAAATTTTACAAGAAAAATATCTTTTAAATAATCTCATAGAGTCCCTGAAAGTAAATGAACCAAATGCAAAGAGACAATATGCTGAGCAGAAAGCTATAGATAATGGAAAGATGAGGTATGGCAGTGGCAGTGAACGAAATAGACTTTAAGTGTTAAATTGGGCTTAAGAAGTGAGACTTACAAAATATAAACTAAAACAAATGAGGCAAATTACATATCAAGTAATTTTATCTTTCTTTATAGTACTTTTTATTGTTGTTTTTATTTGTTCTTTATGGATATACGTGATAGTAGAGTACTTTGATATATTATACATACACAGAATATAAGTTATTCTAGTTAGGATCCCATTCTTCAAGTTGTACATGATGTGAAGTGACACTGGTCATGTATTTATGTATGAACACAAGTAAGTTATGTCAATTTATTGTACTGTCTTTCCTATTCCTATCCCCAATCTTTTTCTTCCCTCCCATTTGTCTAATTAAATGAACTTCTATTCTTCCCCTACCCACCATCCCTTGTTGTGAGTTAGCATCCAAACATGAGAGAGAACATTTGGCTTTTGGCTTTTTGGGATAGGCTTATTTCACTTAGCTTGATATCTGCAGTTCCATCCATTTACTAGCAAATGCTATAATTTCATTCTGAACAGATGCTTCTCAGAAGAACATATACAATCAACAAATATATGAACAAATGTTCAACATCTCTAGTAATTAGAGAAATGCAAATCAAAACTACTCTAACATTTCATCTCACTCTGGTCAGAATGGCAGCTATCAAGAATACAAACAAAAATAAACGTTGAAAAGGATGTGGGGAAAAAGGCATACTAATAGATTGCTGTTGGGACTGAAAATTGTTGCAGCCAATCTGGAAAGCAGTGTGGAGATTCCTTGCAAAACTTGGAATTGAACCACCATTTGACCCAGCTATGCCACTCCTTGGTTTATAGCCAAAGGACTTAAAAACAGCATACTACAGGGAAACAGCCATATCAATGTTTATAACAGCACAATTCACAATAGCTAAATTGTGGAACCAACCCAGAGGCCCTTCAATAGATGTATGGATAGGGAAAATGTGGCATGTATACACAATGGAACATTACTCAGCATTAAAAGAGAATAAAATCATGGCATTTGCAAGTAAATGGATGGAGTTGGAGAATATAATGCTAAGGGAAGGAAGCCAATGCCAAAAAAAAAAAAAACACCAAAGGCCAAATGTTTTCTTTGATTTGAGGGTGCTGACTCAAAATGGTGATGGGTGGGGGAAGCATGGGAGGAATGGAGGAACTTTAGATAGGGCAAAGCGGAGCGGAAGGGGCTAAGGGGGTAGGAAAGACAGTGGAATGAGTTAGACATCTTTACCCTAACACAATAAAGACAATAATGGTGTGAAAATACTTTTGTACAAGTAGTGACTTGAAAACTTGTGCTGTATATGTGTAATATGAAATGAATTGCATTGTCTACCATCATGTATAACTAATAGTATTTTAATAAAGAAAAAACAGAGGAAAACATTTGGACATATCCATTTAATTGCACAGAATGGAAATTTTCGAAGGCTAAACTATAAAATATAAACTTTGAGCTTATAAGTGAAAAGAAAATCTAACAGAAATTGTGAGGGATCTTTATTCACAAGTAGTGAGTCGACAACTGTAGCAGGAAGGCAACCTGACAAGGAAGGGGTGCCGAGGATGGCTCCAGAGGCAGCCATGAAAGAAACTGTAGAGATTTTGAAAATGGAGTGAGTCAGTGTGAGGGAAACCATGTTAATCAGAGCAAGGGAATCCAGGGGCAAAAGGCTGCATGGGAAGCAAATCAGGAGGAAGAGTGCACTGTCCTCTTCCCCTCTAGGTGCTTTCCATGCTGAACTGCTGAACTTCTAGACCTTGTCCAGTAGAGGAGGCTTCCCCTAAATATAAGTTTGGGATAAGAGCTCTGATTAGAACACTGAAATATCTACACATTCCTGACCTTGAAAGGCCAATTATCTGTTAAATGATGGCTTAATTTTCATTTCCACTGATGTCATAAAGCACCATCTCTTGTGGCTGAATCAGCATCCCCAGTAACGGTTCTCCTAACCTGCCCTTAGTAGTCAGGTGTGGACCACCTCTCTGAAGAATTTAACTTAATTATTTGAACTAAGAGATTGGTTTAAAAACTTACACCATTTTCCAGAGAACCAAACTCTTAAAAGTCCAACAACTTATAGCATTCTAAACTATTATAGAGTTCATCCCTATGCATCTTTTCACCCTGTAAAGTATAAAAGTGTTTCTGGAATAGAATAAAGTTCTATTGGTTAGCACACACATATTTGGAAAAAATACCAAGGAGCAAACATTAAGAAATAGACTTGTCTTAGCAATTAAAACCTTTAAGAGGATATCAGAAATGAGAGCACCACACATAGGCATTTGTAGGTCAAGAGTCACCCTGTCTTGGGAATTTATGCAAACCTGAACTGTATGAAGGAAACAAGAAACACTTCATTTAACAATGACAACAACAAAAATGGACTGCCTTTGATTTAAGAAGATGATGAATTTTAGGTGTAGATCCAAAGGAACACTTGAAATTCAGTCATATTATTTGTATCATTTATCTGTTGTAGAGAAAGATCAAGGTTCTAGCTGCCTATGGGAACAAAGATAAAGAGCACAACTAAACTGGCATTTGTTTTCATAAACTACAGCAACTGCCAAGACTTCTGCCACCTACTTTCAGTGATCACAGTTTAGCGGGCATTGGGCACCAAGTGTCATTGTCAGCTCTTCACTTGTTCACTCAGTTGTTGTTTTGAATTCTCTACTGTGGTCTGACAGGCAGATGAATAAAATGGAGGGGAAAAATAAGAATAACAACTTATTATTTAAGAAACTACAAACTCCAAAACCAGCAGAAAGTCCCTGCATCTGCAAAATGTCGACTTCAAGGATTTAGGGTGATGGAGATATTCAGCTCTAAAGACAGAGGGACAGATGGAAAATAGATTAGACAGAAATATATGATTATCACAATAGCTAAAATATGGAAGCACCTAGATGCCCTTCAATAGATGGATGGATAAAAAATATGGCATACATACACAATGGAATATTACTCAGCAATAAAAAGAATAAAGTCATCACCAGAATTTATACTAACCAGCTCAGACTTTAAAAACAAAATGTCTTTGCAATTTGCTTGCTTAGTTTTTAGTAAAACAAGCTGCCAAAAGTCAACATGGAAGCTTTCTTCTTCTCAAATCAGAAACAGAAACACCTTGTTTCGGACAATTCACGTGGCAGAAGCATTTATTTGCCTTATAAAAGGGTTTTGTGTCTCCTAGAGAGTCAAACTTGGGGTAGTCAAACTTGGAGCTGAGTGCATTCGGAAAGGGAAAGATCACAATATCCAGTGCCTTTCACCCCATGTTTGCAAACTTAGAGAAACAGTGGGAATGAACTGATACAGTCACAGCAAAGTTTCTAGCATGGAAAGACTCCGAAAAGGAATGAATTCACCCCAACAGTAGAAAACACCTGGCCTTGTGATCTGGGTCTAACATAAACCATATCAGGAGGGCTTGTCTTGACCCAGGCCTGAAACCAAATTTGCAGCCTTCTGCAGCTCCATCTGCCTGGCATGTGGCAGTACTTTGGGAAATGAGATCCAATAAATAAGCCAAAATCTTGGATCTCAGCAGGATCCAAAATAATCTCTGCATCACCTGAACTGGGCAAGTATTGTTAAGTTATAGAGGATTGATGTTTAAAATTATTGTTGTGACAACATGATTAAAAAATGCCAGTGGTTCTGAAGAAACATTCCAGTTCTCTTGCTTCACTTTGCTATTGGAAACATGACTGGAAGCCCTCAATTAAGAGCAAGTAAGTGCATATCATGTCTGGACAACTCAAGGTAGAAAAGGGAGGTGGTTCAGAAAGTTTGAGCTCTCTCATTTAGGAAAAAAAATTGGCTGATGAATTGCATAACTAATGAACAAATGAAAAAAGTGCAATTGTATTTACCTACTGGATTGATTAGTGAGTACCAATGCACACACTCCTACCATTAGTCAGGATTTGAGGAAGTATTCTCCTGATGCTTTGTTGTCCATTTTAAAATCGGATCTCTCAATTATATTGATGAAATAGGATATCCAGTCCTCCTGCATAAATGTAAATGAATCAAATTTCTATATACTTAGTATATATCATAGAGCTAAAGACATAGAGATCCAAAGGGAAATTGGACATTAATAATTTTAAAGATCAATATAATTATTCAATCAATACATGGAAAATGTTCTTACCAAGTTAGGAAGCAAAGGACTTTAAAAAATATCGGGGTACTGTGTTACTCAGCTTTCCCTCATTATAACAGTAGGGAGCGGGAGCATGGGAGACATGATGAACTCTAGATAGGGCAGAGGGTGTTGGAGGGGAAGGGAGGGGGTATGAGGTAATCATAAGGTAATTAATGATGGTGGAATGTGGTAAGCATTACTATCCAAAATCAAGGAAGGCAGGAATTGGTGTGAATATACTTTGTAAACAAGGATATATATGAAAAATTGTGCTCTATATATGTAATAAAAATTGTAATGCGCTCTGCTGTCATAAATAAAATTTACATAAAAAATATGGTCAAAAGTGCCATTGAATGAGCAGCCTGCCCACTCTCCGACTCTGTCATACAAAACCAAGAGCTTGACCTACTCTCTTATGACACCATCTTTGTGGTAGTTACATCATAATTCAGTCATTTGTTAGGGGGAGCCCTGATTGCTAGGTGGGGGATTACAACCTAAACAATTGCTTTGGAAGATATGATTTAAACCATAACACTCTCTAATCCTACTTTTCTCAGAAATTTTGTCATGTGATATTTCTACATCAATCCTTGCAATCATACAACTTTGTAGGCTTGTCATGAAGTACATATCCTTGATGGGTATGGTCTTGTAAATTCCTCCTGCCTAATGACCCAATGATCTTTCCCTTAGTCCACCTTTCGAGTTCCTTGATCCATAGGTTACATAGAAGTGTGCTTATTTTCCAAAGTTTTACTCTTTTCTAGTTTCAGTCCTTTGTGATGAAAGAACACACCAAGTATAGTAAGTAAGAATTCAGTGGGAAAATGTTGCCAATAGATTAGACCACTTTGACCACTTTGAAAATAGATTTTCAGTGTGGTCTAAACAACAAAGTACATCATTTTGAAAATAGAGTCAAAATAAAGATGCAAAAAGACCATTAGCAGAATGTAACAAATTTAAGAATCATTGTGGTTGAAGACTCCTGAAATGTGAACTAAAGAAATATATCATCTTCTCAATGAATATGAGAAAAATTTCTAAATCTTAGGAATAAGATGAAATCCACACTCAAGACACATATAGAATTCCAAATAGGCGCCAGCAAAAATCATTCTCTCCAAGACACATTATAATGAAAATGCCTAATACACAGAAGAAGCTTAGAGTGTTAAAAGCCACAAGAAAAATACAGCAGGTCACATTCAGAGGTAAACCCATTTGGATTTCAACTGATATCTCAACATAGACCCTAAAAGCTAGGAGGGCATGGAAAGATAAATGCCAAGTCTTGGAAAAAAAAACCGATTCCAAACAGGATTAGTATAACCAGTAAAATTATCCTTCCCAATAAGCAGAAACAAAAATAATTTGTAACCATGTAGTCTGCACTGCCAAATGTCCTTGATGGAGTATTTCATGCAGAGAAAATACATAAAAATAAAAGAGATGAATACAATAGAATAATCCCATTAAAGGATAACCAAGTTTGAATTTAGCATTAGAAATAAATTGAAATGGCAGGAAATAAAAATCATCTTTCTATAATAATAATGAAAGCAAAAATCATATTGGCAGTTTGGATTAAAAAAACAAGTATCAACATGTTGCCTACAAGACACCTTAGAGACAGAGATATGCATGAAAATGGGAAAAGCAAGGAAGCAGGGGTAGCTCCTCTCATGTCAAAGTAGACTTCAAGTCAAAATTTGAGGAGACAAAGAAGATTTCTTCAAACTGACGAGGGGAAAATCCAGCAACAAGATATACTGATTATAAATATTTATGCTCCAAACAACTGTGCTTATGCATACAGAAAGCAAACTCTTCTCAATATAAAGAAGGAAATAGATCAAAATACAAAAAATACTGGGGGATTTAAACAAAGCTCTCTAACCATTAGATAAGACATAAAGATTATTTAGAACTAAAAATATTTCAAAAACAATGAATCAAATGGATGTCTTTATCAATAAAATATTTCATTCATTGACAAAGCAATTCACTTTTTAATCACATCTGTTTGACTATTCATATTTTAGGAGATGGAGCAAATGTTAGGAAACACAAATAAAGACAGAGTTATCCTTGCATAGATAATAATGGATGAAATATAATAAAGGAATAATAAAGGAATTCCAGCACCTACAATTGAACATTAAATGCTACACATTTACAAGAGAAATGAATTGTAGAAAAGAAACCTTAGAAAGAAATCAGAATAGAGATATAACAAAAATCTATGTGACAGAGTGAAGACAACTTATATTTTTTTAAAATTATAGAAACCCATTGTTAAAAATTTAATTTCTCTTCACAGTCATAGATTTTTGTTAACTTTTTTATAAAAATTTATAATATACCCACAATACCATAGAGTTAACTAATGTTACACCTCAAGGTCATAGAGAAAATAATCCAATAATGTTACACCTCAAGGTCATAGAGAAAAAAAATAATCCAAATATCAGTTGAAGACATGCAGAAATCAATGTAACAAACCACATAATTAGAATTCAGGACAAGAATCATAGGATTACATTGATAGATGCAGAAGATGCATTTGTCAAAGGCCACTACCCATTCATTTTTATAACAAGAGAAATTAAGGACAGAAGGAACTTCCCTCAACATCTTAAAGCCTATATATAACAAACCAAAGGCCAACATTATTCTGAATGGAGAAAAACTGAAAACATTTACTCTAAAACCAGGAATAAGGAAAACATGTCCATTCTCCCCTCCCCACTATGATTCAATAGAGACCATTAACTGTATCCAAAGCAATTAGGTAAGACAAAGACATTACCAAAGTAGCTACCAAAGTAGCAGGATAGAAGATCAACACATATAACAGTCAATTTCCTTTACTCCAATAATGAATCTGCTGCAAAAATGTTCCATAACTTCAAAAAATTAGAAAAATTAGAAATAAATGTAACCAAGGAGGTGACAGACCTCTTGGTTACAGACCTCTACACAAGGATGACAGTTTAACATAGCAAAAATTTCTGACCCCAAAGGGCAAGAGCCGGAAGCTGGTGTCAGTGTAGCTCCTGGTGCCAGCCCAGTGCACATGTGAGAGAAACCATGTGCCCAAGCTGTCACCTTGGACAAGCCTAGTAATAGAATCCAAAGGTAAGAGAAAATCCATGTGGGTGCACCTTGCCTTAATGGATAATTGCATCCATAAGATGAACTGACCCTCCAGTCCTGAAATCCGGAGTACTCCGTGTCCCTTATCTTTAGCAACAGTCATGACAATTTTGAGTGAGGCGGCTGCATGGCAGGTGCTGAGGCACCCAGCCACTGCTGTACTGGCCAACTCTTCCCTACCTGCCCTACACACAGTATCATTATGATGCCCTGGAACACTGAGGTCTTCCATGCCTTCTTGGAGGTATTCCTCCTGACCATGGTCACCAGCTAAAGGTCATGTCTACAGTGGCTCAATGGGAGAGACTCCATGGACACTGGGAGACTCCATGGACACGGGATCAACAGAAGCCAGCCTGTACTAGGTGAAAGCAAGTGAATGTTCTACACTGGCTCAAGACAAGTGAGTCGCCATCTATTCTAAGGGCAAGGCAGTCCAGTACACTGGAGAGGGAGGCACGGTGGTCCAGGCCTGGGAGATGATGGCTGGTGGGACCTGACCCACCCTGAGGACCCTCCTTTCTTTGAGTCAGAGCACTTTTCAATTTTGCAACACAAATTTTATTATACAATTTGTCCAAAATCAATGTTATCAAAAAACATGTCAGAGGAATGGGAGAAGGGAAAGGGGCAGGGCAGGGTGAAGTGTCCCAGGCAGAACAGTCTCTGGTGTCTTCTGCAGGTGGGGGCAGAGGAATCGCAGGCTGTCCACTGGTCCTGTCTGGCTCAGCTCTCCACTTTCTTGGAGCCACAGAAGGTCTACTGATCCGGCTCCGGCTCCGGCTCGCTTCTCCTGCGAACCCTTGGAAACACTCTATTGCGGGCACGTGGCATGCAACAGCACAGTCTTTGGACACAGTTAAGGATCCTCCTAGTCCAGCTCTTCCTGGGTTCTCGGGGTTCCTCTGGGGCTACATCTTGGGCCGAACTGCTGCGGACGGTCTCTACTAACCTGAGCAGGCGCTTCCAGCGGTTGGGCAAGTAGGACACCGAGTCAGACTGGGAGGCTTCGTCAGGAGGCGGGGCCTCAGCAGGCTGCAAGTCCAGAGGAAGAGCAGGCAGGCTGGCCCTTCTGATGCCCACCTGCCCTGGCTGTTTGGCTTCCTCGGGCAGCTGGTGCTTATGGGGCAAGGGCAAGGCTTGAAGGGCAGGCTCACTCGTGCTCCTCCTTGGGAGCACAGGGCCACGGGAAAGGCCCGCAGGACAAGAGGAAAGCCTAACCCTGCGAGGCACAGGCTTCCCTGGGTACATGCACTCTACCCGCTGGCTTTTCTGGTGCTGCAGAATCAAGTAGTTGGCCATCCTTGCATCAAACTTTCTCTTGGCCACAGACACCCAGGTTTGGTATGGATCGAGACCATTGTCAACCAGGAGCGCCATTATTTGGGGGTCTGGGTGTTTGGGAAGAGCCTCACTATGCTGTTGGGGTACACGCTCCCCACCCTGCTTCAGCCATGGGTGCCGAGAGATTTGCTTGACTGTGGGCCGCTTCGGGGGCTGCACAGTCAGTATGCTGTGGATGAGCCTTCGGGCTCTGACAGGCACTGAGTCAGGGACATCGTACCTTGCGTGAGTGATCCGCATCAGCAGGTCCTCATAGGACGTGGAGTCAAATGGGAGGCTCCGTGTCAGCATGAAATACAAGATGACCCCCAGGCTCCAGACGTCCACCGGGGGTCCCTCATACTCGTGCCGCAAGACACCTTCAGGGGCAAGGTATGGGAGTGTGCCCCAGATCCGCCTCAGCTTCTCCCCAGCCCTGAACCACGTGGCGGCACCAAAGTCGATCAGCTTGACGGTGCCTCTGGTATCCAGCATGATGTTCTCTGGCTTCAGGTCTCGGTGCACGATGCCCTGGTCATGGAGGTAGCCCACGGCACACACGATCTGCCTGAAAACCCTCCGGACCTCCTCCACCTGCATGCCACGTCTGATGTGCTCAAGCAGTTGTCCCCCACCTACGTGCTCCATCACCATGTAGACGGTGCTCTCGGTGCCAATCACGTGAAACAGCTGGACCACGTTGGGGTGCTCCAGACTCATCATTATCTGGGGTTCGTTGAAGGCTGGAATGTTCTGCACTTCCAGTGCCAGGGCTTTCACTGCCACCTGTGCCCCTGAGAGGCGATGGAGGGCTAGGCTCACCTGGCCATACCCACCACGCCCGATGACCTTCATGAACTCATAGTGCTCCATGAAGGCTGCCACACTGCAGGAACCTGGCACCTGCAGTGCTGCTACACTACTCTCACTACTCTCACTACTCGGGCTAAACATCCTAAGCAGGAACACCAACTAAGGATGCTAGCTTAAAAACAAAATAACAAGCCAAAACAACAAAGCAAAACCAAAAACCAAAAACAAAGCAAAATAACAAACCCAAATCAAAAAACCAAAAGCCAAACACCACAGCACCACCAACCACCAACCACCAACCACCAACCAGCGAATACCAACCACCAACCACCAAACGCACTAACTATCTGGGAGTCCGACAGGTCACCACCAAGAGCTTCCTGTACTTGTGGACAAAAACCCAGCCCTGGCCACTTTCTTATATACCCGCTGTTTGAAGCGTCCTCACAATGGCTCCTTGTGAGGAAAGAGCAAGAAAAGGACCAACCATGCCTGGTCTAAACCCTCAGTGGTCATCTCCCTTTGGGGCCTCCAGAACTGTTTCCATGTCACAACAAGAATACAAATGGACTCCAGACATACATATATATATATATTTGGTTCAGTTGGTTATGGAGACTGATATTTACTTGTTTACAAATTCAAAGGACTTGTCATTTCAATTCTAAACATTTCTAATAATTCTGGGCTTCTGAAGACCTTATCATATCTACACTCAAGGTATTCAATTTCTTTTTCTTCCAAATCATTGGTGTCAAAATATAATAGCACTTGGCTCCCATTATGATACTGAAACAACATGATCTGTTCCCTAAGCACAGTCTTAACACCTATGGGGCTAAGAGGGAGGAAGGCTTTATCCTAATTGCCCCATATAGTCCTGCTGGGGAATTCTCATTGGAAACTTTGGAATTCAAAAAAGAGTTGGTTGATATTTTCAGAGTGATAAAAAACAAAATATGGACGCCAAGAATCCTAAAACTGGCAAAAGTGTCCTTCCCACAGAGAGAAGAAATGGAGGTCTTCCCAGATGAAGGAGTCTCTTCCTGCTACTGTAATCAAATACCTTGGAATGGGTAATTAATTGGTAGTATTTCACTTTTCCCAGTTCCAGGTCAGAACATTTTGTGGCCATATCCTCACATGATGAAAGGGGAAGAAGTTTTGAACTCAATCCCTCAAGCATTTATTAATTTATTTGGCTGAGAGGACATACTGGTGATTGATCCCAGGGTCTCAAACATATCAGTCAAATTCTCTAACACTGAGGTACATCCCCAGCCACTTATTTATTTATATATTTATTTTGAGACAAAATTTTGCTAAGTTGCTCAGGCTGGGCTTGAATGTGTGATCGTTCAGCCTCAGTAAACAGAGTACATAGGCTTACAGTCTGTTATACTTTGGGCATAAGTCCCCCCACCCCCACACTCCTATATTCATGCAGAAATAGTGATAAAATTATTGGAATGTGGAGCCTATAACCTAACTGGAGTGTCCAAGTTTCAGTTCAGGGTGTAACTGCGGGCAGGTGGGTTGCAGCTGGAGGAGCTAGGTCACTGTGGTCATGCCAGGAGAGCTCCTGCTTTTCTGTGATCCCTTCCTGTCTCTCTGCTTTCTCACTGCCATGAGAGGAACAGCTTTCCTCCACTGGGCCTTTCCCTCATAGTGTACTGACTCACCTTGGACCCAGAGAATTGGAGTTGGCCATCTGTGGACTGAGCCCTTGGGATCATATGCCCATCCTCTAGTTGTTTTTTATCAGAGGCTTTGGTTAGAGTGAAATCTCACTGTTGAGAGTACATCTATTTTTAGTGTGGAAATATTTGAAGTATACAAATATGAAGGTTTGATTTTTTAAAAAAAGCTAACAGAATAGACATTTGTGTAGTGAGAAGTGGGGACGTTCCTCTGTTCCTCTGAATAAACTGATTGTATGGGTCAAAAACCTTTGGCCCACAAAGACTTTGTAAGGCTTTGTAATAGTGAGCTGGAAAAGCTTTAGATTATTGTAAGAAGAGTTGAACAGGTATTCTGGTGTTCAGATGACCAGAATGCCAACAGATATGCAGACCTGGCTCCTGAGCTTTCAGAAGGAAATAAGGACCCTATCAGAAGTTGGACTACAGACTACTTGTGTTATAATCTGGCAGAACATTTGATTATTTATCTAATTTCTTTCTTCCTTAAAATCTCAAATGTTTTCTTCTGGAAAGCTCTACACAAGTGACCTTATTTAGTATTTCAGTAAACCCTATCCCATCCCATTATTCAATCATTTTCTACTTCATTCTACTTGTGCTGCTTCTTCCATGTATGTTGTCACATAAACGTAGTGGTCACATGGAAATATTGTCAAAATGCATGATATAATGTATCACTTTTAAGTTAGTTCTTGCTCTTCCTCTTCCACTAGAATATAAACAAATCTTTATTGTACAGCCCTTTAGAGGCATCCAAGAAAAAAAATTGTTGAATGAGTGAATGAATGAAAGTTTAAACAGATGTTATACTCCAAGAAACAAAGTAAAAAGTATACAGACATACAAATGAACGATTTGAAACCTAAGTTACAAAGTTTTAACTTAGCCATGTTTTATCCCCCTTTTTCCATTCCAAGAAATAAGTGTTTGATTTTACACAGAATATGATTTTGTCATATGAAGGACATTACATTTTGAAAGGATGTTTATATAAAGGAACCAGAGATCCGATGCATCATTCAAATTGATGGAGAAAAAAGAATAGCTTTAAAAAAATTTTAGAAGAAAAATATCTTATAAATCATCTCATAGACTCCCTGAAAGTAAATGAACTAAATGCAAAGAGACAATATCCTGAGCAGAAAGCTATAGATAATGGAAAGATGAGGTATGGCAGTGGCAGTGAACAAATTAGACTTTAAGTGTTAAATTGGGCTTAAGAAGTGAGACTTACAAAATATAAACTAAAACAAATGAGGCAAAATATACATCAAGTAATTGTATCTTTTTTATAATATTTTTAATGTTTTTATTTGTTCTTTATAGATATAGGTGATGGTCGAGTACACTTTGATATATTATACATGCACAGAATATAAGTTATTCTAGTTAGGATCCCATTCTTGCAGTTGTACATGATGTGAAGTGACACTGGTCATGTATTTATGTATGAACATAAGTAAGTTATGTGAATTCATTGTACTGTCTTTCCTAGTCCTATCCCCATTCCTTTTCTTCCCTCCCCTTTGTCTAATTCAATAAACTTCTACCCACCATCCCTTGTTGTGAGTTAGCATCCAAACATTAGAGAGAACTTTTGGCCTTTGGCTTTTGGCGATTACCTTATTTCACTTAGCTTGATATCTTCAGTTCCATCCATTTACTAGCAAATGCTATAATTTCATTCTTCTTTATGGCTGAATATTATTTCATTTTTTTATTAATACCACATTTTCTTTAGCCATTCATCTGTTGAAGAGCACCTAGCTGGGCTCCATAGCATGTTTATTGTTAGGTGAGCTCCATAAAGATTGATGTGGCTGCTTCCCTATGGTATGCTGACTTTAAGTCATCTTAGTATGTACTGAGTAGTGGGATAACTGGGTCAAATGGTGGTTCCATTTCAAGATTTCTCAGGAATCTCCATTTTGCTTTTTCTAATGGTTACCCCAATTTGCAGTCCCAGCAGCAATGTATAAATAAAACTTTTTTTCTTATCCTCTCCCACATTTATTGTTACTTGTATTCTTGATCATTGCCATTCTGACTGGAGTGAGATGGAATCTCCATGTGGTTTTGATTTGCATATCCCTAATGGCTAGAGATGCTGAATATTTTTTTCATATATTTCTTCACCAATCATTCCTTCAGTGAAGTGCTTGTTCAGTTCCTTTGCTCATTTATTCATTGGGTGATTGTTTTCTTGGTGTTACGTTTTTTTTTTTTTTTTTTAATTCTTTGTATATTCTGAAGATTAGTGTTCTATGTGAGGTGCAGGTTGCAAAGATTTTCTTTCATTCTGTAGGCTTTCTGTTCATGTTCTTGATGGTTTCCTTTGAGGTGAAGAAACTTTTTAGTTTGATATTATCCCATTTATTTTTTCTAATATCATTTTTAGTAAGAAAATTCCCAATTAGAAGAAATACAAATGTCAGATATAAGATTATCTTTTAATGCTTGGAATATGTTGTTCCAGGATCTCCTGGCTTTGAGAGTCTGTGTTGAAAAATCTGCTGAGATCTGAATTGGTCTTTCCTTATAGGTTATCTGATTTTTCTCTCTTGTGGCCTTTAAAATTATATCCTCAATCTGTATGCTAGGCTTGTTCATTTTAATGTGACTTGGTGTAGATTTGTTGTAATTTTGTACCTTTGGTGTCCTATAGGCTCTTTTTTTATTATGCTTACATCTTTTTAAAATACCTTTATTTTATTTATTTTTATGTGGTGGTGAGGATCAAACCCAGGGCCTCACACATGCTAGATGAGCACTCTACCACTGATTCACAACCATGACTCCTTCTACAGGCCTCTTGTATTTGATTCTCCAATTCTTTCTTCATGCTTGGGAAATTTTCTCATATTATTTCTTTGAAGAGATTGTGCATTCCCTTGGTTTGAATCTCTGAACCTTCCTCTAACCCAATAAATCTTAAATTTGGTCTTTGGATGGTATTCTATAATTCTTGGATATTCTGTTCATGGTTTCTTACCATCTTCACTGTGAGATCAACTGTATTTTCAAGTTTGTATATTTTGTCTTTATTGTCTCAGGTCCTGTCTTCCATAGGATCTAGTGTGTTGGTGATGCTATCTATTGAGTTTTTTAATTGGCTTATTGTTTCTTTCATTTCAGTAATTTCTGTTTGTTTGTTTGCTTTCAATATCTCTATCCTTTTCTGAAATAAATCCATTGCAACTTGCATTTGCTCATTTATCTCTTTGTTGTTATGATCAATGGTCGCCTGTATTTGTTCTCTTATCTCTTTGTTGGAGTAACCAATTTTTGCCTGCCTGCATATGCTCTCTTACATCATTCTTTAATTTTTAAATCATTTTATTCATGTATATTCTAAACTGCTTCTCTGACATTTCAACTACCATACTACTTATGGATCCTATTGTTTGTAGCATCTTGGTTTGTTTGGAGTACCTTCCTCCCTTGGTTTTTCTTGATGTCAATGTGTCTAATTCTCTTCCAGTGTAGACCCAAGGTATTACAGCTTCTGCCCTATTGTCTTACAGTTTCCCTACAGGTTACCAATACCTCCTACTTAAGGGAAAGATCAATATTACAGCACTCATTGTACGCCTTATATCAGCTTTTATATTTACATTTGCAGTTCTTTCACCAAAATCAGAAATGATGAGTTCGGTAATCTTCTATCATATAGTCAATTAGTTTGCATAATGATTTACAGTTTTTGATGGTGGAAGGGGGACTGGAGGGTTGGCTGAGATATTTATCAAGTAGGATGTGAGAACATGGAGGTATTAGATTATATGACTAGTGAGAGGGGAATCATTCTTGTTGGCTGTTAGTAGTAGAAACAAAAGATAGGCAAGCCCATGCAAGACTCCCTGTTACCTCAGCAATTGGATAACTGTTAGAATCTCTAGTAGAGAATCTCATAGGCACGGTGCAGCCAGGGCCTCAGAGACCTTGGTGATGTCTTATCAGTTCTGTTGTCCTTTGATAGAAGCAGCAATATCCCAGTTTCTTGTTGGAAGCATCCTAAAGCCTATATGCACCCATCAGATAGAACACTAATCTCTATAATATATAAAGCACTCAAATACCTTAAGACCAAAAGACAAATAATCCAATCACTAAGTGGGCCAAGGAACTGAACAGAAGCTTCTCAGAAGAACATATACAGTCAACAAATATATGAACAAATGTGCAACATCTCTAGTAATTAGAGAAATGCAAATCAAAACTACTCTAACATTTCATCTCTCTCCAGTCAGAATGGCAGCTATGAAGAATACAAACAAAAATAAATGTTGAAAAGGATGTGGGGAAAAGGGCACACTAATACATTGCTGGTGGGACTGCAAATTGTTGCAGCCAATCTGGAAAACAGTGTGGAGATTCCTTGCAAAACTTGGAATGGAACCACCATTTGACCTAGCTATGCCACTCCTTGGTTTATAGCCAAAGGACTTAAAAACAGCATACTACAGGGACACAGCCATCTCAATGTTTATTACAGCACAATTCACAATAGCTAAATTGTGGAACCAACCCAGAGGCCATTCAGTACATGAATGGAAGGGGAAACTTTGGTGTATATAATACAATGGAACATTACTCAGCATTAAAACAGAATAAAATCATGGCATTTGCAAGTAAATGGATGGAGTAGGAGAATATAATGCTAAGGGAAGGAAGCCATGCCAAAAAAAAAAACCAAAGGCCAAATGTTTTCTTTGATTTGAGGGTGCTGACTCAAAATGGTGATGGGTGGGGGGAGCATGGGAGGAATGGAGGAACTTTAGATAGGGCAAAGGGGAGGGGGAGGGGGTAAGGGGGTAGGAAAGACAGTGGAATGAGTTAGACATCATTACCCTAACACAATAAAGACAACAATGGTGTGAAAATACTTTTTGTACAAGTAGTGACTTGAAAACTTGTGCTGTATATGTGTAATATGAAATGAATTGCATTGTCTACCATCATGTATAACTAATAATATTTTAATAAAGAAAAAAAACAGAGGGAAAACATTTGCACATATCCATTTAATTACACAGAATGGAAAGTTTCAAAGGCTAAACTATAAAATATAAACTTTGAGCTTATAAGTGAAAAGAAAATCTAACATTAGTAATTGTAAGGGATCTTTATTCACAAGTAGTGAGTCGACAACTGTAGCAGGAAGGCAACCAGACAAGGAAGGGGTGCCGAGGATGGCTCCAGAGGCAGCCATGAAAGAAACTGTAGAGATTTTGAAAATGGAGTGAGTCAGTGTGAGGGAAACCATGTTAATCAGAGCAAGGGAATCCAGGGGCAAAAGGCTGCATGGTAAGCAAATCAGGAGGAAGAGTGCACTGTCCTCTTCCCCTCTAGGTGCTTTCCATGCTGAACTGCTGAACTTCGAGACCTTGTCCAGTAGAGGAGGCGTCCCCTAAATATAAGTTTGGGATAAGAGCTCTGATTAGAACATTGAAATGCCTACACATTCCTGACCTTGAAAGGCCAATTATCTGTTAAATGATGGCTTAATTTTCATTTCCACTGATGTCATAAAGCACCATCTCTGGTGGCTGAATCTGCATCCCCAGCTGTAAGGGTCCAGCGAAACGTCGGAGGGAGAGACCACAAGAGACCGGCTCCATGCAATTGGCAGAAGGGGTTTTATTGATTCAGCATGCTGAGGCTCCAGGCTCACTCAGGAAGATAGAGCAGCCCAGAGCCCAGAGCAGAGGTCAGGCAGAGCTTAAGTACACTTTTTGGGGAAGGGGGGGGAATATTTAAATTGATTGATTCTGGGCCCGTGGTGCCTAGTGCCAGGCGACTCAAAGTCCCAAGTTATCAGACCACCAGAGGAGTCAATGAGAATGTTTACTGGGGCAGCTCCAGTATTGTCCTAACAGCTACAGAGATCAAAGGCTCCGGGGTATTTAACATATCAATGGTCTCTTACTTTACAACCCAAGCCTTGCAGTTACAGACTTCACAATGTCCGGTCTTTTACACTTTAACTCTGGCTCTGCGGCTTAGAATCAGCTTAGAAATTTTACCTTTACATTCCCCACTCCTTTTTCTGACTACTTTTAATCTTAAAAGTACTGAATCATAATTATTGAAGGGTCTCATATTACATGAATTGTTTCGTGTTCCCTGGAATCATTTTTAGTATGGCCTCCATTTTAGATCCCACTTGATATTAGACCGAATTTAATTACACTGACTACCTAACTTTAAATCTGACTTTGTTTTTCCCCCTTTAATTTGGGAACTCCTTACTGCTGTAAGGAAGGGGGGCTAAGATGATCTTTCTGGCTTTTTTAGGCTGAAAAGGGACGGTGTGGGGCAAGGAGTTTGGAGTCCCCCTCTAAAAAATTGGGTCTATCAAGTGGTCCATGATAAAAGTCCAATTGAGAAGTAACAGACTGGAGGGCCATTTGAATGATGGGTGGTAGCAGCTTCTCAGATCTGCTAGTGCCATTTGCGCTAGGATGGGTCCAGGCCTCGCTTGACCATATGGCTTCCCTTGGAAGCATCAGGGATGTCTTCCCTTTTCTGATGACCCTCCTCTTCACAGCAAATGCACCGATTGGCTTTCTGTCTTCCACTGGTCTCATTAATCTCCCTGTTCAGGAGGTTATGTGGCCCAGAGTTGCAAAGCTCTTTGGAGAAGTCCCCCTATTCCCTGATTCAGACTGACTCAGAGGGCAAGAGCCAAATTTTTAATTTTAAAACTTGATCTTAAACATCCAGCAAATAAGTTTTAACAGCCTTATATTAAAAGTACTGGGCTTTAATGTCTATCTCTCTATCCTGTAGGTGGTAACTCCTTATCTTAAGTTGAACCAGGTTGTAAGTTCTTAAAGCAGTATCTCCTTAAAACATTAACAGGCAATCCTTAGACCATCTAAGAGCAAACCAGAAAACAAAACTAACTAGGGTAGAAACATATTTAGTTTACATATTAGCTACCTAGAATTTTGGCAGAGCTATACATTATAATCCCCTGTTTGAGATCCTGGCAGTCGTGACAAAAACCAACTTCTGGACACAACTTTAAATGTACTGAAATCTGGCCTACTTTTTTATATTTACTTTTACATGTAGCGAGATGGAACATAGAGCCTTATCTCAAGTAAGGCTGGGCTCTTTATAAATCTCAAATGTTATAGTTCTAAAGCTGATCTTTGTTTTTTAGACATCATTTTACAAAGTTTACATAAACTGTTGTTCAAGTTTACATGAACATAATATTACACCTAAAACATGAGTTAAAGAAAGGCTGAAAGTTTTTAACCTTTTATGGAAAAGTAGCAAAGTATTTTTGTGTTTTGTAATAAAACCTTTACACAGATTAGGCTCTCATTAACTTAAAAATACACTTAAGTTGTATCTCAGTGTAAAAAGGTAACATAGAACTGTACATATCTCATTGATAACTAGCCCAGTTATAGAACACAAATTATATAAATAAATCTCCAACATGTCTTTTTTTTTTAAGCCTAAAATTACCATACAACTTTAGGACACCAGTTTGATATAATGTTTTTTTGAAGCTTCTACCTTACAGACTTGTATACCTGGAAGATATGAACATATTAAAATTACCATAATTACATTGATGATTTTATATTAACCAAGTTTGGCTTTTAAAGAAATGTCATAGCACAATTTTTTTTTTTTAAATAGCAGCACTTGTTTAACCAGCTGTTTAATTTTTTTAAATTACTTGCTCAAAAACTTATACTCATAACCAACTTACACAAACCTTTTTTATCACTTACTTAAACCCTCTTAATTACCTAATCACATAGACTTTTTTATCTAGAAACACATTTTCCCTCTATTAAATCCATATCTAGAACCTTCTAGTTTCTCTCTTTTTTTATCTGTTAACCTCCTTCTGTTCACATTTTGAAACAATACTTGTAAATTTTTGAATTTAAGCAGATTATTTTATAGACATTAACACATATGGTTGACCAAAAATAGAACTGATCAGGACAAAACAGTGTATAAGGTAGGAGCATAGTCCAATCTTTTATGCCGGTCTCCAAGCTTAATTTCGTTAAGGTCTCTTTGATGGTTCTATTTATCTTTTTTACCTGTCCTGAACTCTGGGGTCTATAGGCACAATGTAACTTCCAATTAATCCCCTGGGTCCTGGCCAGTCCCTGACTTACCTGGGCCACAAACGCCAGTCCGTTATCGGACTTCATTACCTTAGGCAGTCCAAATCTTGGAAAGATGTCCTCCAGAATCTTTTTGACCACTATCTGGGTTATTTTTTTCTTTGTGGAGAAGGCTTCCCAGAGTTCTGTATCTGTGTCCCCAGATGATAAGCTGCCTGAATGTTCCTGTGCAGCCAAGTCTCCGTCTTGGAGGAAGCTGCTCTCATCCGTAAACCATACGACCTCAGGGTAGGGCAGTGGCTGATCCTTTAAGTCTCGGTGTACACTAATCTTTTTTAGCAGTATGTGTTGACAATCATGAGCGACAGGTCCTGATGATTCTTCCAGCCACAGGTCCTGATGATTTTTCCGGCAACAGTGTAGCCGGGTTAAGTGGAGCAAAAGGCTCTGGTAATGGGTCATTTTGGAGTTTGATAGCCACCTGTCTGGAGGCTGACGGATGATGCTCTCTAGGGCATGGGGGGCTATGATAGTTAGCTTCTGTCCCGACATTAATTTATCAGCATCCTTTATCAGAAGGGCTGCCGCTGCTATAGCCCTTAGGCAATGGGGCCACCCGCTGACCACTGGATTCAGTTTCTTTGATAAGTATGCTACCGGCCTTTTCCAAGGTCCCAAAGTCTGAGTGAGCACTCTCCATGCTATTCCTTTCTTTTTCCTCGATGTAGAGTGAAGGGTTTTTTTACATCTGGGAGTGCTAAGGCTGAGGCGGATAGCAGCGCCTTTTTGATATTATCAAAAGCCTGTTGGTGTTCAGGGGTCCATTGGAATTGGACATCCCCCTTTATCAGCCGGTATAAAGGGGCAGCCAGAGACGCGAACCCAGGAATCCATAACCTGCAAAAGCCGGCAGTCCCAAGAAACTCTCTGAGCTGTCTCTTATCAGATGGGGGCGGTATCTGCACAACAGTTCTTTTTCTGGGCTCTGTAAGCCATTGTTTGCCACCCCCAAGAGATTAACCTAGGTAGATTACTTTTTGTTGACAAACTTGGGCCTTTTTGGCAGAAGCCCTGTATCCGAGGTGAGCAAGCTCGGATAATAGTGCTTGGGTCCCAGACTCACAGTTTTCCTTGGTGTTGGCTGCCAGCAGCAGATCATCCACATATTGGAGTAGGGTGACTTCGGGGTGTGCAGTTCTGAAGTCGTTGAGGTCCTTGTGGAGAGCTTCATCAAAAAGAGTGGGGGAGTTTTTGAACTCCTGTGGGAGTCTAGTCCAGGTTAGTTGGCCAGATGTTCCGATTTCTGGGTCTATCCATTTGAAAGCAAACAATAACTGACTGTCCTTATGTAGGGGCAAGCAGAAGAAAGCATCTTTTAAGTCCAGCACAATGTACCATATTCGCTCTAGATTCAGAGTGCTAAGCAAATTGTATGGATTAGGCACCGTGGGGTGAATGTCCTGCACTCTGTTGTTGATCTCTCTCAGGTCTTGAACAGGACGGTAGTCCCCAGTTCCTGGCTTTCTTACTGGTAACAGGGGGGTATTCCAGGCCGATTGACAGGGCCTTAGGACCCCAAGAGCCAGGTATTTCTGAATATGGGGTCTTATCTTATCCCTAGCTTTTTTGCTCAGAGGATATTGTTTAACACTCATTGGAGAGGCAGAGGCTTTTAATTTTATTACTACTGGAGGTTGTTTTATGGCCAGACCTAACCCAGCAGTTTCTGTCCAGGCATCAAGATAATCTTTTAGTTTGTTTCTTTGATCAGTCCCTGGGGGCGTAAAGAGTTGATATTTATCTTTTACTGACATAGTCAAAACCGTGACTATGGGAGTTTTTATTGAAGGATTTAGAAATTTTAAATGTTACCCTGAGCTCGGGGAGGGGATCTGAGCCCCGACTTTCCTAGTCATCTTTTGGAGTCAGCATGACAGGCTGGCGTAGCTGCTTCTTTTTGGGGCACTCTTTGGCCCAGTGTCCTTTTTCTTTACAGTAGGCACATTGGTCTGAGGCCAGGGGCAGCTTTTGGCGTGGGCCCAGATATCCCTTCCTGTCTCCCTGCTTTCTAACTTCTGGCCTATCTGTGGCTGTGACCAGGACCTTAGCCAATGCTTTAGTCTGCCTTTTGTTCCTTTTATCTTTCTTTTGTTCCCTCTCTTCCTCAGTTTCTCTAGCCAAATCTCTTAAGGTCATACCCTGGATAATCTCTCTTACCTTGGCCAAATTAGTTGGCCGCCTAGCGGCCATTTGGAGACCCGCTACAAGAGCCCGGCGATAAGTGGACAGATGCTCCCTACCTTCAAAGGTGTTAGGGTCTCAGTTGGGTCAGTTCAAGAGGAAGCCAGCTTCAATGATATTGGGAAGTTGAGTTGGCCTCCCATCTGGTCCAAGAATATTCTTTCTGGCTTCCAAGAGGATTTTCTCCCATTCCTCTGTTGTGAAGACAGTTCCCAGAAGCTGTTGACAGTCATCCCAAGTGGGCTGGTGTGAGAACATCAGCCACTCGATTAAACCTGTAAGTCGGGTGGGGGGAGGGGTTGGAGCTGGAACAAGGAAGGGCTTCACCCATGTGGGAGGAAATTCGCAGAGATCCTGCCAGGATAAGATATATGGCTGTTGATCTGGATGGTCATGCGACCCCAGCTGAAAGACAATATCTCTGACTTGGCAGATTCATTCTGAAGCACAGAGTGTCTGCCAGGTCTGGCGTTTCACTGTAAAGGAAAGATTCTGGTCCCTTGCGTGGACATCCGTCCAATGATCAAGGGTCAGGGACAGAGGCGTGGAATGGCTTTGTCCCATACTGGGAGTTACTTGAACCGAGACAGAGACAAGACAATACAAACAAGACACACTGAGACGCAATCACAGACACACAGTAAAACGTTTAACATAAGTTCAGAAGCAAAAATTAAAGACAGGCAGTGAATTCAACCTGAGAACAACAAAAAGAATTGCCGGCAAAACCAGACGGATTGGCAGCAGAATACACCTGACGAGGGCTCCTCCCTCTACCTGATGGGGAGCACTTCCGTCCCCCCGAGTCCCCCAAGGCGTCCCTTGGAGGGTGGCCTGTGGCTCCAAAGACACGCTGTACACCTGACGAGGGCTCCTCCCTCTACCTGATGGGGAGCACTTCCGTCCCCCCCGAGTCGTCACCACAGCCAGGGAAAACTCACGCTTTCCACTGGCAGCCACACGCTGCCAAACCCAAACCCAAACCAAGGCTCTGAGAACTCACGCCCTCTGGGAGCTTACGCCCGCCATTGAGCCACCAGAAACCAAACCCCGAGCGATCGCGAAAGAAAAGCAAGGAGAAGAAGAAGGAAAAGAGGCGCCTTACTTACTTACCCCCTAAAGCAGTCCGTTGGGGTCTCCCTGTCCGGCGATGCGCAGTTCCCGGCCAACGCACCAAATGTAAGGGTCCAGCGAAACGTCGGAGGGAGAGACCACAAGAGACCGGCTCCATGCAATTGGCAGAAGGGGTTTTATTGATTCAGCATGCTGAGGCTCCAGGCTCACTCAGGAAGATAGAGCAGCCCAGAGCCCAGAGCAGAGGTCAGGCAGAGCTTAAGTACACTTTTTGGGGAAGGGGGGGGAATATTTAAATTGATTGATTCTGGGCCCATGGTGCCTAGTGCCAGGCGACTCAAAGTCCCAAGTTATCAGACCACCAGAGGAGTCAATGAGAATGTTTACTGGGGCAGCTCCAGTATTGTCCTAACAGCTACAGAGATCAAAGGCTCCGGGGTATTTAACATATCAATGGTCTCTTACTTTACAACCCAAGCCTTGCAGTTACAGACTTCACAATGTCCGGTCTTTTACACTTTAACTCTGGCTCTGCGGCTTAGAATCAGCTTAGAAATTTTACCTTTACACAGCAACTGTTCTCCTAACCTGCCCTTAGTGGTCAGGTGTGGACCACTACTAAGAGGATGGTTTAAAAACTTACACCATTTTCCAGAGAACCAAACTCTTAAAAGTCCAACAACTTATAGCATTCTAAACTATTATAGAGTTCATCCCTATGCATCTTTTCACCCTGTAAAGTATAAAAGTGTTTCTGGAATAGAATAAAGTTCTAATGGTTAGCACACACATATTTGGAAAAAATACCAAGTAGCAAACATTAAGAAAAAGACTTGTCTCAGCAATTAAAACCTTTAAGAGGATATCAGAAATGAGTGCACCACATATAGGCATTTGTAGGTCAAGAGTCACCCTGTCTTGGGAATCTATGCAAACCTGAACTGTATGAAGAAAACAAGAAACACTTCATTTAACAAAAAAAAAAAGACTGCCTTTGATTTAAGAAGATAATGAATTATAGGTGTAGATCCAAAGGAACACTTGAAATTCAGTCATATTATTTGTATCATTTATCTGTTGTAGAGAAAGATCAAGGTTCTAGCTGCCTATGGGAACAAAGATAAAGAGCACAACTAAACTGGCATTTGTTTTCATAAACTACAGCAACTGCCAAGACTTCTGCCACCTACTTTCAGTGATCACAGTTTAGCGGGCATTGGGCACCAAGTGTCATTGTCAGCTCTTCACTTGTTCACTCAGTTGTTGTTTTGAATTCTCTACTGTGGTCTGACAGGGAGATGAATAAAATGGAGGGGAAAAATAAGAATAACAACTTATCATTTAAGAAACTACAAACTCCAAAACCAGCAGAAAGTCCCTGCATCTGCAAAATGTCGACTTCAAGGATTTAGGGTGATGGAGATATTCAGCTCTAAAGACAGAGGGACAGATGGACAATAGATTTGACAGAAATATATGATTATCACAATAGATAAAATATGGAAGCAACCTAGATGCCCTTCAATAGATGGATGGATAAGAAATGTGGCATACATACCAAATGGAATATTACTCAGCAATAAAAAGAATAAAGTATTCACCAGAATTTATACTAAACCGCTCTGACTTTAAAAACAAAAATCTCTTTGCAATTAGCTTATATCATTCTTATCAAAGTTATCAATAAGAAGCAACATTGTTGCTTATTTTTTAGTAAAACAAGCTGCCAAAAGTCAACATGGAAGCTTTCTTCTTCTCAAATCAGAAATAGAAACACCTTGTTTCGGACAATTCACATGGTAGAAGCATTTATTTGCCTTATAAAAGGGTTTTGTGTCTCCTAGAGAGTCAAACTTGGGGTAGTCTAAGGAGCTGAGTGCATTCGGAAAGGGAAAGATCACAATATCCAGTGCCTTTCACCCCATGTTTGCAAACTTAGAGAAACAGTGGGAATGAACTGATACAGTCACAGCAAAGTTTCTAGCATGAAAAGACTCCGAAAAGGAATGAATTCACCCCAACAGTAGAGAACACCTGGCCTTGTGATCTGGGTCTAACATAAACCATATCAGGAGGGCTTGTCTTGACCCAGGCCTGAAACCAAATTTGCAGCCTTCTGCAGCTCCATCTGCCTGGCATGTGGCAGTACTTTGGGAAATGAGATCCAATAAATAAGCCAAAATCTTGGATCTCAGCAGGATCCAAAATAATCTCTGCATCACCTGAACTGGGCAAGTATTGTTAAGTTATAGAGGATTGATGTTTAAAATTATTGTTGTGACAACATGATTAAAGAATGCCAGTGGTTCTGAAGAAACATTCCAGTTCTCTTGCTTCACTTTGCTATTGGAAACATGACTGGAAGCCCTCAATTAAGAGCAAGTAAGTGCATATCATGTCTGGACCACTCAAGGAAGAAAAGGGAGGTGGTTCAGAAAGTTTGAGCTCTCTCATTTAGGAAAAAAATTGGCTGATGAATTGCATAACTAATGGACAAATGAAAAAAGTGCAATTGTATTTACCTACTGGATTGATTAGTGAGTACCAATGCACACACTCCTACCATTAGTCAGGATTTGAGGAAGTATTCTCCTGATGCTTTGTTGTCCATTTTAAAATCAGATCTCTCAATTATATTGATGAAATAGGATATCCAGTCCTCCTGCATAAATGTAAATGAATCAAATTTCTATATACTTAGTATATATCATATAGCTAAAGACATAGAGATCCAAAGGGAAATTGGACATTAATAATTTTAAAGATCAATATAATTATTCAATCAATACATGGAAAATGTTCTTACCAAGTTAGGAAGCAAAGGACTTTAAAAAATATCGGGGTACTGTGTTACTCAGCTTTCCCTCATTATAACAGTAGGGAGCGGGAGCATGGGAGACATGATGAACTCTAGATAGGGCAGAGGGTGTTGGAGGGGAAGGGAGGGGGTATGAGGTAATCATAAGGTAATTAATGATGGTGGAATGTGGTAAGCATTACTATCCAAAATCAAGGAAGGCAGGAATTGGTGTGAATATACTTTGGAAACAATGATATATATGGAAAATTGTGCTCTATATATGTAATAAAAATTGTCATGCGCTCTATCTGTCATAAATAAAATTTACATAAAAAATATGGTCAAAAGTGCCATTGAATGAGCAGCCTGCCCACTCTCTGACTCTGTCATACAAAACCAAGAGCTTGACCTACTCCCTTATGACACCATTTTTGTGGTAGTTACATCATAATTCAGTCATTTGTTAGGGGGAGCCGTGATTGCTAGGTGGGGGATTACAACCTAAACAATTGCTTTGGAAGACATAATTTAACCCATAACACTCTCTAATCCTACTTTTCTCAGAAATTTTGTCATGTGATATTTCTACATCAATTCTTGCAATCATACAACTTTGTGGGCTTGTCATGAAGTACATATCCTTGATGGGTACGGTCTTGTAAATTCCTCCTGCCTAATGACCCAATGATCTTTCCCTTAGTCCACCTTTCGACTTCCTTGATCCATAGGTTACATAGAAGTGTGCTTATTTTCCAAAGTTTTACTCTTTTCTAGTTTCAGTCCTTTGTGCTGAAAGAACACACCAAGTATAGTTTTAATTCTTTTCAATTGGATAATTTCCAATGAAGAAAATGAAAACTAAATAAACTGGAGTAAGAATTCAGTGGGAAAATGTTGCCAATAGATTAGACCACTTTGACCACTTTGAAAATAGATTTTCAGTGTGGTCTAAACAACAAAGTACATCATTTTGAAAATAGAGTCAAAATAAAGATGCAAAAAGACCATTAGCAGAATGTAACAAATTTAAGAATCATTGTGGTTGAAGACTCCTGAAATGTGAACTAAAGAAATACACAATCTTCTCAATGAATATGAGAAAAATTTCTAAATCTTAGGAATAAGATGAAATCCACACTCAAGACACATATAGAATTCCAAATAGGCGCCAGCAAAAATCATTCTCTCCAAGACACATTATAATGAAAATCCCAAATACACAGAAGAAGCTTAGAGTGTTAAAAGCCACAAGAAAAATACAGCAGGTCACATTCAGAGGTAAACCCATTTGGATTTCAACTGATATCTCAACATAGACCCTAAAAGCTAGGAGGGCATGGAAAGATACATGCCAAGTCTTGGGAAAAAAAAAAACAGCTTCCAAACAGGATTAGTATAACCAGTAAAATTATCCTTCCCAATAAGCAGAAGCAAAAATAATTTTTAACCATGTAGTCTGCACTGCCAAATGTCCTTGATGGAATATTTCATGCAGAGAAAATACATAAAAATAAAAGAGATGAATATAATAGAATAGTCCCATTAAAGGATAACCAAGTTTGAATTTAGCATTAAAAATAGTTGAAATGGCAGGAAATAAAAATCATCTTTCTATAATAATAATGAAAGCAAAAATCATATTGGCAGTTTGGATTAAAAAAACAAGTATCAACATGTTGCCTACAAGACACTCACCTTAGAGACAGAGATATGCATGAAAATGGGAAAAGCAAGGAAGCAGGGGTAGCTCCTCTCATGTCAAAGTAGACTCCAAGTCAAAATTCGAGGGGACAAAGAAGATGTCTTCAAACTGACCAGGGGAAAATCCAGCAACAAGATATACTGATGATAAATATTTATGCTCCAAACAACTGTGCTTATGCATACAGAAAGCAAACTCTTCTCAATATAAAGAAGGAAATAGATCAAAATACAAAAAATACTGGGGGATTTAAACAAAGCTCTCTAACCATTAGATAAGACATAAAGATTATTTAGAACTAAAAATATTTCAAAAACAATGGATCAAATGGATGTCTTTATCAATAAAATATTTCATTCATTGACAAAGCAATTCACTTTTTAATCACATCTGTTTGACTATTCATGTTTTAGGAGATGGAGCAAATGTTAGGAAACACAAATAAAGACAGAGTACTCCTTGCATAGATAATAATGGATGAAATATAATAAAGGAATAATAAAGGAATTCCAGCACCTACACTTGAACATTAAATGCTACACATTTACAAGACCAATGAATTGTAGAAAAGAAACCAGAATAGAGATATAACAAAAATCTATGTGACAGAGGGAAGACAACTTATATAATTTTTTTTTAAAATATAGAAATCCATTGTTAAAAATTTAAGTTCTCTTCACACTGTCATAATTTTTGTTAACTGTTTTGTAAAAAATTATAATATACCCACAATACCATAGAGCTAACTAATGTTACACCTCAAGGTCATAGAGAAAAAAAATAATCCAATAATGTTACACCTCAAGGTCATAGAGAAAAAAAATAATCCAAATATCAGTTGAAAACATGCAGAAATCAATGTAACAAACCACATAATTAGAATTCAGGACAAGAATCACAGGATTTCATTGATAGATGCAGAAGATGCATTTGTCAAAGGCCACTACCCATTCATTTTTATAACAAGAGAAATTAAGGACAGAAGGAACTTCCCTCAACATCTTAAAGCCTATATATAACAAACCAAAGGCCAACATTATTCTGAATGGAGAAAAACTGAAAACATTTACTCTAAAACCAGGAATAAGGAAAACATGTCCATTCTCCCCTCCCCACTGTGATTCAACAGAGACCATTAACTGTATCCAAAGCAATTAGGTAAGACAAAGACATTACCAAAGTAGCTACCAAAGTAGCAGGATAGAAGATCAACACATATAACAGTCAATTTCCTTTACTCCAATAATGAATCTGCTGCAAAAATGTTCCATAACTTCAAAAAATTAGAAAAATTAGAAATAAATGTAACCAAGGAGGTGACAGACCTCTTGGTTACAGACCTCTACACAAGGATGACAGTTTAACATAGCAAAAATTTCTGACCCCAAAGGGCAAGAGCCGGAAGCTGGTGTCAGTGTAGCTCCTGGTGCCAGCCCAGTGCACATGTGAGAGAAACCATGTGCCCAAGCTGTCACCTTGGACAAGCCTAGTAATAGAATCCAAAGGTAAGAGAAAATCCATGTGGGTGCACCTTGCCTTAATGGATAATTGCATCCATAAGATGAACTGACCCTCCAGTCCTGAAATCCGGAGTACTCCGTGTCCCTTATCTTTAGCAACAGTCATGACAATTTTCAGTGAGGCGGCTGCATGGCAGGTGCTGAGGCACCCAGCCACTGCTGTACTGGCCAACTCTTCCCTACCTGCCCTACACACAGTATCATTATGATGCCCTGGAACACTGAGGTCTTCCATGCCTTCTTGGAGGTATTCCTCCTGACCATGGTCACCAGCTAAAGGTCATGTCTACAGTGGCTCAATGGGAGAGACTCCATGGACACTGGGAGACTCCATGGACACGGGATCAACAGAAGCCAGCCTGTACTAGGTGAAAGCAAGTGAATGTTCTACACTGGCTCAAGACAAGTGAGTCGCCATCTATTCTAAGGGCAAGGCAGTCCAGTACACTGGAGAGGGAGGCACGGTGGTCCAGGCCTGGGAGATGATGGCTGGTGGGACCTGACCCACCCTGAGGACCCTCCTTTCTTTGAGTCAGAGCACTTTTCAATTTTGCAACACAAATTTTATTATACAATTTGTCCAAAATCAATGTTATCAAAAAACATGTCAGAGGAATGGGAGAAGGGAAAGGGGCAGGGCAGGGTGAAGTGTCCCAGGCAGAACAGTCTCTGGTGTCTTCCGCAGGTGGGGGCAGAGGAATCGCAGGCTGTCCACTGGTCCTGTCTGGCTCAGCTCTCCACTTTCTTGGAGCCACAGAAGGTCTACTGATCCGGCTCCGGCTCTGGCTCGCTTCTCCTGCGAACCCTTGGAAACACTCTATTGCGGGCACGTGGCATGCAACAGCACAGTCTTTGGACACAGTTAAGGATCCTCCTAGTCCAGCTCTTCCTGGGTTCTCGGGGTTCCTCTGGGGCTACATCTTGGGCCGAACTGCTGCGGACGGTCTCTACTAACCTGAGCAGGCGCTTCCAGCGGTTGGGCAAGTAGGACACCGAGTCAGACTGGGAGGCTTCGTCAGGAGGCGGGGCCTCAGCAGGCTGCAAGTCCAGAGGAAGAGCAGGCAGGCTGGCCCTTCTGATGCCCACCTGCCCTGGCTGTTTGGCTTCCTCGGGCAGCTGGTGCTTATGGGGCAAGGGCAAGGCTTGAAGGGCAGGCTCACTCGTGCTCCTCCTTGGGAGCACAGGGCCACGGGAAAGGCCCGCAGGACAAGAGGAAAGCCTAACCCTGCGAGGCACAGGCTTCCCTGGGTACATGCACTCTACCCGCTGGCTTTTCTGGTGCTGCAGAATCAAGTAGTTGGCCATCCTTGCATCAAACTTTCTCTTGGCCACAGACACCCAGGTTTGGTATGGATCGAGACCATTGTCAACCAGGAGCGCCATTATTTGGGGGTCTGGGTGTTTGGGAAGAGCCTCACTATGCTGTTGGGGTACACGCTCCCCACCCTGCTTCAGCCATGGGTGCCGAGAGATTTGCTTGACTGTGGGCCGCTTCGGGGGCTGCACAGTCAGTATGCTGTGGATGAGCCTTCGGGCTCTGACAGGCACTGAGTCAGGGACATCGTACCTTGCGTGAGTGATCCGCATCAGCAGGTCCTCATAGGACGTGGAGTCAAATGGGAGGCTCCGTGTCAGCATGAAATACAAGATGACCCCCAGGCTCCAGACGTCCACCGGGGGTCCCTCATACTCGTGCCGCAAGACACCTTCAGGGGCAAGGTATGGGAGTGTGCCCCAGATCCGCCTCAGCTTCTCCCCAGCCCTGAACCACGTGGCGGCACCAAAGTCGATCAGCTTGACGGTGCCTCTGGTATCCAGCATGATGTTCTCTGGCTTCAGGTCTCGGTGCACGATGCCCTGGTCATGGAGGTAGCCCACGGCACACACGATCTGCCTGAAAACCCTCCGGACCTCCTCCACCTGCATGCCACGTCTGATGTGCTCAAGCAGTTGTCCCCCACCTACGTGCTCCATCACCATGTAGACGGTGCTCTCGGTGCCAATCACGTGAAACAGCTGGACCACGTTGGGGTGCTCCAGACTCATCATTATCTGGGGTTCGTTGAAGGCTGGAATGTTCTGCACTTCCAGTGCCAGGGCTTTCACTGCCACCTGTGCCCCTGAGAGGCGATGGAGGGCTAGGCTCACCTGGCCATACCCACCACGCCCGATGACCTTCATGAACTCATAGTGCTCCATGAAGGCTGCCACACTGCAGGAACCTGGCACCTGCAGTGCTGCTACACTACTCTCACTACTCTCACTACTCGGGCTAAACATCCTAAGCAGGAACACCAACTAAGGATGCTAGCTTAAAAACAAAATAACAAGCCAAAACAACAAAGCAAAACCAAAAACCAAAAACAAAGCAAAATAACAAACCCAAATCAAAAAACCAAAAGCCAAACACCACAGCACCACCAACCACCAACCACCAACCACCAACCACCGAATACCAACCACCAACCACCAAACGCACTAACTATCTGGGAGTCCGACAGGTCACCACCAAGAGCTTCCTGTACTTGTGGACAAAAACCCAGCCCTGGCCACTTTCTTATATACCCGCTGTTTGAAGCTTCCTCACAATGGCTCCTTGTGAGGAAAGAGCAAGAAAAGGACCAACCATGCCTGGTCTAAACCCTCAGTGGTCATCTCCCTTTGGGGCCTCCAGAACTGTTTCCATGTCACAACAAGAATACAAATGGACTCCAGACAGACAGACAGACAGATATATATATATTTGGTTCAGTTGGTTATGGAGGCTGATATTTACTTGTTTACAAATTCAAAGGACTTGTCATTTCAATTCTAAACATTTCTAATAATTCTGGGCTTCTGAAGACCTTATCATATCTACACTCAAGGTATTCAATTTCTTTTTCTTCCATATCATTGGTGTCAAAATATAGTAGCACTTGGCTCCCATTATGATACTGAAACAACATGATCTGTTCCCTAAGCACAGTCTTAACACCTATGGGGCTAAGAGGGAGGAAGGCTTCATCCTAATTGCCCCATATAGTCCTGCTGGGGAATTCTCATTGGAAACTCTGGAATTCAAAAAAGAGTGGGTTGATATATTCAAAGTGATTAAAAACAAAATATGGGCGCCAAGAATCCTAAAACTGGCAAAAGTGTCCTTCCCACAGAGAGAACAAATGGAGGTCTTCCCAGATGAAGGAGTCTCTTCCTGCTACTGTAATCAAATACCTTGGAATGGGTAATTAATTGGTAGTATTTCACTTCTCCCAGTTCAAGGTCAGAACATTTTGTGGCCATATCCTCACATGATGAAAGGGGAAGAAGTTTTGAACTCAATCCCTCAAGCATTTATTTATTTATTTGGCTGAGGGGACATACTGGTGATTGATCCCAGGGTCTCAAACATATCAGTCAAATTCTCTAACACTGAGGTACATCCCCAGCCACTTATTTATTTATATATTTATTTTGAGACAAAATTTTGCTAAGTTGCTCAGGCTGGGCTTGAATGTGTGATCATTGAGCCTCAGTAAACAGAGTACATAGGCTTACAGTCTGTTATACTTTGGGCATACGTCCCCCCACCCCCACACTCCTATATTCATGCAGAAATAGTGATAAAATTATTGGAATGTGGAGCCTATAACCTAACTGGAGTGTCCAAGTTTCAGTTCAGGGTGTAACTGAGGGCAGGTGGGGTGCGGCTGGAGGAGCTACGTCACTGTGGTCATGCCAGGAGACCTCCTGCTTTTCTGTGATCCCTTCCTGTCTCTCTGCTTTCTCACTGCCATGAGAGGAACAGCTTTCCTCCACTGGGCCTTTCCCTCATAGTGTACTGACTCACCTTGGACCCAGAGAATTGGAGTTGGCCATCTATGGACTGAGCCCTTGGGATCATATGCCCATCCTCTAGTTTGTTTTTATCAGAGGCTTTGGTTAGAGTGAAATCTCACTGTTGAGAGTACATCTATTTTTAGTGTGGAAATATTTGAAGTATAGAAATATGAAGGTTTGATTTTTAAAAAAAAAAGCTAACAGAATCAGACATTTGTGTAGTGAGAAGTGGGGACGTTCCTCTGAATAAACTGATTGTATGGTCAAAAACCTTTTTCCCACAAAGACTTTGTAAGACTTTGTAATAGTGAGCTGGAAAAGCTTTAGATTATTGTAAGAAGAGTTGAACAGGGATTCTGGTGTTCAGATGACCAGAATACCAACAGAAATGCAGACCTGGCTCATGAGCTTTCAGAAGGAAATAAGGGCCCTATCAGAAGTTGGACTACAGACTACTTGTGTTATAATCTGGCAAAACATTTGATTATTTATCTAATTTCTTTCTTCCTTAAAATCTCTACTCAAATGTTTTCTTCTGGAAAGCTCTACACAAGTGACCTTATTTAGTATTTCAGTAAACCCTATCCCATCCCATTATTCAATAATTTTCTACTTCATTCTACTTGTGCTGCTTCTTCCATGTATGTTGTCACATAAACGTAGTGGTAACATAGAAATATTGTCAAAATGCATGATATAATGTATCACTTTTAAGTTAGTTCTTGCTCTTCCTCTTCTACTAGAATATAAACAAATCTCTGTTGTACAGCCCATTAGAGGCATCCAAGGAAAAAAATTGTTGAATGAGTGAAAGCATGAAAGATTAAACAGATGTTATACTCCAAGAAACAAAGTAAAAAGTATACAGACATACAAATGAACGATTTGAAACCTAAGTTATAAAGTTTTAACTTAGCCATGTTTTGATCCCCTTTTTCCATTCCAAGAAATAAGTGTTTGATTTTACACAGAATATGATTTTGTCATATGAAGGACATTACATTTTGAAAGGATGTTTATATAAAGGAACCAGAGATCTGATGCTTCATTCAAATTGATGGAGAAAAAAGAATAGCTTTAAAAAAATTTTACAAGAAAAATATCTTTTAAATAATCTCATAGAGTCCCTGAAAGTAAATGAACCAAATGCAAAGAGACAATATGCTGAGCAGAAAGCTATAGATAATGGAAAGATGAGGTATGGCAGTGGCAGTGAACGAAATAGACTTTAAGTGTTAAATTGGGCTTAAGAAGTGAGACTTACAAAATATAAACTAAAACAAATGAGGCAAATTACATATCAAGTAATTTTATCTTTCTTTATAGTACTTTTTATTGTTGTTTTTATTTGTTCTTTATGGATATACGTGATAGTAGAGTACTTTGATATATTATACATACACAGAATATAAGTTATTCTAGTTAGGATCCCATTCTTGTAGTTTTACATGATGTGAAGTGACACTGGTCATGTATTTATGTATGAACACAAGTAAGTTATGTCAATTTATTGTACTGTCTTTCCTATTCCTATCCCCAATCTTTTTCTTCCCTCCCATTTGTCTAATTAAATGAACTTCTATTCTTCCCCTACCCACCATCCCTTGTTGTGAGTTAGCATCCAAACATGAGAGAGAACATTTGGCTTTTGGCTTTTTGGGATAGGCTTATTTCACTTAGCTTGATATCTGCAGTTCCATCCATTTACTAGCAAATGCTATAATTTCATTCTGAACAGATGCTTCTCAGAAGAACATATACAATCAACAAATATATGAACAAATGTTCAACATCTCTAGTAATTAGAGAAATGCAAATCAAAACTACTCTAACATTTCATCTCACTCTGGTCAGAATGGCAGCTATCAAGAATACAAACAAAAATAAACGTTGAAAAGGATGTGGGGAAAAAGGCATACTAATAGATTGCTGTTGGGACTGAAAATTGTTGCAGCCAATCTGGAAAGCAGTGTGGAGATTCCTTGCAAAACTTGGAATTGAACCACCATTTGACCCAGCTATGCCACTCCTTGGTTTATAGCCAAAGGACTTAAAAACAGCATACTACAGGGAAACAGCCATATCAATGTTTATAACAGCACAATTCACAATAGCTAAATTGTGGAACCAACCCAGAGGCCCTTCAATAGATGTATGGATAGGGAAAATGTGGCATGTATACACAATGGAACATTACTCAGCATTAAAAGAGAATAAAATCATGGCATTTGCAAGTAAATGGATGGAGTTGGAGAATATAATGCTAAGGGAAGGAAGCCAATGCCAAAAAAAAAAAAAAAAAAAACACCAAAGGCCAAATGTTTTCTTTGATTTGAGGGTGCTGACTCAAAATGGTGATGGGTGGGGGAAGCATGGGAGGAATGGAGGAAGTTTAGATAGGGCAAAGCGGAGCGAAAGGGGCTAAGGGGGTAGGAAAGACAGTGGAATGAGTTAGACATCTTTACCCTAACACAATAAAGACAATAATGGTGTGAAAATACTTTTGTACAAGTAGTGACTTGAAAACTTGTGCTGTATATGTGTAATATGAAATGAATTGCATTGTCTACCATCATGTATAACTAATAGTATTTTAATAAAGAAAAAACAGAGGAAAACATTTGGACATATCCATTTAATTGCACAGAATGGAAATTTTCGAAGGCTAAACTATAAAATATAAACTTTGAGCTTATAAGTGAAAAGAAAATCTAACAGAAATTGTGAGGGATCTTTATTCACAAGTAGTGAGTCGACAACTGTAGCAGGAAGGCAACCTGACAAGGAAGGGGTGCCGAGGATGGCTCCAGAGGCAGCCATGAAAGAAACTGTAGAGATTTTGAAAATGGAGTGAGTCAGTGTGAGGGAAACCATGTTAATCAGAGCAAGGGAATCCAGGGGCAAAAGGCTGCATGGGAAGCAAATCAGGAGGAAGAGTGCACTGTCCTCTTCCCCTCTAGGTGCTTTCCATGCTGAACTGCTGAACTTCTAGACCTTGTCCAGTAGAGGAGGCTTCCCCTAAATATAAGTTTGGGATAAGAGCTCTGATTAGAACACTGAAATATCTACACATTCCTGACCTTGAAAGGCCAATTATCTGTTAAATGATGGCTTAATTTTCATTTCCACTGATGTCATAAAGCACCATCTCTTGTGGCTGAATCAGCATCCCCAGTAACGGTTCTCCTAACCTGCCCTTAGTAGTCAGGTGTGGACCACCTCTCTGAAGAATTTAACTTAATTATTTGAACTAAGAGATTGGTTTAAAAACTTACACCATTTTCCAGAGAACCAAACTCTTAAAAGTCCAACAACTTATAGCATTCTAAACTATTATAGAGTTCATCCCTATGCATCTTTTCACCCTGTAAAGTATAAAAGTGTTTCTGGAATAGAATAAAGTTCTATTGGTTAGCACACACATATTTGGAAAAAATACCAAGGAGCAAACATTAAGAAATAGACTTGTCTTAGCAATTAAAACCTTTAAGAGGATATCAGAAATGAGAGCACCACACATAGGCATTTGTAGGTCAAGAGTCACCCTGTCTTGGGAATTTATGCAAACCTGAACTGTATGAAGGAAACAAGAAACACTTCATTTAACAATGACAACAACAAAAATGGACTGCCTTTGATTTAAGAAGATGATGAATTTTAGGTGTAGATCCAAAGGAACACTTGAAATTCAGTCATATTATTTGTATCATTTATCTGTTGTAGAGAAAGATCAAGGTTCTAGCTGCCTATGGGAACAAAGATAAAGAGCACAACTAAACTGGCATTTGTTTTCATAAACTACAGCAACTGCCAAGACTTCTGCCACCTACTTTCAGTGATCACAGTTTAGCGGGCATTGGGCACCAAGTGTCATTGTCAGCTCTTCACTTGTTCACTCAGTTGTTGTTTTGAATTCTCTACTGTGGTCTGACAGGCAGATGAATAAAATGGAGGGGAAAAATAAGAATAACAACTTATTATTTAAGAAACTACAAACTCCAAAACCAGCAGAAAGTCCCTGCATCTGCAAAATGTCGACTTCAAGGATTTAGGGTGATGGAGATATTCAGCTCTAAAGACAGAGGGACAGATGGAAAATAGATTAGACAGAAATATATGATTATCACAATAGCTAAAATATGGAAGCACCTAGATGCCCTTCAATAGATGGATGGATAAAAAATATGGCATACATACACAATGGAATATTACTCAGCAATAAAAAGAATAAAGTCATCACCAGAATTTATACTAACCAGCTCAGACTTTAAAAACAAAATGTCTTTGCAATTTGCTTGCTTAGTTTTTAGTAAAACAAGCTGCCAAAAGTCAACATGGAAGCTTTCTTCTTCTCAAATCAGAAACAGAAACACCTTGTTTCGGACAATTCACGTGGCAGAAGCATTTATTTGCCTTATAAAAGGGTTTTGTGTCTCCTAGAGAGTCAAACTTGGGGTAGTCAAACTTGGAGCTGAGTGCATTCGGAAAGGGAAAGATCACAATATCCAGTGCCTTTCACCCCATGTTTGCAAACTTAGAGAAACAGTGGGAATGAACTGATACAGTCACAGCAAAGTTTCTAGCATGGAAAGACTCCGAAAAGGAATGAATTCACCCCAACAGTAGAAAACACCTGGCCTTGTGATCTGGGTCTAACATAAACCATATCAGGAGGGCTTGTCTTGACCCAGGCCTGA
Source organism: Callospermophilus lateralis (assembly GCF_048772815.1). Classification (NCBI taxonomy): domain Eukaryota; kingdom Metazoa; phylum Chordata; class Mammalia; order Rodentia; family Sciuridae; genus Callospermophilus; species Callospermophilus lateralis. Next base: position 79,067,458 of record NC_135316.1, read on the forward strand.
AACCAAATTTGCAGCCTTCTGCAGCTCCATCTGCCTGGCATGTGGCAGTACTTTGGGAAATGAGATCCAATAAATAAGCCAAAATCTTGGATCTCAGCAGGATCCAAAATAATCTCTGCATCACCTGAACTGGGCAAGTATTGTTAAGTTATAGAGGATTGATGTTTAAAATTATTGTTGTGACAACATGATTAAAGAATGCCAGTGGTTCTGAAGAAACATTCCAGTTCTCTTGCTTCACTTTGCTATTGGAAACATGACTGGAAGCCCTCAATTAAGAGCAAGTAAGTGCATATCATGTCTGGACCACTCAAGGAAGAAAAGGGAGGTGGTTCAGAAAGTTTGAGCTCTCTCATTTAGGAAAAAAAATTGGCTGATGAATTGCATAACTAATGAACAAATGAAAAAAGTGCAATTGTATTTACCTACTGGATTGATTAGTGAGTACCAATGCACACACTCCTACCATTAGTCAGGATTTGAGGAAGTATTCTCCTGATGCTTTGTTGTCCATTTTAAAATCGGATCTCTCAATTATATTGATGAAATAGGATATCCAGTCCTCCTGCATAAATGTAAATGAATCAAATTTCTATATACTTAGTATATATCATAGAGCTAAAGACATAGAGATCCAAAGGGAAATTGGACATTAATAATTTTAAAGATCAATATAATTATTCAATCAATACATGGAAAATGTTCTTACCAAGTTAGGAAGCAAAGGACTTTAAAAAATATCGGGGTACTGTGTTACTCAGCTTTCCCTCATTATAACAGTAGGGAGCGGGAGCATGGGAGACATGATGAACTCTAGATAGGCCAGAGGGTGTTGGAGGGGAAGGGAGGGGGTATGAGGTAATCATAAGGTAATTAATGATGGTGGAATGTGGTAAGCATTACTATCCAAAATCAAGGAAGGCAGGAATTGGTGTGAATATACTTTGTAAACAAGGATATATATGAAAAATTGTGCTCTATATATGTAATAAAAATTGTAATGCGCTCTGCTGTCATAAATAAAATTTACATAAAAAATATGGTCAAAAGTGCCATTGAATGAGCAGCCTGCCCACTCTCCGACTCTGTCATACAAAACCAAGAGCTTGACCTACTCTCTTATGACACCATCTTTGTGGTAGTTACATCATAATTCAGTCATTTGTTAGGGGGAGCCCTGATTGCTAGGTGGGGGATTACAACCTAAACAATTGCTTTGGAAGATATGATTTAAACCATAACACTCTCTAATCCTACTTTTCTCAGAAATTTTGTCATGTGATATTTCTACATCAATCCTTGCAATCATACAACTTTGTAGGCTTGTCATGAAGTACATATCCTTGATGGGTATGGTCTTGTAAATTCCTCCTGCCTAATGACCCAATGATCTTTCCCTTAGTCCACCTTTCGAGTTCCTTGATCCATAGGTTACATAGAAGTGTGCTTATTTTCCAAAGTTTTACTCTTTTCTAGTTTCAGTCCTTTGTGATGAAAGAACACACCAAGTATAGTAAGTAAGAATTCAGTGGGAAAATGTTGCCAATAGATTAGACCACTTTGACCACTTTGAAAATAGATTTTCAGTGTGGTCTAAACAACAAAGTACATCATTTTGAAAATAGAGTCAAAATAAAGATGCAAAAAGACCATTAGCAGAATGTAACAAATTTAAGAATCATTGTGGTTGAAGACTCCTGAAATGTGAACTAAAGAAATATACCATCTTCTCAATGAATATGAGAAAAATTTCTAAATCTTAGGAATAAGATGAAATCCACACTCAAGACACATATAGAATTCCAAATAGGCGCCAGCAAAAATCATTCTCTCCAAGACACATTATAATGAAAATGCCTAATACACAGAAGAAGCTTAGAGTGTTAAAAGCCACAAGAAAAATACAGCAGGTCACATTCAGAGGTAAACCCATTTGGATTTCAACTGATATCTCAACATAGACCCTAAAAGCTAGGAGGGCATGGAAAGATAAATGCCAAGTCTTGGAAAAAAAACCCGATTCCAAACAGGATTAGTATAACCAGTAAAATTATCCTTCCCAATAAGCAGAAACAAAAATAATTTGTAACCATGTAGTCTGCACTGCCAAATGTCCTTGATGGAGTATTTCATGCAGAGAAAATACATAAAAATAAAAGAGATGAATACAATAGAATAATCCCATTAAAGGATAACCAAGTTTGAATTTAGCATTAGAAATAAATTGAAATGGCAGGAAATAAAAATCATCTTTCTATAATAATAATGAAAGCAAAAATCATATTGGCATTTTGGATTAAAAAAACAAGTATCAACATGTTGCCTACAAGACACCTTAGAGACAGAGATATGCATGAAAATGGGAAAAGCAAGGAAGCAGGGGTAGCTCCTCTCATGTCAAAGTAGACTTCAAGTCAAAATTTGAGGAGACAAAGAAGATTTCTTCAAACTGACGAGGGGAAAATCCAGCAACAAGATATACTGATTATAAATATTTATGCTCCAAACAACTGTGCTTATGCATACAGAAAGCAAACTCTTCTCAATATAAAGAAGGAAATAGATCAAAATACAAAAAATACTGGGGGATTTAAACAAAGCTCTCTAACCATTAGATAAGACATAAAGATTATTTAGAACTAAAAATATTTCAAAAACAATGAATCAAATGGATGTCTTTATCAATAAAATATTTCATTCATTGACAAAGCAATTCACTTTTTAATCACATCTGTTTGACTATTCATATTTTAGGAGATGGAGCAAATGTTAGGAAACACAAATAAAGACAGAGTTATCCTTGCATAGATAATAATGGATGAAATATAATAAAGGAATAATAAAGGAATTCCAGCACCTACAATTGAACATTAAATGCTACACATTTACAAGAGAAATGAATTGTAGAAAAGAAACCTTAGAAAGAAATCAGAATAGAGATATAACAAAAATCTATGTGACAGAGTGAAGACAACTTATATTTTTTTAAAATTATAGAAACCCATTGTTAAAAATTTAATTTCTCTTCACAGTCATAGATTTTTGTTAACTTTTTTATAAAAATTTATAATATACCCACAATACCATAGAGCTAACTAATGTTACACCTCAAGGTCATAGAGAAAATAATCCAATAATGTTACACCTCAAGGTCATAGAGAAAAAAAATAATCCAAATATCAGTTGAAGACATGCAGAAATCAATGTAACAAACCACATAATTAGAATTCAGGACAAGAATCATAGGATTACATTGATAGATGCAGAAGATGCATTTGTCAAAGGCCACTACCCATTCATTTTTATAACAAGAGAAATTAAGGACAGAAGGAACTTCCCTCAACATCTTAAAGCCTATATATAACAAACCAAAGGCCAACATTATTCTGAATGGAGAAAAACTGAAAACATTTACTCTAAAACCAGGAATAAGGAAAACATGTCCATTCTCCCCTCCCCACTATGATTCAATAGAGACCATTAACTGTATCCAAAGCAATTAGGTAAGACAAAGACACTACCAAAGTAGCTACCAAAGTAGCAGGATAGAAGATCAACACATATAACAGTCAATTTCCTTTACTCCAATAATGAATCTGCTGCAAAAATGTTCCATAACTTCAAAAAATTAGAAAAATTAGAAATAAATGTAACCAAGGAGGTGACAGACCTCTTGGTTACAGACCTCTACACAAGGATGACAGTTTAACATATTTCTGACCCCAAAGGGCAAGAGCCGGAAGCTGGTGTCAGTGTAGCTCCTGGTGCCAGCCCAGTGCACATGTGAGAGAAACCATGTGCCCAAGCTGTCACCTTGGACAAGCCTAGTAATAGAATCCAAAGGTAAGAGAAAATCCATGTGGGTGCACCTTGCCTTAATGGATAATTGCATCCATAAGATGAACTGACCCTCCAGTCCTGAAATCCGGAGTACTCCGTGTCCCTTATCTTTAGCAACAGTCATGACAATTTTGAGTGAGGCGGCTGCATGGCAGGTGCTGAGGCACCCAGCCACTGCTGTACTGGCCAACTCTTCCCTACCTGCCCTACACACAGTATCATTATGATGCCCTGGAACACTGAGGTCTTCCATGCCTTCTTGGAGGTATTCCTCCTGACCATGGTCACCAGCTAAAGGTCATGTCTACAGTGGCTCAATGGGAGAGACTCCATGGACACTGGGAGACTCCATGGACACGGGATCAACAGAAGCCAGCCTGTACTAGGTGAAAGCAAGTGAATGTTCTACACTGGCTCAAGACAAGTGAGTCGCCATCTATTCTAAGGGCAAGGCAGTCCAGTACACTGGAGAGGGAGGCACGGTGGTCCAGGCCTGGGAGATGATGGCTGGTGGGACCTGACCCACCCTGAGGACCCTCCTTTCTTTGAGTCAGAGCACTTTTCAATTTTGCAACACACATTTTATTATACAATTTGTCCAAAATCAATGTTATCAAAAAACATGTCAGAGGAATGGGAGAAGGGAAAGGGGCAGGGCAGGGTGAAGTGTCCCAGGCAGAACAGTCTCTGGTGTCTTCTGCAGGTGGGGGCAGAGGAATCGCAGGCTGTCCACTGGTCCTGTCTGGCTCAGCTCTCCACTTTCTTGGAGCCACAGAAGGTCTACTGATCCGGCTCCGGCTCCGGCTCGCTTCTCCTGCGAACCCTTGGAAACACTCTATTGCGGGCACGTGGCATGCAACAGCACAGTCTTTGGACACAGTTAAGGATCCTCCTAGTCCAGCTCTTCCTGGGTTCTCGGGGTTCCTCTGGGGCTACATCTTGGGCCGAACTGCTGCGGACGGTCTCTACTAACCTGAGCAGGCGCTTCCAGCGGTTGGGCAAGTAGGACACCGAGTCAGACTGGGAGGCTTCGTCAGGAGGCGGGGCCTCAGCAGGCTGCAAGTCCAGAGGAAGAGCAGGCAGGCTGGCCCTTCTGATGCCCACCTGCCCTGGCTGTTTGGCTTCCTCGGGCAGCTGGTGCTTATGGGGCAAGGGCAAGGCTTGAAGGGCAGGCTCACTCGTGCTCCTCCTTGGGAGCACAGGGCCACGGGAAAGGCCCGCAGGACAAGAGGAAAGCCTAACCCTGCGAGGCACAGGCTTCCCTGGGTACATGCACTCTACCCGCTGGCTTTTCTGGTGCTGCAGAATCAAGTAGTTGGCCATCCTTGCATCAAACTTTCTCTTGGCCACAGACACCCAGGTTTGGTATGGATCGAGACCATTGTCAACCAGGAGCGCCATTATTTGGGGGTCTGGGTGTTTGGGAAGAGCCTCACTATGCTGTTGGGGTACACGCTCCCCACCCTGCTTCAGCCATGGGTGCCGAGAGATTTGCTTGACTGTGGGCCGCTTCGGGGGCTGCACAGTCAGTATGCTGTGGATGAGCCTTCGGGCTCTGACAGGCACTGAGTCAGGGACATCGTACCTTGCGTGAGTGATCCGCATCAGCAGGTCCTCATAGGACGTGGAGTCAAATGGGAGGCTCCGTGTCAGCATGAAATACAAGATGACCCCCAGGCTCCAGACGTCCACCGGGGGTCCCTCATACTCGTGCCGCAAGACACCTTCAGGGGCAAGGTATGGGAGTGTGCCCCAGATCCGCCTCAGCTTCTCCCCAGCCCTGAACCACGTGGCGGCACCAAAGTCGATCAGCTTGACGGTGCCTCTGGTATCCAGCATGATGTTCTCTGGCTTCAGGTCTCGGTGCACGATGCCCTGGTCATGGAGGTAGCCCACGGCACACACGATCTGCCTGAAAACCCTCCGGACCTCCTCCACCTGCATGCCACGTCTGATGTGCTCAAGCAGTTGTCCCCCACCTACGTGCTCCATCACCATGTAGACGGTGCTCTCGGTGCCAATCACGTGAAACAGCTGGACCACGTTGGGGTGCTCCAGACTCATCATTATCTGGGGTTCGTTGAAGGCTGGAATGTTCTGCACTTCCAGTGCCAGGGCTTTCACTGCCACCTGTGCCCCTGAGAGGCGATGGAGGGCTAGGCTCACCTGGCCATACCCACCACGCCCGATGACCTTCATGAACTCATAGTGCTCCATGAAGGCTGCCACACTGCAGGAACCTGGCACCTGCAGTGCTGCTACACTACTCTCACTACTCTCACTACTCGGGCTAAACATCCTAAGCAGGAACACCAACTAAGGATGCTAGCTTAAAAACAAAATAACAAGCCAAAACAACAAAGCAAAACCAAAAACCAAAAACAAAGCAAAATAACAAACCCAAATCAAAAAACCAAAAGCCAAACACCACAGCACCACCAACCACCAACCACCAACCACCAACCACCGAATACCAACCACCAACCACCAAACGCACTAACTATCTGGGAGTCCGACAGGTCACCACCAAGAGCTTCCTGTACTTGTGGACAAAAACCCAGCCCTGGCCACTTTCTTATATACCCGCTGTTTGAAGCTTCCTCACAATGGCTCCTTGTGAGGAAAGAGCAAGAAAAGGACCAACCATGCCTGGTCTAAACCCTCAGTGGTCATCTCCCTTTGGGGCCTCCAGAACTGTTTCCATGTCACAACAAGAATACAAATGGACTCCAGACATACATATATATATATATTTGGTTCAGTTGGTTATGGAGACTGATATTTACTTGTTTACAAATTCAAAGGACTTGTCATTTCAATTCTAAACATTTCTAATAATTCTGGGCTTCTGAAGACCTTATCATGTCTACACTCAAGGTATTCAATTTCTTTTTCTTCCAAATCATTGGTGTCAAAATATAGTAGCACTTGGCTCCCATTATGATACTGAAACAACATGATCTGTTCCCTAAGCACAGTCTTAACACCTATGGGGCTAAGAGGGAGGAAGGCTTCATCCTAATTGCCCCATATAGTCCTGCTGGGGAATTCTCATTGGAAACTCAGGAATTCAAAAAAGAGTGGGTTGATATATTCAAAGTGATTAAAAACAAAATATGGGCGCCAAGAATCCTAAAACTGGCAAAAGTGTCCTTCCCACAGAGAGAAGAAATGGAGGTCTTCCCAGATGAAGGAGTCTCTTCCTGCTGCTATAACAAAATACCTTGCAATGGGTAATTAATTGGTAGTTTTTCACTTCTCCCAGTTCAAGGTCAGAACATTTTGTGGCCATATTCTCACATGATGAAAGGGGAAGAAGTTTTGAACTCAATCCCTCAAGAATTTATTTATTTATTTGGCTGAGGGGACATACTGGTGATTGATCCCAGGGTCTCAAACATATCAGTCAAATTCTCTAACACTGAGGTACATCCCCAGCCACTTATTTATTTATATATTTATTTTGAGTCAAAATTTTGCTAAGTTGCTCAGGCTGGGCTTGAATGTGTGATCGTTCAGCCTCAGTAAACAGAGTACATAGGCTTACAGTCTGTTATACTTTGGGCATAAGTCCCCCCACCCCCAAAATCCTATATTCATGCAGAAATAGTGATAAAATTATTGGAATGTGGAGCCTATAACCTAACTGGAGTTCAGGGTGTAACTGAGGGCAGGTGGGGTGCGGCTGGAGGAGCTAGGTCACTGTGGTCATGCCAGGAGAGCTCCTGCTTTTCTGTGATCTCTTCCCGTCTCTCTGCTTTCTCACTGCCATGAGAGGAACAGCTTTCCTCCACTGGGCCTTTCCCTCATAGTGTACTGACTCACCTTGGACCCAGAGAATTGGAGTTGGCCATCTATGGACTGAGCCCTTGGGATCATATGCCCATCCTCTAGTTTGTTTTTATCAGAGGCTTTGGTTAGAGTGAAATCTCACTGTTGAGAGTACATCTATTTTTAGTGTGGAAATATTTGAAGTATACAAATATGAAGGTTTGATTTTTTAAAAAAAGCTAACAGAATCAGACATTTGTGTAGTGAGAAGTGGGGACGTTCCTCTGTTCCTCTGAATAAACTGATTGTATGGGTCAAAAACCTTTTTCCCACAAAGACTTTGTAAGACTTTGTAATAGTGAGCTGGAAAAGCTTTAGATTATTGTAAGAAGAGTTGAACAGGGATTCTGGTGTTCAGATGACCAGAATACCAACAGATGCAGACCTGGCTCCTGAGCTTTCAGAAGGATATAAGGACCCTATCAGAAGTTGGACTACAGACTACTTGTGTTATAATCTGGCAGAACATTTGATTATTTATCTAATTTCTTTCTTCTTTAAAATCTCTACTCAAATGTTTTCTTCTGGAAAGCTCTACACAAGTGACCTTATTTAGTATTTCAGTAAACCCTATCCCATCCCATTATTCAATAATTTTCTACTTCATTCTACTTGTGCTGCTTCTTCCATGTATGTTGTCACATAAACGTAGTGGTCACATGGAAATATTGTCAAAATGCATGATATAATGTATCACTTTTATGTTAGTTCTTGCTCTTCCTCTTCTACTAGAATATAAACAAATCTCTGTTGTACAGCCCATTAGAGGCATCCAAGGAAAAAAATTGTTGAATGAGAGAAAGCATGAAAGATTAAACAGATGTTATACTCCAAGAAACAAAGTAAAAAGTATACAGACATACAAATGAACGATTTGAAACCTAAGTTATAAAGTTTTAACTTAGCCATGTTTTGATCCCCTTTTTCCATTCCAAGAAATAAGTGTTTGATTTTACACAGAATATGATTTTGTCATATGAAGGACATTACATTTTGAAAGGATGTTTATATAAAGGAACCAGAGATCTGATGCTTCATTCAAATTGATGGAGAAAAAAGAATAGCTTTAAAAAAATTTTACAAGAAAAATATCTTTTAAATAATCTCATAGAGTCCCTGAAAGTAAATGAACCAAATGCAAAGAGACAATATGCTGAGCAGAAAGCTATAGATAATGGAAAGATGAGGTATGGCAGTGGCAGTGAACGAAATAGACTTTAAGTGTTAAATTGGGCTTAAGAAGTGAGACTTACAAAATATAAACTAAAACAAATGAGGCAAATTACATATCAAGTAATTTTATCTTTCTTTATAGTACTTTTTATTGTTGTTTTTATTTGTTCTTTATGGATATACGTGATAGTAGAGTACTTTGATATATTATACATACACAGAATATAAGTTATTCTAGTTAGGATCCCATTCTTGTAGTTTTACATGATGTGAAGTGACACTGGTCATGTATTTATGTATGAACACAAGTAAGTTATGTCAATTTATTGTACTGTCTTTCCTATTCCTATCCCCAATCTTTTTCTTCCCTCCCATTTGTCTAATTAAATGAACTTCTATTCTTCCCCTACCCACCATCCCTTGTTGTGAGTTAGCATCCAAACATGAGAGAGAACATTTGGCTTTTGGCTTTTTGGGATAGGCTTATTTCACTTAGCTTGATATCTGCAGTTCCATCCATTTACTAGCAAATGCTATAATTTCATTCTGAACAGATGCTTCTCAGAAGAACATATACAATCAACAAATATATGAACAAATGTTCAACATCTCTAGTAATTAGAGAAATGCAAATCAAAACTACTCTAACATTTCATCTCACTCTGGTCAGAATGGCAGCTATCAAGAATACAAACAAAAATAAACGTTGAAAAGGATGTGGGGAAAAAGGCATACTAATAGATTGCTGTTGGGACTGAAAATTGTTGCAGCCAATCTGGAAAGCAGTGTGGAGATTCCTTGCAAAACTTGGAATTGAACCACCATTTGACCCAGCTATGCCACTCCTTGGTTTATAGCCAAAGGACTTAAAAACAGCATACTACAGGGAAACAGCCATATCAATGTTTATAACAGCACAATTCACAATAGCTAAATTGTGGAACCAACCCAGAGGCCCTTCAATAGATGTATGGATAGGGAAAATGTGGCATGTATACACAATGGAACATTACTCAGCATTAAAAGAGAATAAAATCATGGCATTTGCAAGTAAATGGATGGAGTTGGAGAATATAATGCTAAGGGAAGGAAGCCAATGCCAAAAAAAAAAAAAAAAAAAAACACCAAAGGCCAAATGTTTTCTTTGATTTGAGGGTGCTGACTCAAAATGGTGATGGGTGGGGGAAGCATGGGAGGAATGGAGGAACTTTAGATAGGGCAAAGCGGAGCGGAAGGGGCTAAGGGGGTAGGAAAGACAGTGGAATGAGTTAGACATCTTTACCCTAACACAATAAAGACAATAATGGTGTGAAAATACTTTTGTACAAGTAGTGACTTGAAAACTTGTGCTGTATATGTGTAATATGAAATGAATTGCATTGTCTACCATCATGTATAACTAATAGTATTTTAATAAAGAAAAAACAGAGGAAAACATTTGGACATATCCATTTAATTGCACAGAATGGAAATTTTCGAAGGCTAAACTATAAAATATAAACTTTGAGCTTATAAGTGAAAAGAAAATCTAACAGAAATTGTGAGGGATCTTTATTCACAAGTAGTGAGTCGACAACTGTAGCAGGAAGGCAACCTGACAAGGAAGGGGTGCCGAGGATGGCTCCAGAGGCAGCCATGAAAGAAACTGTAGAGATTTTGAAAATGGAGTGAGTCAGTGTGAGGGAAACCATGTTAATCAGAGCAAGGGAATCCAGGGGCAAAAGGCTGCATGGGAAGCAAATCAGGAGGAAGAGTGCACTGTCCTCTTCCCCTCTAGGTGCTTTCCATGCTGAACTGCTGAACTTCTAGACCTTGTCCAGTAGAGGAGGCTTCCCCTAAATATAAGTTTGGGATAAGAGCTCTGATTAGAACACTGAAATATCTACACATTCCTGACCTTGAAAGGCCAATTATCTGTTAAATGATGGCTTAATTTTCATTTCCACTGATGTCATAAAGCACCATCTCTTGTGGCTGAATCAGCATCCCCAGTAACGGTTCTCCTAACCTGCCCTTAGTAGTCAGGTGTGGACCACCTCTCTGAAGAATTTAACTTAATTATTTGAACTAAGAGATTGGTTTAAAAACTTACACCATTTTCCAGAGAACCAAACTCTTAAAAGTCCAACAACTTATAGCATTCTAAACTATTATAGAGTTCATCCCTATGCATCTTTTCACCCTGTAAAGTATAAAAGTGTTTCTGGAATAGAATAAAGTTCTATTGGTTAGCACACACATATTTGGAAAAAATACCAAGGAGCAAACATTAAGAAATAGACTTGTCTTAGCAATTAAAACCTTTAAGAGGATATCAGAAATGAGAGCACCACACATAGGCATTTGTAGGTCAAGAGTCACCCTGTCTTGGGAATTTATGCAAACCTGAACTGTATGAAGGAAACAAGAAACACTTCATTTAACAATGACAACAACAAAAATGGACTGCCTTTGATTTAAGAAGATGATGAATTTTAGGTGTAGATCCAAAGGAACACTTGAAATTCAGTCATATTATTTGTATCATTTATCTGTTGTAGAGAAAGATCAAGGTTCTAGCTGCCTATGGGAACAAAGATAAAGAGCACAACTAAACTGGCATTTGTTTTCATAAACTACAGCAACTGCCAAGACTTCTGCCACCTACTTTCAGTGATCACAGTTTAGCGGGCATTGGGCACCAAGTGTCATTGTCAGCTCTTCACTTGTTCACTCAGTTGTTGTTTTGAATTCTCTACTGTGGTCTGACAGGCAGATGAATAAAATGGAGGGGAAAAATAAGAATAACAACTTATTATTTAAGAAACTACAAACTCCAAAACCAGCAGAAAGTCCCTGCATCTGCAAAATGTCGACTTCAAGGATTTAGGGTGATGGAGATATTCAGCTCTAAAGACAGAGGGACAGATGGAAAATAGATTAGACAGAAATATATGATTATCACAATAGCTAAAATATGGAAGCACCTAGATGCCCTTCAATAGATGGATGGATAAAAAATATGGCATACATACACAATGGAATATTACTCAGCAATAAAAAGAATAAAGTCATCACCAGAATTTATACTAACCAGCTCAGACTTTAAAAACAAAATGTCTTTGCAATTTGCTTGCTTAGTTTTTAGTAAAACAAGCTGCCAAAAGTCAACATGGAAGCTTTCTTCTTCTCAAATCAGAAACAGAAACACCTTGTTTCGGACAATTCACGTGGCAGAAGCATTTATTTGCCTTATAAAAGGGTTTTGTGTCTCCTAGAGAGTCAAACTTGGGGTAGTCAAACTTGGAGCTGAGTGCATTCGGAAAGGGAAAGATCACAATATCCAGTGCCTTTCACCCCATGTTTGCAAACTTAGAGAAACAGTGGGAATGAACTGATACAGTCACAGCAAAGTTTCTAGCATGGAAAGACTCCGAAAAGGAATGAATTCACCCCAACAGTAGAAAACACCTGGCCTTGTGATCTGGGTCTAACATAAACCATATCAGGAGGGCTTGTCTTGACCCAGGCCTGAAACCAAATTTGCAGCCTTCTGCAGCTCCATCTGCCTGGCATGTGGCAGTACTTTGGGAAATGAGATCCAATAAATAAGCCAAAATCTTGGATCTCAGCAGGATCCAAAATAATCTCTGCATCACCTGAACTGGGCAAGTATTGTTAAGTTATAGAGGATTGATGTTTAAAATTATTGTTGTGACAACATGATTAAAAAATGCCAGTGGTTCTGAAGAAACATTCCAGTTCTCTTGCTTCACTTTGCTATTGGAAACATGACTGGAAGCCCTCAATTAAGAGCAAGTAAGTGCATATCATGTCTGGACAACTCAAGGTAGAAAAGGGAGGTGGTTCAGAAAGTTTGAGCTCTCTCATTTAGGAAAAAAAATTGGCTGATGAATTGCATAACTAATGAACAAATGAAAAAAGTGCAATTGTATTTACCTACTGGATTGATTAGTGAGTACCAATGCACACACTCCTACCATTAGTCAGGATTTGAGGAAGTATTCTCCTGATGCTTTGTTGTCCATTTTAAAATCGGATCTCTCAATTATATTGATGAAATAGGATATCCAGTCCTCCTGCATAAATGTAAATGAATCAAATTTCTATATACTTAGTATATATCATAGAGCTAAAGACATAGAGATCCAAAGGGAAATTGGACATTAATAATTTTAAAGATCAATATAATTATTCAATCAATACATGGAAAATGTTCTTACCAAGTTAGGAAGCAAAGGACTTTAAAAAATATCGGGGTACTGTGTTACTCAGCTTTCCCTCATTATAACAGTAGGGAGCGGGAGCATGGGAGACATGATGAACTCTAGATAGGGCAGAGGGTGTTGGAGGGGAAGGGAGGGGGTATGAGGTAATCATAAGGTAATTAATGATGGTGGAATGTGGTAAGCATTACTATCCAAAATCAAGGAAGGCAGGAATTGGTGTGAATATACTTTGTAAACAAGGATATATATGAAAAATTGTGCTCTATATATGTAATAAAAATTGTAATGCGCTCTGCTGTCATAAATAAAATTTACATAAAAAATATGGTCAAAAGTGCCATTGAATGAGCAGCCTGCCCACTCTCCGACTCTGTCATACAAAACCAAGAGCTTGACCTACTCTCTTATGACACCATCTTTGTGGTAGTTACATCATAATTCAGTCATTTGTTAGGGGGAGCCCTGATTGCTAGGTGGGGGATTACAACCTAAACAATTGCTTTGGAAGATATGATTTAAACCATAACACTCTCTAATCCTACTTTTCTCAGAAATTTTGTCATGTGATATTTCTACATCAATCCTTGCAATCATACAACTTTGTAGGCTTGTCATGAAGTACATATCCTTGATGGGTATGGTCTTGTAAATTCCTCCTGCCTAATGACCCAATGATCTTTCCCTTAGTCCACCTTTCGAGTTCCTTGATCCATAGGTTACATAGAAGTGTGCTTATTTTCCAAAGTTTTACTCTTTTCTAGTTTCAGTCCTTTGTGATGAAAGAACACACCAAGTATAGTAAGTAAGAATTCAGTGGGAAAATGTTGCCAATAGATTAGACCACTTTGACCACTTTGAAAATAGATTTTCAGTGTGGTCTAAACAACAAAGTACATCATTTTGAAAATAGAGTCAAAATAAAGATGCAAAAAGACCATTAGCAGAATGTAACAAATTTAAGAATCATTGTGGTTGAAGACTCCTGAAATGTGAACTAAAGAAATATATCATCTTCTCAATGAATATGAGAAAAATTTCTAAATCTTAGGAATAAGATGAAATCCACACTCAAGACACATATAGAATTCCAAATAGGCGCCAGCAAAAATCATTCTCTCCAAGACACATTATAATGAAAATGCCTAATACACAGAAGAAGCTTAGAGTGTTAAAAGCCACAAGAAAAATACAGCAGGTCACATTCAGAGGTAAACCCATTTGGATTTCAACTGATATCTCAACATAGACCCTAAAAGCTAGGAGGGCATGGAAAGATAAATGCCAAGTCTTGGAAAAAAAACCCGATTCCAAACAGGATTAGTATAACCAGTAAAATTATCCTTCCCAATAAGCAGAAACAAAAATAATTTGTAACCATGTAGTCTGCACTGCCAAATGTCCTTGATGGAGTATTTCATGCAGAGAAAATACATAAAAATAAAAGAGATGAATACAATAGAATAATCCCATTAAAGGATAACCAAGTTTGAATTTAGCATTAGAAATAAATTGAAATGGCAGGAAATAAAAATCATCTTTCTATAATAATAATGAAAGCAAAAATCATATTGGCAGTTTGGATTAAAAAAACAAGTATCAACATGTTGCCTACAAGACACCTTAGAGACAGAGATATGCATGAAAATGGGAAAAGCAAGGAAGCAGGGGTAGCTCCTCTCATGTCAAAGTAGACTTCAAGTCAAAATTTGAGGAGACAAAGAAGATTTCTTCAAACTGACGAGGGGAAAATCCAGCAACAAGATATACTGATTATAAATATTTATGCTCCAAACAACTGTGCTTATGCATACAGAAAGCAAACTCTTCTCAATATAAAGAAGGAAATAGATCAAAATACAAAAAATACTGGGGGATTTAAACAAAGCTCTCTAACCATTAGATAAGACATAAAGATTATTTAGAACTAAAAATATTTCAAAAACAATGAATCAAATGGATGTCTTTATCAATAAAATATTTCATTCATTGACAAAGCAATTCACTTTTTAATCACATCTGTTTGACTATTCATATTTTAGGAGATGGAGCAAATGTTAGGAAACACAAATAAAGACAGAGTTATCCTTGCATAGATAATAATGGATGAAATATAATAAAGGAATAATAAAGGAATTCCAGCACCTACAATTGAACATTAAATGCTACACATTTACAAGAGAAATGAATTGTAGAAAAGAAACCTTAGAAAGAAATCAGAATAGAGATATAACAAAAATCTATGTGACAGAGTGAAGACAACTTATATTTTTTTAAAATTATAGAAACCCATTGTTAAAAATTTAATTTCTCTTCACAGTCATAGATTTTTGTTAACTTTTTTATAAAAATTTATAATATACCCACAATACCATAGAGCTAACTAATGTTACACCTCAAGGTCATAGAGAAAATAATCCAATAATGTTACACCTCAAGGTCATAGAGAAAAAAAATAATCCAAATATCAGTTGAAGACATGCAGAAATCAATGTAACAAACCACATAATTAGAATTCAGGACAAGAATCATAGGATTACATTGATAGATGCAGAAGATGCATTTGTCAAAGGCCACTACCCATTCATTTTTATAACAAGAGAAATTAAGGACAGAAGGAACTTCCCTCAACATCTTAAAGCCTATATATAACAAACCAAAGGCCAACATTATTCTGAATGGAGAAAAACTGAAAACATTTACTCTAAAACCAGGAATAAGGAAAACATGTCCATTCTCCCCTCCCCACTATGATTCAATAGAGACCATTAACTGTATCCAAAGCAATTAGGTAAGACAAAGACACTACCAAAGTAGCTACCAAAGTAGCAGGATAGAAGATCAACACATATAACAGTCAATTTCCTTTACTCCAATAATGAATCTGCTGCAAAAATGTTCCATAACTTCAAAAAATTAGAAAAATTAGAAATAAATGTAACCAAGGAGGTGACAGACCTCTTGGTTACAGACCTCTACACAAGGATGACAGTTTAACATATTTCTGACCCCAAAGGGCAAGAGCCGGAAGCTGGTGTCAGTGTAGCTCCTGGTGCCAGCCCAGTGCACATGTGAGAGAAACCATGTGCCCAAGCTGTCACCTTGGACAAGCCTAGTAATAGAATCCAAAGGTAAGAGAAAATCCATGTGGGTGCACCTTGCCTTAATGGATAATTGCATCCATAAGATGAACTGACCCTCCAGTCCTGAAATCCGGAGTACTCCGTGTCCCTTATCTTTAGCAACAGTCATGACAATTTTGAGTGAGGCGGCTGCATGGCAGGTGCTGAGGCACCCAGCCACTGCTGTACTGGCCAACTCTTCCCTACCTGCCCTACACACAGTATCATTATGATGCCCTGGAACACTGAGGTCTTCCATGCCTTCTTGGAGGTATTCCTCCTGACCATGGTCACCAGCTAAAGGTCATGTCTACAGTGGCTCAATGGGAGAGACTCCATGGACACTGGGAGACTCCATGGACACGGGATCAACAGAAGCCAGCCTGTACTAGGTGAAAGCAAGTGAATGTTCTACACTGGCTCAAGACAAGTGAGTCGCCATCTATTCTAAGGGCAAGGCAGTCCAGTACACTGGAGAGGGAGGCACGGTGGTCCAGGCCTGGGAGATGATGGCTGGTGGGACCTGACCCACCCTGAGGACCCTCCTTTCTTTGAGTCAGAGCACTTTTCAATTTTGCAACACAAATTTTATTATACAATTTGTCCAAAATCAATGTTATCAAAAAACATGTCAGAGGAATGGGAGAAGGGAAAGGGGCAGGGCAGGGTGAAGTGTCCCAGGCAGAACAGTCTCTGGTGTCTTCTGCAGGTGGGGGCAGAGGAATCGCAGGCTGTCCACTGGTCCTGTCTGGCTCAGCTCTCCACTTTCTTGGAGCCACAGAAGGTCTACTGATCCGGCTCCGGCTCCGGCTCGCTTCTCCTGCGAACCCTTGGAAACACTCTATTGCGGGCACGTGGCATGCAACAGCACAGTCTTTGGACACAGTTAAGGATCCTCCTAGTCCAGCTCTTCCTGGGTTCTCGGGGTTCCTCTGGGGCTACATCTTGGGCCGAACTGCTGCGGACGGTCTCTACTAACCTGAGCAGGCGCTTCCAGCGGTTGGGCAAGTAGGACACCGAGTCAGACTGGGAGGCTTCGTCAGGAGGCGGGGCCTCAGCAGGCTGCAAGTCCAGAGGAAGAGCAGGCAGGCTGGCCCTTCTGATGCCCACCTGCCCTGGCTGTTTGGCTTCCTCGGGCAGCTGGTGCTTATGGGGCAAGGGCAAGGCTTGAAGGGCAGGCTCACTCGTGCTCCTCCTTGGGAGCACAGGGCCACGGGAAAGGCCCGCAGGACAAGAGGAAAGCCTAACCCTGCGAGGCACAGGCTTCCCTGGGTACATGCACTCTACCCGCTGGCTTTTCTGGTGCTGCAGAATCAAGTAGTTGGCCATCCTTGCATCAAACTTTCTCTTGGCCACAGACACCCAGGTTTGGTATGGATCGAGACCATTGTCAACCAGGAGCGCCATTATTTGGGGGTCTGGGTGTTTGGGAAGAGCCTCACTATGCTGTTGGGGTACACGCTCCCCACCCTGCTTCAGCCATGGGTGCCGAGAGATTTGCTTGACTGTGGGCCGCTTCGGGGGCTGCACAGTCAGTATGCTGTGGATGAGCCTTCGGGCTCTGACAGGCACTGAGTCAGGGACATCGTACCTTGCGTGAGTGATCCGCATCAGCAGGTCCTCATAGGACGTGGAGTCAAATGGGAGGCTCCGTGTCAGCATGAAATACAAGATGACCCCCAGGCTCCAGACGTCCACCGGGGGTCCCTCATACTCGTGCCGCAAGACACCTTCAGGGGCAAGGTATGGGAGTGTGCCCCAGATCCGCCTCAGCTTCTCCCCAGCCCTGAACCACGTGGCGGCACCAAAGTCGATCAGCTTGACGGTGCCTCTGGTATCCAGCATGATGTTCTCTGGCTTCAGGTCTCGGTGCACGATGCCCTGGTCATGGAGGTAGCCCACGGCACACACGATCTGCCTGAAAACCCTCCGGACCTCCTCCACCTGCATGCCACGTCTGATGTGCTCAAGCAGTTGTCCCCCACCTACGTGCTCCATCACCATGTAGACGGTGCTCTCGGTGCCAATCACGTGAAACAGCTGGACCACGTTGGGGTGCTCCAGACTCATCATTATCTGGGGTTCGTTGAAGGCTGGAATGTTCTGCACTTCCAGTGCCAGGGCTTTCACTGCCACCTGTGCCCCTGAGAGGCGATGGAGGGCTAGGCTCACCTGGCCATACCCACCACGCCCGATGACCTTCATGAACTCATAGTGCTCCATGAAGGCTGCCACACTGCAGGAACCTGGCACCTGCAGTGCTGCTACACTACTCTCACTACTCTCACTACTCCGGCTAAACATCCTAAGCAGGAACACCAACTAAGGATGCTAGCTTAAAAACAAAATAACAAGCCAAAACAACAAAGCAAAACCAAAAACCAAAAACAAAGCAAAATAACAAACCCAAATCAAAAAACCAAAAGCCAAACACCACAGCACCACCAACCACCAACCACCAACCACCAACCAGCGAATACCAACCACCAACCACCAAACGCACTAACTATCTGGGAGTCCGACAGGTCACCACCAAGAGCTTCCTGTACTTGTGGACAAAAACCCAGCCCTGGCCACTTTCTTATATACCCGCTGTTTGAAGCGTCCTCACAATGGCTCCTTGTGAGGAAAGAGCAAGAAAAGGACCAACCATGCCTGGTCTAAACCCTCAGTGGTCATCTCCCTTTGGGGCCTCCAGAACTGTTTCCATGTCACAACAAGAATACAAATGGACTCCAGACATACATATATATATATATTTGGTTCAGTTGGTTATGGAGACTGATATTTACTTGTTTACAAATTCAAAGGACTTGTCATTTCAATTCTAAACATTTCTAATAATTCTGGGCTTCTGAAGACCTTATCATATCTACACTCAAGGTATTCAATTTCTTTTTCTTCCAAATCATTGGTGTCAAAATATAATAGCACTTGGCTCCCATTATGATACTGAAACAACATGATCTGTTCCCTAAGCACAGTCTTAACACCTATGGGGCTAAGAGGGAGGAAGGCTTTATCCTAATTGCCCCATATAGTCCTGCTGGGGAATTCTCATTGGAAACTTTGGAATTCAAAAAAGAGTTGGTTGATATTTTCAGAGTGATAAAAAACAAAATATGGACGCCAAGAATCCTAAAACTGGCAAAAGTGTCCTTCCCACAGAGAGAAGAAATGGAGGTCTTCCCAGATGAAGGAGTCTCTTCCTGCTACTGTAATCAAATACCTTGGAATGGGTAATTAATTGGTAGTATTTCACTTTTCCCAGTTCCAGGTCAGAACATTTTGTGGCCATATCCTCACATGATGAAAGGGGAAGAAGTTTTGAACTCAATCCCTCAAGCATTTATTAATTTATTTGGCTGAGAGGACATACTGGTGATTGATCCCAGGGTCTCAAACATATCAGTCAAATTCTCTAACACTGAGGTACATCCCCAGCCACTTATTTATTTATATATTTATTTTGAGACAAAATTTTGCTAAGTTGCTCAGGCTGGGCTTGAATGTGTGATCGTTCAGCCTCAGTAAACAGAGTACATAGGCTTACAGTCTGTTATACTTTGGGCATAAGTCCCCCCACCCCCACACTCCTATATTCATGCAGAAATAGTGATAAAATTATTGGAATGTGGAGCCTATAACCTAACTGGAGTGTCCAAGTTTCAGTTCAGGGTGTAACTGCGGGCAGGTGGGTTGCAGCTGGAGGAGCTAGGTCACTGTGGTCATGCCAGGAGAGCTCCTGCTTTTCTGTGATCCCTTCCTGTCTCTCTGCTTTCTCACTGCCATGAGAGGAACAGCTTTCCTCCACTGGGCCTTTCCCTCATAGTGTACTGACTCACCTTGGACCCAGAGAATTGGAGTTGGCCATCTGTGGACTGAGCCCTTGGGATCATATGCCCATCCTCTAGTTGTTTTTTATCAGAGGCTTTGGTTAGAGTGAAATCTCACTGTTGAGAGTACATCTATTTTTAGTGTGGAAATATTTGAAGTATACAAATATGAAGGTTTGATTTTTTAAAAAAAGCTAACAGAATAGACATTTGTGTAGTGAGAAGTGGGGACGTTCCTCTGTTCCTCTGAATAAACTGATTGTATGGGTCAAAAACCTTTGGCCCACAAAGACTTTGTAAGGCTTTGTAATAGTGAGCTGGAAAAGCTTTAGATTATTGTAAGAAGAGTTGAACAGGTATTCTGGTGTTCAGATGACCAGAATGCCAACAGATATGCAGACCTGGCTCCTGAGCTTTCAGAAGGAAATAAGGACCCTATCAGAAGTTGGACTACAGACTACTTGTGTTATAATCTGGCAGAACATTTGATTATTTATCTAATTTCTTTCTTCCTTAAAATCTCAAATGTTTTCTTCTGGAAAGCTCTACACAAGTGACCTTATTTAGTATTTCAGTAAACCCTATCCCATCCCATTATTCAATCATTTTCTACTTCATTCTACTTGTGCTGCTTCTTCCATGTATGTTGTCACATAAACGTAGTGGTCACATGGAAATATTGTCAAAATGCATGATATAATGTATCACTTTTAAGTTAGTTCTTGCTCTTCCTCTTCCACTAGAATATAAACAAATCTTTATTGTACAGCCCTTTAGAGGCATCCAAGAAAAAAAATTGTTGAATGAGTGAATGAATGAAAGTTTAAACAGATGTTATACTCCAAGAAACAAAGTAAAAAGTATACAGACATACAAATGAACGATTTGAAACCTAAGTTACAAAGTTTTAACTTAGCCATGTTTTATCCCCCTTTTTCCATTCCAAGAAATAAGTGTTTGATTTTACACAGAATATGATTTTGTCATATGAAGGACATTACATTTTGAAAGGATGTTTATATAAAGGAACCAGAGATCCGATGCATCATTCAAATTGATGGAGAAAAAAGAATAGCTTTAAAAAAATTTTAGAAGAAAAATATCTTATAAATCATCTCATAGACTCCCTGAAAGTAAATGAACTAAATGCAAAGAGACAATATCCTGAGCAGAAAGCTATAGATAATGGAAAGATGAGGTATGGCAGTGGCAGTGAACAAATTAGACTTTAAGTGTTAAATTGGGCTTAAGAAGTGAGACTTACAAAATATAAACTAAAACAAATGAGGCAAAATATACATCAAGTAATTGTATCTTTTTTATAATATTTTTAATGTTTTTATTTGTTCTTTATAGATATAGGTGATGGTCGAGTACACTTTGATATATTATACATGCACAGAATATAAGTTATTCTAGTTAGGATCCCATTCTTGCAGTTGTACATGATGTGAAGTGACACTGGTCATGTATTTATGTATGAACATAAGTAAGTTATGTGAATTCATTGTACTGTCTTTCCTAGTCCTATCCCCATTCCTTTTCTTCCCTCCCCTTTGTCTAATTCAATAAACTTCTACCCACCATCCCTTGTTGTGAGTTAGCATCCAAACATTAGAGAGAACTTTTGGCCTTTGGCTTTTGGCGATTACCTTATTTCACTTAGCTTGATATCTTCAGTTCCATCCATTTACTAGCAAATGCTATAATTTCATTCTTCTTTATGGCTGAATATTATTTCATTTTTTTATTAATACCACATTTTCTTTAGCCATTCATCTGTTGAAGAGCACCTAGCTGGGCTCCATAGCATGTTTATTGTTAGGTGAGCTCCATAAAGATTGATGTGGCTGCTTCCCTATGGTATGCTGACTTTAAGTCATCTTAGTATGTACTGAGTAGTGGGATAACTGGGTCAAATGGTGGTTCCATTTCAAGATTTCTCAGGAATCTCCATTTTGCTTTTTCTAATGGTTACCCCAATTTGCAGTCCCAGCAGCAATGTATAAATAAAACTTTTTTTCTTATCCTCTCCCACATTTATTGTTACTTGTATTCTTGATCATTGCCATTCTGACTGGAGTGAGATGGAATCTCCATGTGGTTTTGATTTGCATATCCCTAATGGCTAGAGATGCTGAATATTTTTTTCATATATTTCTTCACCAATCATTCCTTCAGTGAAGTGCTTGTTCAGTTCCTTTGCTCATTTATTCATTGGGTGATTGTTTTCTTGGTGTTACGTTTTTTTTTTTTTTTTTAATTCTTTGTATATTCTGAAGATTAGTGTTCTATGTGAGGTGCAGGTTGCAAAGATTTTCTTTCATTCTGTAGGCTTTCTGTTCATGTTCTTGATGGTTTCCTTTGAGGTGAAGAAACTTTTTAGTTTGATATTATCCCATTTATTTTTTCTAATATCATTTTTAGTAAGAAAATTCCCAATTAGAAGAAATACAAATGTCAGATATAAGATTATCTTTTAATGCTTGGAATATGTTGTTCCAGGATCTCCTGGCTTTGAGAGTCTGTGTTGAAAAATCTGCTGAGATCTGAATTGGTCTTTCCTTATAGGTTATCTGATTTTTCTCTCTTGTGGCCTTTAAAATTATATCCTCAATCTGTATGCTAGGCTTGTTCATTTTAATGTGACTTGGTGTAGATTTGTTGTAATTTTGTACCTTTGGTGTCCTATAGGCTCTTTTTTTATTATGCTTACATCTTTTTAAAATACCTTTATTTTATTTATTTTTATGTGGTGGTGAGGATCAAACCCAGGGCCTCACACATGCTAGATGAGCACTCTACCACTGATTCACAACCATGACTCCTTCTACAGGCCTCTTGTATTTGATTCTCCAATTCTTTCTTCATGCTTGGGAAATTTTCTCATATTATTTCTTTGAAGAGATTGTGCATTCCCTTGGTTTGAATCTCTGAACCTTCCTCTAACCCAATAAATCTTAAATTTGGTCTTTGGATGGTATTCTATAATTCTTGGATATTCTGTTCATGGTTTCTTACCATCTTCACTGTGAGATCAACTGTATTTTCAAGTTTGTATATTTTGTCTTTATTGTCTCAGGTCCTGTCTTCCATAGGATCTAGTGTGTTGGTGATGCTATCTATTGAGTTTTTTAATTGGCTTATTGTTTCTTTCATTTCAGTAATTTCTGTTTGTTTGTTTGCTTTCAATATCTCTATCCTTTTCTGAAATAAATCCATTGCAACTTGCATTTGCTCATTTATCTCTTTGTTGTTATGATCAATGGTCGCCTGTATTTGTTCTCTTATCTCTTTGTTGGAGTAACCAATTTTTGCCTGCCTGCATATGCTCTCTTACATCATTCTTTAATTTTTAAATCATTTTATTCATGTATATTCTAAACTGCTTCTCTGACATTTCAACTACCATACTACTTATGGATCCTATTGTTTGTAGCATCTTGGTTTGTTTGGAGTACCTTCCTCCCTTGGTTTTTCTTGATGTCAATGTGTCTAATTCTCTTCCAGTGTAGACCCAAGGTATTACAGCTTCTGCCCTATTGTCTTACAGTTTCCCTACAGGTTACCAATACCTCCTACTTAAGGGAAAGATCAATATTACAGCACTCATTGTACGCCTTATATCAGCTTTTATATTTACATTTGCAGTTCTTTCACCAAAATCAGAAATGATGAGTTCGGTAATCTTCTATCATATAGTCAATTAGTTTGCATAATGATTTACAGTTTTTGATGGTGGAAGGGGGACTGGAGGGTTGGCTGAGATATTTATCAAGTAGGATGTGAGAACATGGAGGTATTAGATTATATGACTAGTGAGAGGGGAATCATTCTTGTTGGCTGTTAGTAGTAGAAACAAAAGATAGGCAAGCCCATGCAAGACTCCCTGTTACCTCAGCAATTGGATAACTGTTAGAATCTCTAGTAGAGAATCTCATAGGCACGGTGCAGCCAGGGCCTCAGAGACCTTGGTGATGTCTTATCAGTTCTGTTGTCCTTTGATAGAAGCAGCAATATCCCAGTTTCTTGTTGGAAGCATCCTAAAGCCTATATGCACCCATCAGATAGAACACTAATCTCTATAATATATAAAGCACTCAAATACCTTAAGACCAAAAGACAAATAATCCAATCACTAAGTGGGCCAAGGAACTGAACAGAAGCTTCTCAGAAGAACATATACAGTCAACAAATATATGAACAAATGTGCAACATCTCTAGTAATTAGAGAAATGCAAATCAAAACTACTCTAACATTTCATCTCTCTCCAGTCAGAATGGCAGCTATGAAGAATACAAACAAAAATAAATGTTGAAAAGGATGTGGGGAAAAGGGCACACTAATACATTGCTGGTGGGACTGCAAATTGTTGCAGCCAATCTGGAAAACAGTGTGGAGATTCCTTGCAAAACTTGGAATGGAACCACCATTTGACCTAGCTATGCCACTCCTTGGTTTATAGCCAAAGGACTTAAAAACAGCATACTACAGGGACACAGCCATCTCAATGTTTATTACAGCACAATTCACAATAGCTAAATTGTGGAACCAACCCAGAGGCCATTCAGTACATGAATGGAAGGGGAAACTTTGGTGTATATAATACAATGGAACATTACTCAGCATTAAAACAGAATAAAATCATGGCATTTGCAAGTAAATGGATGGAGTAGGAGAATATAATGCTAAGGGAAGGAAGCCATGCCAAAAAAAAAAACCAAAGGCCAAATGTTTTCTTTGATTTGAGGGTGCTGACTCAAAATGGTGATGGGTGGGGGGAGCATGGGAGGAATGGAGGAACTTTAGATAGGGCAAAGGGGAGGGGGAGGGGGTAAGGGGGTAGGAAAGACAGTGGAATGAGTTAGACATCATTACCCTAACACAATAAAGACAACAATGGTGTGAAAATACTTTTTGTACAAGTAGTGACTTGAAAACTTGTGCTGTATATGTGTAATATGAAATGAATTGCATTGTCTACCATCATGTATAACTAATAATATTTTAATAAAGAAAAAAAACAGAGGGAAAACATTTGCACATATCCATTTAATTACACAGAATGGAAAGTTTCAAAGGCTAAACTATAAAATATAAACTTTGAGCTTATAAGTGAAAAGAAAATCTAACATTAGTAATTGTAAGGGATCTTTATTCACAAGTAGTGAGTCGACAACTGTAGCAGGAAGGCAACCAGACAAGGAAGGGGTGCCGAGGATGGCTCCAGAGGCAGCCATGAAAGAAACTGTAGAGATTTTGAAAATGGAGTGAGTCAGTGTGAGGGAAACCATGTTAATCAGAGCAAGGGAATCCAGGGGCAAAAGGCTGCATGGTAAGCAAATCAGGAGGAAGAGTGCACTGTCCTCTTCCCCTCTAGGTGCTTTCCATGCTGAACTGCTGAACTTCGAGACCTTGTCCAGTAGAGGAGGCGTCCCCTAAATATAAGTTTGGGATAAGAGCTCTGATTAGAACATTGAAATGCCTACACATTCCTGACCTTGAAAGGCCAATTATCTGTTAAATGATGGCTTAATTTTCATTTCCACTGATGTCATAAAGCACCATCTCTGGTGGCTGAATCTGCATCCCCAGCTGTAAGGGTCCAGCGAAACGTCGGAGGGAGAGACCACAAGAGACCGGCTCCATGCAATTGGCAGAAGGGGTTTTATTGATTCAGCATGCTGAGGCTCCAGGCTCACTCAGGAAGATAGAGCAGCCCAGAGCCCAGAGCAGAGGTCAGGCAGAGCTTAAGTACACTTTTTGGGGAAGGGGGGGGAATATTTAAATTGATTGATTCTGGGCCCGTGGTGCCTAGTGCCAGGCGACTCAAAGTCCCAAGTTATCAGACCACCAGAGGAGTCAATGAGAATGTTTACTGGGGCAGCTCCAGTATTGTCCTAACAGCTACAGAGATCAAAGGCTCCGGGGTATTTAACATATCAATGGTCTCTTACTTTACAACCCAAGCCTTGCAGTTACAGACTTCACAATGTCCGGTCTTTTACACTTTAACTCTGGCTCTGCGGCTTAGAATCAGCTTAGAAATTTTACCTTTACATTCCCCACTCCTTTTTCTGACTACTTTTAATCTTAAAAGTACTGAATCATAATTATTGAAGGGTCTCATATTACATGAATTGTTTCGTGTTCCCTGGAATCATTTTTAGTATGGCCTCCATTTTAGATCCCACTTGATATTAGACCGAATTTAATTACACTGACTACCTAACTTTAAATCTGACTTTGTTTTTCCCCCTTTAATTTGGGAACTCCTTACTGCTGTAAGGAAGGGGGGCTAAGATGATCTTTCTGGCTTTTTTAGGCTGAAAAGGGACGGTGTGGGGCAAGGAGTTTGGAGTCCCCCTCTAAAAAATTGGGTCTATCAAGTGGTCCATGATAAAAGTCCAATTGAGAAGTAACAGACTGGAGGGCCATTTGAATGATGGGTGGTAGCAGCTTCTCAGATCTGCTAGTGCCATTTGCGCTAGGATGGGTCCAGGCCTCGCTTGACCATATGGCTTCCCTTGGAAGCATCAGGGATGTCTTCCCTTTTCTGATGACCCTCCTCTTCACAGCAAATGCACCGATTGGCTTTCTGTCTTCCACTGGTCTCATTAATCTCCCTGTTCAGGAGGTTATGTGGCCCAGAGTTGCAAAGCTCTTTGGAGAAGTCCCCCTATTCCCTGATTCAGACTGACTCAGAGGGCAAGAGCCAAATTTTTAATTTTAAAACTTGATCTTAAACATCCAGCAAATAAGTTTTAACAGCCTTATATTAAAAGTACTGGGCTTTAATGTCTATCTCTCTATCCTGTAGGTGGTAACTCCTTATCTTAAGTTGAACCAGGTTGTAAGTTCTTAAAGCAGTATCTCCTTAAAACATTAACAGGCAATCCTTAGACCATCTAAGAGCAAACCAGAAAACAAAACTAACTAGGGTAGAAACATATTTAGTTTACATATTAGCTACCTAGAATTTTGGCAGAGCTATACATTATAATCCCCTGTTTGAGATCCTGGCAGTCGTGACAAAAACCAACTTCTGGACACAACTTTAAATGTACTGAAATCTGGCCTACTTTTTTATATTTACTTTTACATGTAGCGAGATGGAACATAGAGCCTTATCTCAAGTAAGGCTGGGCTCTTTATAAATCTCAAATGTTATAGTTCTAAAGCTGATCTTTGTTTTTTAGACATCATTTTACAAAGTTTACATAAACTGTTGTTCAAGTTTACATGAACATAATATTACACCTAAAACATGAGTTAAAGAAAGGCTGAAAGTTTTTAACCTTTTATGGAAAAGTAGCAAAGTATTTTTGTGTTTTGTAATAAAACCTTTACACAGATTAGGCTCTCATTAACTTAAAAATACACTTAAGTTGTATCTCAGTGTAAAAAGGTAACATAGAACTGTACATATCTCATTGATAACTAGCCCAGTTATAGAACACAAATTATATAAATAAATCTCCAACATGTCTTTTTTTTTTAAGCCTAAAATTACCATACAACTTTAGGACACCAGTTTGATATAATGTTTTTTTGAAGCTTCTACCTTACAGACTTGTATACCTGGAAGATATGAACATATTAAAATTACCATAATTACATTGATGATTTTATATTAACCAAGTTTGGCTTTTAAAGAAATGTCATAGCACAATTTTTTTTTTTTAAATAGCAGCACTTGTTTAACCAGCTGTTTAATTTTTTTAAATTACTTGCTCAAAAACTTATACTCATAACCAACTTACACAAACCTTTTTTATCACTTACTTAAACCCTCTTAATTACCTAATCACATAGACTTTTTTATCTAGAAACACATTTTCCCTCTATTAAATCCATATCTAGAACCTTCTAGTTTCTCTCTTTTTTTATCTGTTAACCTCCTTCTGTTCACATTTTGAAACAATACTTGTAAATTTTTGAATTTAAGCAGATTATTTTATAGACATTAACACATATGGTTGACCAAAAATAGAACTGATCAGGACAAAACAGTGTATAAGGTAGGAGCATAGTCCAATCTTTTATGCCGGTCTCCAAGCTTAATTTCGTTAAGGTCTCTTTGATGGTTCTATTTATCTTTTTTACCTGTCCTGAACTCTGGGGTCTATAGGCACAATGTAACTTCCAATTAATCCCCTGGGTCCTGGCCAGTCCCTGACTTACCTGGGCCACAAACGCCAGTCCGTTATCGGACTTCATTACCTTAGGCAGTCCAAATCTTGGAAAGATGTCCTCCAGAATCTTTTTGACCACTATCTGGGTTATTTTTTTCTTTGTGGAGAAGGCTTCCCAGAGTTCTGTATCTGTGTCCCCAGATGATAAGCTGCCTGAATGTTCCTGTGCAGCCAAGTCTCCGTCTTGGAGGAAGCTGCTCTCATCCGTAAACCATACGACCTCAGGGTAGGGCAGTGGCTGATCCTTTAAGTCTCGGTGTACACTAATCTTTTTTAGCAGTATGTGTTGACAATCATGAGCGACAGGTCCTGATGATTCTTCCAGCCACAGGTCCTGATGATTTTTCCGGCAACAGTGTAGCCGGGTTAAGTGGAGCAAAAGGCTCTGGTAATGGGTCATTTTGGAGTTTGATAGCCACCTGTCTGGAGGCTGACGGATGATGCTCTCTAGGGCATGGGGGGCTATGATAGTTAGCTTCTGTCCCGACATTAATTTATCAGCATCCTTTATCAGAAGGGCTGCCGCTGCTATAGCCCTTAGGCAATGGGGCCACCCGCTGACCACTGGATTCAGTTTCTTTGATAAGTATGCTACCGGCCTTTTCCAAGGTCCCAAAGTCTGAGTGAGCACTCTCCATGCTATTCCTTTCTTTTTCCTCGATGTAGAGTGAAGGGTTTTTTTACATCTGGGAGTGCTAAGGCTGAGGCGGATAGCAGCGCCTTTTTGATATTATCAAAAGCCTGTTGGTGTTCAGGGGTCCATTGGAATTGGACATCCCCCTTTATCAGCCGGTATAAAGGGGCAGCCAGAGACGCGAACCCAGGAATCCATAACCTGCAAAAGCCGGCAGTCCCAAGAAACTCTCTGAGCTGTCTCTTATCAGATGGGGGCGGTATCTGCACAACAGTTCTTTTTCTGGGCTCTGTAAGCCATTGTTTGCCACCCCCAAGAGATTAACCTAGGTAGATTACTTTTTGTTGACAAACTTGGGCCTTTTTGGCAGAAGCCCTGTATCCGAGGTGAGCAAGCTCGGATAATAGTGCTTGGGTCCCAGACTCACAGTTTTCCTTGGTGTTGGCTGCCAGCAGCAGATCATCCACATATTGGAGTAGGGTGACTTCGGGGTGTGCAGTTCTGAAGTCGTTGAGGTCCTTGTGGAGAGCTTCATCAAAAAGAGTGGGGGAGTTTTTGAACTCCTGTGGGAGTCTAGTCCAGGTTAGTTGGCCAGATGTTCCGATTTCTGGGTCTATCCATTTGAAAGCAAACAATAACTGACTGTCCTTATGTAGGGGCAAGCAGAAGAAAGCATCTTTTAAGTCCAGCACAATGTACCATATTCGCTCTAGATTCAGAGTGCTAAGCAAATTGTATGGATTAGGCACCGTGGGGTGAATGTCCTGCACTCTGTTGTTGATCTCTCTCAGGTCTTGAACAGGACGGTAGTCCCCAGTTCCTGGCTTTCTTACTGGTAACAGGGGGGTATTCCAGGCCGATTGACAGGGCCTTAGGACCCCAAGAGCCAGGTATTTCTGAATATGGGGTCTTATCTTATCCCTAGCTTTTTTGCTCAGAGGATATTGTTTAACACTCATTGGAGAGGCAGAGGCTTTTAATTTTATTACTACTGGAGGTTGTTTTATGGCCAGACCTAACCCAGCAGTTTCTGTCCAGGCATCAAGATAATCTTTTAGTTTGTTTCTTTGATCAGTCCCTGGGGGCGTAAAGAGTTGATATTTATCTTTTACTGACATAGTCAAAACCGTGACTATGGGAGTTTTTATTGAAGGATTTAGAAATTTTAAATGTTACCCTGAGCTCGGGGAGGGGATCTGAGCCCCGACTTTCCTAGTCATCTTTTGGAGTCAGCATGACAGGCTGGCGTAGCTGCTTCTTTTTGGGGCACTCTTTGGCCCAGTGTCCTTTTTCTTTACAGTAGGCACATTGGTCTGAGGCCAGGGGCAGCTTTTGGCGTGGGCCCAGATATCCCTTCCTGTCTCCCTGCTTTCTAACTTCTGGCCTATCTGTGGCTGTGACCAGGACCTTAGCCAATGCTTTAGTCTGCCTTTTGTTCCTTTTATCTTTCTTTTGTTCCCTCTCTTCCTCAGTTTCTCTAGCCAAATCTCTTAAGGTCATACCCTGGATAATCTCTCTTACCTTGGCCAAATTAGTTGGCCGCCTAGCGGCCATTTGGAGACCCGCTACAAGAGCCCGGCGATAAGTGGACAGATGCTCCCTACCTTCAAAGGTGTTAGGGTCTCAGTTGGGTCAGTTCAAGAGGAAGCCAGCTTCAATGATATTGGGAAGTTGAGTTGGCCTCCCATCTGGTCCAAGAATATTCTTTCTGGCTTCCAAGAGGATTTTCTCCCATTCCTCTGTTGTGAAGACAGTTCCCAGAAGCTGTTGACAGTCATCCCAAGTGGGCTGGTGTGAGAACATCAGCCACTCGATTAAACCTGTAAGTCGGGTGGGGGGAGGGGTTGGAGCTGGAACAAGGAAGGGCTTCACCCATGTGGGAGGAAATTCGCAGAGATCCTGCCAGGATAAGATATATGGCTGTTGATCTGGATGGTCATGCGACCCCAGCTGAAAGACAATATCTCTGACTTGGCAGATTCATTCTGAAGCACAGAGTGTCTGCCAGGTCTGGCGTTTCACTGTAAAGGAAAGATTCTGGTCCCTTGCGTGGACATCCGTCCAATGATCAAGGGTCAGGGACAGAGGCGTGGAATGGCTTTGTCCCATACTGGGAGTTACTTGAACCGAGACAGAGACAAGACAATACAAACAAGACACACTGAGACGCAATCACAGACACACAGTAAAACGTTTAACATAAGTTCAGAAGCAAAAATTAAAGACAGGCAGTGAATTCAACCTGAGAACAACAAAAAGAATTGCCGGCAAAACCAGACGGATTGGCAGCAGAATACACCTGACGAGGGCTCCTCCCTCTACCTGATGGGGAGCACTTCCGTCCCCCCGAGTCCCCCAAGGCGTCCCTTGGAGGGTGGCCTGTGGCTCCAAAGACACGCTGTACACCTGACGAGGGCTCCTCCCTCTACCTGATGGGGAGCACTTCCGTCCCCCCCGAGTCGTCACCACAGCCAGGGAAAACTCACGCTTTCCACTGGCAGCCACACGCTGCCAAACCCAAACCCAAACCAAGGCTCTGAGAACTCACGCCCTCTGGGAGCTTACGCCCGCCATTGAGCCACCAGAAACCAAACCCCGAGCGATCGCGAAAGAAAAGCAAGGAGAAGAAGAAGGAAAAGAGGCGCCTTACTTACTTACCCCCTAAAGCAGTCCGTTGGGGTCTCCCTGTCCGGCGATGCGCAGTTCCCGGCCAACGCACCAAATGTAAGGGTCCAGCGAAACGTCGGAGGGAGAGACCACAAGAGACCGGCTCCATGCAATTGGCAGAAGGGGTTTTATTGATTCAGCATGCTGAGGCTCCAGGCTCACTCAGGAAGATAGAGCAGCCCAGAGCCCAGAGCAGAGGTCAGGCAGAGCTTAAGTACACTTTTTGGGGAAGGGGGGGGAATATTTAAATTGATTGATTCTGGGCTCCTGGTGCCTAGTGCCAGGCGACTCAAAGTCCCAAGTTATCAGACCACCAGAGGAGTCAATGAGAATGTTTACTGGGGCAGCTCCAGTATTGTCCTAACAGCTACAGAGATCAAAGGCTCCGGGGTATTTAACATATCAATGGTCTCTTACTTTACAACCCAAGCCTTGCAGTTACAGACTTCACAATGTCCGGTCTTTTACACTTTAACTCTGGCTCTGCGGCTTAGAATCAGCTTAGAAATTTTACCTTTACACAGCAACTGTTCTCCTAACCTGCCCTTAGTGGTCAGGTGTGGACCACTACTAAGAGGATGGTTTAAAAACTTACACCATTTTCCAGAGAACCAAACTCTTAAAAGTCCAACAACTTATAGCATTCTAAACTATTATAGAGTTCATCCCTATGCATCTTTTCACCCTGTAAAGTATAAAAGTGTTTCTGGAATAGAATAAAGTTCTAATGGTTAGCACACACATATTTGGAAAAAATACCAAGTAGCAAACATTAAGAAAAAGACTTGTCTCAGCAATTAAAACCTTTAAGAGGATATCAGAAATGAGTGCACCACATATAGGCATTTGTAGGTCAAGAGTCACCCTGTCTTGGGAATCTATGCAAACCTGAACTGTATGAAGAAAACAAGAAACACTTCATTTAACAAAAAAAAAAAGACTGCCTTTGATTTAAGAAGATAATGAATTATAGGTGTAGATCCAAAGGAACACTTGAAATTCAGTCATATTATTTGTATCATTTATCTGTTGTAGAGAAAGATCAAGGTTCTAGCTGCCTATGGGAACAAAGATAAAGAGCACAACTAAACTGGCATTTGTTTTCATAAACTACAGCAACTGCCAAGACTTCTGCCACCTACTTTCAGTGATCACAGTTTAGCGGGCATTGGGCACCAAGTGTCATTGTCAGCTCTTCACTTGTTCACTCAGTTGTTGTTTTGAATTCTCTACTGTGGTCTGACAGGGAGATGAATAAAATGGAGGGGAAAAATAAGAATAACAACTTATCATTTAAGAAACTACAAACTCCAAAACCAGCAGAAAGTCCCTGCATCTGCAAAATGTCGACTTCAAGGATTTAGGGTGATGGAGATATTCAGCTCTAAAGACAGAGGGACAGATGGACAATAGATTTGACAGAAATATATGATTATCACAATAGATAAAATATGGAAGCAACCTAGATGCCCTTCAATAGATGGATGGATAAGAAATGTGGCATACATACCAAATGGAATATTACTCAGCAATAAAAAGAATAAAGTATTCACCAGAATTTATACTAAACCGCTCTGACTTTAAAAACAAAAATCTCTTTGCAATTAGCTTATATCATTCTTATCAAAGTTATCAATAAGAAGCAACATTGTTGCTTATTTTTTAGTAAAACAAGCTGCCAAAAGTCAACATGGAAGCTTTCTTCTTCTCAAATCAGAAATAGAAACACCTTGTTTCGGACAATTCACATGGTAGAAGCATTTATTTGCCTTATAAAAGGGTTTTGTGTCTCCTAGAGAGTCAAACTTGGGGTAGTCTAAGGAGCTGAGTGCATTCGGAAAGGGAAAGATCACAATATCCAGTGCCTTTCACCCCATGTTTGCAAACTTAGAGAAACAGTGGGAATGAACTGATACAGTCACAGCAAAGTTTCTAGCATGAAAAGACTCCGAAAAGGAATGAATTCACCCCAACAGTAGAGAACACCTGGCCTTGTGATCTGGGTCTAACATAAACCATATCAGGAGGGCTTGTCTTGACCCAGGCCTGAAACCAAATTTGCAGCCTTCTGCAGCTCCATCTGCCTGGCATGTGGCAGTACTTTGGGAAATGAGATCCAATAAATAAGCCAAAATCTTGGATCTCAGCAGGATCCAAAATAATCTCTGCATCACCTGAACTGGGCAAGTATTGTTAAGTTATAGAGGATTGATGTTTAAAATTATTGTTGTGACAACATGATTAAAGAATGCCAGTGGTTCTGAAGAAACATTCCAGTTCTCTTGCTTCACTTTGCTATTGGAAACATGACTGGAAGCCCTCAATTAAGAGCAAGTAAGTGCATATCATGTCTGGACCACTCAAGGAAGAAAAGGGAGGTGGTTCAGAAAGTTTGAGCTCTCTCATTTAGGAAAAAAATTGGCTGATGAATTGCATAACTAATGGACAAATGAAAAAAGTGCAATTGTATTTACCTACTGGATTGATTAGTGAGTACCAATGCACACACTCCTACCATTAGTCAGGATTTGAGGAAGTATTCTCCTGATGCTTTGTTGTCCATTTTAAAATCAGATCTCTCAATTATATTGATGAAATAGGATATCCAGTCCTCCTGCATAAATGTAAATGAATCAAATTTCTATATACTTAGTATATATCATATAGCTAAAGACATAGAGATCCAAAGGGAAATTGGACATTAATAATTTTAAAGATCAATATAATTATTCAATCAATACATGGAAAATGTTCTTACCAAGTTAGGAAGCAAAGGACTTTAAAAAATATCGGGGTACTGTGTTACTCAGCTTTCCCTCATTATAACAGTAGGGAGCGGGAGCATGGGAGACATGATGAACTCTAGATAGGCCAGAGGGTGTTGGAGGGGAAGGGAGGGGGTATGAGGTAATCATAAGGTAATTAATGATGGTGGAATGTGGTAAGCATTACTATCCAAAATCAAGGAAGGCAGGAATTGGTGTGAATATACTTTGGAAACAATGATATATATGGAAAATTGTGCTCTATATATGTAATAAAAATTGTCATGCGCTCTATCTGTCATAAATAAAATTTACATAAAAAATATGGTCAAAAGTGCCATTGAATGAGCAGCCTGCCCACTCTCTGACTCTGTCATACAAAACCAAGAGCTTGACCTACTCCCTTATGACACCATTTTTGTGGTAGTTACATCATAATTCAGTCATTTGTTAGGGGGAGCCGTGATTGCTAGGTGGGGGATTACAACCTAAACAATTGCTTTGGAAGACATAATTTAACCCATAACACTCTCTAATCCTACTTTTCTCAGAAATTTTGTCATGTGATATTTCTACATCAATTCTTGCAATCATACAACTTTGTGGGCTTGTCATGAAGTACATATCCTTGATGGGTACGGTCTTGTAAATTCCTCCTGCCTAATGACCCAATGATCTTTCCCTTAGTCCACCTTTCGACTTCCTTGATCCATAGGTTACATAGAAGTGTGCTTATTTTCCAAAGTTTTACTCTTTTCTAGTTTCAGTCCTTTGTGCTGAAAGAACACACCAAGTATAGTTTTAATTCTTTTCAATTGGATAATTTCCAATGAAGAAAATGAAAACTAAATAAACTGGAGTAAGAATTCAGTGGGAAAATGTTGCCAATAGATTAGACCACTTTGACCACTTTGAAAATAGATTTTCAGTGTGGTCTAAACAACAAAGTACATCATTTTGAAAATAGAGTCAAAATAAAGATGCAAAAAGACCATTAGCAGAATGTAACAAATTTAAGAATCATTGTGGTTGAAGACTCCTGAAATGTGAACTAAAGAAATACACAATCTTCTCAATGAATATGAGAAAAATTTCTAAATCTTAGGAATAAGATGAAATCCACACTCAAGACACATATAGAATTCCAAATAGGCGCCAGCAAAAATCATTCTCTCCAAGACACATTATAATGAAAATCCCAAATACACAGAAGAAGCTTAGAGTGTTAAAAGCCACAAGAAAAATACAGCAGGTCACATTCAGAGGTAAACCCATTTGGATTTCAACTGATATCTCAACATAGACCCTAAAAGCTAGGAGGGCATGGAAAGATACATGCCAAGTCTTGGGAAAAAAAAAACAGCTTCCAAACAGGATTAGTATAACCAGTAAAATTATCCTTCCCAATAAGCAGAAGCAAAAATAATTTTTAACCATGTAGTCTGCACTGCCAAATGTCCTTGATGGAATATTTCATGCAGAGAAAATACATAAAAATAAAAGAGATGAATATAATAGAATAGTCCCATTAAAGGATAACCAAGTTTGAATTTAGCATTAAAAATAGTTGAAATGGCAGGAAATAAAAATCATCTTTCTATAATAATAATGAAAGCAAAAATCATATTGGCAGTTTGGATTAAAAAAACAAGTATCAACATGTTGCCTACAAGACACTCACCTTAGAGACAGAGATATGCATGAAAATGGGAAAAGCAAGGAAGCAGGGGTAGCTCCTCTCATGTCAAAGTAGACTCCAAGTCAAAATTCGAGGGGACAAAGAAGATGTCTTCAAACTGACCAGGGGAAAATCCAGCAACAAGATATACTGATGATAAATATTTATGCTCCAAACAACTGTGCTTATGCATACAGAAAGCAAACTCTTCTCAATATAAAGAAGGAAATAGATCAAAATACAAAAAATACTGGGGGATTTAAACAAAGCTCTCTAACCATTAGATAAGACATAAAGATTATTTAGAACTAAAAATATTTCAAAAACAATGGATCAAATGGATGTCTTTATCAATAAAATATTTCATTCATTGACAAAGCAATTCACTTTTTAATCACATCTGTTTGACTATTCATGTTTTAGGAGATGGAGCAAATGTTAGGAAACACAAATAAAGACAGAGTACTCCTTGCATAGATAATAATGGATGAAATATAATAAAGGAATAATAAAGGAATTCCAGCACCTACACTTGAACATTAAATGCTACACATTTACAAGACCAATGAATTGTAGAAAAGAAACCAGAATAGAGATATAACAAAAATCTATGTGACAGAGGGAAGACAACTTATATAATTTTTTTTTAAAATATAGAAATCCATTGTTAAAAATTTAAGTTCTATTCACACTGTCATAATTTTTGTTAACTGTTTTGTAAAAAATTATAATATACCCACAATACCATAGAGCTAACTAATGTTACACCTCAAGGTCATAGAGAAAAAAAATAATCCAATAATGTTACACCTCAAGGTCATAGAGAAAAAAAATAATCCAAATATCAGTTGAAAACATGCAGAAATCAATGTAACAAACCACATAATTAGAATTCAGGACAAGAATCACAGGATTTCATTGATAGATGCAGAAGATGCATTTGTCAAAGGCCACTACCCATTCATTTTTATAACAAGAGAAATTAAGGACAGAAGGAACTTCCCTCAACATCTTAAAGCCTATATATAACAAACCAAAGGCCAACATTATTCTGAATGGAGAAAAACTGAAAACATTTACTCTAAAACCAGGAATAAGGAAAACATGTCCATTCTCCCCTCCCCACTGTGATTCAACAGAGACCATTAACTGTATCCAAAGCAATTAGGTAAGACAAAGACATTACCAAAGTAGCTACCAAAGTAGCAGGATAGAAGATCAACACATATAACAGTCAATTTCCTTTACTCCAATAATGAATCTGCTGCAAAAATGTTCCATAACTTCAAAAAATTAGAAAAATTAGAAATAAATGTAACCAAGGAGGTGACAGACCTCTTGGTTACAGACCTCTACACAAGGATGACAGTTTAACATAGCAAAAATTTCTGACCCCAAAGGGCAAGAGCCGGAAGCTGGTGTCAGTGTAGCTCCTGGTGCCAGCCCAGTGCACATGTGAGAGAAACCATGTGCCCAAGCTGTCACCTTGGACAAGCCTAGTAATAGAATCCAAAGGTAAGAGAAAATCCATGTGGGTGCACCTTGCCTTAATGGATAATTGCATCCATAAGATGAACTGACCCTCCAGTCCTGAAATCCGGAGTACTCCGTGTCCCTTATCTTTAGCAACAGTCATGACAATTTTCAGTGAGGCGGCTGCATGGCAGGTGCTGAGGCACCCAGCCACTGCTGTACTGGCCAACTCTTCCCTACCTGCCCTACACACAGTATCATTATGATGCCCTGGAACACTGAGGTCTTCCATGCCTTCTTGGAGGTATTCCTCCTGACCATGGTCACCAGCTAAAGGTCATGTCTACAGTGGCTCAATGGGAGAGACTCCATGGACACTGGGAGACTCCATGGACACGGGATCAACAGAAGCCAGCCTGTACTAGGTGAAAGCAAGTGAATGTTCTACACTGGCTCAAGACAAGTGAGTCCCCATCTATTCTAAGGGCAAGGCAGTCCAGTACACTGGAGAGGGAGGCACGGTGGTCCAGGCCTGGGAGATGATGGCTGGTGGGACCTGACCCACCCTGAGGACCCTCCTTTCTTTGAGTCAGAGCACTTTTCAATTTTGCAACACAAATTTTATTATACAATTTGTCCAAAATCAATGTTATCAAAAAACATGTCAGAGGAATGGGAGAAGGGAAAGGGGCAGGGCAGGGTGAAGTGTCCCAGGCAGAACAGTCTCTGGTGTCTTCCGCAGGTGGGGGCAGAGGAATCGCAGGCTGTCCACTGGTCCTGTCTGGCTCAGCTCTCCACTTTCTTGGAGCCACAGAAGGTCTACTGATCCGGCTCCGGCTCCGGCTCGCTTCTCCTGCGAACCCTTGGAAACACTCTATTGCGGGCACGTGGCATGCAACAGCACAGTCTTTGGACACAGTTAAGGATCCTCCTAGTCCAGCTCTTCCTGGGTTCTCGGGGTTCCTCTGGGGCTACATCTTGGGCCGAACTGCTGCGGACGGTCTCTACTAACCTGAGCAGGCGCTTCCAGCGGTTGGGCAAGTAGGACACCGAGTCAGACTGGGAGGCTTCGTCAGGAGGCGGGGCCTCAGCAGGCTGCAAGTCCAGAGGAAGAGCAGGCAGGCTGGCCCTTCTGATGCCCACCTGCCCTGGCTGTTTGGCTTCCTCGGGCAGCTGGTGCTTATGGGGCAAGGGCAAGGCTTGAAGGGCAGGCTCACTCGTGCTCCTCCTTGGGAGCACAGGGCCACGGGAAAGGCCCGCAGGACAAGAGGAAAGCCTAACCCTGCGAGGCACAGGCTTCCCTGGGTACATGCACTCTACCCGCTGGCTTTTCTGGTGCTGCAGAATCAAGTAGTTGGCCATCCTTGCATCAAACTTTCTCTTGGCCACAGACACCCAGGTTTGGTATGGATCGAGACCATTGTCAACCAGGAGCGCCATTATTTGGGGGTCTGGGTGTTTGGGAAGAGCCTCACTATGCTGTTGGGGTACACGCTCCCCACCCTGCTTCAGCCATGGGTGCCGAGAGATTTGCTTGACTGTGGGCCGCTTCGGGGGCTGCACAGTCAGTATGCTGTGGATGAGCCTTCGGGCTCTGACAGGCACTGAGTCAGGGACATCGTACCTTGCGTGAGTGATCCGCATCAGCAGGTCCTCATAGGACGTGGAGTCAAATGGGAGGCTCCGTGTCAGCATGAAATACAAGATGACCCCCAGGCTCCAGACGTCCACCGGGGGTCCCTCATACTCGTGCCGCAAGACACCTTCAGGGGCAAGGTATGGGAGTGTGCCCCAGATCCGCCTCAGCTTCTCCCCAGCCCTGAACCACGTGGCGGCACCAAAGTCGATCAGCTTGACGGTGCCTCTGGTATCCAGCATGATGTTCTCTGGCTTCAGGTCTCGGTGCACGATGCCCTGGTCATGGAGGTAGCCCACGGCACACACGATCTGCCTGAAAACCCTCCGGACCTCCTCCACCTGCATGCCACGTCTGATGTGCTCAAGCAGTTGTCCCCCACCTACGTGCTCCATCACCATGTAGACGGTGCTCTCGGTGCCAATCACGTGAAACAGCTGGACCACGTTGGGGTGCTCCAGACTCATCATTATCTGGGGTTCGTTGAAGGCTGGAATGTTCTGCACTTCCAGTGCCAGGGCTTTCACTGCCACCTGTGCCCCTGAGAGGCGATGGAGGGCTAGGCTCACCTGGCCATACCCACCACGCCCGATGACCTTCATGAACTCATAGTGCTCCATGAAGGCTGCCACACTGCAGGAACCTGGCACCTGCAGTGCTGCTACACTACTCTCACTACTCTCACTACTCGGGCTAAACATCCTAAGCAGGAACACCAACTAAGGATGCTAGCTTAAAAACAAAATAACAAGCCAAAACAACAAAGCAAAACCAAAAACCAAAAACAAAGCAAAATAACAAACCCAAATCAAAAAACCAAAAGCCAAACACCACAGCACCACCAACCACCAACCACCAACCACCAACCACCGAATACCAACCACCAACCACCAAACGCACTAACTATCTGGGAGTCCGACAGGTCACCACCAAGAGCTTCCTGTACTTGTGGACAAAAACCCAGCCCTGGCCACTTTCTTATATACCCGCTGTTTGAAGCTTCCTCACAATGGCTCCTTGTGAGGAAAGAGCAAGAAAAGGACCAACCATGCCTGGTCTAAACCCTCAGTGGTCATCTCCCTTTGGGGCCTCCAGAACTGTTTCCATGTCACAACAAGAATACAAATGGACTCCAGACATACATATATATATATATTTGGTTCAGTTGGTTATGGAGGCTGATATTTACTTGTTTACAAATTCAAAGGACTTGTCATTTCAATTCTAAACATTTCTAATAATTCTGGGCTTCTGAAGACCTTATCATATCTACACTCAAGGTATTCAATTTCTTTTTCTTCCATATCATTGGTGTCAAAATATAGTAGCACTTGGCTCCCATTATGATACTGAAACAACATGATCTGTTCCCTAAGCACAGTCTTAACACCTATGGGGCTAAGAGGGAGGAAGGCTTCATCCTAATTGCCCCATATAGTCCTGCTGGGGAATTCTCATTGGAAACTCAGGAATTCAAAAAAGAGTGGGTTGATATATTCAAAGTGATTAAAAACAAAATATGGGCGCCAAGAATCCTAAAACTGGCAAAAGTGTCCTTCCCACAGAGAGAAGAAATGGAGGTTTTCCCAGATGAAGGAGTCTCTTCCTGCTGCTATAACAAAATACCTTGCAATGGGTAATTAATTGGTAGTTTTTCACTTCTCCCAGTTCAAAGTCAGAACATTTTGTGGCCATATTCTCACATGATGAAAGGGGAAGAAGTTTTGAACTCAATCCCTCAAGCATTTATTTATTTATTTGGCTGAGGGGACATACTGGTGATTGATCCCAGGGTCTCAAACATATCAGTCAAATTCTCTAACACTGAGGTACATCCCCAGCCACTTATTTATTCATATATTTATTTTGAGTCAAAATTTTGCTAAGTTGCTCAGGCTGGG
Source organism: Callospermophilus lateralis (assembly GCF_048772815.1). Lineage (NCBI taxonomy): Eukaryota > Metazoa > Chordata > Mammalia > Rodentia > Sciuridae > Callospermophilus > Callospermophilus lateralis. Next base: position 79,108,436 of record NC_135316.1, read on the forward strand.
CTTGAATGTGTGATCGTTCAGCCTCAGTAAACAGAGTACATAGGCTTACAGTCTGTTATACTTTGGGCATAAGTCCCCCCACCCCCAAAATCCTATATTCATGCAGAAATAGTGATAAAATTATTGGAATGTGGAGCCTATAACCTAACTGGAGTTCAGGGTGTAACTGAGGGCAGGTGGGGTGCGGCTGGAGGAGCTAGGTCACTGTGGTCATGCCAGGAGAGCTCCTGCTTTTCTGTGATCTCTTCCCGTCTCTCTGCTTTCTCACTGCCATGAGAGGAACAGCTTTCCTCCACTGGGCCTTTCCCTCATAGTGTACTGACTCACCTTGGACCCAGAGAATTGGAGTTGGCCATCTATGGACTGAGCCCTTGGGATCATATGCCCATCCTCTAGTTTGTTTTTATCAGAGGCTTTGGTTAGAGTGAAATCTCACTGTTGAGAGTACATCTATTTTTAGTGTGGAAATATTTGAAGTATACAAATATGAAGGTTTGATTTTTTAAAAAAAGCTAACAGAATCAGACATTTGTGTAGTGAGAAGTGGGGACGTTCCTCTGTTCCTCTGAATAAACTGATTGTATGGGTCAAAAACCTTTTTCCCACAAAGACTTTGTAAGACTTTGTAATAGTGAGCTGGAAAAGCTTTAGATTATTGTAAGAAGAGTTGAACAGGGATTCTGGTGTTCAGATGACCAGAATACCAACAGATGCAGACCTGGCTCCTGAGCTTTCAGAAGGATATAAGGACCCTATCAGAAGTTGGACTACAGACTACTTGTGTTATAATCTGGCAGAACATTTGATTATTTATCTAATTTCTTTCTTCTTTAAAATCTCTACTCAAATGTTTTCTTCTGGAAAGCTCTACACAAGTGACCTTATTTAGTATTTCAGTAAACCCTATCCCATCCCATTATTCAATAATTTTCTACTTCATTCTACTTGTGCTGCTTCTTCCATGTATGTTGTCACATAAACGTAGTGGTCACATGGAAATATTGTCAAAATGCATGATATAATGTATCACTTTTCTGTTAGTTCTTGCTCTTCCTCTTCTACTAGAATATAAACAAATCTCTGTTGTACAGCCCATTAGAGGCATCCAAGGAAAAAAATTGTTGAATGAGAGAAAGCATGAAAGATTAAACAGATGTTATACTCCAAGAAACAAAGTAAAAAGTATACAGACATACAAATGAACGATTTGAAACCTAAGTTATAAAGTTTTAACTTAGCCATGTTTTGATCCCCTTTTTCCATTCCAAGAAATAAGTGTTTGATTTTACACAGAATATGATTTTGTCATATGAAGGACATTACATTTTGAAAGGATGTTTATATAAAGGAACCAGAGATCTGATGCTTCATTCAAATTGATGGAGAAAAAAGAATAGCTTTAAAAAAATTTTACAAGAAAAATATCTTTTAAATAATCTCATAGAGTCCCTGAAAGTAAATGAACCAAATGCAAAGAGACAATATGCTGAGCAGAAAGCTATAGATAATGGAAAGATGAGGTATGGCAGTGGCAGTGAACGAAATAGACTTTAAGTGTTAAATTGGGCTTAAGAAGTGAGACTTACAAAATATAAACTAAAACAAATGAGGCAAATTACATATCAAGTAATTTTATCTTTCTTTATAGTACTTTTTATTGTTGTTTTTATTTGTTCTTTATGGATATACGTGATAGTAGAGTACTTTGATATATTATACATACACAGAATATAAGTTATTCTAGTTAGGATCCCATTCTTGTAGTTTTACATGATGTGAAGTGACACTGGTCATGTATTTATGTATGAACACAAGTAAGTTATGTCAATTTATTGTACTGTCTTTCCTATTCCTATCCCCAATCTTTTTCTTCCCTCCCATTTGTCTAATTAAATGAACTTCTATTCTTCCCCTACCCACCATCCCTTGTTGTGAGTTAGCATCCAAACATGAGAGAGAACATTTGGCTTTTGGCTTTTTGGGATAGGCTTATTTCACTTAGCTTGATATCTGCAGTTCCATCCATTTACTAGCAAATGCTATAATTTCATTCTGAACAGATGCTTCTCAGAAGAACATATACAATCAACAAATATATGAACAAATGTTCAACATCTCTAGTAATTAGAGAAATGCAAATCAAAACTACTCTAACATTTCATCTCACTCTGGTCAGAATGGCAGCTATCAAGAATACAAACAAAAATAAACGTTGAAAAGGATGTGGGGAAAAAGGCATACTAATAGATTGCTGTTGGGACTGAAAATTGTTGCAGCCAATCTGGAAAGCAGTGTGGAGATTCCTTGCAAAACTTGGAATTGAACCACCATTTGACCCAGCTATGCCACTCCTTGGTTTATAGCCAAAGGACTTAAAAACAGCATACTACAGGGAAACAGCCATATCAATGTTTATAACAGCACAATTCACAATAGCTAAATTGTGGAACCAACCCAGAGGCCCTTCAATAGATGTATGGATAGGGAAAATGTGGCATGTATACACAATGGAACATTACTCAGCATTAAAAGAGAATAAAATCATGGCATTTGCAAGTAAATGGATGGAGTTGGAGAATATAATGCTAAGGGAAGGAAGCCAATGCCAAAAAAAAAAAAAAAAAAAACACCAAAGGCCAAATGTTTTCTTTGATTTGAGGGTGCTGACTCAAAATGGTGATGGGTGGGGGAAGCATGGGAGGAATGGAGGAAGTTTAGATAGGGCAAAGCGGAGCGGAAGGGGCTAAGGGGGTAGGAAAGACAGTGGAATGAGTTAGACATCTTTACCCTAACACAATAAAGACAATAATGGTGTGAAAATACTTTTGTACAAGTAGTGACTTGAAAACTTGTGCTGTATATGTGTAATATGAAATGAATTGCATTGTCTACCATCATGTATAACTAATAGTATTTTAATAAAGAAAAAACAGAGGAAAACATTTGGACATATCCATTTAATTGCACAGAATGGAAATTTTCGAAGGCTAAACTATAAAATATAAACTTTGAGCTTATAAGTGAAAAGAAAATCTAACAGAAATTGTGAGGGATCTTTATTCACAAGTAGTGAGTCGACAACTGTAGCAGGAAGGCAACCTGACAAGGAAGGGGTGCCGAGGATGGCTCCAGAGGCAGCCATGAAAGAAACTGTAGAGATTTTGAAAATGGAGTGAGTCAGTGTGAGGGAAACCATGTTAATCAGAGCAAGGGAATCCAGGGGCAAAAGGCTGCATGGGAAGCAAATCAGGAGGAAGAGTGCACTGTCCTCTTCCCCTCTAGGTGCTTTCCATGCTGAACTGCTGAACTTCTAGACCTTGTCCAGTAGAGGAGGCTTCCCCTAAATATAAGTTTGGGATAAGAGCTCTGATTAGAACACTGAAATATCTACACATTCCTGACCTTGAAAGGCCAATTATCTGTTAAATGATGGCTTAATTTTCATTTCCACTGATGTCATAAAGCACCATCTCTTGTGGCTGAATCATCATCCCCAGTAACGGTTCTCCTAACCTGCCCTTAGTAGTCAGGTGTGGACCACCTCTCTGAAGAATTTAACTTAATTATTTGAACTAAGAGATTGGTTTAAAAACTTACACCATTTTCCAGAGAACCAAACTCTTAAAAGTCCAACAACTTATAGCATTCTAAACTATTATAGAGTTCATCCCTATGCATCTTTTCACCCTGTAAAGTATAAAAGTGTTTCTGGAATAGAATAAAGTTCTATTGGTTAGCACACACATATTTGGAAAAAATACCAAGGAGCAAACATTAAGAAATAGACTTGTCTTAGCAATTAAAACCTTTAAGAGGATATCAGAAATGAGAGCACCACACATAGGCATTTGTAGGTCAAGAGTCACCCTGTCTTGGGAATTTATGCAAACCTGAACTGTATGAAGGAAACAAGAAACACTTCATTTAACAATGACAACAACAAAAATGGACTGCCTTTGATTTAAGAAGATGATGAATTTTAGGTGTAGATCCAAAGGAACACTTGAAATTCAGTCATATTATTTGTATCATTTATCTGTTGTAGAGAAAGATCAAGGTTCTAGCTGCCTATGGGAACAAAGATAAAGAGCACAACTAAACTGGCATTTGTTTTCATAAACTACAGCAACTGCCAAGACTTCTGCCACCTACTTTCAGTGATCACAGTTTAGCGGGCATTGGGCACCAAGTGTCATTGTCAGCTCTTCACTTGTTCACTCAGTTGTTGTTTTGAATTCTCTACTGTGGTCTGACAGGCAGATGAATAAAATGGAGGGGAAAAATAAGAATAACAACTTATTATTTAAGAAACTACAAACTCCAAAACCAGCAGAAAGTCCCTGCATCTGCAAAATGTCGACTTCAAGGATTTAGGGTGATGGAGATATTCAGCTCTAAAGACAGAGGGACAGATGGAAAATAGATTAGACAGAAATATATGATTATCACAATAGCTAAAATATGGAAGCACCTAGATGCCCTTCAATAGATGGATGGATAAAAAATATGGCATACATACACAATGGAATATTACTCAGCAATAAAAAGAATAAAGTCATCACCAGAATTTATACTAACCAGCTCAGACTTTAAAAACAAAATGTCTTTGCAATTTGCTTGCTTAGTTTTTAGTAAAACAAGCTGCCAAAAGTCAACATGGAAGCTTTCTTCTTCTCAAATCAGAAACAGAAACACCTTGTTTCGGACAATTCACGTGGCAGAAGCATTTATTTGCCTTATAAAAGGGTTTTGTGTCTCCTAGAGAGTCAAACTTGGGGTAGTCAAACTTGGAGCTGAGTGCATTCGGAAAGGGAAAGATCACAATATCCAGTGCCTTTCACCCCATGTTTGCAAACTTAGAGAAACAGTGGGAATGAACTGATACAGTCACAGCAAAGTTTCTAGCATGGAAAGACTCCGAAAAGGAATGAATTCACCCCAACAGTAGAAAACACCTGGCCTTGTGATCTGGGTCTAACATAAACCATATCAGGAGGGCTTGTCTTGACCCAGGCCTGAAACCAAATTTGCAGCCTTCTGCAGCTCCATCTGCCTGGCATGTGGCAGTACTTTGGGAAATGAGATCCAATAAATAAGCCAAAATCTTGGATCTCAGCAGGATCCAAAATAATCTCTGCATCACCTGAACTGGGCAAGTATTGTTAAGTTATAGAGGATTGATGTTTAAAATTATTGTTGTGACAACATGATTAAAAAATGCCAGTGGTTCTGAAGAAACATTCCAGTTCTCTTGCTTCACTTTGCTATTGGAAACATGACTGGAAGCCCTCAATTAAGAGCAAGTAAGTGCATATCATGTCTGGACAACTCAAGGTAGAAAAGGGAGGTGGTTCAGAAAGTTTGAGCTCTCTCATTTAGGAAAAAAAATTGGCTGATGAATTGCATAACTAATGAACAAATGAAAAAAGTGCAATTGTATTTACCTACTGGATTGATTAGTGAGTACCAATGCACACACTCCTACCATTAGTCAGGATTTGAGGAAGTATTCTCCTGATGCTTTGTTGTCCATTTTAAAATCGGATCTCTCAATTATATTGATGAAATAGGATATCCAGTCCTCCTGCATAAATGTAAATGAATCAAATTTCTATATACTTAGTATATATCATAGAGCTAAAGACATAGAGATCCAAAGGGAAATTGGACATTAATAATTTTAAAGATCAATATAATTATTCAATCAATACATGGAAAATGTTCTTACCAAGTTAGGAAGCAAAGGACTTTAAAAAATATTGGGGTACTGTGTTACTCAGCTTTCCCTCATTATAACAGTAGGGAGCGGGAGCATGGGAGACATGATGAACTCTAGATAGGGCAGAGGGTGTTGGAGGGGAAGGGAGGGGGTATGAGGTAATCATAAGGTAATTAATGATGGTGGAATGTGGTAAGCATTACTATCCAAAATCAAGGAAGGCAGGAATTGGTGTGAATATACTTTGTAAACAAGGATATATATGAAAAATTGTGCTCTATATATGTAATAAAAATTGTAATGCGCTCTGCTGTCATAAATAAAATTTACATAAAAAATATGGTCAAAAGTGCCATTGAATGAGCAGCCTGCCCACTCTCCGACTCTGTCATACAAAACCAAGAGCTTGACCTACTCTCTTATGACACCATCTTTGTGGTAGTTACATCATAATTCAGTCATTTGTTAGGGGGAGCCCTGATTGCTAGGTGGGGGATTACAACCTAAACAATTGCTTTGGAAGATATGATTTAAACCATAACACTCTCTAATCCTACTTTTCTCAGAAATTTTGTCATGTGATATTTCTACATCAATCCTTGCAATCATACAACTTTGTAGGCTTGTCATGAAGTACATATCCTTGATGGGTATGGTCTTGTAAATTCCTCCTGCCTAATGACCCAATGATCTTTCCCTTAGTCCACCTTTCGACTTACTTGATCCATAGGTTACATAGAAGTGTGCTTATTTTCCAAAGTTTTATTCTTTTCTAGTTTCAGTCCTTTGTGATGAAAGAACACACCAAGTATAGTAAGTAAGAATTCAGTGGGAAAATGTTGCCAATAGATTAGACCACTTTGACCACTTTGAAAATAGATTTTCAGTGTGGTCTAAACAACAAAGTACATCATTTTGAAAATAGAGTCAAAATAAAGATGCAAAAAGACCATTAGCAGAATGTAACAAATTTAAGAATCATTGTGGTTGAAGACTCCTGAAATGTGAACTAAAGAAATATATCATCTTCTCAATGAATATGAGAAAAATTTCTAAATCTTAGGAATAAGATGAAATCCACACTCAAGACACATATAGAATTCCAAATAGGCGCCAGCAAAAATCATTCTCTCCAAGACACATTATAATGAAAATGCCAAATACACAGAAGAAGCTTGGAGTGTTAAAAGCCACAAGAAAAATACAGCAGGTCACATTCAGAGGTAAACCCATTTGGATTTCAACTGATATCTCAACATAGACCCTAAAAGCTAGGAGGGCATGGAAAGATACATGCCAAGTCTTGGAAAAAAAAAACAGCTTCCAAACAGGACTAGTATAACCAGTAAAATTATCCTTCCCAATAAGCAGAAACAAAAATAATTTGTAACCATGTAGTCTGCACTGCCAAATGTCCTTGATGGAATATTTCATGCAGAGAAAATACATAAAAATAAAAGAGATGAATACAATAGAATAGTCCCATTAAAGGATAACCAAGTTTGAATTTAGCATTAAAAATAGTTGAAATGGCAGGAAATAAAAGTCATCTTTCTATAATAATAATGAAAGCAAAAGTTATATTGGCAGTTTGGATTAAAAAAACAAGTATCAACATGTTGCCTACAAGACACTCACCTTAGAGACAGAGATATGCATGAAAATGGGAAAAGCAAGGAAGCAGGGGTAGCTCCTCTCATGTCAAAGTAGACTTCAAGTCAAAATTCGAGTGACAAAGAAGATTTCTTCAAACTGACCAGGGGAAAATCCAGCAACAAGATATACTGATGATAAATATTTATGCTCCAAACAACTGTGCTTATGCATACAGAAAGCAAACTCTTAAACTCTTCTCAATATAAAGAAGGAAATAGATCAAAATACAAAAAAATACTGGGGGATTTAAACAAAGCTCTCTAACCATTAGATAAGACATAAAGATTATTTAGAACTAAAAATATTTCAAAAACAATGAATCAAATGGATGTCTTTATCAATAAAATACTTCATTCATTGACAAAGCAATTCACTTTTTAATCACATCTGTTTGACTATTCATATTTTAGGAGATGGAGCAAATGTTAGGAAACACAAATAAAGACAGAGTACTCCTTGCCTAGATAACATGGATGAAATATAATAAAGGAATAATAAAGGAATTCCAGCACCTACAATTGAACATTAAATGCTACACATTTACAAGACCAATGAATTGTAGAAAAGGAACCTTAGAAAGAAATCAGAATAGAGATCTATATGACAGAGTGAAGACAATTTATATAATTTTTTTTAAAAAATATAGAAATCCATTGTTAAAAATTCTCTTCACACTGTCATAATTTTTGTTAACTTTTTTATAAAAAATTATAATATACCCACAATACCATAGAGCTACCTAATGTTACACCTCAAGGTCATAGAGAAAAAAAATAATCCAATAATGTTACACCTCAAGGTCATAGAGAAAATAATAATCCAAACATCAGTTGAAAACATGCAGAAATCAATGTAACAAACCACATAATTAGAATTCAGGACAAGAATCACAGGATTACATTGATAGATGCAGAAGATGCATTTGTCAAAGGCCACTACCCATTCATTTTTATAACAAGAGAAATTAAGGACAGAAGGAACTTTCCTCAACATCTTAAAGCCTATATATAACAAACCAAAGGCCAACATTATTCTGAATGGAGAAAAACTGAAAACATTTACTCTAAAACCAGGAATAAGGAAAACATGTCCATTCTCCCCTCCCCACTATGATTCAACAGAGACCATTAACTGTATCCAAAGCAATTAGGTAAGTCAAAGACATTACCAAAGTAGCTACCAAAGTAGCAGGATAGAAGATCAACACATATAACAGTCAATTTCCTTTACTCCAATAATGAATCTACTGCAAAAATGTTCCATAACTTCAAAAAATTAGAAAAATTAGAAAGAAATGTAACCAAGGAGGTGACAGACCTCTTGGTTACAGACCTCTTCACAAGGATGACAGTTTAACATATTTCTGACCCCAAAGGGCAAGAGCCGGAAGCTGGTGTCAGTGTAGCTCCTGGTGCCAGCCCAGTGGACATGTCAGAGAAACAAGGTGCCCAAGCTGTCACCTTGGACAAGCCTAGTAATAGAATCCAAAGGTAAGAGAAAATCCATGTGGGTGCACCTTGCCTTAATGGATAATTGCATCCATAAGATGAACTGACCCTTCCTCCAGTCCTGAAATCCTGAGTACTCCCTGTCCCTTTAGCAACAGTCATGACAATTTTGAGTGAGGCGGCTGCATGGCAGGTGCTAAGGCACCCAGCCACTGCTGTACTGGCCAACTCTTCCCTACCTGCCCTACACACAGTATCATTATGATGCCCTGGAACACTGAGGTCTTCCATGCCTTCTTGGAGGTATTCCTCCTGACCATGGTCACCAGCTAAAGGTCATGTCTACAGTGGCTCAATGGGAGAGACTCCATGGACACTGGGAGACTCCATGGACACGGGATCAACAGAAGCCAGCCTGTACTAGGTGAAAGCAAGTGAATGTTCTACACTAGCTCAAGACAAGTGAGTAGCCATCTATTCTAAGGGCAAGGGAGTCCAGTACACTGGAGAGGGAGGCACGGTGGTCCAGGCCTGGGAGATGATGGCTGGTGGGACCTGACCCACCCTGAGGACCCTCCTTTCTTTGAATCAGAGCACTTTTAAATTTTGCAACACAAATTTTATTATACAATTTGTCCAAAATCAATGTTACCAAGTTAGGAAGCAAAGGACTTTAAAAAATATCGGGGTACTGTTTTACTCAGCTTTCCCTCATTATAACAGTAGGGAGCGGGAGCATGGGAGACATGATGAATTCTAGATAGGGCAGAGGGTGTTGGAGGGGAAGGGGGGGGGGTATGAGGTAATCATAAGGTAATTAATGATGGTTTAATGTGGTAAGCATTACTATCCAAAATCAAGGAAGGCAGGAATTGGTGTGAATATACTTTGTAAACAAGGATATATATGAAAAATTGTGCTCTATATATGTAATAAAAATTGTAATGCGCTCTGCTGTCATAAATAAAATTTACATAAAAAATATGGTCAAAAGTGCCATTGAATGAGCAGCCTGCCCACTCTCTGACTCTGTCATACAAAACCAAGAGCTTGACCTACTCCCTTATGACACCATGTTTGTGGTAATTACATCATAATTCAGTCATTTGTTAATTAGGGGGAACCGAGATTGCTAGGTGGGGGATTACAACCTAAACAATTGCTTTGGAAGATATGATTTAAACCATAACACTCTCTAATCCTACTTTTTTCAGAAATTTTGTCATGTGATATTTCTACATCAATCCTTGCAATCATACAATATTGTGGGCTTGTCATGAAGTACATATCCTTGATGGGTATGGTCTTGTAATTTCCTCCTGCCTAATGACCCAATGATCTTTCCCTTAGTCCACCTTTCGACTTACTTGATCCATAGGTTACATAGAAGTGTGCTTATTTTCCAAAGTTTTACTCTTTTCTAGTTTCAGTCCTTTGTGATGAAAGAACACACCAAGTATAGTTTTAATTCTTTTCAATTGCATAATTTCCAATGAAGAAAATGAAAACTAAATAAACAAACTGGAGTAAGAATTCAGTGGGAAAATGTTGCCAATAGATTAGACCACTTTGACCACTTTGAAAATAGATTTTCAGTGTGGTCTAAACAACAAAGTACATCATTTTGAAAATAGAGTCAAAATAAAGATGCAAAAAGACCATTAGCAGAATGTAACAAATTTAAGAATCATTGTGGTTGAAGACTCCTGAAATGTGAACTAAAGAAATATACCATCTTCTCAATGAATATGAGAAAAATTTCTAAATCTTAGGAATAAGATGAAATCCACACTCAAGACACATATAGAATTCCAAATAGGCGCCAGCAAAAATCATTCTCTCCAAAACACATTATAATGAAAATGCCTAATACACAGAAGAAGCTTAGAGTGTTAAAAGCCACAAGAAAAATACAGCAGGTCACATTCAGAGGTAAACCCATTTGGATTTCAACTGATATCTCAACATAGACCCTAAAAGCTAGGAGGGCATGGAAAGATAAATGCCAAGTCTTGGAAAAAAAACCCGATTCCAAACAGGATTAGTATAACCAGTAAAATTATCCTTCCCAATAAGCAGAAACAAAAATAATTTGTAACCATGTAGTCTGCACTGCCAAATGTCCTTGATGGAGTATTTCATGCAGAGAAAATACATAAAAATAAAAGAGATGAATACAATAGAATAATCCCATTAAAGGATAACCAAGTTTGAATTTAGCATTAGAAATAAATTGAAATGGCAGGAAATAAAAATCATCTTTCTATAATAATAATGAAAGCAAAAATCATATTGGCAGTTTGGATTAAAAAAACAAGTATCAACATGTTGCCTACAAGACACCTTAGAGACAGAGATATGCATGAAAATGGGAAAAGCAAGGAAGCAGGGGTAGCTCCTCTCATGTCAAAGTAGACTTCAAGTCAAAATTTGAGGAGACAAAGAAGATTTCTTCAAACTGACGAGGGGAAAATCCAGCAACAAGATATACTGATTATAAATATTTATGCTCCAAACAACTGTGCTTATGCATACAGAAAGCAAACTCTTCTCAATATAAAGAAGGAAATAGATCAAAATACAAAAAATACTGGGGGATTTAAACAAAGCTCTCTAACCATTAGATAAGACATAAAGATTATTTAGAACTAAAAATATTTCAAAAACAATGAATCAAATGGATGTCTTTATCAATAAAATATTTCATTCATTGACAAAGCAATTCACTTTTTAATCACATCTGTTTGACTATTCATATTTTAGGAGATGGAGCAAATGTTAGGAAACACAAATAAAGACAGAGTTATCCTTGCATAGATAATAATGGATGAAATATAATAAAGGAATAATAAAGGAATTCCAGCACCTACAATTGAACATTAAATGCTACACATTTACAAGAGAAATGAATTGTAGAAAAGAAACCTTAGAAAGAAATCAGAATAGAGATATAACAAAAATCTATGTGACAGAGTGAAGACAACTTATATTTTTTTAAAATTATAGAAACCCATTGTTAAAAATTTAATTTCTCTTCACAGTCATAGATTTTTGTTAACTTTTTTATAAAAATTTATAATATACCCACAATACCATAGAGCTAACTAATGTTACACCTCAAGGTCATAGAGAAAATAATCCAATAATGTTACACCTCAAGGTCATAGAGAAAAAAAATAATCCAAATATCAGTTGAAGACATGCAGAAATCAATGTAACAAACCACATAATTAGAATTCAGGACAAGAATCATAGGATTACATTGATAGATGCAGAAGATGCATTTGTCAAAGGCCACTACCCATTCATTTTTATAACAAGAGAAATTAAGGACAGAAGGAACTTCCCTCAACATCTTAAAGCCTATATATAACAAACCAAAGGCCAACATTATTCTGAATGGAGAAAAACTGAAAACATTTACTCTAAAACCAGGAATAAGGAAAACATGTCCATTCTCCCCTCCCCACTATGATTCAATAGAGACCATTAACTGTATCCAAAGCAATTAGGTAAGACAAAGACATTACCAAAGTAGCTACCAAAGTAGCAGGATAGAAGATCAACACATATAACAGTCAATTTCCTTTACTCCAATAATGAATCTGCTGCAAAAATGTTCCATAACTTCAAAAAATTAGAAAAATTAGAAATAAATGTAACCAAGGAGGTGACAGACCTCTTGGTTACAGACCTCTACACAAGGATGACAGTTTAACATATTTCTGACCCCAAAGGGCAAGAGCCGGAAGCTGGTGTCAGTGTAGCTCCTGGTGCCAGCCCAGTGGACATGTCAGAGAAACAAGGTGCCCAAGCTGTCCATCAGAGAAACAAGGTGCCCAAGCTGTCACCTTGGACAAGCCTAGTAATAGAATCCAAAGGTAAGAGAAAATCCATGTGGGTGCACCTTGCCTTAATGGATAATTGCATCCATAAGATGAACTGACCCTCCAGTCCTGAAATCCTGAGTACTCCGTGTCCCTTATCTTTAGCAACAGTCATGACAATTTTGAGTGAGGCGGCTGCATGGCAGGTGCTGAGGCACCCAGCCACTGCTGTACTGGCCAACTCTTCCCTACCTGCCCTACACACAGTATCATTATGATGCCCTGGAACACTGAGGTCTTCCATGCCTTCTTGGAGGTATTCCTCCTGACCATGGTCACCAGCTAAAGGTCATGTCTACAGTGGCTCAATGGGAGAGACTCCATGGACACTGGGAGACTCCATGGACACGGGATCAACAGAAGCCAGCCTGTACTAGGTGAAAGCAAGTGAATGTTCTACACTGGCTCAAGACAAGTGAGTCGCCATCTATTCTAAGGGCAAGGCAGTCCAGTACACTGGAGAGGGAGGCACGGTGGTCCAGGCCTGGGAGATGATGGCTGGTGGGACCTGACCCACCCTGAGGACCCTCCTTTCTTTGAGTCAGAGCACTTTTCAATTTTGCAACACAAATTTTATTATACAATTTGTCCAAAATCAATGTTATCAAAAAACATGTCAGAGGAATGGGAGAAGGGAAAGGGGCAGGGCAGGGTGAAGTGTCCCAGGCAGAACAGTCTCTGGTGTCTTCTGCAGGTGGGGGCAGAGGAATCGCAGGCTGTCCACTGGTCCTGTCTGGCTCAGCTCTCCACTTTCTTGGAGCCACAGAAGGTCTACTGATCCGGCTCCGGCTCCGGCTCGCTTCTCCTGCGAACCCTTGGAAACACTCTATTGCGGGCACGTGGCATGCAACAGCACAGTCTTTGGACACAGTTAAGGATCCTCCTAGTCCAGCTCTTCCTGGGTTCTCGGGGTTCCTCTGGGGCTACATCTTGGGCCGAACTGCTGCGGACGGTCTCTACTAACCTGAGCAGGCGCTTCCAGCGGTTGGGCAAGTAGGACACCGAGTCAGACTGGGAGGCTTCGTCAGGAGGCGGGGCCTCAGCAGGCTGCAAGTCCAGAGGAAGAGCAGGCAGGCTGGCCCTTCTGATGCCCACCTGCCCTGGCTGTTTGGCTTCCTCGGGCAGCTGGTGCTTATGGGGCAAGGGCAAGGCTTGAAGGGCAGGCTCACTCGTGCTCCTCCTTGGGAGCACAGGGCCACGGGAAAGGCCCGCAGGACAAGAGGAAAGCCTAACCCTGCGAGGCACAGGCTTCCCTGGGTACATGCACTCTACCCGCTGGCTTTTCTGGTGCTGCAGAATCAAGTAGTTGGCCATCCTTGCATCAAACTTTCTCTTGGCCACAGACACCCAGGTTTGGTATGGATCGAGACCATTGTCAACCAGGAGCGCCATTATTTGGGGGTCTGGGTGTTTGGGAAGAGCCTCACTATGCTGTTGGGGTACACGCTCCCCACCCTGCTTCAGCCATGGGTGCCGAGAGATTTGCTTGACTGTGGGCCGCTTCGGGGGCTGCACAGTCAGTATGCTGTGGATGAGCCTTCGGGCTCTGACAGGCACTGAGTCAGGGACATCGTACCTTGCGTGAGTGATCCGCATCAGCAGGTCCTCATAGGACGTGGAGTCAAATGGGAGGCTCCGTGTCAGCATGAAATACAAGATGACCCCCAGGCTCCAGACGTCCACCGGGGGTCCCTCATACTCGTGCCGCAAGACACCTTCAGGGGCAAGGTATGGGAGTGTGCCCCAGATCCGCCTCAGCTTCTCCCCAGCCCTGAACCACGTGGCGGCACCAAAGTCGATCAGCTTGACGGTGCCTCTGGTATCCAGCATGATGTTCTCTGGCTTCAGGTCTCGGTGCACGATGCCCTGGTCATGGAGGTAGCCCACGGCACACACGATCTGCCTGAAAACCCTCCGGACCTCCTCCACCTGCATGCCACGTCTGATGTGCTCAAGCAGTTGTCCCCCACCTACGTGCTCCATCACCATGTAGACGGTGCTCTCGGTGCCAATCACGTGAAACAGCTGGACCACGTTGGGGTGCTCCAGACTCATCATTATCTGGGGTTCGTTGAAGGCTGGAATGTTCTGCACTTCCAGTGCCAGGGCTTTCACTGCCACCTGTGCCCCTGAGAGGCGATGGAGGGCTAGGCTCACCTGGCCATACCCACCACGCCCGATGACCTTCATGAACTCATAGTGCTCCATGAAGGCTGCCACACTGCAGGAACCTGGCACCTGCAGTGCTGCTACACTACTCTCACTACTCTCACTACTCGGGCTAAACATCCTAAGCAGGAACACCAACTAAGGATGCTAGCTTAAAAACAAAATAACAAGCCAAAACAACAAAGCAAAACCAAAAACCAAAAACAAAGCAAAATAACAAACCCAAATCAAAAAACCAAAAGCCAAACACCACAGCACCACCAACCACCAACCACCAACCACCAACCACCGAATACCAACCACCAACCACCAAACGCACTAACTATCTGGGAGTCCGACAGGTCACCACCAAGAGCTTCCTGTACTTGTGGACAAAAACCCAGCCCTGTCCACTTTCTTATATACCCGCTGTTTGAAGCTTCCTCACAATGGCTCCTTGTGAGGAAAGAGCAAGAAAAGGACCAACCATGCCTGGTCTAAACCCTCAGTGGTCATCTCCCTTTGGGGCCTCCAGAACTGTTTCCATGTCACAACAAGAATACAAATGGACTCCAGACATACATATATATATATATTTGGTTCAGTTGGTTATGGAGGCTGATATTTACTTGTTTACAAATTCAAAGGACTTGTCATTTCAATTCTAAACATTTCTAATAATTCTGGGCTTCTGAAGACCTTATCATATCTACACTCAAGGTATTCAATTTCTTTTTCTTCCATATCATTGGTGTCAAAATATAGTAGCACTTGGCTCCCATTATGATACTGAAACAACATGATCTGTTCCCTAAGCACAGTCTTAACACCTATGGGGCTAAGAGGGAGGAAGGCTTCATCCTAATTGCCCCATATAGTCCTGCTGGGGAATTCTCATTGGAAACTCAGGAATTCAAAAAAGAGTGGGTTGATATATTCAAAGTGATTAAAAACAAAATATGGGCGCCAAGAATCCTAAAACTGGCAAAAGTGTCCTTCCCACAGAGAGAAGAAATGGAGGTTTTCCCAGATGAAGGAGTCTCTTCCTGCTGCTATAACAAAATACCTTGCAATGGGTAATTAATTGGTAGTTTTTCACTTCTCCCAGTTCAAAGTCAGAACATTTTGTGGCCATATTCTCACATGATGAAAGGGGAAGAAGTTTTGAACTCAATCCCTCAAGCATTTATTTATTTATTTGGCTGAGGGGACATACTGGTGATTGATCCCAGGGTCTCAAACATATCAGTCAAATTCTCTAACACTGAGGTACATCCCCAGCCACTTATTTATTCATATATTTATTTTGAGTCAAAATTTTGTTAAGTTTCTCAGGCTGGGCTTGAATGTGTGATCGTTCAGCCTCAGTAAACAGAGTACATAGGCTTACAGTCTGTTATACTTTGGGCATAAGTCCCCCCACCCCCAAAATCCTATATTCATGCAGAAATAGTGATAAAATTATTGGAATGTGGAGCCTATAACCTAACTGGAGTTCAGGGTGTAACTGAGGGCAGGTGGGGTGCGGCTGGAGGAGCTAGGTCACTGTGGTCATGCCAGGAGAGCTCCTGCTTTTCTGTGATCTCTTCCCGTCTCTCTGCTTTCTCACTGCCATGAGAGGAACAGCTTTCCTCCACTGGGCCTTTCCCTCATAGTGTACTGACTCACCTTGGACCCAGAGAATTGGAGTTGGCCATCTATGGACTGAGCCCTTGGGATCATATGCCCATCCTCTAGTTTGTTTTTATCAGAGGCTTTGGTTAGAGTGAAATCTCACTGTTGAGAGTACATCTATTTTTAGTGTGGAAATATTTGAAGTATACAAATATGAAGGTTTGATTTTTTAAAAAAAGCTAACAGAATCAGACATTTGTGTAGTGAGAAGTGGGGACGTTCCTCTGTTCCTCTGAATAAACTGATTGTATGGGTCAAAAACCTTTTTCCCACAAAGACTTTGTAAGACTTTGTAATAGTGAGCTGGAAAAGCTTTAGATTATTGTAAGAAGAGTTGAACAGGGATTCTGGTGTTCAGATGACCAGAATACCAACAGATGCAGACCTGGCTCCTGAGCTTTCAGAAGGATATAAGGACCCTATCA
Organism: Callospermophilus lateralis; assembly: GCF_048772815.1. Classification (NCBI taxonomy): domain Eukaryota; kingdom Metazoa; phylum Chordata; class Mammalia; order Rodentia; family Sciuridae; genus Callospermophilus; species Callospermophilus lateralis. The sequence goes on from NC_135316.1 coordinate 79,125,393, forward strand.
GAAGTTGGACTACAGACTACTTGTGTTATAATCTGGCAGAACATTTGATTATTTATCTAATTTCTTTCTTCTTTAAAATCTCTACTCAAATGTTTTCTTCTGGAAAGCTCTACACAAGTGACCTTATTTAGTATTTCAGTAAACCCTATCCCATCCCATTATTCAATAATTTTCTACTTCATTCTACTTGTGCTGCTTCTTCCATGTATGTTGTCACATAAACGTAGTGGTCACATGGAAATATTGTCAAAATGCATGATATAATGTATCACTTTTCTGTTAGTTCTTGCTCTTCCTCTTCTACTAGAATATAAACAAATCTCTGTTGTACAGCCCATTAGAGGCATCCAAGGAAAAAAATTGTTGAATGAGAGAAAGCATGAAAGATTAAACAGATGTTATACTCCAAGAAACAAAGTAAAAAGTATACAGACATACAAATGAACGATTTGAAACCTAAGTTATAAAGTTTTAACTTAGCCATGTTTTGATCCCCTTTTTCCATTCCAAGAAATAAGTGTTTGATTTTACACAGAATATGATTTTGTCATATGAAGGACATTACATTTTGAAAGGATGTTTATATAAAGGAACCAGAGATCTGATGCTTCATTCAAATTGATGGAGAAAAAAGAATAGCTTTAAAAAAATTTTACAAGAAAAATATCTTTTAAATAATCTCATAGAGTCCCTGAAAGTAAATGAACCAAATGCAAAGAGACAATATGCTGAGCAGAAAGCTATAGATAATGGAAAGATGAGGTATGGCAGTGGCAGTGAACGAAATAGACTTTAAGTGTTAAATTGGGCTTAAGAAGTGAGACTTACAAAATATAAACTAAAACAAATGAGGCAAATTACATATCAAGTAATTTTATCTTTCTTTATAGTACTTTTTATTGTTGTTTTTATTTGTTCTTTATGGATATACGTGATAGTAGAGTACTTTGATATATTATACATACACAGAATATAAGTTATTCTAGTTAGGATCCCATTCTTGTAGTTTTACATGATGTGAAGTGACACTGGTCATGTATTTATGTATGAACACAAGTAAGTTATGTCAATTTATTGTACTGTCTTTCCTATTCCTATCCCCAATCTTTTTCTTCCCTCCCATTTGTCTAATTAAATGAACTTCTATTCTTCCCCTACCCACCATCCCTTGTTGTGAGTTAGCATCCAAACATGAGAGAGAACATTTGGCTTTTGGCTTTTTGGGATAGGCTTATTTCACTTAGCTTGATATCTGCAGTTCCATCCATTTACTAGCAAATGCTATAATTTCATTCTGAACAGATGCTTCTCAGAAGAACATATACAATCAACAAATATATGAACAAATGTTCAACATCTCTAGTAATTAGAGAAATGCAAATCAAAACTACTCTAACATTTCATCTCACTCTGGTCAGAATGGCAGCTATCAAGAATACAAACAAAAATAAACGTTGAAAAGGATGTGGGGAAAAAGGCATACTAATAGATTGCTGTTGGGACTGAAAATTGTTGCAGCCAATCTGGAAAGCAGTGTGGAGATTCCTTGCAAAACTTGGAATTGAACCACCATTTGACCCAGCTATGCCACTCCTTGGTTTATAGCCAAAGGACTTAAAAACAGCATACTACAGGGAAACAGCCATATCAATGTTTATAACAGCACAATTCACAATAGCTAAATTGTGGAACCAACCCAGAGGCCCTTCAATAGATGTATGGATAGGGAAAATGTGGCATGTATACACAATGGAACATTACTCAGCATTAAAAGAGAATAAAATCATGGCATTTGCAAGTAAATGGATGGAGTTGGAGAATATAATGCTAAGGGAAGGAAGCCAATGCCAAAAAAAAAAAAAAAAAAAAAACACCAAAGGCCAAATGTTTTCTTTGATTTGAGGGTGCTGACTCAAAATGGTGATGGGTGGGGGAAGCATGGGAGGAATGGAGGAAGTTTAGATAGGGCAAAGCGGAGCGGAAGGGGCTAAGGGGGTAGGAAAGACAGTGGAATGAGTTAGACATCTTTACCCTAACACAATAAAGACAATAATGGTGTGAAAATACTTTTGTACAAGTAGTGACTTGAAAACTTGTGCTGTATATGTGTAATATGAAATGAATTGCATTGTCTACCATCATGTATAACTAATAGTATTTTAATAAAGAAAAAACAGAGGAAAACATTTGGACATATCCATTTAATTGCACAGAATGGAAATTTTCGAAGGCTAAACTATAAAATATAAACTTTGAGCTTATAAGTGAAAAGAAAATCTAACAGAAATTGTGAGGGATCTTTATTCACAAGTAGTGAGTCGACAACTGTAGCAGGAAGGCAACCTGACAAGGAAGGGGTGCCGAGGATGGCTCCAGAGGCAGCCATGAAAGAAACTGTAGAGATTTTGAAAATGGAGTGAGTCAGTGTGAGGGAAACCATGTTAATCAGAGCAAGGGAATCCAGGGGCAAAAGGCTGCATGGGAAGCAAATCAGGAGGAAGAGTGCACTGTCCTCTTCCCCTCTAGGTGCTTTCCATGCTGAACTGCTGAACTTCTAGACCTTGTCCAGTAGAGGAGGCTTCCCCTAAATATAAGTTTGGGATAAGAGCTCTGATTAGAACACTGAAATATCTACACATTCCTGACCTTGAAAGGCCAATTATCTGTTAAATGATGGCTTAATTTTCATTTCCACTGATGTCATAAAGCACCATCTCTTGTGGCTGAATCAGCATCCCCAGTAACGGTTCTCCTAACCTGCCCTTAGTAATCAGGTGTGGACCACCTCTCTGAAGAATTTAACTTAATTATTTGAACTAAGAGATTGGTTTAAAAACTTACACCATTTTCCAGAGAACCAAACTCCAACAACTTATAGCATTCTAAACTATTATAGAGTTCATCCCTATGCATCTTTTCACCCTGTAAAGTATAAAAGTGTTTCTGGAATAGAATAAAGTTCTATTGGTTAGCACACACATATTTGGAAAAAATACCAAGGAGCAAACATTAAGAAATAGACTTGTCTTAGCAATTAAAACCTTTAAGAGGATATCAGAAATGAGAGCACCACACATAGGCATTTGTAGGTCAAGAGTCACCCTGTCTTGGGAATTTATGCAAACCTGAACTGTATGAAGGAAACAAGAAACACTTCATTTAACAATGACAACAACAAAAATGGACTGCCTTTGATTTAAGAAGATGATGAATTTTAGGTGTAGATCCAAAGGAACACTTGAAATTCAGTCATATTATTTGTATCATTTATCTGTTGTAGAGAAAGATCAAGGTTCTAGCTGCCTATGGGAACAAAGATAAAGAGCACAACTAAACTGGCATTTGTTTTCATAAACTACAGCAACTGCCAAGACTTCTGCCACCTACTTTCAGTGATCACAGTTTAGCGGGCATTGGGCACCAAGTGTCATTGTCAGCTCTTCACTTGTTCACTCAGTTGTTGTTTTGAATTCTCTACTGTGGTCTGACAGGCAGATGAATAAAATGGAGGGGAAAAATAAGAATAACAACTTATTATTTAAGAAACTACAAACTCCAAAACCAGCAGAAAGTCCCTGCATCTGCAAAATGTCGACTTCAAGGATTTAGGGTGATGGAGATATTCAGCTCTAAAGACAGAGGGACAGATGGAAAATAGATTAGACAGAAATATATGATTATCACAATAGCTAAAATATGGAAGCACCTAGATGCCCTTCAATAGATGGATGGATAAAAAATATGGCATACATACACAATGGAATATTACTCAGCAATAAAAAGAATAAAGTCATCACCAGAATTTATACTAACCAGCTCAGACTTTAAAAACAAAAATGTCTTTGCAATTTGCTTGCTTAGTTTTTAGTAAAACAAGCTGCCAAAAGTCAACATGGAAGCTTTCTTCTTCTCAAATCAGAAACAGAAACACCTTGTTTCGGACAATTCACGTGGCAGAAGCATTTATTTGCCTTATAAAAGGGTTTTGTGTCTCCTAGAGAGTCAAACTTGGGGTAGTCAAACTTGGAGCTGAGTGCATTCGGAAAGGGAAAGATCACAATATCCAGTGCCTTTCACCCCATGTTTGCAAACTTAGAGAAACAGTGGGAATGAACTGATACAGTCACAGCAAAGTTTCTAGCATGGAAAGACTCCGAAAAGGAATGAATTCACCCCAACAGTAGAAAACACCTGGCCTTGTGATCTGGGTCTAACATAAACCATATCAGGAGGGCTTGTCTTGACCCAGGCCTGAAACCAAATTTGCAGCCTTCTGCAGCTCCATCTGCCTGGCATGTGGCAGTACTTTGGGAAATGAGATCCAATAAATAAGCCAAAATCTTGGATCTCAGCAGGATCCAAAATAATCTCTGCATCACCTGAACTGGGCAAGTATTGTTAAGTTATAGAGGATTGATGTTTAAAATTATTGTTGTGACAACATGATTAAAAAATGCCAGTGGTTCTGAAGAAACATTCCAGTTCTCTTGCTTCACTTTGCTATTGGAAACATGACTGGAAGCCCTCAATTAAGAGCAAGTAAGTGCATATCATGTCTGGACAACTCAAGGTAGAAAAGGGAGGTGGTTCAGAAAGTTTGAGCTCTCTCATTTAGGAAAAAAAATTGGCTGATGAATTGCATAACTAATGAACAAATGAAAAAAGTGCAATTGTATTTACCTACTGGATTGATTAGTGAGTACCAATGCACACACTCCTACCATTAGTCAGGATTTGAGGAAGTATTCTCCTGATGCTTTGTTGTCCATTTTAAAATCGGATCTCTCAATTATATTGATGAAATAGGATATCCAGTCCTCCTGCATAAATGTAAATGAATCAAATTTCTATATACTTAGTATATATCATAGAGCTAAAGACATAGAGATCCAAAGGGAAATTGGACATTAATAATTTTAAAGATCAATATAATTATTCAATCAATACATGGAAAATGTTCTTACCAAGTTAGGAAGCAAAGGACTTTAAAAAATATTGGGGTACTGTGTTACTCAGCTTTCCCTCATTATAACAGTAGGGAGCGGGAGCATGGGAGACATGATGAACTCTAGATAGGGCAGAGGGTGTTGGAGGGGAAGGGAGGGGGTATGAGGTAATCATAAGGTAATTAATGATGGTGGAATGTGGTAAGCATTACTATCCAAAATCAAGGAAGGCAGGAATTGGTGTGAATATACTTTGTAAACAAGGATATATATGAAAAATTGTGCTCTATATATGTAATAAAAATTGTAATGCGCTCTGCTGTCATAAATAAAATTTACATAAAAAATATGGTCAAAAGTGCCATTGAATGAGCAGCCAGCCCACTCTCCGACTCTGTCATACAAAACCAAGAGCTTGACCTACTCTCTTATGACACCATCTTTGTGGTAGTTACATCATAATTCAGTCATTTGTTAGGGGGAGCCCTGATTGCTAGGTGGGGGATTACAACCTAAACAATTGCTTTGGAAGATATGATTTAAACCATAACACTCTCTAATCCTACTTTTCTCAGAAATTTTGTCATGTGATATTTCTACATCAATCCTTGCAATCATACAACTTTGTAGGCTTGTCATGAAGTACATATCCTTGATGGGTATGGTCTTGTAAATTCCTCCTGCCTAATGACCCAATGATCTTTCCCTTAGTCCACCTTTCGAGTTCCTTGATCCATAGGTTACATAGAAGTGTGCTTATTTTCCAAAGTTTTACTCTTTTCTAGTTTCAGTCCTTTGTGATGAAAGAACACACCAAGTATAGTAAGTAAGAATTCAGTGGGAAAATGTTGCCAATAGATTAGACCACTTTGACCACTTTGAAAATAGATTTTCAGTGTGGTCTAAACAACAAAGTACATCATTTTGAAAATAGAGTCAAAATAAAGATGCAAAAAGACCATTAGCAGAATGTAACAAATTTAAGAATCATTGTGGTTGAAGACTCCTGAAATGTGAACTAAAGAAATACACAATCTTCTCAATGAATATGAGAAAAATTTCTAATTCTTAGGAATAAGATGAAATCCACACTCAAGACACATATAGAATTCCAAATAGGCGCCAGCAAAAATCATTCTCTCCAAGACACATTATAATGAAAATGCCAAATACACAGAAGAAGCTTGGAGTGTTAAAAGCCACAAGAAAAATACAGCAGGTCACATTCAGAGGTAAACCCATTTGGATTTCAACTGATATCTCAACATAGACCCTAAAAGCTAGGAGGGCATGGAAAGATACATGCCAAGTCTTGGAAAAAAAAAACAGCTTCCAAACAGGACTAGTATAACCAGTAAAATTATCCTTCCCAATAAGCAGAAACAAAAATAATTTGTAACCATGTAGTCTGCACTGCCAAATGTCCTTGATGGAATATTTCATGCAGAGAAAATACATAAAAATAAAAGAGATGAATACAATAGAATAGTCCCATTAAAGGATAACCAAGTTTGAATTTAGCATTAAAAATAGTTGAAATGGCAGGAAATAAAAGTCATCTTTCTATAATAATAATGAAAGCAAAAGTTATATTGGCAGTTTGGATTAAAAAAACAAGTATCAACATGTTGCCTACAAGACACTCACCTTAGAGACAGAGATATGCATGAAAATGGGAAAAGCAAGGAAGCAGGGGTAGCTCCTCTCATGTCAAAGTAGACTTCAAGTCAAAATTCGAGTGACAAAGAAGATTTCTTCAAACTGACCAGGGGAAAATCCAGCAACAAGATATACTGATGATAAATATTTATGCTCCAAACAACTGTGCTTATGCATACAGAAAGCAAACTCTTAAACTCTTCTCAATATAAAGAAGGAAATAGATCAAAATACAAAAAAATACTGGGGGATTTAAACAAAGCTCTCTAACCATTAGATAAGACATAAAGATTATTTAGAACTAAAAATATTTCAAAAACAATGAATCAAATGGATGTCTTTATCAATAAAATACTTCATTCATTGACAAAGCAATTCACTTTTTAATCACATCTGTTTGACTATTCATATTTTAGGAGATGGAGCAAATGTTAGGAAACACAAATAAAGACAGAGTACTCCTTGCCTAGATAACATGGATGAAATATAATAAAGGAATAATAAAGGAATTCCAGCACCTACAATTGAACATTAAATGCTACACATTTACAAGACCAATGAATTGTAGAAAAGGAACCTTAGAAAGAAATCAGAATAGAGATCTATATGACAGAGTGAAGACAATTTATATAATTTTTTTTAAAAAATATAGAAATCCATTGTTAAAAATTCTCTTCACACTGTCATAATTTTTGTTAACTTTTTTATAAAAAATTATAATATACCCACAATACCATAGAGCTACCTAATGTTACACCTCAAGGTCATAGAGAAAAAAAATAATCCAATAATGTTACACCTCAAGGTCATAGAGAAAATAATAATCCAAACATCAGTTGAAAACATGCAGAAATCAATGTAACAAACCACATAATTAGAATTCAGGACAAGAATCACAGGATTACATTGATAGATGCAGAAGATGCATTTGTCAAAGGCCACTACCCATTCATTTTTATAACAAGAGAAATTAAGGACAGAAGGAACTTTCCTCAACATCTTAAAGCCTATATATAACAAACCAAAGGCCAACATTATTCTGAATGGAGAAAAACTGAAAACATTTACTCTAAAACCAGGAATAAGGAAAACATGTCCATTCTCCCCTCCCCACTATGATTCAACAGAGACCATTAACTGTATCCAAAGCAATTAGGTAAGTCAAAGACATTACCAAAGTAGCTACCAAAGTAGCAGGATAGAAGATCAACACATATAACAGTCAATTTCCTTTACTCCAATAATGAATCTACTGCAAAAATGTTCCATAACTTCAAAAAATTAGAAAAATTAGAAAGAAATGTAACCAAGGAGGTGACAGACCTCTTGGTTACAGACCTCTTCACAAGGATGACAGTTTAACATATTTCTGACCCCAAAGGGCAAGAGCCGGAAGCTGGTGTCAGTGTAGCTCCTGGTGCCAGCCCAGTGGACATGTCAGAGAAACAAGGTGCCCAAGCTGTCACCTTGGACAAGCCTAGTAATAGAATCCAAAGGTAAGAGAAAATCCATGTGGGTGCACCTTGCCTTAATGGATAATTGCATCCATAAGATGAACTGACCCTTCCTCCAGTCCTGAAATCCTGAGTACTCCCTGTCCCTTTAGCAACAGTCATGACAATTTTGAGTGAGGCGGCTGCATGGCAGGTGCTAAGGCACCCAGCCACTGCTGTACTGGCCAACTCTTCCCTACCTGCCCTACACACAGTATCATTATGATGCCCTGGAACACTGAGGTCTTCCATGCCTTCTTGGAGGTATTCCTCCTGACCATGGTCACCAGCTAAAGGTCATGTCTACAGTGGCTCAATGGGAGAGACTCCATGGACACTGGGAGACTCCATGGACACGGGATCAACAGAAGCCAGCCTGTACTAGGTGAAAGCAAGTGAATGTTCTACACTAGCTCAAGACAAGTGAGTAGCCATCTATTCTAAGGGCAAGGGAGTCCAGTACACTGGAGAGGGAGGCACGGTGGTCCAGGCCTGGGAGATGATGGCTGGTGGGACCTGACCCACCCTGAGGACCCTCCTTTCTTTGAATCAGAGCACTTTTAAATTTTGCAACACAAATTTTATTATACAATTTGTCCAAAATCAATGTTACCAAGTTAGGAAGCAAAGGACTTTAAAAAATATCGGGGTACTGTTTTACTCAGCTTTCCCTCATTATAACAGTAGGGAGCGGGAGCATGGGAGACATGATGAATTCTAGATAGGGCAGAGGGTGTTGGAGGGGAAGGGGGGGGGTATGAGGTAATCATAAGGTAATTAATGATGGTTTAATGTGGTAAGCATTACTATCCAAAATCAAGGAAGGCAGGAATTGGTGTGAATATACTTTGTAAACAAGGATATATATGAAAAATTGTGCTCTATATATGTAATAAAAATTGTAATGCGCTCTGCTGTCATAAATAAAATTTACATAAAAAATATGGTCAAAAGTGCCATTGAATGAGCAGCCTGCCCACTCTCTGACTCTGTCATACAAAACCAAGAGCTTGACCTACTCCCTTATGACACCATGTTTGTGGTAATTACATCATAATTCAGTCATTTGTTAATTAGGGGGAACCGAGATTGCTAGGTGGGGGATTACAACCTAAACAATTGCTTTGGAAGATATGATTTAAACCATAACACTCTCTAATCCTACTTTTTTCAGAAATTTTGTCATGTGATATTTCTACATCAATCCTTGCAATCATACAATATTGTGGGCTTGTCATGAAGTACATATCCTTGATGGGTATGGTCTTGTAATTTCCTCCTGCCTAATGACCCAATGATCTTTCCCTTAGTCCACCTTTCGACTTACTTGATCCATAGGTTACATAGAAGTGTGCTTATTTTCCAAAGTTTTACTCTTTTCTAGTTTCAGTCCTTTGTGATGAAAGAACACACCAAGTATAGTTTTAATTCTTTTCAATTGCATAATTTCCAATGAAGAAAATGAAAACTAAATAAACAAACTGGAGTAAGAATTCAGTGGGAAAATGTTGCCAATAGATTAGACCACTTTGACCACTTTGAAAATAGATTTTCAGTGTGGTCTAAACAACAAAGTACATCATTTTGAAAATAGAGTCAAAATAAAGATGCAAAAAGACCATTAGCAGAATGTAACAAATTTAAGAATCATTGTGGTTGAAGACTCCTGAAATGTGAACTAAAGAAATATACCATCTTCTCAATGAATATGAGAAAAATTTCTAAATCTTAGGAATAAGATGAAATCCACACTCAAGACACATATAGAATTCCAAATAGGCGCCAGCAAAAATCATTCTCTCCAAAACACATTATAATGAAAATGCCTAATACACAGAAGAAGCTTAGAGTGTTAAAAGCCACAAGAAAAATACAGCAGGTCACATTCAGAGGTAAACCCATTTGGATTTCAACTGATATCTCAACATAGACCCTAAAAGCTAGGAGGGCATGGAAAGATAAATGCCAAGTCTTGGAAAAAAAACCCGATTCCAAACAGGATTAGTATAACCAGTAAAATTATCCTTCCCAATAAGCAGAAACAAAAATAATTTGTAACCATGTAGTCTGCACTGCCAAATGTCCTTGATGGAGTATTTCATGCAGAGAAAATACATAAAAATAAAAGAGATGAATACAATAGAATAATCCCATTAAAGGATAACCAAGTTTGAATTTAGCATTAGAAATAAATTGAAATGGCAGGAAATAAAAATCATCTTTCTATAATAATAATGAAAGCAAAAATCATATTGGCAGTTTGGATTAAAAAAACAAGTATCAACATGTTGCCTACAAGACACCTTAGAGACAGAGATATGCATGAAAATGGGAAAAGCAAGGAAGCAGGGGTAGCTCCTCTCATGTCAAAGTAGACTTCAAGTCAAAATTTGAGGAGACAAAGAAGATTTCTTCAAACTGACGAGGGGAAAATCCAGCAACAAGATATACTGATTATAAATATTTATGCTCCAAACAACTGTGCTTATGCATACAGAAAGCAAACTCTTCTCAATATAAAGAAGGAAATAGATCAAAATACAAAAAATACTGGGGGATTTAAACAAAGCTCTCTAACCATTAGATAAGACATAAAGATTATTTAGAACTAAAAATATTTCAAAAACAATGAATCAAATGGATGTCTTTATCAATAAAATATTTCATTCATTGACAAAGCAATTCACTTTTTAATCACATCTGTTTGACTATTCATATTTTAGGAGATGGAGCAAATGTTAGGAAACACAAATAAAGACAGAGTTATCCTTGCATAGATAATAATGGATGAAATATAATAAAGGAATAATAAAGGAATTCCAGCACCTACAATTGAACATTAAATGCTACACATTTACAAGAGAAATGAATTGTAGAAAAGAAACCTTAGAAAGAAATCAGAATAGAGATATAACAAAAATCTATGTGACAGAGTGAAGACAACTTATATTTTTTTAAAATTATAGAAACCCATTGTTAAAAATTTAATTTCTCTTCACAGTCATAGATTTTTGTTAACTTTTTTATAAAAATTTATAATATACCCACAATACCATAGAGCTAACTAATGTTACACCTCAAGGTCATAGAGAAAATAATCCAATAATGTTACACCTCAAGGTCATAGAGAAAAAAAATAATCCAAATATCAGTTGAAGACATGCAGAAATCAATGTAACAAACCACATAATTAGAATTCAGGACAAGAATCATAGGATTACATTGATAGATGCAGAAGATGCATTTGTCAAAGGCCACTACCCATTCATTTTTATAACAAGAGAAATTAAGGACAGAAGGAACTTCCCTCAACATCTTAAAGCCTATATATAACAAACCAAAGGCCAACATTATTCTGAATGGAGAAAAACTGAAAACATTTACTCTAAAACCAGGAATAAGGAAAACATGTCCATTCTCCCCTCCCCACTATGATTCAATAGAGACCATTAACTGTATCCAAAGCAATTAGGTAAGACAAAGACATTACCAAAGTAGCTACCAAAGTAGCAGGATAGAAGATCAACACATATAACAGTCAATTTCCTTTACTCCAATAATGAATCTGCTGCAAAAATGTTCCATAACTTCAAAAAATTAGAAAAATTAGAAATAAATGTAACCAAGGAGGTGACAGACCTCTTGGTTACAGACCTCTACACAAGGATGACAGTTTAACATATTTCTGACCCCAAAGGGCAAGAGCCGGAAGCTGGTGTCAGTGTAGCTCCTGGTGCCAGCCCAGTGGACATGTCAGAGAAACAAGGTGCCCAAGCTGTCCATCAGAGAAACAAGGTGCCCAAGCTGTCACCTTGGACAAGCCTAGTAATAGAATCCAAAGGTAAGAGAAAATCCATGTGGGTGCACCTTGCCTTAATGGATAATTGCATCCATAAGATGAACTGACCCTCCAGTCCTGAAATCCTGAGTACTCCGTGTCCCTTATCTTTAGCAACAGTCATGACAATTTTGAGTGAGGCGGCTGCATGGCAGGTGCTGAGGCACCCAGCCACTGCTGTACTGGCCAACTCTTCCCTACCTGCCCTACACACAGTATCATTATGATGCCCTGGAACACTGAGGTCTTCCATGCCTTCTTGGAGGTATTCCTCCTGACCATGGTCACCAGCTAAAGGTCATGTCTACAGTGGCTCAATGGGAGAGACTCCATGGACACTGGGAGACTCCATGGACACGGGATCAACAGAAGCCAGCCTGTACTAGGTGAAAGCAAGTGAATGTTCTACACTGGCTCAAGACAAGTGAGTCGCCATCTATTCTAAGGGCAAGGCAGTCCAGTACACTGGAGAGGGAGGCACGGTGGTCCAGGCCTGGGAGATGATGGCTGGTGGGACCTGACCCACCCTGAGGACCCTCCTTTCTTTGAGTCAGAGCACTTTTCAATTTTGCAACACAAATTTTATTATACAATTTGTCCAAAATCAATGTTATCAAAAAACATGTCAGAGGAATGGGAGAAGGGAAAGGGGCAGGGCAGGGTGAAGTGTCCCAGGCAGAACAGTCTCTGGTGTCTTCTGCAGGTGGGGGCAGAGGAATCGCAGGCTGTCCACTGGTCCTGTCTGGCTCAGCTCTCCACTTTCTTGGAGCCACAGAAGGTCTACTGATCCGGCTCCGGCTCCGGCTCGCTTCTCCTGCGAACCCTTGGAAACACTCTATTGCGGGCACGTGGCATGCAACAGCACAGTCTTTGGACACAGTTAAGGATCCTCCTAGTCCAGCTCTTCCTGGGTTCTCGGGGTTCCTCTGGGGCTACATCTTGGGCCGAACTGCTGCGGACGGTCTCTACTAACCTGAGCAGGCGCTTCCAGCGGTTGGGCAAGTAGGACACCGAGTCAGACTGGGAGGCTTCGTCAGGAGGCGGGGCCTCAGCAGGCTGCAAGTCCAGAGGAAGAGCAGGCAGGCTGGCCCTTCTGATGCCCACCTGCCCTGGCTGTTTGGCTTCCTCGGGCAGCTGGTGCTTATGGGGCAAGGGCAAGGCTTGAAGGGCAGGCTCACTCGTGCTCCTCCTTGGGAGCACAGGGCCACGGGAAAGGCCCGCAGGACAAGAGGAAAGCCTAACCCTGCGAGGCACAGGCTTCCCTGGGTACATGCACTCTACCCGCTGGCTTTTCTGGTGCTGCAGAATCAAGTAGTTGGCCATCCTTGCATCAAACTTTCTCTTGGCCACAGACACCCAGGTTTGGTATGGATCGAGACCATTGTCAACCAGGAGCGCCATTATTTGGGGGTCTGGGTGTTTGGGAAGAGCCTCACTATGCTGTTGGGGTACACGCTCCCCACCCTGCTTCAGCCATGGGTGCCGAGAGATTTGCTTGACTGTGGGCCGCTTCGGGGGCTGCACAGTCAGTATGCTGTGGATGAGCCTTCGGGCTCTGACAGGCACTGAGTCAGGGACATCGTACCTTGCGTGAGTGATCCGCATCAGCAGGTCCTCATAGGACGTGGAGTCAAATGGGAGGCTCCGTGTCAGCATGAAATACAAGATGACCCCCAGGCTCCAGACGTCCACCGGGGGTCCCTCATACTCGTGCCGCAAGACACCTTCAGGGGCAAGGTATGGGAGTGTGCCCCAGATCCGCCTCAGCTTCTCCCCAGCCCTGAACCACGTGGCGGCACCAAAGTCGATCAGCTTGACGGTGCCTCTGGTATCCAGCATGATGTTCTCTGGCTTCAGGTCTCGGTGCACGATGCCCTGGTCATGGAGGTAGCCCACGGCACACACGATCTGCCTGAAAACCCTCCGGACCTCCTCCACCTGCATGCCACGTCTGATGTGCTCAAGCAGTTGTCCCCCACCTACGTGCTCCATCACCATGTAGACGGTGCTCTCGGTGCCAATCACGTGAAACAGCTGGACCACGTTGGGGTGCTCCAGACTCATCATTATCTGGGGTTCGTTGAAGGCTGGAATGTTCTGCACTTCCAGTGCCAGGGCTTTCACTGCCACCTGTGCCCCTGAGAGGCGATGGAGGGCTAGGCTCACCTGGCCATACCCACCACGCCCGATGACCTTCATGAACTCATAGTGCTCCATGAAGGCTGCCACACTGCAGGAACCTGGCACCTGCAGTGCTGCTACACTACTCTCACTACTCTCACTACTCGGGCTAAACATCCTAAGCAGGAACACCAACTAAGGATGCTAGCTTAAAAACAAAATAACAAGCCAAAACAACAAAGCAAAACCAAAAACCAAAAACAAAGCAAAATAACAAACCCAAATCAAAAAACCAAAAGCCAAACACCACAGCACCACCAACCACCAACCACCAACCACCAACCACCGAATACCAACCACCAACCACCAAACGCACTAACTATCTGGGAGTCCGACAGGTCACCACCAAGAGCTTCCTGTACTTGTGGACAAAAACCCAGCCCTGGCCACTTTCTTATATACCCGCTGTTTGAAGCTTCCTCACAATGGCTCCTTGTGAGGAAAGAGCAAGAAAAGGACCAACCATGCCTGGTCTAAACCCTCAGTGGTCATCTCCCTTTGGGGCCTCCAGAACTGTTTCCATGTCACAACAAGAATACAAATGGACTCCAGACATACATATATATATATATTTGGTTCAGTTGGTTATGGAGGCTGATATTTACTTGTTTACAAATTCAAAGGACTTGTCATTTCAATTCTAAACATTTCTAATAATTCTGGGCTTCTGAAGACCTTATCATATCTACACTCAAGGTATTCAATTTCTTTTTCTTCCATATCATTGGTGTCAAAATATAGTAGCACTTGGCTCCCATTATGATACTGAAACAACATGATCTGTTCCCTAAGCACAGTCTTAACACCTATGGGGCTAAGAGGGAGGAAGGCTTCATCCTAATTGCCCCATATAGTCCTGCTGGGGAATTCTCATTGGAAACTCAGGAATTCAAAAAAGAGTGGGTTGATATATTCAAAGTGATTAAAAACAAAATATGGGCGCCAAGAATCCTAAAACTGGCAAAAGTGTCCTTCCCACAGAGAGAAGAAATGGAGGTCTTCCCAGATGAAGGAGTCTCTTCCTGCTGCTATAACAAAATACCTTGCAATGGGTAATTAATTGGTAGTTTTTCACTTCTCCCAGTTCAAAGTCAGAACATTTTGTGGCCATATTCTCACATGATGAAAGGGGAAGAAGTTTTGAACTCAATCCCTCAAGCATTTATTTATTTATTTGGCTGAGGGGACATACTGGTGATTGATCCCAGGGTCTCAAACATATCAGTCAAATTCTCTAACACTGAGGTACATCCCCAGCCACTTATTTATTTATATATTTATTTTGAGTCAAAATTTTGCTAAGTTGCTCAGGCTGGGCTTGAATGTGTGATCGTTCAGCCTCAGTAAACAGAGTACATAGGCTTACAGTCTGTTATACTTTGGGCATAAGTCCCCCCACCCCCAAAATCCTATATTCATGCAGAAATAGTGATAAAATTATTGGAATGTGGAGCCTATAACCTAACTGGAGTTCAGGGTGTAACTGAGGGCAGGTGGGGTGCGGCTGGAGGAGCTAGGTCACTGTGGTCATGCCAGGAGAGCTCCTGCTTTTCTGTGATCTCTTCCCGTCTCTCTGCTTTCTCACTGCCATGAGAGGAACAGCTTTCCTCCACTGGGCCTTTCCCTCATAGTGTACTGACTCACCTTGGACCCAGAGAATTGGAGTTGGCCATCTATGGACTGAGCCCTTGGGATCATATGCCCATCCTCTAGTTTGTTTTTATCAGAGGCTTTGGTTAGAGTGAAATCTCACTGTTGAGAGTACATCTATTTTTAGTGTGGAAATATTTGAAGTATACAAATATGAAGGTTTGATTTTTTAAAAAAAGCTAACAGAATCAGACATTTGTGTAGTGAGAAGTGGGGACGTTCCTCTGTTCCTCTGAATAAACTGATTGTATGGGTCAAAAACCTTTTTCCCACAAAGACTTTGTAAGACTTTGTAATAGTGAGCTGGAAAAGCTTTAGATTATTGTAAGAAGAGTTGAACAGGGATTCTGGTGTTCAGATGACCAGAATACCAACAGATGCAGACCTGGCTCCTGAGCTTTCAGAAGGATATAAGGACCCTATCAGAAGTTGGACTACAGACTACTTGTGTTATAATCTGGCAGAACATTTGATTATTTATCTAATTTCTTTCTTCTTTAAAATCTCTACTCAAATGTTTTCTTCTGGAAAGCTCTACACAAGTGACCTTATTTAGTATTTCAGTAAACCCTATCCCATCCCATTATTCAATAATTTTCTACTTCATTCTACTTGTGCTGCTTCTTCCATGTATGTTGTCACATAAACGTAGTGGTCACATGGAAATATTGTCAAAATGCATGATATAATGTATCACTTTTAAGTTAGTTCTTGCTCTTCCTCTTCTACTAGAATATAAACAAATCTCTGTTGTACAGCCCATTAGAGGCATCCAAGGAAAAAAATTGTTGAATGAGAGAAAGCATGAAAGATTAAACAGATGTTATACTCCAAGAAACAAAGTAAAAAGTATACAGACATACAAATGAACGATTTGAAACCTAAGTTATAAAGTTTTAACTTAGCCATGTTTTGATCCCCTTTTTCCATTCCAAGAAATAAGTGTTTGATTTTACACAGAATATGATTTTGTCATATGAAGGACATTACATTTTGAAAGGATGTTTATATAAAGGAACCAGAGATCTGATGCTTCATTCAAATTGATGGAGAAAAAAGAATAGCTTTAAAAAAATTTTACAAGAAAAATATCTTTTAAATAATCTCATAGAGTCCCTGAAAGTAAATGAACCAAATGCAAAGAGACAATATGCTGAGCAGAAAGCTATAGATAATGGAAAGATGAGGTATGGCAGTGGCAGTGAACGAAATAGACTTTAAGTGTTAAATTGGGCTTAAGAAGTGAGACTTACAAAATATAAACTAAAACAAATGAGGCAAATTACATATCAAGTAATTTTATCTTTCTTTATAGTACTTTTTATTGTTGTTTTTATTTGTTCTTTATGGATATACGTGATAGTAGAGTACTTTGATATATTATACATACACAGAATATAAGTTATTCTAGTTAGGATCCCATTCTTGTAGTTTTACATGATGTGAAGTGACACTGGTCATGTATTTATGTATGAACACAAGTAAGTTATGTCAATTTATTGTACTGTCTTTCCTATTCCTATCCCCAATCTTTTTCTTCCCTCCCATTTGTCTAATTAAATGAACTTCTATTCTTCCCCTACCCACCATCCCTTGTTGTGAGTTAGCATCCAAACATGAGAGAGAACATTTGGCTTTTGGCTTTTTGGGATAGGCTTATTTCACTTAGCTTGATATCTGCAGTTCCATCCATTTACTAGCAAATGCTATAATTTCATTCTGAACAGATGCTTCTCAGAAGAACATATACAATCAACAAATATATGAACAAATGTTCAACATCTCTAGTAATTAGAGAAATGCAAATCAAAACTACTCTAACATTTCATCTCACTCTGGTCAGAATGGCAGCTATCAAGAATACAAACAAAAATAAACGTTGAAAAGGATGTGGGGAAAAAGGCATACTAATAGATTGCTGTTGGGACTGAAAATTGTTGCAGCCAATCTGGAAAGCAGTGTGGAGATTCCTTGCAAAACTTGGAATTGAACCACCATTTGACCCAGCTATGCCACTCCTTGGTTTATAGCCAAAGGACTTAAAAACAGCATACTACAGGGAAACAGCCATATCAATGTTTATAACAGCACAATTCACAATAGCTAAATTGTGGAACCAACCCAGAGGCCCTTCAATAGATGTATGGATAGGGAAAATGTGGCATGTATACACAATGGAACATTACTCAGCATTAAAAGAGAATAAAATCATGGCATTTGCAAGTAAATGGATGGAGTTGGAGAATATAATGCTAAGGGAAGGAAGCCATGCCAAAAAAAAAAAAAAAACACCAAAGGCCAAATGTTTTCTTTGATTTGAGGGTGCTGACTCAAAATGGTGATGGGTGGGGGAAGCATGGGAGGAATGGAGGAAGTTTAGATAGGGCAAAGCGGAGCGGAAGGGGCTAAGGGGGTAGGAAAGACAGTGGAATGAGTTAGACATCTTTACCCTAACACAATAAAGACAATAATGGTGTGAAAATACTTTTGTACAAGTAGTGACTTGAAAACTTGTGCTGTATATGTGTAATATGAAATGAATTGCATTGTCTACCATCATGTATAACTAATAGTATTTTAATAAAGAAAAAACAGAGGAAAACATTTGGACATATCCATTTAATTGCACAGAATGGAAATTTTCGAAGGCTAAACTATAAAATATAAACTTTGAGCTTATAAGTGAAAAGAAAATCTAACAGAAATTGTGAGGGATCTTTATTCACAAGTAGTGAGTCGACAACTGTAGCAGGAAGGCAACCTGACAAGGAAGGGGTGCCGAGGATGGCTCCAGAGGCAGCCATGAAAGAAACTGTAGAGATTTTGAAAATGGAGTGAGTCAGTGTGAGGGAAACCATGTTAATCAGAGCAAGGGAATCCAGGGGCAAAAGGCTGCATGGGAAGCAAATCAGGAGGAAGAGTGCACTGTCCTCTTCCCCTCTAGGTGCTTTCCATGCTGAACTGCTGAACTTCTAGACCTTGTCCAGTAGAGGAGGCTTCCCCTAAATATAAGTTTGGGATAAGAGCTCTGATTAGAACACTGAAATATCTACACATTCCTGACCTTGAAAGGCCAATTATCTGTTAAATGATGGCTTAATTTTCATTTCCACTGATGTCATAAAGCACCATCTCTTGTGGCTGAATCATCATCCCCAGTAACGGTTCTCCTAACCTGCCCTTAGTAGTCAGGTGTGGACCACCTCTCTGAAGAATTTAACTTAATTATTTGAACTAAGAGATTGGTTTAAAAACTTACACCATTTTCCAGAGAACCAAACTCTTAAAAGTCCAACAACTTATAGCATTCTAAACTATTATAGAGTTCATCCCTATGCATCTTTTCACCCTGTAAAGTATAAAAGTGTTTCTGGAATAGAATAAAGTTCTATTGGTTAGCACACACATATTTGGAAAAAATACCAAGGAGCAAACATTAAGAAATAGACTTGTCTTAGCAATTAAAACCTTTAAGAGGATATCAGAAATGAGAGCACCACACATAGGCATTTGTAGGTCAAGAGTCACCCTGTCTTGGGAATTTATGCAAACCTGAACTGTATGAAGGAAACAAGAAACACTTCATTTAACAATGACAACAACAAAAATGGACTGCCTTTGATTTAAGAAGATGATGAATTTTAGGTGTAGATCCAAAGGAACACTTGAAATTCAGTCATATTATTTGTATCATTTATCTGTTGTAGAGAAAGATCAAGGTTCTAGCTGCCTATGGGAACAAAGATAAAGAGCACAACTAAACTGGCATTTGTTTTCATAAACTACAGCAACTGCCAAGACTTCTGCCACCTACTTTCAGTGATCACAGTTTAGCGGGCATTGGGCACCAAGTGTCATTGTCAGCTCTTCACTTGTTCACTCAGTTGTTGTTTTGAATTCTCTACTGTGGTCTGACAGGCAGATGAATAAAATGGAGGGGAAAAATAAGAATAACAACTTATTATTTAAGAAACTACAAACTCCAAAACCAGCAGAAAGTCCCTGCATCTGCAAAATGTCGACTTCAAGGATTTAGGGTGATGGAGATATTCAGCTCTAAAGACAGAGGGACAGATGGAAAATAGATTAGACAGAAATATATGATTATCACAATAGCTAAAATATGGAAGCACCTAGATGCCCTTCAATAGATGGATGGATAAAAAATATGGCATACATACACAATGGAATATTACTCAGCAATAAAAAGAATAAAGTCATCACCAGAATTTATACTAACCAGCTCAGACTTTAAAAACAAAAATGTCTTTGCAATTTGCTTGCTTAGTTTTTAGTAAAACAAGCTGCCAAAAGTCAACATGGAAGCTTTCTTCTTCTCAAATCAGAAACAGAAACACCTTGTTTCGGACAATTCACGTGGCAGAAGCATTTATTTGCCTTATAAAAGGGTTTTGTGTCTCCTAGAGAGTCAAACTTGGGGTAGTCAAACTTGGAGCTGAGTGCATTCGGAAAGGGAAAGATCACAATATCCAGTGCCTTTCACCCCATGTTTGCAAACTTAGAGAAACAGTGGGAATGAACTGATACAGTCACAGCAAAGTTTCTAGCATGGAAAGACTCCGAAAAGGAATGAATTCACCCCAACAGTAGAAAACACCTGGCCTTGTGATCTGGGTCTAACATAAACCATATCAGGAGGGCTTGTCTTGACCCAGGCCTGAAACCAAATTTGCAGCCTTCTGCAGCTCCATCTGCCTGGCATGTGGCAGTACTTTGGGAAATGAGATCCAATAAATAAGCCAAAATCTTGGATCTCAGCAGGATCCAAAATAATCTCTGCATCACCTGAACTGGGCAAGTATTGTTAAGTTATAGAGGATTGATGTTTAAAATTATTGTTGTGACAACATGATTAAAAAATGCCAGTGGTTCTGAAGAAACATTCCAGTTCTCTTGCTTCACTTTGCTATTGGAAACATGACTGGAAGCCCTCAATTAAGAGCAAGTAAGTGCATATCATGTCTGGACAACTCAAGGTAGAAAAGGGAGGTGGTTCAGAAAGTTTGAGCTCTCTCATTTAGGAAAAAAAATTGGCTGATGAATTGCATAACTAATGAACAAATGAAAAAAGTGCAATTGTATTTACCTACTGGATTGATTAGTGAGTACCAATGCACACACTCCTACCATTAGTCAGGATTTGAGGAAGTATTCTCCTGATGCTTTGTTGTCCATTTTAAAATCGGATCTCTCAATTATATTGATGAAATAGGATATCCAGTCCTCCTGCATAAATGTAAATGAATCAAATTTCTATATACTTAGTATATATCATAGAGCTAAAGACATAGAGATCCAAAGGGAAATTGGACATTAATAATTTTAAAGATCAATATAATTATTCAATCAATACATGGAAAATGTTCTTACCAAGTTAGGAAGCAAAGGACTTTAAAAAATATTGGGGTACTGTGTTACTCAGCTTTCCCTCATTATAACAGTAGGGAGCGGGAGCATGGGAGACATGATGAACTCTAGATAGGCCAGAGGGTGTTGGAGGGGAAGGGAGGGGGTATGAGGTAATCATAAGGTAATTAATGATGGTGGAATGTGGTAAGCATTACTATCCAAAATCAAGGAAGGCAGGAATTGGTGTGAATATACTTTGTAAACAAGGATATATATGAAAAATTGTGCTCTATATATGTAATAAAAATTGTAATGCGCTCTGCTGTCATAAATAAAATTTACATAAAAAATATGGTCAAAAGTGCCATTGAATGAGCAGCCAGCCCACTCTCCGACTCTGTCATACAAAACCAAGAGCTTGACCTACTCTCTTATGACACCATCTTTGTGGTAGTTACATCATAATTCAGTCATTTGTTAGGGGGAGCCCTGATTGCTAGGTGGGGGATTACAACCTAAACAATTGCTTTGGAAGATATGATTTAAACCATAACACTCTCTAATCCTACTTTTCTCAGAAATTTTGTCATGTGATATTTCTACATCAATCCTTGCAATCATACAACTTTGTAGGCTTGTCATGAAGTACATATCCTTGATGGGTATGGTCTTGTAAATTCCTCCTGCCTAATGACCCAATGATCTTTCCCTTAGTCCACCTTTCGAGTTCCTTGATCCATAGGTTACATAGAAGTGTGCTTATTTTCCAAAGTTTTACTCTTTTCTAGTTTCAGTCCTTTGTGATGAAAGAACACACCAAGTATAGTAAGTAAGAATTCAGTGGGAAAATGTTGCCAATAGATTAGACCACTTTGACCACTTTGAAAATAGATTTTCAGTGTGGTCTAAACAACAAAGTACATCATTTTGAAAATAGAGTCAAAATAAAGATGCAAAAAGACCATTAGCAGAATGTAACAAATTTAAGAATCATTGTGGTTGAAGACTCCTGAAATGTGAACTAAAGAAATACACAATCTTCTCAATGAATATGAGAAAAATTTCTAATTCTTAGGAATAAGATGAAATCCACACTCAAGACACATATAGAATTCCAAATAGGCGCCAGCAAAAATCATTCTCTCCAAGACACATTATAATGAAAATGCCAAATACACAGAAGAAGCTTGGAGTGTTAAAAGCCACAAGAAAAATACAGCAGGTCACATTCAGAGGTAAACCCATTTGGATTTCAACTGATATCTCAACATAGACCCTAAAAGCTAGGAGGGCATGGAAAGATACATGCCAAGTCTTGGAAAAAAAAAACAGCTTCCAAACAGGACTAGTATAACCAGTAAAATTATCCTTCCCAATAAGCAGAAACAAAAATAATTTGTAACCATGTAGTCTGCACTGCCAAATGTCCTTGATGGAATATTTCATGCAGAGAAAATACATAAAAATAAAAGAGATGAATACAATAGAATAGTCCCATTAAAGGATAACCAAGTTTGAATTTAGCATTAAAAATAGTTGAAATGGCAGGAAATAAAAGTCATCTTTCTATAATAATAATGAAAGCAAAAGTTATATTGGCAGTTTGGATTAAAAAAACAAGTATCAACATGTTGCCTACAAGACACTCACCTTAGAGACAGAGATATGCATGAAAATGGGAAAAGCAAGGAAGCAGGGGTAGCTCCTCTCATGTCAAAGTAGACTTCAAGTCAAAATTCGAGTGACAAAGAAGATTTCTTCAAACTGACCAGGGGAAAATCCAGCAACAAGATATACTGATGATAAATATTTATGCTCCAAACAACTGTGCTTATGCATACAGAAAGCAAACTCTTAAACTCTTCTCAATATAAAGAAGGAAATAGATCAAAATACAAAAAAATACTGGGGGATTTAAACAAAGCTCTCTAACCATTAGATAAGACATAAAGATTATTTAGAACTAAAAATATTTCAAAAACAATGAATCAAATGGATGTCTTTATCAATAAAATACTTCATTCATTGACAAAGCAATTCACTTTTTAATCACATCTGTTTGACTATTCATATTTTAGGAGATGGAGCAAATGTTAGGAAACACAAATAAAGACAGAGTACTCCTTGCCTAGATAACATGGATGAAATATAATAAAGGAATAATAAAGGAATTCCAGCACCTACAATTGAACATTAAATGCTACACATTTACAAGACCAATGAATTGTAGAAAAGGAACCTTAGAAAGAAATCAGAATAGAGATCTATATGACAGAGTGAAGACAATTTATATAATTTTTTTTAAAAAATATAGAAATCCATTGTTAAAAATTCTCTTCACACTGTCATAATTTTTGTTAACTTTTTTATAAAAAATTATAATATACCCACAATACCATAGAGCTACCTAATGTTACACCTCAAGGTCATAGAGAAAAAAAATAATCCAATAATGTTACACCTCAAGGTCATAGAGAAAATAATAATCCAAACATCAGTTGAAAACATGCAGAAATCAATGTAACAAACCACATAATTAGAATTCAGGACAAGAATCACAGGATTACATTGATAGATGCAGAAGATGCATTTGTCAAAGGCCACTACCCATTCATTTTTATAACAAGAGAAATTAAGGACAGAAGGAACTTTCCTCAACATCTTAAAGCCTATATATAACAAACCAAAGGCCAACATTATTCTGAATGGAGAAAAACTGAAAACATTTACTCTAAAACCAGGAATAAGGAAAACATGTCCATTCTCCCCTCCCCACTATGATTCAACAGAGACCATTAACTGTATCCAAAGCAATTAGGTAAGTCAAAGACATTACCAAAGTAGCTACCAAAGTAGCAGGATAGAAGATCAACACATATAACAGTCAATTTCCTTTACTCCAATAATGAATCTACTGCAAAAATGTTCCATAACTTCAAAAAATTAGAAAAATTAGAAAGAAATGTAACCAAGGAGGTGACAGACCTCTTGGTTACAGACCTCTTCACAAGGATGACAGTTTAACATATTTCTGACCCCAAAGGGCAAGAGCCGGAAGCTGGTGTCAGTGTAGCTCCTGGTGCCAGCCCAGTGGACATGTCAGAGAAACAAGGTGCCCAAGCTGTCACCTTGGACAAGCCTAGTAATAGAATCCAAAGGTAAGAGAAAATCCATGTGGGTGCACCTTGCCTTAATGGATAATTGCATCCATAAGATGAACTGACCCTTCCTCCAGTCCTGAAATCCTGAGTACTCCCTGTCCCTTTAGCAACAGTCATGACAATTTTGAGTGAGGCGGCTGCATGGCAGGTGCTAAGGCACCCAGCCACTGCTGTACTGGCCAACTCTTCCCTACCTGCCCTACACACAGTATCATTATGATGCCCTGGAACACTGAGGTCTTCCATGCCTTCTTGGAGGTATTCCTCCTGACCATGGTCACCAGCTAAAGGTCATGTCTACAGTGGCTCAATGGGAGAGACTCCATGGACACTGGGAGACTCCATGGACACGGGATCAACAGAAGCCAGCCTGTACTAGGTGAAAGCAAGTGAATGTTCTACACTAGCTCAAGACAAGTGAGTAGCCATCTATTCTAAGGGCAAGGGAGTCCAGTACACTGGAGAGGGAGGCACGGTGGTCCAGGCCTGGGAGATGATGGCTGGTGGGACCTGACCCACCCTGAGGACCCTCCTTTCTTTGAATCAGAGCACTTTTAAATTTTGCAACACAAATTTTATTATACAATTTGTCCAAAATCAATGTTACCAAGTTAGGAAGCAAAGGACTTTAAAAAATATCGGGGTACTGTTTTACTCAGCTTTCCCTCATTATAACAGTAGGGAGCGGGAGCATGGGAGACATGATGAATTCTAGATAGGGCAGAGGGTGTTGGAGGGGAAGGGGGGGGGTATGAGGTAATCATAAGGTAATTAATGATGGTTTAATGTGGTAAGCATTACTATCCAAAATCAAGGAAGGCAGGAATTGGTGTGAATATACTTTGTAAACAAGGATATATATGAAAAATTGTGCTCTATATATGTAATAAAAATTGTAATGCGCTCTGCTGTCATAAATAAAATTTACATAAAAAATATGGTCAAAAGTGCCATTGAATGAGCAGCCTGCCCACTCTCTGACTCTGTCATACAAAACCAAGAGCTTGACCTACTCCCTTATGACACCATGTTTGTGGTAATTACATCATAATTCAGTCATTTGTTAATTAGGGGGAACCGAGATTGCTAGGTGGGGGATTACAACCTAAACAATTGCTTTGGAAGATATGATTTAAACCATAACACTCTCTAATCCTACTTTTTTCAGAAATTTTGTCATGTGATATTTCTACATCAATCCTTGCAATCATACAATATTGTGGGCTTGTCATGAAGTACATATCCTTGATGGGTATGGTCTTGTAATTTCCTCCTGCCTAATGACCCAATGATCTTTCCCTTAGTCCACCTTTCGACTTACTTGATCCATAGGTTACATAGAAGTGTGCTTATTTTCCAAAGTTTTACTCTTTTCTAGTTTCAGTCCTTTGTGATGAAAGAACACACCAAGTATAGTTTTAATTCTTTTCAATTGCATAATTTCCAATGAAGAAAATGAAAACTAAATAAACAAACTGGAGTAAGAATTCAGTGGGAAAATGTTGCCAATAGATTAGACCACTTTGACCACTTTGAAAATAGATTTTCAGTGTGGTCTAAACAACAAAGTACATCATTTTGAAAATAGAGTCAAAATAAAGATGCAAAAAGACCATTAGCAGAATGTAACAAATTTAAGAATCATTGTGGTTGAAGACTCCTGAAATGTGAACTAAAGAAATATACCATCTTCTCAATGAATATGAGAAAAATTTCTAAATCTTAGGAATAAGATGAAATCCACACTCAAGACACATATAGAATTCCAAATAGGCGCCAGCAAAAATCATTCTCTCCAAAACACATTATAATGAAAATGCCTAATACACAGAAGAAGCTTAGAGTGTTAAAAGCCACAAGAAAAATACAGCAGGTCACATTCAGAGGTAAACCCATTTGGATTTCAACTGATATCTCAACATAGACCCTAAAAGCTAGGAGGGCATGGAAAGATAAATGCCAAGTCTTGGAAAAAAAACCCGATTCCAAACAGGATTAGTATAACCAGTAAAATTATCCTTCCCAATAAGCAGAAACAAAAATAATTTGTAACCATGTAGTCTGCACTGCCAAATGTCCTTGATGGAGTATTTCATGCAGAGAAAATACATAAAAATAAAAGAGATGAATACAATAGAATAATCCCATTAAAGGATAACCAAGTTTGAATTTAGCATTAGAAATAAATTGAAATGGCAGGAAATAAAAATCATCTTTCTATAATAATAATGAAAGCAAAAATCATATTGGCAGTTTGGATTAAAAAAACAAGTATCAACATGTTGCCTACAAGACACCTTAGAGACAGAGATATGCATGAAAATGGGAAAAGCAAGGAAGCAGGGGTAGCTCCTCTCATGTCAAAGTAGACTTCAAGTCAAAATTTGAGGAGACAAAGAAGATTTCTTCAAACTGACGAGGGGAAAATCCAGCAACAAGATATACTGATTATAAATATTTATGCTCCAAACAACTGTGCTTATGCATACAGAAAGCAAACTCTTCTCAATATAAAGAAGGAAATAGATCAAAATACAAAAAATACTGGGGGATTTAAACAAAGCTCTCTAACCATTAGATAAGACATAAAGATTATTTAGAACTAAAAATATTTCAAAAACAATGAATCAAATGGATGTCTTTATCAATAAAATATTTCATTCATTGACAAAGCAATTCACTTTTTAATCACATCTGTTTGACTATTCATATTTTAGGAGATGGAGCAAATGTTAGGAAACACAAATAAAGACAGAGTTATCCTTGCATAGATAATAATGGATGAAATATAATAAAGGAATAATAAAGGAATTCCAGCACCTACAATTGAACATTAAATGCTACACATTTACAAGAGAAATGAATTGTAGAAAAGAAACCTTAGAAAGAAATCAGAATAGAGATATAACAAAAATCTATGTGACAGAGTGAAGACAACTTATATTTTTTTAAAATTATAGAAACCCATTGTTAAAAATTTAATTTCTCTTCACAGTCATAGATTTTTGTTAACTTTTTTATAAAAATTTATAATATACCCACAATACCATAGAGCTAACTAATGTTACACCTCAAGGTCATAGAGAAAATAATCCAATAATGTTACACCTCAAGGTCATAGAGAAAAAAAATAATCCAAATATCAGTTGAAGACATGCAGAAATCAATGTAACAAACCACATAATTAGAATTCAGGACAAGAATCATAGGATTACATTGATAGATGCAGAAGATGCATTTGTCAAAGGCCACTACCCATTCATTTTTATAACAAGAGAAATTAAGGACAGAAGGAACTTCCCTCAACATCTTAAAGCCTATATATAACAAACCAAAGGCCAACATTATTCTGAATGGAGAAAAACTGAAAACATTTACTCTAAAACCAGGAATAAGGAAAACATGTCCATTCTCCCCTCCCCACTATGATTCAATAGAGACCATTAACTGTATCCAAAGCAATTAGGTAAGACAAAGACATTACCAAAGTAGCTACCAAAGTAGCAGGATAGAAGATCAACACATATAACAGTCAATTTCCTTTACTCCAATAATGAATCTGCTGCAAAAATGTTCCATAACTTCAAAAAATTAGAAAAATTAGAAATAAATGTAACCAAGGAGGTGACAGACCTCTTGGTTACAGACCTCTACACAAGGATGACAGTTTAATATATTTCTGACCCCAAAGGGCAAGAGCCGGAAGCTGGTGTCAGTGTAGCTCCTGGTGCCAGCCCAGTGGACATGTCAGAGAAACAAGGTGCCCAAGCTGTCCATCAGAGAAACAAGGTGCCCAAGCTGTCACCTTGGACAAGCCTAGTAATAGAATCCAAAGGTAAGAGAAAATCCATGTGGGTGCACCTTGCCTTAATGGATAATTGCATCCATAAGATGAACTGACCCTCCAGTCCTGAAATCCTGAGTACTCCGTGTCCCTTATCTTTAGCAACAGTCATGACAATTTTGAGTGAGGCGGCTGCATGGCAGGTGCTGAGGCACCCAGCCACTGCTGTACTGGCCAACTCTTCCCTACCTGCCCTACACACAGTATCATTATGATGCCCTGGAACACTGAGGTCTTCCATGCCTTCTTGGAGGTATTCCTCCTGACCATGGTCACCAGCTAAAGGTCATGTCTACAGTGGCTCAATGGGAGAGACTCCATGGACACTGGGAGACTCCATGGACACGGGATCAACAGAAGCCAGCCTGTACTAGGTGAAAGCAAGTGAATGTTCTACACTGGCTCAAGACAAGTGAGTCGCCATCTATTCTAAGGGCAAGGCAGTCCAGTACACTGGAGAGGGAGGCACGGTGGTCCAGGCCTGGGAGATGATGGCTGGTGGGACCTGACCCACCCTGAGGACCCTCCTTTCTTTGAGTCAGAGCACTTTTCAATTTTGCAACACAAATTTTATTATACAATTTGTCCAAAATCAATGTTATCAAAAAACATGTCAGAGGAATGGGAGAAGGGAAAGGGGCAGGGCAGGGTGAAGTGTCCCAGGCAGAACAGTCTCTGGTGTCTTCTGCAGGTGGGGGCAGAGGAATCGCAGGCTGTCCACTGGTCCTGTCTGGCTCAGCTCTCCACTTTCTTGGAGCCACAGAAGGTCTACTGATCCGGCTCCGGCTCCGGTTCGCTTCTCCTGCGAACCCTTGGAAACACTCTATTGCGGGCACGTGGCATGCAACAGCACAGTCTTTGGACACAGTTAAGGATCCTCCTAGTCCAGCTCTTCCTGGGTTCTCGGGGTTCCTCTGGGGCTACATCTTGGGCCGAACTGCTGCGGACGGTCTCTACTAACCTGAGCAGGCGCTTCCAGCGGTTGGGCAAGTAGGACACCGAGTCAGACTGGGAGGCTTCGTCAGGAGGCGGGGCCTCAGCAGGCTGCAAGTCCAGAGGAAGAGCAGGCAGGCTGGCCCTTCTGATGCCCACCTGCCCTGGCTGTTTGGCTTCCTCGGGCAGCTGGTGCTTATGGGGCAAGGGCAAGGCTTGAAGGGCAGGCTCACTCGTGCTCCTCCTTGGGAGCACAGGGCCACGGGAAAGGCCCGCAGGACAAGAGGAAAGCCTAACCCTGCGAGGCACAGGCTTCCCTGGGTACATGCACTCTACCCGCTGGCTTTTCTGGTGCTGCAGAATCAAGTAGTTGGCCATCCTTGCATCAAACTTTCTCTTGGCCACAGACACCCAGGTTTGGTATGGATCGAGACCATTGTCAACCAGGAGCGCCATTATTTGGGGGTCTGGGTGTTTGGGAAGAGCCTCACTATGCTGTTGGGGTACACGCTCCCCACCCTGCTTCAGCCATGGGTGCCGAGAGATTTGCTTGACTGTGGGCCGCTTCGGGGGCTGCACAGTCAGTATGCTGTGGATGAGCCTTCGGGCTCTGACAGGCACTGAGTCAGGGACATCGTACCTTGCGTGAGTGATCCGCATCAGCAGGTCCTCATAGGACGTGGAGTCAAATGGGAGGCTCCGTGTCAGCATGAAATACAAGATGACCCCCAGGCTCCAGACGTCCACCGGGGGTCCCTCATACTCGTGCCGCAAGACACCTTCAGGGGCAAGGTATGGGAGTGTGCCCCAGATCCGCCTCAGCTTCTCCCCAGCCCTGAACCACGTGGCGGCACCAAAGTCGATCAGCTTGACGGTGCCTCTGGTATCCAGCATGATGTTCTCTGGCTTCAGGTCTCGGTGCACGATGCCCTGGTCATGGAGGTAGCCCACGGCACACACGATCTGCCTGAAAACCCTCCGGACCTCCTCCACCTGCATGCCACGTCTGATGTGCTCAAGCAGTTGTCCCCCACCTACGTGCTCCATCACCATGTAGACGGTGCTCTCGGTGCCAATCACGTGAAACAGCTGGACCACGTTGGGGTGCTCCAGACTCATCATTATCTGGGGTTCGTTGAAGGCTGGAATGTTCTGCACTTCCAGTGCCAGGGCTTTCACTGCCACCTGTGCCCCTGAGAGGCGATGGAGGGCTAGGCTCACCTGGCCATACCCACCACGCCCGATGACCTTCATGAACTCATAGTGCTCCATGAAGGCTGCCACACTGCAGGAACCTGGCACCTGCAGTGCTGCTACACTACTCTCACTACTCTCACTACTCGGGCTAAACATCCTAAGCAGGAACACCAACTAAGGATGCTAGCTTAAAAACAAAATAACAAGCCAAAACAACAAAGCAAAACCAAAAACCAAAAACAAAGCAAAATAACAAACCCAAATCAAAAAACCAAAAGCCAAACACCACAGCACCACCAACCACCAACCACCAACCACCAACCACCGAATACCAACCACCAACCACCAAACGCACTAACTATCTGGGAGTCCGACAGGTCACCACCAAGAGCTTCCTGTACTTGTGGACAAAAACCCAGCCCTGGCCACTTTCTTATATACCCGCTGTTTGAAGCTTCCTCACAATGGCTCCTTGTGAGGAAAGAGCAAGAAAAGGACCAACCATGCCTGGTCTAAACCCTCAGTGGTCATCTCCCTTTGGGGCCTCCAGAACTGTTTCCATGTCACAACAAGAATACAAATGGACTCCAGACATACATATATATATATATTTGGTTCAGTTGGTTATGGAGACTGATATTTACTTGTTTACAAATTCAAAGGACTTGTCATTTCAATTCTAAACATTTCTAATAATTCTGGGCTTCTGAAGACCTTATCATATCTACACTCAAGGTATTCAATTTCTTTTTCTTCCAAATCATTGGTGTCAAAATATAATAGCACTTGGCTCCCATTATGATACTGAAACAACATGATCTGTTCCCTAAGCACAGTCTTAACACCTATGGGGCTAAGAGGGAGGAAGGCTTCATCCTAATTGCCCCATATAGTCCTGCTGGGGAATTCTCATTGGAAACTTTGGAATTCAAAAAAGAGTTGGTTGATATTTTCAGAGTGATAAAAAACAAAATATGGACGCCAAGAATCCTAAAACTGGCAAAAGTGTCCTTCCCACAGAGAGAAGAAATGGAGGTCTTCCCAGATGAAGGAGTCTCTTCCTGCTGCTGTAATAATATACCTTGCAATGGGTAATTAATTGGTAGTATTTCACTTTTCCCAGTTCCAGGTCAGAACATTTTGTGGCCATATCCTCACATGATGAAAGGGGAAGAAGTTTTGAACTCAATCCCTCAAGCATTTATTAATTTATTTGGCTGAGAGGACATACTGGTGATTGATCCCAGGGTCTCAAACATATCAGTCAAATTCTCTAACACTGAGGTACATCCCCAGCCACTTATTTATTTATATATTTATTTTGAGACAAAATTTTGCTAAGTTGCTCAGGCTGGGCTTGAATGTGTGATCGTTCAGCCTCAGTAAACAGAGTACATAGGCTTACAGTCTGTTATACTTTGGTCATAAGTCCCCCCACCCCCACACTCCTATATTCATGCAGAAATAGTGATAAAATTATTGGAATGTGGAGCCTATAACCTAACTGGAGTGTCCAAGTTTCAGTTCAGGGTGTAACTGCGGGCAGGTGGGTTGCAGCTGGAGGAGCTAGGTCACTGTGGTCATGCCAGGAGAGCTCCTGCTTTTCTGTGATCCCTTCCTGTCTCTCTGCTTTCTCACTGCCATGAGAGGAACAGCTTTCCTCCACTGGGCCTTTCCCTCATAGTGTACTGACTCACCTTGGACCCAGAGAATTGGAGTTGGCCATCTGTGGACTGAGCCCTTGGGATCATATGCCCATCCTCTAGTTGTTTTTTATCAGAGGCTTTGGTTAGAGTGAAATCTCACTGTTGAGAGTACATCTATTTTTAGTGTGGAAATATTTGAAGTATACAAATATGAAGGTTTGATTTTTTAAAAAAAGCTAACAGAATAGACATTTGTGTAGTGAGAAGTGGGGACGTTCCTCTGTTCCTCTGAATAAACTGATTGTATGGGTCAAAAACCTTTGGCCCACAAAGACTTTGTAAGGCTTTGTAATAGTGAGCTGGAAAAGCTTTAGATTATTGTAAGAAGAGTTGAACAGGTATTCTGGTGTTCAGATGACCAGAATGCCAACAGATATGCAGACCTGGCTCCTGAGCTTTCAGAAGGAAATAAGGACCCTATCAGAAGTTGGACTACAGACTACTTGTGTTATAATCTGGCAGAACATTTGATTATTTATCTAATTTCTTTCTTCCTTAAAATCTCAAATGTTTTCTTCTGGAAAGCTCTACACAAGTGACCTTATTTAGTATTTCAGTAAACCCTATCCCATCCCATTATTCAATCATTTTCTACTTCATTCTACTTGTGCTGCTTCTTCCATGTATGTTGTCACATAAACGTAGTGGTCACATGGAAATATTGTCAAAATGCATGATATAATGTATCACTTTTAAGTTAGTTCTTGCTCTTCCTCTTCCACTAGAATATAAACAAATCTTTATTGTACAGCCCTTTAGAGGCATCCAAGAAAAAAAATTGTTGAATGAGTGAATGAATGAAAGTTTAAACAGATGTTATACTCCAAGAAACAAAGTAAAAAGTATACAGACATACAAATGAACGATTTGAAACCTAAGTTACAAAGTTTTAACTTAGCCATGTTTTATCCCCCTTTTTCCATTCCAAGAAATAAGTGTTTGATTTTACACAGAATATGATTTTGTCATATGAAGGACATTACATTTTGAAAGGATGTTTATATAAAGGAACCAGAGATCCGATGCATCATTCAAATTGATGGAGAAAAAAGAATAGCTTTAAAAAAATTTTAGAAGAAAAATATCTTATAAATCATCTCATAGACTCCCTGAAAGTAAATGAACTAAATGCAAAGAGACAATATCCTGAGCAGAAAGCTATAGATAATGGAAAGATGAGGTATGGCAGTGGCAGTGAACAAATTAGACTTTAAGTGTTAAATTGGGCTTAAGAAGTGAGACTTACAAAATATAAACTAAAACAAATGAGGCAAAATATACATCAAGTAATTGTATCTTTTTTATAATATTTTTAATGTTTTTATTTGTTCTTTATAGATATAGGTGATGGTCGAGTACACTTTGATATATTATACATGCACAGAATATAAGTTATTCTAGTTAGGATCCCATTCTTGCAGTTGTACATGATGTGAAGTGACACTGGTCATGTATTTATGTATGAACATAAGTAAGTTATGTGAATTCATTGTACTGTCTTTCCTAGTCCTATCCCCATTCCTTTTCTTCCCTCCCCTTTGTCTAATTCAATAAACTTCTACCCACCATCCCTTGTTGTGAGTTAGCATCCAAACATTAGAGAGAACTTTTGGCCTTTGGCTTTTGGCGATTACCTTATTTCACTTAGCTTGATATCTTCAGTTCCATCCATTTACTAGCAAATGCTATAATTTCATTCTTCTTTATGGCTGAATATTATTTCATTTTTTTATTAATACCACATTTTCTTTAGCCATTCATCTGTTGAAGAGCACCTAGCTGGGCTCCATAGCATGTTTATTGTTAGGTGAGCTCCATAAAGATTGATGTGGCTGCTTCCCTATGGTATGCTGACTTTAAGTCATCTTAGTATGTACTGAGTAGTGGGATAACTGGGTCAAATGGTGGTTCCATTTCAAGATTTCTCAGGAATCTCCATTTTGCTTTTTCTAATGGTTACCCCAATTTGCAGTCCCAGCAGCAATGTATAAATAAAACTTTTTTTCTTATCCTCTCCCACATTTATTGTTACTTGTATTCTTGATCATTGCCATTCTGACTGGAGTGAGATGGAATCTCCATGTGGTTTTGATTTGCATATCCCTAATGGCTAGAGATGCTGAATATTTTTTTCATATATTTCTTCACCAATCATTCCTTCAGTGAAGTGCTTGTTCAGTTCCTTTGCTCATTTATTCATTGGGTGATTGTTTTCTTGGTGTTACGTTTTTTTTTTTTTTTTTAATTCTTTGTATATTCTGAAGATTAGTGTTCTATCTGAGGTGCAGGTTGCAAAGATTTTCTTTCATTCTGTAGGCTTTCTGTTCATGTTCTTGATGGTTTCCTTTGAGGTGAAGAAACTTTTTAGTTTGATATTATCCCATTTATTTTTTCTAATATCATTTTTAGTAAGAAAATTCCCAATTAGAAGAAATACAAATGTCAGATATAAGATTATCTTTTAATGCTTGGAATATGTTGTTCCAGGATCTCCTGGCTTTGAGAGTCTGTGTTGAAAAATCTGCTGAGATCTGAATTGGTCTTTCCTTATAGGTTATCTGATTTTTCTCTCTTGTGGCCTTTAAAATTATATCCTCAATCTGTATGCTAGGCTTGTTCATTTTAATGTGACTTGGTGTAGATTTGTTGTAATTTTGTACCTTTGGTGTCCTATAGGCTCTTTTTTTATTATGCTTACATCTTTTTAAAATACCTTTATTTTATTTATTTTTATGTGGTGGTGAGGATCAAACCCAGGGCCTCACACATGCTAGATGAGCACTCTACCACTGATTCACAACCATGACTCCTTCTACAGGCCTCTTGTATTTGATTCTCCAATTCTTTCTTCATGCTTGGGAAATTTTCTCATATTATTTCTTTGAAGAGATTGTGCATTCCCTTGGTTTGAATCTCTGAACCTTCCTCTAACCCAATAAATCTTAAATTTGGTCTTTGGATGGTATTCTATAATTCTTGGATATTCTGTTCATGGTTTCTTACCATCTTCACTGTGAGATCAACTGTATTTTCAAGTTTGTATATTTTGTCTTTATTGTCTCAGGTCCTGTCTTCCATAGGATCTAGTGTGTTGGTGATGCTATCTATTGAGTTTTTTAATTGGCTTATTGTTTCTTTCATTTCAGTAATTTCTGTTTGTTTGTTTGCTTTCAATATCTCTATCCTTTTCTGAAATAAATCCATTGCAACTTGCATTTGCTCATTTATCTCTTTGTTGTTATGATCAATGGTCGCCTGTATTTGTTCTCTTATCTCTTTGTTGGAGTAACCAATTTTTGCCTGCCTGCATATGCTCTCTTACATCATTCTTTAATTTTTAAATCATTTTATTCATGTATATTCTAAACTGCTTCTCTGACATTTCAACTACCATACTACTTATGGATCCTATTGTTTGTAGCATCTTGGTTTGTTTGGAGTACCTTCCTCCCTTGGTTTTTCTTGATGTCAATGTGTCTAATTCTCTTCCAGTGTAGACCCAAGGTATTACAGCTTCTGCCCTATTGTCTTACAGTTTCCCTACAGGTTACCAATACCTCCTACTTAAGGGAAAGATCAATATTACAGCACTCATTGTACGCCTTATATCAGCTTTTATATTTACATTTGCAGTTCTTTCACCAAAATCAGAAATGATGAGTTCGGTAATCTTCTATCATATAGTCAATTAGTTTGCATAATGATTTACAGTTTTTGATGGTGGAAGGGGGACTGGAGGGTTGGCTGAGATATTTATCAAGTAGGATGTGAGAACATGGAGGTATTAGATTATATGACTAGTGAGAGGGGAATCATTCTTGTTGGCTGTTAGTAGTAGAAACAAAAGATAGGCAAGCCCATGCAAGACTCCCTGTTACCTCAGCAATTGGATAACTGTTAGAATCTCTAGTAGAGAATCTCATAGGCACGGTGCAGCCAGGGCCTCAGAGACCTTGGTGATGTCTTATCAGTTCTGTTGTCCTTTGATAGAAGCAGCAATATCCCAGTTTCTTGTTGGAAGCATCCTAAAGCCTATATGCACCCATCAGATAGAACACTAATCTCTATAATATATAAAGCACTCAAATACCTTAAGACCAAAAGACAAATAATCCAATCACTAAGTGGGCCAAGGAACTGAACAGAAGAGTCTCAGAAGAACATATACAGTCAACAAATATATGAACAAATGTGCAACATCTCTAGTAATTAGAGAAATGCAAATCAAAACTACTCTAACATTTCATCTCTCTCCAGTCAGAATGGCAGCTATGAAGAATACAAACAAAAATAAATGTTGAAAAGGATGTGGGGAAAAGGGCACACTAATACATTGCTGGTGGGACTGCAAATTGTTGCAGCCAATCTGGAAAACAGTGTGGAGATTCCTTGCAAAACTTGGAATGGAACCACCATTTGACCTAGCTATGCCACTCCTTGGTTTATAGCCAAAGGACTTAAAAACAGCATACTACAGGGACACAGCCATCTCAATGTTTATTACAGCACAATTCACAATAGCTAAATTGTGGAACCAACCCAGAGGCCATTCAGTACATGAATGGAAGGGGAAACTTTGGTGTATATAATACAATGGAACATTACTCAGCATTAAAACAGAATAAAATCATGGCATTTGCAAGTAAATGGATGGAGTAGGAGAATATAATGCTAAGGGAAGGAAGCCATGCCAAAAAAAAAAACCAAAGGCCAAATGTTTTCTTTGATTTGAGGGTGCTGACTCAAAATGGTGATGGGTGGGGGGAGCATGGGAGGAATGGAGGAACTTTAGATAGGGCAAAGGGGAGGGGGAGGGGGTAAGGGGGTAGGAAAGACAGTGGAATGAGTTAGACATCATTACCCTAACACAATAAAGACAACAATGGTGTGAAAATACTTTTTGTACAAGTAGTGACTTGAAAACTTGTGCTGTATATGTGTAATATGAAATGAATTGCATTGTCTACCATCATGTATAACTAATAATATTTTAATAAAGAAAAAAAACAGAGGGAAAACATTTGCACATATCCATTTAATTACACAGAATGGAAAGTTTCAAAGGCTAAACTATAAAATATAAACTTTGAGCTTATAAGTGAAAAGAAAATCTAACATTAGTAATTGTAAGGGATCTTTATTCACAAGTAGTGAGTCGACAACTGTAGCAGGAAGGCAACCAGACAAGGAAGGGGTGCCGAGGATGGCTCCAGAGGCAGCCATGAAAGAAACTGTAGAGATTTTGAAAATGGAGTGAGTCAGTGTGAGGGAAACCATGTTAATCAGAGCAAGGGAATCCAGGGGCAAAAGGCTGCATGGTAAGCAAATCAGGAGGAAGAGTGCACTGTCCTCTTCCCCTCTAGGTGCTTTCCATGCTGAACTGCTGAACTTCGAGACCTTGTCCAGTAGAGGAGGCGTCCCCTAAATATAAGTTTGGGATAAGAGCTCTGATTAGAACATTGAAATGCCTACACATTCCTGACCTTGAAAGGCCAATTATCTGTTAAATGATGGCTTAATTTTCATTTCCACTGATGTCATAAAGCACCATCTCTGGTGGCTGAATCTGCATCCCCAGCAACTGTTCTCCTAACCTGCCCTTAGTGGTCAGGTGTGGACCACTACTAAGAGGATGGTTTAAAAACTCACACCATTTTCCAGAGAACCAAACTCTTAAAAGTCCAACAACTTATAGCATTCTAAACTATTATAGAGTTCATCCCTATGCATCTTTTCACCCTGTAAAGTATAAAAGTGTTTCTGGAATAGAATAAAGTTCTAATGGTTAGCACACACATATTTGGAAAAAATACCAAGTAGCAAACATTAAGAAAAAGACTTGTCTCAGCAATTAAAACCTTTAAGAGGATATCAGAAATGAGTGCACCACATATAGGCATTTGTAGGTCAAGAGTCACCCTGTCTTGGGAATCTATGCAAACCTGAACTGTATGAAGAAAACAAGAAACACTTCATTTAACAAAAAAAAAGACTGCCTTTGATTTAAGAAGATAATGAATTATAGGTGTAGATCCAAAGGAACACTTGAAATTCAGTCATATTATTTGTATCATTTATCTGTTGTAGAGAAAGATCAAGGTTCTAGCTGCCTATGGGAACAAAGATAAAGAGCACAACTAAACTGGCATTTGTTTTCATAAACTACAGCAACTGCCAAGACTTCTGCCACCTACTTTCAGTGATCACAGTTTAGCGGGCATTGGGCACCAAGTGTCATTGTCAGCTCTTCACTTGTTCACTCAGTTGTTGTTTTGAATTCTCTACTGTGGTCTGACAGGGAGATGAATAAAATGGAGGGGAAAAATAAGAATAACAACTTATCATTTAAGAAACTACAAACTCCAAAACCAGCAGAAAGTCCCTGCATCTGCAAAATGTCGACTTCAAGGATTTAGGGTGATGGAGATATTCAGCTCTAAAGACAGAGGGACAGATGGACAATAGATTTGACAGAAATATATGATTATCACAATAGATAAAATATGGAAGCAACCTAGATGCCCTTCAATAGATGGATGGATAAGAAATGTGGCATACATACCAAATGGAATATTACTCAGCAATAAAAAGAATAAAGTATTCACCAGAATTTATACTAAACCGCTCTGACTTTAAAAACAAAAATCTCTTTGCAATTAGCTTATATCATTCTTATCAAAGTTATCAATAAGAAGAAACATTGTTGCTTATTTTTTAGTAAAACAAGCTGCCAAAAGTCAACATGGAAGCTTTCTTCTTCTCAAATCAGAAATAGAAACACCTTGTTTCGGACAATTCACATGGTAGAAGCATTTATTTGCCTTATAAAAGGGTTTTGTGTCTCCTAGAGAGTCAAACTTGGGGTAGTCTAAGGAGCTGAGTGCATTCGGAAAGGGAAAGATCACAATATCCAGTGCCTTTCACCCCATGTTTGCAAACTTAGAGAAACAGTGGGAATGAACTGATACAGTCACAGCAAAGTTTCTAGCATGAAAAGACTCCGAAAAGGAATGAATTCACCCCAACAGTAGAGAACACCTGGCCTTGTGATCTGGGTCTAACATAAACCATATCAGGAGGGCTTGTCTTGACCCAGGCCTGAAACCAAATTTGCAGCCTTCTGCAGCTCCATCTGCCTGGCATGTGGCAGTACTTTGGGAAATGAGATCCAATAAATAAGCCAAAATCTTGGATCTCAGCAGGATCCAAAATAATCTCTGCATCACCTGAACTGGGCAAGTATTGTTAAGTTATAGAGGATTGATGTTTAAAATTATTGTTGTGACAACATGATTAAAGAATGCCAGTGGTTCTGAAGAAACATTCCAGTTCTCTTGCTTCACTTTGCTATTGGAAACATGACTGGAAGCCCTCAATTAAGAGCAAGTAAGTGCATATCATGTCTGGACCACTCAAGGAAGAAAAGGGAGGTGGTTCAGAAAGTTTGAGCTCTCTCATTTAGGAAAAAAAATTGGCTGATGAATTGCATAACTAATGGACAAATGAAAAAAGTGCAATTGTATTTACCTACTGGATTGATTAGTGAGTACCAATGCACACACTCCTACCATTAGTCAGGATTTGAGGAAGTATTCTCCTGATGCTTTGTTGTCCATTTTAAAATCAGATCTCTCAATTATATTGATGAAATAGGATATCCAGTCCTCCTGCATAAATGTAAATGAATCAAATTTCTGTATACTTAGTATATATCATATAGCTAAAGACATAGAGATCCAAAGGGAATTGGACATTAATAATTTTAAAGATCAATATAGATAATTATTCAATCAATACATGGAAAATGTTCTTACCAAGTTAGGAAGCAAAGGACTTTAAAAAATATCGGGGTACTGTGTTACTCAGCTTTCCCTCATTATAACAGTAGGGAGCAGGAGCATGGGAGACATGATGAACTCTAGATAGGGCAGAGGGTGTTGGAGGGGAAGGGAGGGGGTATGAGGTAATCATAAGGTAATTAATGATGGTGGAATGTGGTAAGCATTACTATCCAAAATCAAGGAAGGCAGGAATTGGTGTGAATATACTTTGGAAACAATGATATATATGGAAAATTGTGCTCTATATATGTAATAAAAATTGTCATGCGCTCTATCTGTCATAAATAAAATTTACATAAAAAATATGGTCAAAAGTGCCATTGAATGAGCAGCCTGCCCACTCTCTGACTCTGTCATACAAAACCAAGAGCTTGACCTACTCCCTTATGACACCATTTTTGTGGTAGTTACATCATAATTCAGTCATTTGTTAGGGGGAGCCGTGATTGCTAGGTGGGGGATTACAACCTAAACAATTGCTTTGGAAGACATAATTTAACCCATAACACTCTCTAATCCTACTTTTCTCAGAAATTTTGTCATGTGATATTTCTACATCAATTCTTGCAATCATACAACTTTGTGGGCTTGTCATGAAGTACATATCCTTGATGGGTACGGTCTTGTAAATTCCTCCTGCCTAATGACCCAATGATCTTTCCCTTAGTCCACCTTTCGACTTCCTTGATCCATAGGTTACATAGAAGTGTGCTTATTTTCCAAAGTTTTACTCTTTTCTAGTTTCAGTCCTTTGTGCTGAAAGAACACACCAAGTATAGTTTTAATTCTTTTCAATTGGATAATTTCCAATGAAGAAAATGAAAACTAAATAAACTGGAGTAAGAATTCAGTGGGAAAATGTTGCCAATAGATTAGACCACTTTGACCACTTTGAAAATAGATTTTCAGTGTGGTCTAAACAACAAAGTACATCATTTTGAAAATAGAGTCAAAATAAAGATGCAAAAAGACCATTAGCAGAATGTAACAAATTTAAGAATCATTGTGGTTGAAGACTCCTGAAATGTGAACTAAAGAAATATACCATCTTCTCAATGAATATGAGAAAAATTTCTAAATCTTAGGAATAAGATGAAATCCACACTCAAGACACATATAGAATTCCAAATAGGCGCCAGCAAAAATCATTCTCTCCAAGACACATTATAATGAAAATGCCAAATACACAGAAGAAGCTTAGAGTGTTAAAAGCCACAAGAAAAATACAGCAGGTCACATTCAGAGGTAAACCCATTTGGATTTCAACTGATATCTCAACATAGACCCTAAAAGCTAGGAGGGCATGGAAAGATAAATGCCAAGTCTTGGAAAAAAAAACCGATTCCAAACAGGATTAGTATAACCAGTAAAATTATCCTTCCCAATAAGCAGAAACAAAAATAATTTGTAACCATGTAGTCTGCACTGCCAAATGTCCTTGATGGAGTATTTCATGCAGAGAAAATACATAAAAATAAAAGAGATGAATACAATAGAATAATCCCATTAAAGGATAACCAAGTTTGAATTTAGCATTAGAAATAAATTGAAATGGCAGGAAATAAAAATCATCTTTCTATAATAATAATGAAAGCAAAAATCATATTGGCAGTTTGGATTAAAAAAACAAGTATCAACATGTTGCCTACAAGACACCTTAGAGACAGAGATATGCATGAAAATGGGAAAAGCAAGGAAGCAGGGGTAGCTCCTCTCATGTCAAAGTAGACTTCAAGTCAAAATTTGAGGAGACAAAGAAGATTTCTTCAAACTGACGAGGGGAAAATCCAGCAACAAGATATACTGATTATAAATATTTATGCTCCAAACAACTGTGCTTATGCATACAGAAAGCAAACTCTTCTCAATATAAAGAAGGAAATAGATCAAAATACAAAAAATACTGGGGGATTTAAACAAAGCTCTCTAACCATTAGATAAGACATAAAGATTATTTAGAACTAAAAATATTTCAAAAACAATGAATCAAATGGATGTCTTTATCAATAAAATATTTCATTCATTGACAAAGCAATTCACTTTTTAATCACATCTGTTTGACTATTCATATTTTAGGAGATGGAGCAAATGTTAGGAAACACAAATAAAGACAGAGTTATCCTTGCATAGATAATAATGGATGAAATATAATAAAGGAATAATAAAGGAATTCCAGCACCTACAATTGAACATTAAATGCTACACATTTACAAGAGAAATGAATTGTAGAAAAGAAACCTTAGAAAGAAATCAGAATAGAGATATAACAAAAATCTATGTGACAGAGTGAAGACAACTTATATTTTTTTAAAATTATAGAAACCCATTGTTAAAAATTTAATTTCTCTTCACAGTCATAGATTTTTGTTAACTTTTTTATAAAAATTTATAATATACCCACAATACCATAGAGCTAACTAATGTTACACCTCAAGGTCATAGAGAAAATAATCCAATAATGTTACACCTCAAGGTCATAGAGAAAAAAAATAATCCAAATATCAGTTGAAGACATGCAGAAATCAATGTAACAAACCACATAATTAGAATTCAGGACAAGAATCATAGGATTACATTGATAGATGCAGAAGATGCATTTGTCAAAGGCCACTACCCATTCATTTTTATAACAAGAGAAATTAAGGACAGAAGGAACTTCCCTCAACATCTTAAAGCCTATATATAACAAACCAAAGGCCAACATTATTCTGAATGGAGAAAAACTGAAAACATTTACTCTAAAACCAGGAATAAGGAAAACATGTCCATTCTCCCCTCCCCACTATGATTC
This sequence comes from Callospermophilus lateralis, assembly GCF_048772815.1. NCBI lineage: Eukaryota > Metazoa > Chordata > Mammalia > Rodentia > Sciuridae > Callospermophilus > Callospermophilus lateralis. The sequence continues at coordinate 79,168,003 of NC_135316.1, forward strand.
AATAGAGACCATTAACTGTATCCAAAGCAATTAGGTAAGACAAAGACATTACCAAAGTAGCTACCAAAGTAGCAGGATAGAAGATCAACACATATAACAGTCAATTTCCTTTACTCCAATAATGAATCTGCTGCAAAAATGTTCCATAACTTCAAAAAATTAGAAAAATTAGAAATAAATGTAACCAAGGAGGTGACAGACCTCTTGGTTACAGACCTCTACACAAGGATGACAGTTTAACATAGCAAAAATTTCTGACCCCAAAGGGCAAGAGCCGGAAGCTGGTGTCAGTGTAGCTCCTGGTGCCAGCCCAGTGCACATGTGAGAGAAACCATGTGCCCAAGCTGTCACCTTGGACAAGCCTAGTAATAGAATCCAAAGGTAAGAGAAAATCCATGTGGGTGCACCTTGCCTTAATGCATAATTGCATCCATAAGATGAACTGACCCTCCAGTCCTGAAATCCGGAGTACTCCGTGTCCCTTATCTTTAGCAACAGTCATGACAATTTTGAGTGAGGCGGCTGCATGGCAGGTGCTGAGGCACCCAGCCACTGCTGTACTGGCCAACTCTTCCCTACCTGCCCTACACACAGTATCATTATGATGCCCTGGAACACTGAGGTCTTCCATGCCTTCTTGGAGGTATTCCTCCTGACCATGGTCACCAGCTAAAGGTCATGTCTACAGTGGCTCAATGGGAGAGACTCCATGGACACTGGGAGACTCCATGGACACGGGATCAACAGAAGCCAGCCTGTACTAGGTGAAAGCAAGTGAATGTTCTACACTGGCTCAAGACAAGTGAGTCGCCATCTATTCTAAGGGCAAGGCAGTCCAGTACACTGGAGAGGGAGGCACGGTGGTCCAGGCCTGGGAGATGATGGCTGGTGGGACCTGACCCACCCTGAGGACCCTCCTTTCTTTGAGTCAGAGCACTTTTCAATTTTGCAACACAAATTTTATTATACAATTTGTCCAAAATCAATGTTATCAAAAAACATGTCAGAGGAATGGGAGAAGGGAAAGGGGCAGGGCAGGGTGAAGTGTCCCAGGCAGAACAGTCTCTGGTGTCTTCTGCAGGTGGGGGCAGAGGAATCGCAGGCTGTCCACTGGTCCTGTCTGGCTCAGCTCTCCACTTTCTTGGAGCCACAGAAGGTCTACTGATCCGGCTCCGGCTCCGGCTCGCTTCTCCTGCGAACCCTTGGAAACACTCTATTGCGGGCACGTGGCATGCAACAGCACAGTCTTTGGACACAGTTAAGGATCCTCCTAGTCCAGCTCTTCCTGGGTTCTCGGGGTTCCTCTGGGGCTACATCTTGGGCCGAACTGCTGCGGACGGTCTCTACTAACCTGAGCAGGCGCTTCCAGCGGTTGGGCAAGTAGGACACCGAGTCAGACTGGGAGGCTTCGTCAGGAGGCGGGGCCTCAGCAGGCTGCAAGTCCAGAGGAAGAGCAGGCAGGCTGGCCCTTCTGATGCCCACCTGCCCTGGCTGTTTGGCTTCCTCGGGCAGCTGGTGCTTATGGGGCAAGGGCAAGGCTTGAAGGGCAGGCTCACTCGTGCTCCTCCTTGGGAGCACAGGGCCACGGGAAAGGCCCGCAGGACAAGAGGAAAGCCTAACCCTGCGAGGCACAGGCTTCCCTGGGTACATGCACTCTACCCGCTGGCTTTTCTGGTGCTGCAGAATCAAGTAGTTGGCCATCCTTGCATCAAACTTTCTCTTGGCCACAGACACCCAGGTTTGGTATGGATCGAGACCATTGTCAACCAGGAGCGCCATTATTTGGGGGTCTGGGTGTTTGGGAAGAGCCTCACTATGCTGTTGGGGTACACGCTCCCCACCCTGCTTCAGCCATGGGTGCCGAGAGATTTGCTTGACTGTGGGCCGCTTCGGGGGCTGCACAGTCAGTATGCTGTGGATGAGCCTTCGGGCTCTGACAGGCACTGAGTCAGGGACATCGTACCTTGCGTGAGTGATCCGCATCAGCAGGTCCTCATAGGACGTGGAGTCAAATGGGAGGCTCCGTGTCAACATAAAATACAAGATGACCCCCAGGCTCCAGACGTCCACCGGGGGTCCCTCATACTCGTGCCGCAAGACACCTTCAGGGGCAAGGTATGGGAGTGTGCCCCAGATCCGCCTCAGCTTCTCCCCAGCCCTGAACCACGTGGCGGCACCAAAGTCGATCAGCTTGACGGTGCCTCTGGTATCCAGCATGATGTTCTCTGGCTTCAGGTCTCGGTGCACGATGCCCTGGTCATGGAGGTAGCCCACGGCACACACGATCTGCCTGAAAACCCTCCGGACCTCCTCCACCTGCATGCCACGTCTGATGTGCTCAAGCAGTTGTCCCCCACCTACGTGCTCCATCACCATGTAGACGGTGCTCTCGGTGCCAATCACGTGAAACAGCTGGACCACGTTGGGGTGCTCCAGACTCATCATTATCTGGGGTTCGTTGAAGGCTGGAATGTTCTGCACTTCCAGTGCCAGGGCTTTCACTGCCACCTGTGCCCCTGAGAGGCGATGGAGGGCTAGGCTCACCTGGCCATACCCACCACGCCCGATGACCTTCATGAACTCATAGTGCTCCATGAAGGCTGCCACACTGCAGGAACCTGGCACCTGCAGTGCTGCTACACTACTCTCACTACTCTCACTACTCGGGCTAAACATCCTAAGCAGGAACACCAACTAAGGATGCTAGCTTAAAAACAAAATAACAAGCCAAAACAACAAAGCAAAACCAAAAACCAAAAACAAAGCAAAATAACAAACCCAAATCAAAAAACCAAAAGCCAAACACCACAGCACCACCAACCACCAACCACCAACCACCAACCACCAAATACCAACCACCAACCACCAAACGCACTATCTATCTGGGAGTCCGACAGGTCACCACCAAGAGCTTCCTGTACTTGTGGACAAAAACCCAGCCCTGGCCACTTTCTTATATACCCGCTGTTTGAAGCTTCCTCACAATGGCTCCTTGTGAGGAAAGAGCAAGAAAAGGACCAACCATGCCTGGTCTAAACCCTCAGTGGTCATCTCCCTTTGGGGCCTCCAGAACTGTTTCCATGTCACAACAAGAATACAAATGGACTCCAGACATACATATATATATATATTTGGTTCAGTTGGTTATGGAGACTGATATTTACTTGTTTACAAATTCAAAGGACTTGTCATTTCAATTCTAAACATTTCTAATAATTCTGGGCTTCTGAAGACCTTATCATATCTACACTCAAGGTATTCAATTTCTTTTTCTTCCAAATCATTGGTGTCAAAATATAATAGCACTTGGCTCCCATTATGATACTGAAACAACATGATCTGTTCCCTAAGCACAGTCTTAACACCTATGGGGCTAAGAGGGAGGAAGGCTTCATCCTAATTGCCCCATATAGTCCTGCTGGGGAATTCTCATTGGAAACTCTGGAATTCAAAAAAGAGTGGGTTGATATATTCAAAGTGATTAAAAACGAAATATGGGCGCCAAGAATCCTAAAACTGGCAAAAGTGTCCTTCCCACAGAGAGAAGAAATGGAGGTCTTCCCAGATGAAGGAGTCTCTTCCTGCTGCTGTAATAAAATACCTTGGAATGGGTAATTAATTGGTAGTATTTCACTTCTCCCAGTTCAAGGTCAGAACATTTTGTGGCCATATCCTCACATGATGAAAGGGGAAGAAGTTTTGACCTCAATCCCTCAAGCATTTATTTATTTATTTGGCTGAGGGGACATACTGGTGATTGATCCCAGGGTCTCAAACATATCAGTCAAATTCTCTAACACTGAGGTACATCCCCAGCCACTTATTTATTTATATATTTATTTTGAGTCAAAATTTTGCTAAGTTGCTCAGGCTGGGCTTGAATGTGTGATCGTTCAGCCTCAGTAAACAGAGTACATAGGCTTACAGTGTGTTATACTTTGGGCATAAGTCCCCCGACCCCCACACTCCTATATCCATGCAGAAATAGTGATAAAATTATTGGAATGTGGAGCCTATAACCTAACTGGAGTGTCCAAGTTTCAGTTCAGGGTGTAACTGAGGGCAGGTGGGGTGCGGCTGGAGGAGCTAGGTCACTGTGGTCATGCCAGGAGAGCTCCTGCTTTTCTGTGATCCCTTCCTGTCTCTCTGCTTTCTCACTGCCATGAGAGGAACAGCTTTCCTCCACTGGGCCTTTCCCTCATAGTGTACTGACTCACCTTGGACCCAGAGAATTGGAGTTGGCCATCTATGGACTGAGCCCTTGGGATCATATGCCCATCCTCTAGTTTGTTTTTATCAGAGGCTTTGGTTAGAGTGAAATCTCACTGTTGAGAGTACATCTATTTTTAGTGTGGAAATATTTGAAGTATAGAAATATGAAGGTTTGATTTTAAAAAAAAAAGCTAACAGAATCAGACATTTGTGTAGTGAGAAGTGGGGACGTTCCTCTGAATAAACTGATTGTATGGTTCAGAAACCTTTGACCCACAAAGACTTTGTAAGACTTTGTAATAGTGAGCTGGAAAAGCTTTAGATTATTGTAAGAAGAGTTGAACAGGGATTCTGGTGTTCAGATGATCAGAATACCGACAGAAATGCAGACCTGGCTCATGAGCTTTCAGAAGGATATAAGGGCCCTATCAGAAGTTGGACTACAGACTACTTGTGTTATAATCTGGCAAAACATTTGATTATTTATCTAATTTCTTTCTTCCTTAAAATCTCTACTCAAATGTTTTCTTCTGGAAAGCTCTACACAAGTGACCTTATTTAGTATTTCAGTAAACCCTATCCCATCCCATTATTCAATCATTTTCTACTTCATTCTACTTGTGCTGCTTCTTCCATGTATGTTGTCACATAAACGTAGTGGTAACATAGAAATATTGTCAAAATGCATGATATAATGTATCACTTTTAAGTTAGTTCTTGCTCTTCCTCTTCTACTAGAATATAAACAAATCTCTGTTGTACAGCCCATTAGAGGCATCCAAGAAAAAAACTGTTGAATGAGTGAATGAATTAAAGTTTAAACAGATGTTATACTCCAAGAAACAAAGTAAAAAGTATACAGACATACAAATGAACGATTTGAAACCTAAGTTACAAAGTTTTAACTTAGCCATGTTTTGATCCCCTTTTTCCATTCCAAGAAATAAGTGTTTGGTTTTACACAGAATATGATTTTGTCATATGAAGGACATTACATTTTGAAAGGATGTTTATATAAAGGAACCAGAGATCTGAAGCTTCATTCAAATTGATGGAGAAAAAAGAATAGCTTTAAAAATTTTTACAAGAAAAATATCTTTTAAATAATCACATAGAGTCCCTGAAAGTAAATGAACCAAATGCAAAGAGACAATATGCTGAGCAGAAAGCTATAGATAATGGAAAGATGAGGTATGGCAGTGGCAGTGAACGAAATAGACTTTAAGTGTTAAATTGGGCTTAAGAAGTGAGACTTACAAAATATAAACTAAAACAAATGAGGCAAATTACACATCAAGTAATTTTATCTTTCTTTATAGTACTTTTTATTGTTTTTATTTGTTCTTTATGGATATACGTGATAGTAGAGTACTTTGATATATTATACATACACAGAATATAAGTTATTCTAGTTAGGATCCCATTCTTGTAGTTTTACATGATGTGAAGTGACACTGGTGATGTACTTATGTATGAACACAAGTAAGTTATGTCAATTTATTGTACTGTCTTTCCTATTACTATCCCCACTCATTTTCTTCCCTCCCATTTGTCTAATTAAATGAACTTCTATTCTTCCCCTACCCACCATCCCTTGTTGTGAGTTAGCATCCAAACATCAGAGAGAACATTTGTCCTTTGGCTTTTTGGGATAGGCTTATTTCACTTAGCTTGATATCTGCAGTTCCATCCATTTACTAGCAAATGCTATAATTTCATTCTGAACAGATGCTTCTCAGAAGAACATATACAATCAACAAATATATGAACAAATGTTCAACATCTCTAGTAATTAGAGAAATGCAAATCAAAACTACTCTAACATTTCATCTCACTCTGGTCAGAATGGCAGCTATCAAGAATACAAACAAAAATAAACGTTGAAAAGGATGTGGGGAAAAAGGCACACTAATAGATTGCTGTTGGGACTGCAAATTGTTGCAGCCAATCTGGAAAGCAGTGTGGAGATTCCTTGCAAAACTTGGAATGGAACCACCATTTGACCCAGCTATGCCACTCCTTGGTTTATAGCCAAAGGACTTAAAAACAGCATACTACAGGGACACAGCCATATCAATGTTTATAACAGCACAATTCACAATAGATAAATTGGGGAACCAACCCAGAGGCCCTTCAATAGATGTATGGATAGGGAAAATGTGGCATGTATACACAATGGAACATTACTCAGCATTAAAAGAGAATAAAATCATGGCATTTGCAAGTAAATGGATGGAGTTGGAGAATATAATGATAAGGGAAGGAAGCCAATGCCAAAAAAAAAAAACAAAGGCCAAATGTTTTCTTTGATTTGAGGGTGCTGACTCAAAATGGTGATGGGTGGGGGGAGCATGGGAGGAATGGAGGAACTTTAGATAGGTCAAAGGGGAGGGGAAGGGGTAAGGGGGTAGGAAAGACAGTGGAATGAGTTAGACATCATTACCCTAACACAATAAAGACAACAATGGTGTGAAAATACTTTTTGTACAAGTTGTGACTTGAAAACTTGTGCTGTATATGTGTAATATGAAATGAATTGCATTGTCTACCATCATGTATAACTAATAATATTTTAATAAAGAAAAAAACAGAGGAAAACATTTGCACATATCCATTTAATTGCACAGAATGGAAATTTTTGAAGGCTAAACTATAAAATATAAACTTTGAGCTTATAAGTGAAAAGAAAATCTAACATTAGTAATTGTAAGGGATCTTTATTCACAAGTAGTGAGTTGACAACTGTAGCAGGAAGGCAACCTGACAAGGAAGGGGTGCCGAGGATGGCTCCAGAGGCAGCCATGAAAGAAACTGTAGAGATTTTGAAAATGGAGTGAGTCAGTGTGAGGGAAACCATGTTAATCAGAGCAAGGGAATCCAGGGGCAAAAGGCTGCATGGGAAGCAAATCAGGAGGAAGAGTGCACTGTCCTCTTCCCCTCTAGGTGCTTTCCATGCTGAACTACTGAACTTCGAGTCCTTGTCCAGTAGAGGAGGCTTCCCCTAAAAATAAGTTTGGGATAAGAGCTCTGATTAGAACATTGAAATGCCTACACATTCCCGACCTTGAAAGGCCAATTATCTGTTAAATGATGGCTTAATTTTCATTTCCACTGATGTCATAAAGCACCATCTCTGGTGGCTGAACCTGCATCCCCAGCAACTGTTCTCCTAACCTACCCTTAGTGGTCAGGTGTGGACCACCACTAAGAGGATGGTTTAAGTACTTACACCATTTTCCAGAGAACCAAACTCTTAAAAGTCCAACAACTTATAGCATTCTAAATTATTATAGAGTTCATCCCTATGCATCTTTTCACCCTGTAAAGTATAAAAGTGTTTCTGGAATAGAATAAAGTTCTAATGGTTAGCACACACATATTTGGAAAAAATACCAAGTAGCAAACATTAAGAAATAGACTTGTCTTAGCAATTAAAACCTTTAAGAGGATATCAGAAATGAGAGCACCACATATAGGCATTTGTAGGTCAAGAGTCACCCTGTCTTGGGAATCTATGCAAACCTGAACTGTATGAAGGAAACAAGAAACACTTCATTTAACAATGACAACAACAAAAATGGACTGCCTTTGATTTAAGATGATGAATTTTAGGTGTAGATCCAAAGGAACACTTGAAATTCAGTCATATTATTTGTATCATTTATCTGTTGTAGAGAAAGATCAAGGTTCTAGCTGCCTATGGGAACAAAGATAAAGAGCACAACTAAACTGGCATTTGTTTTCATAAACTACAGCAACTGCCAGGACTTCTGCCACCTACTTTCAGTGATCACAGTTTAGCGGGCATTGGGCACCAAGTGTCATTGTCAGCTCTTCACTTGTTCACTCAGTTGTTGTTTTGTATACTCTACTTTGGTCTGACAGGGAGATGAATAAAATGGAGGGGAAAAATAAGAATAACAACTTATTATTTAAGAAACTACAAACTCCAAAACCAGCAGAAAGTCCCTGCATCTGCAAAATGTCGACTTCAAGGATTTAGGGTGATGGAGATATTCAGCTCTAAAGACAGAGGGACAGATGGAAAATAGATTAGACAGAAATATATGATTATCACAATAGCTAAAATATGGAAGCAACCTAGATGCCCTTCAATAGATGGATGGATAAAAAATATGGCATACATACACAATGGAATATTACTCAGCAATAAAAAGAATAAAGTCATCACCAGAATTTATACTAACCAGCTCTGACTTTAAAAACAAAATGTCTTTGCAATTTGCTTGCTTAGTTTTTAGTAAAACAAGCTGCCAAAAGTCAACATGGAAGCTTTCTTCTTCTCAAATCAGAAACAGATACACCTTGTTTCGGACAATTCACATGGTAGAAGCATTTATTTGCCTTATAAAAGGGTTTTGTGTCTCCTAGAGAGTCAAACTTGGGGTAGTCTAAGGAGCTGAGTGCATTCGGAAAGGGAAAGATCACAATATCCAGTGCCTTTCACCCCATGTTTGCAAACTTAGAGAAACAGTGGGAATGAACTGATACAGTCACAGCAAAGTTTCTAGCATGAAAAGACTCCGAAAAGGAATGAATTCACCCCAACAGTAGAGAACACCTGGCCTTGTGATCTGGGTCTAACATAAACCATATCAGGAGGGCTTGTCTTGACCCAGGCCTGAAACCAAATTTGCAGCCTTCTGCAGCTCCATCTGCCTGGCATGTGGCAGTACTTTGGGAAATGAGATCCAATAAATAAGCCAAAATCTTGGATCTCAGCAGGATCCAAAATAATCTCTGCATCACCTGAACTGGGCAAGTATTGTTAAGTTATAGAGGATTGATGTTTAAAATTATTGTTGTGACAACATGATTAAAGAATGCCAGTGGTTCTGAAGAAACATTCCAGTTCTCTTGCTTCACTTTGCTATTGGAAACATGACTGGAAGCCCTCAATTAAGAGCAAGTAAGTGCATATCATGTCTGGACCACTCAAGGAAGAAAAGGGAGGTGGTTCAGAAAGTTTGAGCTCTCTCATTTAGGAAAAAAATTGGCTGATGAATTGCATAACTAATGGACAAATGAAAAAAGTGCAATTGTATTTACCTACTGGATTGATTAGTGAGTACCAATGCACACACTCCTACCATTAGTCAGGATTTGAGGAAGTATTCTCCTGATGCTTTGTTGTCCATTTTAAAATCGGATCTCTCAATTATATTGATGAAATAGGATATCCAGTCCTCCTGCATAAATGTAAATGAATCAAATTTCTGTATACTTAGTATATATCATATAGCTAAAGACATAGAGATCCAAAGGGAAATTGGACATTAATAATTTTAAAGATCAATATAGATAATTATTCAATCAATACATGGAAAATGTTCTTACCAAGTTAGGAAGCAAAGGACTTTAAAAAATATCGGGGTACTGTGTTACTCAGCTTTCCCTCATTATAACAGTAGGGAGCGGGAGCATGGGAGACATGATGAACTCTAGATAGGGCAGAGGGTGTTGGAGGGGAAGGGAGGGGGTATGAGGTAATCATAAGGTAATTAATGATGGTGGAATGTGGTAAGCATTACTATCCAAAATCAAGGAAGGCAGGAATTGGTGTGAATATACTTTGTAAACAAGGATATATATGAAAAATTGTGCTCTATATATGTAATAAAAATTGTAATGCGCTCTGCTGTCATAAATAAAATTTACATAAAAAATATGGTCAAAAGTGCCATTGAATGAGCAGCCTGCCCACTCTCCTTATGAGGACTCTGTCATACAAAACCAAGAGCTTGACCTACTCCCTTATGACACCATCTTTGTGGTAGTTACATCATAATTCAGTCATTTGTTAGGGGGAGCCGTGATTGCTAGGTGGGGGATTACAACCTAAACAATTGCTTTGGAAGATGTGATTTAAACCATAACACTCTCTAATCCTACTTTTCTCAGAAATTTTGTCATGTGATATTTCTACATCAATCCTTGCAATCATACAACTTTGTGGGCTTGTCATGAAGTACATATCCTTGATGGGTATGGTCTTGTAATTTCCTCCTGCCTAATGACCCAATGATCTTTCCCTTAGTCCACCTTTCGACTTCCTTGATCCATAGGTTACATAGAAGTGTGCTTATTTTCCAAAGTTTTACTCTTTTCTAGTTTCAGTCCTTTGTGATGAAAGAACACACCAAGTATAGTTTTAATTCTTTTCAATTGGATAATTTCCAATGAAGAAAATGAAAACTAAATAAACAAACTGGAGTAAGAATTCAGTGGGAAAATGTTGCCAATAGATTAGACCACTTTGACCACTTTGAAAATAGATTTTCAGTGTGGTCTAAACAACAAAGTACATCATTTTGAAAATAGAGTCAAAATAAAGATGCAAAAAGACCAGCTTTTTGCATCTTTATTTTGACTCTAAGAATCATTGTGGTTGAAGACTCCTGAAATGTGAACTAAAGAAATACACAATCTTCTCAATGAATATGAGAAAAATTTCTAAATCTTAGGAATAAGATGAAATCCACACTCAAGACACATATAGAATTCCAAATAGGCGCCAGCAAAAATCATTCTCTCCAAGACACATTATAATGAAAATGCCAAATACACAGAAGAAGCTTAGAGTGTTAAAAGCCACAAGAAAAATACAGCAGGTCACGTTCAGAGGTAAACCCATTTGGATTTCAACTGATATCTCAACATAGACCCTAAAAGCTAGGAGGGCATGGAAAGATACATGCCAAGTCTTGGGAAAAAAAAAACAGCTTCCAAACAGGATTAGTATAACCAGTAAAATTATCCTTCCCAATAAGCAGAAACAAAAATAATTTGTAACCATGTAGTCTGCACTGCCAAATGTCCTTGATGGAATATTTCATGCAGAGAAAATACATAAAAATAAAAGAGATGAATACAATAGAATAGTCCCATTAAAGGATAACCAAGTTTGAATTTAGCATTAAAAATAGTTGAAATGGCAGGAAATAAAAATCATCTTTCTATAATAATAATGAAAGCAAAAGTCATATTGGCAGTTTGGATTAAAAAAACAAGTATCAACATGTTGCCTACAAGACACTCACCTTAGAGACAGAGATATGCATGAAAATGGGAAAAGCAAGGAAGCAGGGGTAGCTCCTCTCATGTCAAAGTAGACTTCAAGTCAAAATTTGAGGAGACAAAGAAGATTTCTTCAAACTGACGAGGGGAAAATCCAGCAACAAGATATACTGATTATAAATATTTATGCTCCAAACAACTGTGCTTATGCATACAGAAAGCAAACTCTTCTCAATATAAAGAAGGAAATAGATCAAAATACAAAAAAATACTGGGGGATTTAAACAAAGCTCTCTAACCATTAGATAAGACATAAAGATTATTTAGAACTAAAAATATTTCAAAAACAATGGATCAAATGGATGTCTTTATCAATAAAATATTTCATTCATTGACAAAGCAATTCACTTTTTAATCACATCTGTTTGACTATTCATGTTTTAGGAGATGGAGCAAATGTTAGGAAACACAAATAAAGACAGAGTACTCCTTGCATAGATAATAATGGATGAAATATAATAAAGAATAATAAAGGAATTCCAGCACCTACAATTGAACATTAAATGCTACACATTTACAAGACCAATGAATTGTAGAAAAGAAACCAGAATAGAGATATAACAAAAATCTATGTGACAGAGGGAAGACAACTTATATAATTTTTTTTTTAAATATAGAAATCCATTGTTAAAAATTTAAGTTCTCTTCACACTGTCATAATTTTTGTTAACTGTTTTGTAAAAAATTATAATATACCCACAATACCATAGAGCTAACTAATGTTACACCTCAAGGTCATAGAGAAAAAAAATAATCCAATAATGTTACACCTCAAGGTCATAGAGAAAAAAAATAATCCAAATATCAGTTGAAAACATGCAGAAATCAATGTAACAAACCAAATAATTAGAATTCAGGACAAGAATCACAGGATTTCATTGATAGATGCAGAAGATGCATTTGTCAAAGGCCACTACCCATTCATTTTTATAACAAGAGAAATTAAGGACAGAAGGAACTTCCCTCAACATCTTAAAGCCTATATATAACAAACCAAAGGCCAACATTATTCTGAATGGAGAAAAACTGAAAACATTTACTCTAAAACCAGGAATAAGGAAAACATGTCCATTCTCCCCTCCCCACTGTGATTCAACAGAGACCATTAACTGTATCCAAAGCAATTAGGTAAGACAAAGACATTACCAAAGTAGCTACCAAAGTAGCAGGATAGAAGATCAACACATATAACAGTCAATTTCCTTTACTCCAATAATGAATCTGCTGCAAAAATGTTCCATAACTTCAAAAAATTAGAAAAATTAGAAATAAATGTAACCAAGGAGGTGACAGACCTCTTGGTTACAGACCTCTACACAAGGATGACAGTTTAACATATTTCTGACCCCAAAGGGCAAGAGCCGGAAGCTGGTGTCAGTGTAGCTCCTGGTGCCAGCCCAGTGCACATGTCAGAGAAACCATGTGCCCAAGCTGTCACCTTGGACAAGCCTAGTAATAGAATCCAAAGGTAAGAGAAAATCCATGTGGGTGCACCTTGCCTTAATGGATAATTGCATCCATAAGATGAACTGACCCTCCAGTCCTGAAATCCTGAGTACTCCGTGTCCCTTATCTTTAGCAACAGTCATGACAATTTTGAGTGAGGCGGCTGCATGGCAGGTGCTGAGGCACCCAGCCACTGCTGTACTGGCCAACTCTTCCCTACCTGCCCTACACACAGTATCATTATGATGCCCTGGAACACTGAGGTCTTCCATGCCTTCTTGGAGGTATTCCTCCTGACCATGGTCACCAGCTAAAGGTCATGTCTACAGTGGCTCAATGGGAGAGACTCCATGGACACTGGGAGACTCCATGGACACGGGATCAACAGAAGCCAGCCTGTACTAGGTGAAAGCAAGTGAATGTTCTACACTGGCTCAAGACAAGTGAGTCCCCATCTATTCTAAGGGCAAGGGAGTCTAGTACACTGGAGAGGGAGGCACGGTGGTCCAGGCCTGGGAGATGATGGCTGGTGGGACCTGACCCACCCTGAGGACCCTCCTTTCTTTGAGTCAGAGCACTTTTCAATTTTGCAACACAAATTTTATTATACAATTTGTCCAAAATCAATGTTATCAAAAAACATGTCAGAGGAATGGGAGAAGGGAAAGGGGCAGGGCAGGGTGAAGTGTCCCAGGCAGAACAGTCTCAGGTGTCTTCCGCAGGTGGGGGCAGAGGAATCGCAGGCTGTCCACTGGTCCTGTCTGGCTCAGCTCTCCACTTTCTTGGAGCCACAGAAGGTCTACTGATCCGGCTCCGGCTCCGGCTCGCTTCTCCTGCGAACCCTTGGAAACACTCTATTGCGGGCACGTGGCATGCAACAGCACAGTCTTTGGACACAGTTAAGGATCCTCCTAGTCCAGCTCTTCCTGGGTTCTCGGGGTTCCTCTGGGGCTACATCTTGGGCCGAACTGCTGCGGACGGTCTCTACTAACCTGAGCAGGCGCTTCCAGCGGTTGGGCAAGTAGGACACCGAGTCAGACTGGGAGGCTTCGTCAGGAGGCGGGGCCTCAGCAGGCTGCAAGTCCAGAGGAAGAGCAGGCAGGCTGGCCCTTCTGATGCCCACCTGCCCTGGCTGTTTGGCTTCCTCGGGCAGCTGGTGCTTATGGGGCAAGGGCAAGGCTTGAAGGGCAGGCTCACTCGTGCTCCTCCTTGGGAGCACAGGGCCACGGGAAAGGCCCGCAGGACAAGAGGAAAGCCTAACCCTGCGAGGCACAGGCTTCCCTGGGTACATGCACTCTACCCGCTGGCTTTTCTGGTGCTGCAGAATCAAGTAGTTGGCCATCCTTGCATCAAACTTTCTCTTGGCCACAGACACCCAGGTTTGGTATGGATCGAGACCATTGTCAACCAGGAGCGCCATTATTTGGGGGTCTGGGTGTTTGGGAAGAGCCTCACTATGCTGTTGGGGTACACGCTCCCCACCCTGCTTCAGCCATGGGTGCCGAGAGATTTGCTTGACTGTGGGCCGCTTCGGGGGCTGCACAGTCAGTATGCTGTGGATGAGCCTTCGGGCTCTGACAGGCACTGAGTCAGGGACATCGTACCTTGCGTGAGTGATCCGCATCAGCAGGTCCTCATAGGACGTGGAGTCAAATGGGAGGCTCCGTGTCAGCATGAAATACAAGATGACCCCCAGGCTCCAGACGTCCACCGGGGGTCCCTCATACTCGTGCCGCAAGACACCTTCAGGGGCAAGGTATGGGAGTGTGCCCCAGATCCGCCTCAGCTTCTCCCCAGCCCTGAACCACGTGGCGGCACCAAAGTCGATCAGCTTGACGGTGCCTCTGGTATCCAGCATGATGTTCTCTGGCTTCAGGTCTCGGTGCACGATGCCCTGGTCATGGAGGTAGCCCACGGCACACACGATCTGCCTGAAAACCCTCCGGACCTCCTCCACCTGCATGCCACGTCTGATGTGCTCAAGCAGTTGTCCCCCACCTACGTGCTCCATCACCATGTAGACGGTGCTCTCGGTGCCAATCACGTGAAACAGCTGGACCACGTTGGGGTGCTCCAGACTCATCATTATCTGGGGTTCGTTGAAGGCCGGAATGTTCTGCACTTCCAGTGCCAGGGCTTTCACTGCCACCTGTGCCCCTGAGAGGCGATGGAGGGCTAGGCTCACCTGGCCATACCCACCACGCCCGATGACCTTCATGAACTCATAGTGCTCCATGAAGGCTGCCACACTGCAGGAACCTGGCACCTGCAGTGCTGCTACACTACTCTCACTACTCTCACTACTCGGGCTAAACATCCTAAGCAGGAACACCAACTAAGGATGCTAGCTTAAAAACAAAATAACAAGCCAAAACAACAAAGCAAAACCAAAAACCAAAAACAAAGCAAAATAACAAACCCAAATCAAAAAACCAAAAGCCAAACACCACAGCACCACCAACCACCAACCACCAACCACCGAATACCAACCACCAACCACCAAACGCACTATCTATCTGGGAGTCCGACAGGTCACCACCAAGAGCTTCCTGTACTTGTGGACAAAAACCCAGCCCTGGCCACTTTCTTATATACCCGCTGTTTGAAGCGTCCTCACAATGGCTCCTTGTGAGGAAAGAGCAAGAAAAGGACCAACCATGCCTGGTCTAAACCCTCAGTGGTCATCTCCCTTTGGGGCCTCCAGAACTGTTTCCATGTCACAACAAGAATACAAATGGACTCCAGACATACATATATATATATATTTGGTTCAGTTGGTTATGGAGGCTGATATTTACTTGTTTACAAATTCAAAGGACTTGTCATTTCAATTCTAAACATTTCTAATAATTCTGGGCTTCTGAAGACCTTATCATATCTACACTCAAGGTATTCAATTTCTTTTTCTTCCAAATCATTGGTTTCAAAATATAATAGCACTTGGCTCCCATTATGATACTGAAACAACATGATCTGTTCCCTAAGCACAGTCTTAACACCTATGGGGCTAAGAGGGAGGAAGGCTTCATCCTAATTGCCCCATATAGTCCTGCTGGGGAATTCTCATTGGAAACTCTGGAATTCAAAAAAGAGTGGGTTGATATTTTCAGAGTGATAAAAAACAAAATATGGACGCCAAGAATCCTAAAACTGGCAAAAGTGTCCTTCCCACAGAGAAGATATGGAGGTCTTCTCAGATGCAGGAGTCTCTTCCTGCTGCTATAACAAATTACCTTGGAATGGGTAATTAATTGGTAGTGTTTCACTTCTCCCAGTTCAAGGTCAGAACATTTTGTGGCCATATCCTCACATGATGAAATGGGAAGAAGTTTTGAACTCAATCCCTCAAGCAGTTATTTATTTATTTATTTATTTGGCTGAGGGGACATACTGGTGATTGATCCCAGGGTCTCAAACATATCAGTCAAATTCTCTAACACTGAGGTACATCCCCAGCCACTTATTTATTTATATATTTATTTTGAGACAAAATTTTGCTAAGTTGCTCAGGCTGGGCTTGAATGTGTGATCATTCAGCCTCAGTAAACAGAGTACATAGGCTTACAGTCTGTTATACTTTGGGCATAAGTCCCCCCACCCCCACACTCCTATATTCATGCAGAAATAGTGATAAAATTATTGGAATGTGGAGCCTATAACCTAACTGGAGTGTCCAAGTTTCAGTTCAGGGTGTAACTGAGGGCAGGTGGGGTGCGCCTAGAGGAGCTAGGTCACTGTGGTCATGCCAGGAGAGCTCCTGCTTTTCTATGATCCCTTCCTGTCTCTCTGCTTTCTCACTGCCATGAGAGGAACAGCTTTCCTCCACTGGGCCTTTCCCTCATAGTGTACTGACTCACCTTGGACCCAGAGAATTGGAGTTGGCCATCTGTGGACTGAGCCCTTGGGATCATATGCCCATCCTCTAGTTGTTTTTTATCAGAGGCTTTGGTTAGAGTGAAATCTCACTGTTGAGAGTACATCTATTTTTAGTGTGGAAATATTTGAAGTATAGAAATATGAAGGTTTGATTTTTTAAAAAAAAGCTAACAGAATCAGACATTTGTGTAGTGAGAAGTGGGGACGTTCCTCTGAATAAACTGATTGTATGGGTCAAAAACCTTTTTCCCACAAAGAGTTTGTAAGGCTTTGTAATAGTGAGCTGGAAAAGCTTTAGATTATTGTAAGAAGAGTTGAACAGGGATTCTGGTGTTCAGATGACCAGAATGGCAACAGATATGCAGACCTGGCTCCTGAGCTTTCAGAAGGAAATAAGGACCCTATCAGAAGTTGGACTACAGACTACTTGTGTTATAATCTGGCAAAACATTTGATTATTTATCTAATTTCTTTCTTCCTTAAAATCTCTACTCAAATGTTTTCTTCTTGAAAGCTCTATACAAGTGACCTTATTTAGTATTTCAGTAAACCCTATCCCATCCCATTATTCAATAATTTTTCTACTTCATTCTACCTGTGCTTCTTCTTCCATGTATGTTGTCACATAAATGTAGTGGTAACATAGAAATATTGTCAAAATGCATGATATAATGTATCACTTTTAAGTTAGTTCTTGCTCTTCCTCTTCTACTAGAATATAAACAAATCTCTGTTGTACAGCCCATTAGAGGCATCCAAGAAAAAAATTGTTGAATGAGTGAAAGAATGAAAGATTAAACAGATGTTATTATACTCCTAGAAACAAAGTAAAAGTATACAGACATACAAATGAACGATTTGAAACCTAAGTTACAAAGTTTTAACTTAGCCATGTTTTGATCCCCCTTTTTCCATTCCAAGAAATAAGTGTTTGATTTTACACAGAATATGATTTTGTCATATGAAGGACATTACATTTTGAAAGGATGTTTATATAAAGGAACCAGAGATCTGATGCTTCATTCAAATTGATGGAGAAAAAAGAATAGCTTTAAAAAAATTTTACAAGAAAAATATCTTATAAATCATCTCATAGAGTCCCTGAAAGTAAATGAACTAAATACAAAGAGACAATATCCTGAGCAGAAAGCTATAGATAATGGAAAGATGAGGTATGGCAGTGGCAGTGAACAAATTAGACCTTAAGTGTTAAATTGGGTTTAAGAAGTGAGACTTACAAAATATAAACTAAAACAAATGAGGCAAAATATACATCAAGTAATTGTATCTTTTTTATATATTTTTAATGTTTTTATTTGTTCTTTATAGATATAGGTGATGGTCGAGTGCACTTTGATATATTATACATGCACAGAATATAAGTTATTCTAGTTAGGATCCCATTCTTGCAGTTGTACATGATGTGAAGTGACACTGGTCATGTATTTATGTATGAACATAAGTAAGTTATGTCAATTCATTGTACTGTCTTTCCTATTCCTATCCCCATTCCTTTTCTTCCCTCCCCTTTGTCTAATTCAATGAACTTCTACCCACTATCCCTTGTTGTGAGTTAGCATCCAAACATTAGAGAGAACTTTTGGCCTTTGGCTTTTGGCGATTACCTTATTTCACTTAGCTTGATATCTGCAGTTCCATCCATTTACTAGCAAATGCTATAATTTCATTCTTCTTTATGGCTGAATATTATTTCATTTTTTTATATATACCACATTTTCTTTAGCCATTCATCTGTTGAAGAGCACCTAGCTGGGCTCCATAGCATGTTTATTGTTAGGTGAGCTCCATAAAGATTGATGTGGCTGCATCCCTATGGTATGCTGATTTTAAGTCATCTTAGTATGTACTGAGTAGTGGGATAACTGGGTCAAATGGTGGTTCCATTTCAAGATTTCTCAGGAATCTCCATTTTGCTTTTTCTAATGGTTACCCCAATTTGCAGTCCCAGCAGCAATGTATAAATAAAACTTTTTTTCTTATCCTCTCCCACATTTATTGTTACTTGTATTCTTGATCATTGCCATTCTGACTGGAGTGAGATGGAATCTCCATGTGGTTTTGATTTGCATATCCCTAATGGCTAGAGATGCTGAATATTTTTTTCATATATTTCTTCACCAATCATTCCTTCAGTGAAGTGCTTGTTCAGTTCCTTTGCTCATTTATTCATTGGGTGATTTTTTTTCTTGGTGTTAAGTTTTTTTTTTTTTAAATTCTTTGTATATTCTGAAGATTAGTGTTCTATCTGAGGTGCAGGTTGCAAAGATTTTCTTTCATTCTGTAGGCTTTCTGTTCATGTTCTTGATGGTTTCCTTTGAGGTGAAGAAACTTTTTAGTTTGATATTATCCCATTTATTTATTCTAATATCATTTTTAGTAAGAAAATTCCCAATTAGAAGAAATACAAATGTCAGATATAAGATTATCTTTTAATGCTTGGAATATGTTGTTCCAGGATCTCCTGGCTTTGAGAGTCTGTGTTGAAAAATCTGCTGAGATCTGAATTGGTCTTTCCTTATAGGTAATCTGATTTTTCTCTCTTGTGGCCTTTAAAATTATATCCTCAATCTGTATGCTAGGCTTGTTCATTTTAATGTGACTTGGTGTAGATTTGTTGTAATTTTGTACCTTCGGTGTCCTATAGGCTCTTTTTTATTATGCTTACATCTTTTAAAAATACCTTTATTTTATCTATTTTTATGTGGTGGTGAGGATCAAACCCAGGGCCTCACACATGCTAGATGAGCACTCTACCACTGATTCACAACCACGACTCCTTCTACAGGCCTCTTGTATTTGATTCTCCAATTCTTTCTTCATGCTTGGGAAATTTTCTCATATTATTTCTTTGAAGAGATTGTGCATTCCCTTGGTTTGAATCTCTGAACCTTCCTCTATCCCAATAAATCTTAAATTTGGTCTTTGGATGGTATTCTATAATTCTTGGATATTCTGTTCATGGTTTCTTACCATCTTCACTGTGAGATCAACTGTATTTTCAAGATTGTATATTTTGTCTTTATTGTCTCAGGTCCTGTCTTCCACAGGATCTAGTGTGTTGGTGATGCTATCTATTGAGTTTTTTAATTGGCTTATTGTTTCTTTCATTTCAGTAATTTCTGTTTGTTTGTTTGCTTTCAATATCTCTATCCTTTTCTGAAATAAATCCGTTGCAACTTGCATTTGCTCATTTATCTCTTTGTTGTTATGATCAATGGTTGCCTGTATTTGTTCTCTTATCTCTTTGTTGGAGTAACCAATTTTTGCCTGCCTGCATATGCTCTCTTACATCATTCTTTAATTTTTAAATCATTTTATTCATGTATATTCTAAACTGCTTCTCTGACATTTCAACTACCATACTACTTATGGATCCTATTGTTTGTAGCATCTTGGTTTGTTTGGGGTACTTTCCTCCCTTGGTTTTTCTTGATGTCAATGTGTCTAATTCTCTTCCAGTGTAGACCCAAGGTATTACAGCTTCTGCCCTATTGTCTTACAGTTTCCCTACAGGTTACCAATACCTCCTACTTAAGGGAAAGATCAATATTACAGCACTCATTGTACCCAACGTCCAGCCTTATATCAGCTTCTATATTTACATTTGCAATTTTTTCACTAAAATCAGAAATGATGAGTTCAGTAATCTTCTATCATATAGTCAATTAGTTTGCATAATGATTTACAGTTTTTGATGGTGGAAGGGGGACTGGAGGGTTGGCTGAGATATTTATCAAGTAGGATGTGAGAACATGGAGGTATTAGATTATATGACTAGTGAGAGGGGAATCATTCTTGTTGGCTGTTAGTAGTAGAAACAAAAGATGGGCAAGCCCATGCAAGACTCCCTGTTACCTCAGCAATTGGATAACTGTTAGCGTCTCTAGTAGAGAATCTAATAGGCACGGTGCAGCCAGGCCCTCAGAGACCTTGGTGATGTCTTATCAGTTCTGTTGTCCTTTGATAGAAGCAGCGATATCCCAGTTTCTTGTTGGAAGCATCCTGAAGCCTATATGCACCCATCACATAGAACACTAATCTCTATAATATATAAAGCACTCAAATACCTTAACACCAAAAGACAAATAACCCAATCACTAAGTGGGCCAAGGAACTGAACAGATGCTTCTCAGAAGAACATATAAAATCAACAAATATATGAACAAATGTGCAACATCTCTAGTAATTAGAGAAATATAAATCAAAACTACTCTAACATTTCATCTCACTCCTGTCAGAATGGCAGCTATGAAGAATACAAACAAAAATAAATGTTGAAAAGGATGTGGGGAAAAGGGCACACTAATACATTGCTGGTGGGACTGCAAATTGTTGCAGCCAATCTGGAAAGCAGTGTGGAGATTCCTTGCAAAACTTGGAATGGAACCACCATTTGACCCAGCTATGCCACTCCTTGGTTTATATCCAAAGGACTTAAAAACAGCATACTACAGGGACACAGCCACATCAATGTTTATAACAGCAAAATTCACAATAGCTAAATTGTGGTACCAACCCAGAGGCCCTTCAATAGATGTATGGATAGGGAAAATGTGGCATATATACACAATGGAACATTACTCAGCATTAAAAGAGAATAAAATCATGGCATTTGCAAGTAAATGGATGGAGTTGGAGAATATAATGCAAAGGGAAGGAAGCCAATGCCAAAAAACCTAAGGCCAAATGTTTTCTTTGAGGATGCTGACTCAAAATGGTGATGGGTAGGGGGAGCATGGGAGCAATAAAGGAACTTTAGATAGGGCGAAGGGGAGGGGGAAGGGGTAAGGAGGTAGGAAAGATAGTGGAATGAGTTAGACATCATTACCCTAATGTAATTACACATTACATGTGTAAATACAACAATGGAGTGAAAATACTTTTTGTACAAGTAGTGACTTGAAAAACTGTGCTGTATATGTGTTAATATGAAATGGATTGCATTGTCTGCCATCTTGTATAACAAATAATATTTTAATAAAGAAAAAACAGGAAAACATTTGCACATATCCATTTAATAGCACAGAATGGAAATTTTCAAAGGCTAAACTATAAAATATAAACATTGAGCTTATAAGTGAAAAGAAAATCTAACATTAGTAATTGTGAGGGATCTTTATTCACAAGTAGTGAGTCAACAACTGTAGCAGGAAGGCAACCTGACAGGGAAGTGGTGCCGAGGATGGCTCCAGAGGCAGCCATGAAAGAAACTGTAGAGATTTTGAAAATGGAGTGAGTCAGTGTGAGGGAAACCATGTTAATCAGAGCAAGGGAATCCAGGGCAAAAGGCTGCATGGGAAGCAAATCAGGAGGAAGAGTGCAGTGTCCTCTTCCCCTCTAGGTGCTTTCCATGCTGAACTGCTGAACTTCTAGACCTTGTCCAGTAGAGGAGGCTTCCCCTAAATATAAGTTTGGGATAAGAGCTCTGATTAGAACATTGAAATATCTACACATTCCTGACCTTGAAAGGCCAATTATCTGTTAAATGATGACTTTATTTTCATTTCCACTGATGTCAGCCATCTCTGGTGGCTGAATCAGCATCCCCAGCAACTGTTCTCCTACCCTGCCCTTAGTGGTCAGGTGTGGACCACCTCTCTGAAGAATTTAACTTAATTATTTCAACTAAGAGGATGGTTTAAAAACTTACACCATTTTCCAGAGAACCAAACTCTTAAAAGTCCAACAACTTAAAGCATTCTAAACTATTATAGAGTTCATCCCTATGCATCTTTTCACCCTGAAAGTATAAAAGTGTTTCTGGAATAGAATAAAGTTCTAATATGTGTAGCACACACATATTTGGAAAAAATACCAAGTAGAAAACATTAAGAAAAAGACTTGTCTCAGCAATTAAAACCTTTAAGAGGATATCAGAAATGAGAGCACCACGTATAGGCATTCGTAGGTCAAGAGTCACCCTGTCTTGGGAATCTATGCAAACCTGAACTGTATGAAGGAAACAAGAAACACTTCATTTAACAATGACAACAAAATTGGACTGCCTTTGATTTAAGAAGATGATGAATTATAAGTGTAGATCCAAAGGAACACTTGAAATTCAGTCATATTATTTGTATCATTTATCTGTTGTAGAGAAAGATCAAGGTTCTGGCTGCCTATGGGAACAAAGATACAGAACACAGCTAAACTGGCATTTGTTTTCATAAACTACAGCAACTGCCAGGTCTTCTGCCAACTGCTTATAGTGATCACAGTTTAGCAGGCATTGGGCACCAAGTGTCATTGTCAGCTCTTCACTTGTTCACTCAGTTGTTGTTTTGTATTCTCTACTTTGGTCTGACAGGGAGATGAATAAAATGGAGGGGGAAAAATAATAACAACTTATTATTTAAGCAACTACAAACTCCAAATCCAGCAGAAAGTCCCTGCATCTGCAAAATGCCAACTTCAAGGATTTAGGGTGATGGAGATATTCAGCTCTAAAGACAGAGGGATAGATGGACAATAGATTAGAGAGAAATATATGATTATCACAATAGCTAAAATGTGGAAGCAACCTAGATGCCCTCAATAGATGGATGGATAAGAAATGTGGCATACATACACAATGGAATATTACTCAGCAATAAAAAAGAATAAAGTCATGGCATTTGCAGGTAAATGGATGGCTTTAGAGAAGTTATCCAATCCCAAAAAACCAAATGCCGATTTTTTCTTTTTATATAAGGAGGACATTCATAGTGGGTTAGGGAGTGGGAGCATGGGAGGAATAGATGAACTCTAGATAGGGCAGAGGGTTTGGACAGGAAGGAAAGCAGCATGAGCTAATTAATGATGGTGGAATGAGATGATTATCTTTAAAGTACATGCATGAAGACATGAATTGGTGTGAAATACTTTGTATACATCCAGAGATATGAAAAATTGTGCTCTATATGTGTAATAAGAATTGTAATGCATTCCGCTATCATATAAAAATAAAAAAAGAAGAAATATATGATTGTATTTAAAGCCCTTTAATGAATGGAAGCAAAATCTAAGGAAAGTAAGCTTACATGGCAGAAATTAATTTAGAGTCAAACCTGCAATTAAGTCATCAACCGCTATTATTTCCAAACTAGCTGAGGTTTGGGCTCAGTTAAAATTTAAACTCAAGATGGTTTTGTGTAGGACTGGCTTCCCTTATGTAGAGGGGAGGAAACATATTCTCTGTATAAGACTTATCGTTACATAATATGAATGTAGCAGACTGCCTCTATGGTTTCATGAGTTTAAGAACTGCCTCTTATCTCCCACAGCACACACAGCATATACCAAGCCACAAGGCTGGATAACCACACAGCATCTGAGGAGAAGAGCACCATCACCTTTGATTTCCCTTTGGGTATATTCATTGTGAGTCATAACATCCATTGAATGTTGTATTATTTTCTCTGTTATTTCTGGGATATTTCCCCTTTCTTAATTGTAGGTCAGTACATCGATTACAGGCTATTTGATTCTGTTTTGACAGTGTGGTTAACATTGAGATATTTGGTCAGCACATGCTATCATCCTGGATTCTTTGCTACTTTAAAAAAATGTTCAAAGAGAATTAACTCAAATATTCTTCCTAGAGGCAAGAAGAAAGCCTATAAACCAGCAGTCAAATCTTCTTTCTAGAACCCAAACTCAACCACTGGTAACTGTGATACCATGTGCCTCCGTTTTATTCATACTTAATGACGAAATCTTTAAAGGGCTATTGTAAAAATAAATATTCTAATTGTATATGAAATGTTTAGCTAATATTTGATACTGAGAAGACTTGCAATGTGTAGAAGATTCCATATATAAGACTTATTGTTAGTATGAGACAGTTAACAATTAAGCAAGATCTATTTCCTTGACTATGAGAAAGCAACTTGATCAATTTCTATTCCATTACTTTGTAAAATGAAGATGGAACAAAACCTGCCCTCCAGGTTTGATGTTAGGATGAACTATCATAGTGACTGACAGCTCTATGTGTAATATAGCTATTAGGGCCATCATTATTTATCTAGCTATTACTACAAAACAATAGGCTCAGGAAGCAGATAATGATTCAAAATTATTCAACATGTTAGTTTTGACTGTTATTCAGCATGTTAGTTCAGCATGTTAGAAGTGACTTTGTTGGAATTTAGGAATATAGTCAAAGACTTGTAACAACCAAGGGAATATTAAATCAAGGGAAAGGCAACTTAAAAATTGTGGGTAAGCTTTGTGACATTTTTACTTGCCTCATCCCACTCCTTCAATGACTTGGTGGCAGTCTTTTGGATAACAGCCTGGATTTCCAGTGTACAATCCTGGGAATTCCAGGATTCCCGGGTGTGCAGGGAGTAGAGCAGACCTTATTCACATAGTATTGTGTGTCTTTCTCACCTGCTGGGGACTGTCAGAAAAATGACACAGGATGAAGCTCATCTCTGTTTGCCTCACTCAGAACTGGGGACCAGAAAAGAGGTGGGCATTGCAATATTGTAGGTTGTATGAACAACCCACACAAAGACCAAGGAAAAAGTTAGGGTAGACACATATGATGCATGAAAGGACTCAGCCAGGAAAGAAAGCTTCTTTAGGAAATTAGGATATTGAAAAATATCCATGTATACTGAGAAGCCATATGGATGAACAGACTTGAAAGGAGCTTAGATATCCATCTTTGGTTTATTTCTTGGCTCAGTAAAAACCAAGTAAGTGTCAAATAAGTACCCCTGTACAAGTTCAATCTGCAAAGCCTGGGAGAGGTGATTTGAAGACAACTGGATTTTCATATGCAAAAGTAGAGTTTGGTTCCCTACTTTACAACATATATTAAAGTTAACTCAAAATGGATTCACAGCCAAATTCTAGAAGAAAACATCAGGATAAATATCCATAATCTTGGATTGGCAATGGAGTTTTGAAAGGGGCACAAGGTAAACTAGATAGACTTCATCCAAATGGTTTTGAGGCATGAAAGGATATGGTTAAGAAAGTGAAAAAAAATTCAGAGCTTGGGGCAAAAAAAAAATTCGCAAATCATATATCTAACAAAAATTAACATTCAGACTATAGAAAGAGCTCCTACCACTTCACAGCAAAAAGAAAAGCAACCTAATATTTTAAAATGAACTAGACTTGAGTAGACAGTTCCTCAAAGGAGATGTTCCAATTGCTACTAAGTGCATAAAAAGATTTCAACATCACTAATCATTAGGGAAATGCAAATCACAACCACAATAAGATTAGTAGCTATTAACTATCATAAAAAATGAAAAAATAACAAAACGTGAGAATATGGAGGGACTGGAACCCATATAAATTGCTTGTGGAAATGTGAAAGAGTACAGCTTTCAAAAATCTTTAGCCTTCGCTTGTAAATTGAAATTTCTATTCACGTACTTTCATCTATCCTTTAAAAAAACTCCACAGAATCTTAACATTTGAAAATGCACCCCCTAATTCATATAAAAAAACCAGAGAGGTAAGAGAGATGCTCAAATCCAGACACAAATTAGAAAATGAATCAAAATTAGAGTTTCTTTCCCAATTAACTTCCTATTATCATTTAGCTGACTGTCACTCCTTAAGCATGCCATTGCTTTCCAGTTTTGGGAGGAAGTAGAATTTTAATTTTGTTGATCATCACCTTCACTTTAGAACTTTGCCCAGGGTCAGATGGAGGATAGATAAGATGCTCCATAGACTTTTCTTCAATAGTCAGAAATCATAACTTGACTGTTTTGTGATCTTTTTGGTGGTTTAGTAACACTGTGGCTCAAAATCAGAAGGAAAAGCAACCCCAGCAGCTCAAATCAGACCACGCTTGAACCACTTGAAACTCTACAGTTTAAGTCATTACCAGTGGAGGAGGAGTTCCCATCCCCAGTGAATTGTCTCCATAAGTATCAACCAGGAATAACCATCTCAGATGGTCAGAAGAATCATTGTAACTGAAAGGAATGAAAGGATGAAGTAGATATGATATGTTTTGAATATTTAATTATGTTCTTATAGTATTTGCAATCAAATTCTATAATACTGACATCACCAGAATTTATACTAACCAGCTCTGACTTTAAAAACAAAAATGTCTTTGCAATTAGCTTATATCATTCTTATCAGAGTGATCAATAAGAAGCAATGTTTTTGCTTATTTTTTAGTATAACAAGCTGCCAAAAGTCAACATAGAAGCTTTCTTCGCAAATCAGAAGCAGAAACACCTTGTTTTGGAAAATTCACATGGTAGAAGTGTTTATTTGGCTTATAAAAGGCTTTTCTGTCTCCTAGAGAGTCAAGCTTGGGGTAGTCTAAGGAGCTGAGTGCATTCTGAGAGGGAAAGATCACAATATCCAGTGCCTTTCACCCCATGTTTGCAAACTTAGAGAAACAGTGGGAATGAACTGATACAGTCACAGCAAAGTTTCTAGCATGGAAAGACTCCGAAAAGGAATGAATTCACCCCAACAGTAGAGAACACCTGGCCTTGTGATCTGGGTCTAACATAAACCATATCAGGAGGGCTTGTCTTGACCCAGGCCTGAAACCAAATTTGCAGCTTTCTGCAGCTCCATCTGCCTGGCATGTGGCAGTACTTTGGGAAATGATTCAACACAAAAGTGTGAAATAAATAAGCCAAAATCTTGGATCTCAGCAGGATCCAAAATAATCTCTGCATCACCTGAACTGGGCAAGTATTGTTAAGTTATAGAGGATTGATGTTTAAAATTATTGTTGTGACAACATGATTAAAAAATGCCAGTGGTTCTGAAGAAACATTCCAGTTCTCCTGCTTCACTTTGCTATTGGAAACATGACTGGAAGCCCTCAATTAAGAGCAAGTAAGTGCATATTATGTCTGGACAACTCAAGGAAGAAAAGGGAGGTGGTTCAGAAAGTTTGAGCTCTCTCATTTAGGAAAAAAAATGGCTGATGAATTGCATAACTAATGGAAAAATGAAAAAAGTGCAATTATATTTACCTACTGGATTGATTAGTGAGTACCAATGCACACACTCCTACCATTAGTCAGGATTTGAGGAAGCATTCTCCTGATGCTTTGTTGTTGTCGATTTTAAAATCGGATCTCTCAATTATATTGATGAAATAGGATATCCAGTCCTCCTGCATAAATGTAAATGAATCAAATTTCTATATACTTAGTATATATCATATAGCTAAAGACATAGAGATCCAAAGGGAAATTGGACATTAATAATTTTAAAGATCAATATAGATAATTATTCAATCAATACATGGAAAATGTTCTTACCAAATTAGGAAGCAAAGGACTTTAAAAAATATCGGGGTACTGTGTTACTCAGCTTTCCCTCATTATAACAATATTAGAAACAATTAACTTATAAAGAGAAAAGGTTTATTTTGGCTCAAAGTTTGGGATGACCAGTTAGGGCTATTATTTTGGGTCTGTCTAGGGACAGCACATTATAGTGTGGAGTGTGGCATGGGGTGGAGGTAGAGAGCAGAAGAGAAGAAGAGGAAGGGTCCAAAGTCTTACTGACTCCCTTTGAGGGCACAACCCCCAATGATGTAAAGTTCTCCTCTATACCTCCATTGGCTGGAGACCAAGCCTATAATACACAGACCACAGGAGGACATATAATACGTAGCATTTCCCACACATCAAATTGGCTGAGATTTATTAGGTAAGTTTTCAAGACAGAGAGATAGGCAGGAACAACCTCTGCTAGTGAATAAATGAATCAGTCCAACCTGTAGGGAAAGGAGGAAAAGTGAACATACAACACATATTATTAAGAATTCTCAGTCTCTAATCCTACAATTCCCACATTAGTAGATTCACTAAGGAAAATAAACACTTGAACAGAAAGTATACAAAAATTTATTTGTTACACCTTTATATATTATGGCAAAAATTAACAAATAAATAACTAAATAAAAAATGAAACAATTAAACATATAGCAATGGAGATTTTTTAACACAAGCACTATACAGCATAACTTGCATTATTACATCATACTAAAAGAAGTTAATTTCAGTTTAATGAATAAGCATTATTATTTTATGAAAAATGAAAATTGAAAAAACCATATGGAGAGCATTAAGTAAAATCATGCAATAAAAATAATTATTGGTATTAATTGCTATTATTCTTGCAGGTTAACCTCTTTCATAATCCATAAAACAAAACAGGAAAATACTTATGCATATCTGAATAGCATCTAAATATCTGGATGGTAGAATGATGTACAATATTGTCTTCTCCAATATTTCATATTTTCTAAGTGTTTATATTTTTTTATATTTTCTCCATCAGAGAAATGAGAGTAAGCAAAATATACTGAAAAGAAATAGATTGCAACTGTGAATTTATATCAGCGTTTGCATTCATAACAAAAGCTGCCAGTTATATTGCTTGTGATTATTTAACAAATCCTAGGTTTGATAGTCAAAGCCATTTCTTGAGGTTCCAAAACAGCATCCAGACTGTTAAGTAAATTGAACAGAAACTGACTGCTCTTCTTGGCCAAAAAAGTAAAAGTCTTGCAAGTAGCAACTTGTAATGCTAAGTTACTCCTTGTAGTTATCCTTTTAAAATAACTCACCAAATAAGTCCAGAGCTATGCATCTGGGGTTTATGATAAATGAAATGTCACCACTGGTTTTTGTAAGGGATCCATATTGCAACATGTTCCTTCTCAGAGTTGGTCCTGGGGCTCTTGTACTGTAATTGTATACCAACCAGATGAGTGTACCCTGAAACAGTGGGAGTGAACATTTCCAGTTTTTGGCAGGCTCATTGATTTCTCAGCAAGAGAGATAGTGCCTTCAGCTATAGCCTTGGAGAATCCATGCTGGGAGGAAAGAATATTCACACTTCTCTATATCACCTCCTTGCTCCACTCCTTGGATTTTTTTTTTCTTTCTTTTAGCTTTTTATTTCACCCATTGTTAAGAAAAAAAGAAAGCAAAAACCTAGTTCATAAAAAATAAACATACTTATCACAACTGAATTTGTATTGTATTTAATATGGGTATAACTATTACATAAATATGCTTAGTAACATGCTTCAAGAGAAAATACAAAGTAAAAATTTCCAACATAAAAGACCTGTCAGTTGTAAATATACATACATGTGCACACATACTCACGCATCAAGAAAATATCATTTGAAGCTAGAAAATTGCCTGGGAGATATTTAATCAGTGATGAATATTATGAAAATATTCTTTATCTCCTCATTAATAATTTATAATAAGGGGGTTTGTGCACAATAAAGACAGCCTGTATTACTCATTGATCTTTATATCCTCAGAAAGGCTAAATTGTGCCTGCCAAATCGGTGATCTCGGTGGTTATTTTCCCTTATGGTGATTGCCTCAATTGTAATTGTTTATTTATTCATTTATCTCTCTACAGAATTGTGCACTTTAGCATGTCTCAAACTATTTTGGTGGCATCTTTTTTATTTTATTTTTCTCCTCAAACAGTTGTCCTATAAATAATGGTGCAATCTGCTATGGTGTAATCTATATTATTGGCAGAATTCTTCATGTTTATGCATTAAGTGTCACTAAAAATATATTCCACATTTTCATATTGGAGAAAGTGTTAACCTTTTAATCTCTTAGGATGTAATTCACAAATAAAACAGAAATAAAAAGAAATGTTTAGAGGCTTCCAATATAGAAAAAAATGGAACCATTCACATTTCAAAATTCAACTCGGATTTATGGAATTAAATATTTGTGGCTCTAATACTTAGTTCTTGAAGTGTGAATATTTTCTTCAAAAACATTATAAAGGTGATATATATTCTGTCACAGGAATGGTCAGTCTTGCTTTAACAAGCTTCTTTTTTAATGGTTTAACAACATTTTCCATTTCTTTTGCTGAAATTTTCATTTGAATCATAATCTCCAGACCCACCCGAATTTAAAGATAACTGCCAATATGTCTTATTTTTAAGTAACTGCATATTGAATTTAATTTTGTTATGTTTGGTTGTTATTTTATACATTATAGAAAAAAACACCTTTGATCTTGACATTGGTACCTATTAAAAAGGAATATGCTACTGAGTCCTGAAAAATAAGAGTCAGAACTAGAAGAGTTCTCTGATCCAGTCTTCTTATTTTACAGGAGATTGACCTATGACAAAAGATAATAACTTGCTCAAAGTCTAACAGAACAAATAAAATGACATTCATTCATTCAAACAATTTGTAGATTGAACACCGTATGTCAGGCCATTGGCTGTACACTGAGATTTGATAGAATATTGATTAAGACAGACATAGCAGAACTCCATGGAGGCCCTTTCTAGAGGGGCAGAGATGAACGGTAAGCATGTGTACACACATGACCAATTTTCAGGTGCTGGTTAGTGCTGTGAGGGAGAATCCAGCATGGTAAGAACACAGAGTTGGGTGGTGAATTTTAATAATATTCCTAAAAATGTGATTGTAATTCTGAAATTAATGAAGGAGGTGGGGGAGATGATTTTAGGAAGGAAATTCTAGGTCCAGAGAATAAATAGCCTGGGTCAGAAATAATCTTAGTTTTGACAAGAAACAGAAGGTAGCTAGAGTGCTTGTAATAGAGAAAGCAGTGGTAGTAGTAGCATGGTTAGAGAGGAAGTGAATGATGTATGGAGAGGACCCACGGTCAAATTAAATAACAAGGAAGGCCAGGGGGATTTTTTTCAGAGATGTAAAATAAATTAATGATTTTTACAAAATTATTAACTTTGAAATGCTGGAGAGGTGAAATGAAAGCAGGCTGCTCTCTGAGGACATTTTATAGGTGTCCTGAGATGAAATGGATGGGGAAGGTGGTGGTAGACACAATGATCAGTACCTGGTCTCAAAAATACTTCACATGTGGAACTGAAAGGAGTGGCTATTAGATATATGGAATCAAGAAGGACTTCCTGGCATTGAGTTGAAATAGAATATCATCAAGTTAAAAAGTAGCATTTGGGTGCAGGGTGGAGGTACAGATTCAAAGTCACACAAAGGCAATGATAAACCTTAAATCTGATTATGATAAAGTTGGAAACAAATCTGCTCTTTATAAAGTCTCAGGGAGAGGTAAGCCTGGGCTGAAACCTAAATGAAGGAGATTGAAATAGAGAATTAGAGAAAATCAGGATATATTTCAAAGTCTGGCTCAACTATACTGAGTGATAATTTGAATACAGGGTGAAAATGAGGGAGAAATCAAGAATGAGCCTCTTTTATTGTATCTGGAAGAGTTATCAGGTGTATCCATTAATTGAAATAAAGAGAAAGATTGTTATTGAAGAGGGTTGGGTTCTGTGTCAGTTTTTGGAAGACCTCAGGTTTGGTGGTGAAAGCCCAGAAGTCAACTGAGCACATGAGCCTGGGGTTCATTCAAGGAGTCTGGCAGGGTAAGACGAGGTAGTGAGAAACCTAAGCAATGGGTGTGTATAACTTTCAAGAAATTTATCATTGGAAGAAAGAGATAGAAACCCCAAACTAAATGATATGAGATATTTAAACAAAATAGACTTTTTAAGCATTGTTAAAAATGAGAGAGAGAGAGAGAGAGAGAGAGAGAGAGAGAGAGAGAGAGAGAGAGAGGTGTGTCAGGGAGAGGAAGAAAGAAGAGGAGATATCAACAAACCAGATTTCTGCAAGGATATTTGTGAACAGAATCCAGAGAACAGGTGGTAGCAGTGATAATAAACTTAATTAGATGTGTACTTTTCTATAATCATTTTTAATCTTAAATTTTCAACACAATTTAACACACTAGCAATACACTAAATGTGTATTAACTTGGTATGATATATATATATATATATATATATATATATATATATATATATATATATATATTATACATACCAAGTTTTCCCCAATAGGAATATAATTTATAATTACAGAGATAACCATTAATAATGATAATTGTTATTTGTTGTAAACTTCTTATGTATCCAACTCATGTTATTTTTATGTTAATTGTTGAATTTATTATCCTCTAAGAAGTCTTATGAATTAGAATTATTATCCTCATTTACTAGACTAAAAACTTAATATTCAGAGAGATCAATTTCCCAAGTTACCCAACTAATAAATAGCAAACTAAGATCAGATTTTGATGCATTGTCCCCACAGTCCTTTATTTTCTAGTATATAACTTTCTGAAAAATCCTCTATTAGAGCAGCCAACTACCCATACAGGGCGATTTGCAGAGGGAGCAAACAATGTACCCACCCAGTACTTGGCTGGTAATTGATAGAGAATACAGCTTTATTAGAGAAAACATGTTTTCTGACAAATGGGACATTGGACACTCACTGGAAAGCTCATCACCTATTATCTTATAACTTTATTGGTGCCACAGGTGTATTTCCCTTGCTGATGCCATTCTTTTCTGATTTATTTTGAACCTTTTGAAGATAAGTTCTATTTGCTGTAACTCAAAAGACTGTCGCAAAAGACAACATCTCCTCCTTGACAGGTGGGTGGTGAAACACCAAATTATTTATTGATTGTGACCCATATGCAAATGTGCCCCAAAGCAGCATATAGGTTTAAATCACCAGCTAAACAATAATGCACGTCTTACTCTCCCTAGAAGTAGTGATGACGGAGAGGTGCTCACGGAGGTGGTTGTGGTATTGAAGCATCACCCAGGAAGACAAAAGATGAAGAACCAAAGACATCCCAAGGGAACAGCCTCATTTCCAATGT
The DNA here is from genome assembly GCF_048772815.1 of Callospermophilus lateralis. Lineage (NCBI taxonomy): Eukaryota > Metazoa > Chordata > Mammalia > Rodentia > Sciuridae > Callospermophilus > Callospermophilus lateralis. The sequence goes on from NC_135316.1 coordinate 79,201,336, forward strand.
TTGCATTTGTCCTTCCTGATTTAACAACTTGACCAAAGCCTAGACTTAAAATACCACCAGCAGCTGTTATTGTCACTTTCAAAGAAACTTCTCAGAAAAACACCCACTAACGCACAGCAATTAGTGACTTTGTATTTAGGAGTAAATTACCATCATTAGGACCAACAATTGTTAACATGTGGAATGCTAAGTTTGTTGTGTTTTATTTCCCCTTCGTTTCCCCCTCACAGAAGGGATATTTCTTAAAATAATAATTTTTTTTTTTTGCAAATTATTGTTCTCAGTATGGGAATCTATTGATAAAGTGTTAAATGCTGAAAATGATGCTCATAATCTTGATCTGGGATAACCAATTCTACGTACTTAAATGCACAATCTGCAAAAAGATCTTACTCTTCGTCCAGAGTACACATTGCAAGCCAAGGACAAAGTGAGCTTTTGCACTTGATCTTTTTTTTAAAACTTTCCTTGAGATTTGTATAAGTGCTATTTTAAAAAATGCCTTATTCCTTTTACGTCTTTTGTGTTCATAGTGGTTAGTCATTTAGGAGTTCAAACAAGACAGTATGTAAAGGGATTTGCCTAGTACTAGAAGTATCACTTATTTTGGAAAGAAATAAGCCAATGTTTTGAAAGATTAAAAAGAAAAAAAGAAGAAGGAAATAGTGGGCAGGGATGTAAGAAGGAAAGAAAAAGAGGAGTTTGAGTAGAATAAAGAAATATTTAGAAATGAGGAGAATAAGGGCAGAGGAGAACTTGAAGTACTCTATTAAGTAGAGAGTAAACAGCAAAAGGAGAAAGAAATTAATTTGGTACCTAGCTTTGGAATTTTTTCACCAATGACCTTGAATGTTATGTAGTAGCTTAGAAATGTTCAAATTGTGACAAGGGCAAAGAATACATATAAGTAAACAAAAGTAAATTGACATAACAAAAGACTGTGTAGGATTTGGGGTCCACTTAATTCAGCAGCCATTTTTCTTTTGTTCTCTCCTCAGCAATGATAACGCTTGAGCAGCAGTTACTGAAGTTCAGCTTCATTAGACAAAACCAAGGCAGATGATGAAATAGAGAAAAATATTGACAAAATAATTATATGCTAAAGATGATTTAGGCAGTCATATATTGTAGAGGAAAAAAAACAGAATTAAAGATGCAGTGAAACTGAGTGCTAAAGCTGAGCCAAAGAAAGGCAAGTGGAATGCAGGAGCTCATGTTTTGAGTCTACACAGGTGCTTGGCTGGGGACAATGTGCCGGCTGAAGAATGCTCAACGAGCTCCATCCAACCAGAGAAAGGCTGTTGCATGCTCCGAGTACAGACAGATGGAAAGCTCTGGCAAGCTCCTCTTTGTCTTTTTCTCTCACCATATAAATGCAGGAACTCACAGATACCATTGTAAACCTCCAATTGCTATTCTTAGGGGTCCAGTGCTGCCTGAAGCATCCTAAGTAGGGGAGTTCTTGTGTGGAGATTTACCCTGATGCACTGGCAGCCTCTCATAATACCACCAGGAAATGCATCCCAGAGTTCAAAGAAGAGAAAGACTCACTAACCAAATGGAGACTTTCAAATAACAGTTAAAAGTGAATGTATTCAAAAAGTGCACTGTGAGAATCGAGGGTAAAGAATACATGGAGCATAGTGCTCTTTGGATAAAGTACAAGGAGGACACAAAGAATACACCGCTTGAGTTCTCATATATATTCTGTTAGACAGATACAGTTGGAAGTATGCTGGGCCAAGCTGAAGTTTGCATTGACTGTGAAGAGCAGTTGTAGATTTATTTATGTTTCTCGGGAGATGACAGATCCAGAGAGGTGACTCCAATGACTGGCCAATTTATAATGTACTCCAGTAAACATATGGAGTACTCTCATAAGCCTCATGAATGTGTCATGCATCAAGATTATTACATGCCTCGGGCATATTTAGAGTATTCTGAATATTAAGTGCCACTTGATCTTTATATTTCTATGTTTAGCCCATAGATGTTTATGTTATCTGCATCTGTCATACAGTTTGCAGATTTATTTACCTACCATTAACCTGTTCCATGAATTCTGTCTCACAAGCTACTTGTTTCTATAATAATTTGTGATCATTTTTGTTTTTCTAATTTGTATAGAAGAAGTAAATGTTCATGAATAATAAAGGAAATTCGCATTACATCAAGGAAGAGAGAACTTGTTAAGGAATGAAAAACCTAAAAAACTGGGAGAAATGAGTCAGTGATAGCTACTATGAGATCGTAATTTGACAAAGTTGTAGTGAAGGTTGATACATATGTTTTCCCATCCAATTATTGCCTCTTCTGTAATTGTTTTCTCTCTTAAGAACAATTTTTTTTTTTTTTTTTTTTTTTTTTTTGCAGAAATTGATAGAGAAGGTGTTCACTCTTCAGGATAAACTCCATTTTCTACCCAGTGGTCCCAGCAACATAATTACCACAAAGAAGGTGATCACCTTTGGACTCTTGAGCTACTTATTTTAAAAAAATCATCCAAAGGTAATATGAGATTTTGCATTCTAATTGAATGATACTTATATAAGGAAACATCTTAAAACCAAGTAACTGTAGTAGAAAATTTAGTTTCCTTTAAAGTCATCTTCTAGTGAGAGATGAGTTTATATTTGTGTGCTTTCCCACAGCTCCTAGTTTCTCAATCTTCATTCATCAGTTCTCATTATTTCCTGCCTAGTCATCCCCAAACACACACACACACACACACACACACACACACACACAATCAATAAAGACACACTGTTCCAACCAATTGGATGTGTTTCATTAAGTAAGTTCATACAGATGCCAGGAGAGTCTATCTACACACATCAATTTGTGTTAATATAAATTAAAATTATATATTAATTGTATATAATATTTATGTATATATCAATATATATTTTATTAATATAATCAATATATACATATACATACACAAATACATATTTTAGGTTTAAAACATTTGTATTCAGACTACAAGAAAAATATGGTAATGTGGCAATATAAATGTAAGACTGAAGAGGTACACTACTTCACAAAACCAATTTTAATTTAAATGTGAACTGTGTTCTCCACTATGAAGATACTCAGAAAATAAAACTTTATGATAGGAAGATAGTGCTTTAACAACTCTTATTTATTGAGGTTGTTTTGTATTGCTGCCGATTACTGCCACTTCGATTTTTGTACATAGAGCCCTAGGATCTTAAGCACCTCTTGAGCCATGCTGCGGGACACTTACTGTGTACTATAGTTTTGCTGCTGGTATAGAAAACATAGTATCTCTTTTCAATGCAGAAGTATGAACTTAAGAACTAGTTGGAGTGTAAACATGACTGAGAATTTAATGATAATTCATATTTGTAGAACATTAATTTTTTAGTAGCAAATACTCTTTTTTTTTTTGCTCTTCAAATGTGTAATGCTAGAATAAGAAACTGAGGTTCATAAAGGATGCATTATTTATCCACAGACATTCAGCAGGAATCAGGATTGAAGCTGATTTCTATGATTCAAAGATGGTTCCCTTTCTACTGGATCATTCTGCATCAGTAGAGGAGATTCCTTGAAAAAAAATATTAAAATGGAATAATCAGAAAGATGCTTTAGTTCAGTGTGTGGGGTGACTCTTTAGAAGATTTTTTATATATGGGGCTCCTGTTAAGAGAAAATGGCAAAAATAATATAAGTATGATCAAAGATTATAGCAGTGGAATAGAAAAGTAAGGGGAAAGTCGTAAGCAATTCCCTGAAAAGACAAATGCACAAAAATATTTTATTCCTCTTTTGTACCTCCTGAACCTAGCATGATACTGTCTAGGGGTACTTGGCACTTGCTCTTTGAACTTGAAAGGGCAGCATAGTAGATGTTGGTGACTTTGGGAGAAAGCAGTATTCCCTCCCATCCAAGGGACATAAATCACGGATGGGACAGCATTTTAAAACAAGAGCCTCATTCAGATCAAGTGAGAAGAAATGACAGTTATTTAGAGATAAAAGTATTTTGAAGTAATGCTTATGGCTATAATACAGAGAAGAGTTTTATTAAAGTGAGAAAAAAATAAATGGTTGCCAAGTATTCATGTTTTCCCATAAGCACAAACAGAGCCTGAAGCATCTTATTCAACTACTCTAATTAAACACATATTACACAATAATCAAAACACGTTTTAAAGAGATATTTTACAGTTTATAAGGCATTTTCATGGAAGATACATTACCTAAAAATTGAGGCAGGTTTTTTAAGGTAAATGGAGCCAAGAGAACAAGAAATTTTATTATCATTTTATAGCTGATACATATGAGGATGAGGGTAATAATTTTAAAACACAGCTGGTTGAGAGGCAGAATTAGATTCCAGAATTATAATTTTTCTTATCTATAGTATTTTAATTAAATCTATAGGCATACATTTCATACAATAAAATTCACCAATTGTAAGTGTCCAAATGGGTAAGTTTTGACAAATGTTCTAAAGCAGTTGTAACCACAAATAACTCACAGAAAATGTATTACACCACTCCCAAGAGGATCCTTATATCAGTTATGGTCAATTTGCTCTATCCCCTCCTCTGACACCTTGTCACTGTGGACAAGTTTTGCTTTCACTATGATTTCTTATGAATGCAGTCTATAGTAGGCAATCTCTCCTCTCTTGTTTCCTTTAAATAACCTAACAATTATGATATGAACCAATTAATATATAAGCTTGTTTTATGTGCCCAAATTTTGTTCCTTTTATTGCTGAGTAAAATTTCAATTTATGGACATACAATGATTTATTCATTTATTTGCCTGTTCTTGGCCATTTGGCTTGCTCATGATGTGTGGCTTTCTGACCAGAACTTCTTTGAAAATTGACATGCTTTATATGGAAATGTGTTAATTTTTCTTAAATAATACCTTGGAGTGGGAATGCTGAGCTTGAATAAAATTGAATTTTTAATTTCATAGAAAGTCACCAAACCATTTCCAAAGTTCTTACCAACACTTGATATATTTAGAATTTAAATTTTTGGATTTTTAGTGTTAACAGTGATATATCTTATAGAAAGATACACCCACATGGTTTTAGTTTGCATTTTCTTAATCATTAATCTTGTTAAACATTTTAAAATGCCTATTTTCCATTCATATATTATCTTTGGGAAAAGGTTTTAAAAGCATTCTATATAGGTTTAAATAAAGTTTATTTTCTCATTATAGAGTTTTTAGTATTCTTTTTAAAAATATTGAATGGTAGAATTTTGTCACATACACAGTTTATAAATGTATTTTACCAGTTTGTGACTCATCTAAATTTTCTAAACTTGATGAAGTCCAATTTACCATTTTCTATCTTTTGTGGTTCATTTTTATGAGTTTGATCTAAGAATTATTTGCTTAACTTGTGTTCATTGTCTTATAAATTATTCTGTAAATTGTTTCATGTTACTAGATCTTTAGATCTATGATCCTTTTAGCATTAAATGTTGTGTGTAGTATGAAACAAATGATGGCATTTATATCTTTCCACATGTAAAGTTTTCGCATATCATTTGTTAACAAGACAATCCTGTCTTCATTTAATTATATGGACAATATAGCCAAAATTTATTGCTTATTATAAGTGAAGAATCCATTGACTCTGTTCTGTTTTGTTTATGTAATGTCAATCTGTACAACAGTACCCTACTATCCTAGTTATTGTAGGACTTCATAATTAAATTTAAACTCTAGTAGTGTAAGTCCTTTAATTTTTGTCCTTATTTTCTTATTTCATTTTATTTTGGGGGCAAATGTAGGTCATATTCACATTTATAAATATTAAAACAAGATTGCTTATTTCTTGAAATAATAACTCTAAGGTTTTAATTGTAATTTTGTGAATTCACAGTTTATTTTGCAAAAATTGACATCTTGATAATACTGTCTTCTATGCATTCATAGAGTACATATTTAGCTCATCTTTTATATCCTGGTGATTTTTCTCAGTTTTTCTATACAAATCTTTAGCATATTTAGTGAAAATTATTACTGTTTCTTGATTTTTAAGCTTTGAAAATTTCAGCATCCAAATGTTAATTTCTAGTGTATAGACACACAGTAATTAAAACTCTGTAGTATCCTATAGTTTTTATAGATTCATATAAAAGTTTTGTTATGGTTTAGATGTGGTGTCCCCCAAAAGCTCACTTGTGAGACAATGCAAGAAGGTTTGGAAGAGAAATGACTAAGTTAGTACCTTAACTAATAGCTGATGGGATGAACTGAGTGGTAACTGGAGGCAGGTGCGTTGTAGCTCCAGGAAGTGGTTCATTGGGGGCGTGGCTTGGGGTATGTATTTTATCTCAGAAGAGTGGAGTCTCTCTCTCTGCCTTCTGATCATCGTGTGGGCTGCTTCCCTCTACCACACACTCCACAATGATGTTCAGCTTCAACTCAAGTCCTGAGGAATGGAGCCTGCTGTCCATGGACTGAAACCTCAGAAAATGTGAGCCCTCAAATAAACTTTCTCCTCTACAATTGTGCTGGCTGGGTCTTTTAGTCACAGCAGTGCAAAAGCTGACTAAAACAAGTTTTAATGGTTGTTTTTGTTTTGTTTTGTCCTTCTCTGATGTTCTCTTATACGCTTTTATTCCCCATTGGAAGATGTGTATTTATATCTTCAATTTTAATTCAACTTAATTTTTAAAAAATGATACATGAAAACGGTATACAGAAACTATTGAAACCAAGTTTTCTTAGCACCATTTATGAAAAGACTCTTACCATTTTATTTCCTTTGTTCAAGATTATTTCCCTATATCTTGGTTCTGTTTCTGAGAGATCTCTACATTGTTCCTTTAATCTATTTGTTATTTCACTAATACTACACTGCCTTGGTCACTGTAGCTTTACAGTAAGCCTGACCTGTTATTCTTGCTAAGTTGAGTAGTGTCTATCATCTGAACTTGCTCTCCCGAAGTATTGTGCTGGCTGTTCTGTACCTTTTGTCTTTCCACATAAACCTATTGGATCAGTTTCTTGATATCCACAAAGTAACTTGCTGACATTTTAATTAGGTTATGTTCAATCTACATGTAAATTTAGAAAAAAATCACATTTGAATAATATTGAGTCTTTTCTATATAAGAATGTGGGCTAGATTTCCTTTTATTTAAATCTTTGATTTCTTTAATCAGCTGTTAGATTTCTTTATTTAGATTTTGAACATATCTTTGTTGGATGTGTACAAATGTATCCTTCTCGGTACCAAAATGTAATTCATGTTGTATGTTTTATTTCAATTTCCAGTTTATTGCTAGTATAATGTAAAGTAATTGACTTTTGCATATTAACCTTGTATTCTGCAATCTTGGTGAAATAGCTTATTTGTTCTAATAGTTTTTATTAATTCTTTGGGTGTTTTACATTGATTGTTTCATTTTTAAACAAAGATAGTTTTAGTTCTTCATTCCCAACATATAAACCTTTCTATTTTTTTTGTCTTAATGCGTAAGTTAGTATTTATACCATAATATTTAAAAGAAGTTGTAAGGGAAGTTTGCTCTCTGGAGATCATCTCTATAATCTCATGAAATTGTATTATGTATTTGCATAGATCAGCATTGATGCTAAGAATTTTTGAAATGCTTCTTTGTAACTAGCTTCTAACTCTTCATTAGCTTATCATACAAATTCTAGCCATCAGGATCTACTTGTAGTGTTGTCTTTGTTACTTCCAGTCTGTGAGGCCACCAGTAGTTTCTGTTTCTCTTGTTGTCCTTCCCTTAAGAGCTTAGAGCATTGTCTGACCTATTTTAAAATGTTTAAAAACACGAATTTAATGTATTTGTTCATGTTTTTATGTTTATCATGGTGATGAAATACCATATAAAATTTTATAAGCTATAGTAAAAATCTCATATTTTTGTGTTTTTGAGACATTTTCAGTGTTAAGGCACTACTTGTTTGATAATAAGCATGGAACCCTTTATTTTGATCTCTCTTTGTGACCATTTTTCATATAGAGATCACCTATGGAAATGAGTTAAATGGCATTAATCCTCCTTCATTCTTTCAGAAACAAAATATATTAGAAATAAACAAAGAAGAGATAATATCCACTTATTCTAGATTTTAATTTGAGCGTGTCTCAGGAAGGTTCAAGGTATTATATATAAGAGTGCCAAAACTTACCATAACAATATATCAAACTTATCCAGGGAAAAAAAAAATTTGAAAAACCAAAATGTCAAGAAGACAATAATCCATATATCACAAAATAACATACAATGCATGAGGGACTATAGATTAATAGAATTTTTTTGGAAAATGAGAAATATTATAAGAATTGAAAAATAAGCCATTAAATAACCATTTCTCCACTTGAATTTTGAACCAAATATTGATTATGACTAAATATAAGATGAATGGAGAAGTAATATCATTTTTGTTACTAAGGAAATGCCAAAGGAGAAACTTTTTTCTTTTATTGATAGGCATATGGATTTCCTAATACTGAAACAAAAATGTATGCAGGCTTATTCTTCAAAACATTGGTAGAATTGGACTCTTATACAAGATTTAGTTTTTTTGTTTTTTTTTTTTTGTTTTTTTCACAAACATATGGCTTAAAGGAATAGAGCAGAAAGTGTGTTCTTCCCCACACACGCAGGATTCCATAAGTTCAGAGACAAAGAAACATGGCTACACACGAAAGAAGGTTCTTCTCCCAAATTCTCAGTTCTCCTGCAAGGGAAGGATAAAGACTGGAGAAAACCCATTGTATTTATACTGATAATACTAATAGGGTTGCTCAAAACTGTGGAAATCAAACAGCAGTATTGATTTCTTTTCCTTACTATATGACTGCTCCTATGATGTCAGGAGACATAACAATGTTTAGCTATTTATGTTTCACTATGTATATGTCTATATTAAAGTAAAAAGTTTAGAATGGTTAGAAAGGAGACAATAAATGTTGGCAAAGATGTGAGGGCAAAGTACACTCATATATTGTTAATGGGACAACAAATTGGTGCAACCATTATGGAAAGCAGTATGGATATTCCTTAGGAAACTCAAAATGGGACCACAGTTTGACCCAGTTATCCCACTTCTTGGTTTATACCCAAAGGACTTAAGTCAGCATACTACAGTAATGCACCCCATCTATGTTTATAGGAGCTTAACTCACAATAGTTAAACTATGAAGCCAACCTAGGTCTCCTTCAACAGATGAATGAATAAAGAAAGTGTGGTATTTATACACAATGGAATGTTACTCAGCCTTAAAGAAGAATGAAATGATGGCATTTGCCAGTAAATGAATGGTGCTGGAGAATATCATGCTAAGCAAAACAAACCAATCCCCCAAAACCAAAGGCCGAATGTTTCTCTAATAGGTGGATGCTAACTCACAATAAGGGGTGGGTGGGCGTAACTAGGGAAAAACAGTTTCTTTGGATTAGGCAGAGGCAAGTAAAAAGATGGGAGAGCACATGGGGGTAGGAAGGATAGCAGAATGAATCAGACATTATTACCCTATTTGCATATATGACTACATGACCAGTGTAATTCTACATCTTGTACACCCAGAAGAATGAGAAATTATAATTAATTTATGTATGAGGTGTCAAATAAATTAATTATAATTTCTCATTCTTCTGGGTGTACAAGATGTAGAATGCATGTGTCAAAATGCATTCTACCATCATGTATTAGTAATTAGAACAAATTTTATAAAAGGGAAAGCAGGCCATATGGAATAAAATTGTTTAAAGATGATAGAAAATTGTTTAAAAGTTGTGGAAAGATAAACCAGGCCCAAATCATAAAGGGTCTTCTTAATGGCTATTTGGAAATTAGGTTCATATTATTCTCTAGAGCCATGTGGGAGGGACAGAATAGGGAGACTTTGGTGATTGAGACATCACCTAAGAGGTTATTATAGTGATCTCAACCAGCCAGCAGAAGATCCTCAGGTATTATTGATTTACATGCACCTGAATCTCTAACTAGGAGGTGGGGGAGTACTTTGTTATCCAAGTTTTGATAACATTGCCTTGTTCCAAACTAGATCCCTGGCTCACTGACAGGTGAAAGTTTAAATCCTTCCAAAAGATTTCAGTTGTCTATGATGTTTGGCATGAGTGGGAAGGAGACCTTCAACCCTTTGCCCTATATTGCCTATTAGTTCATTGTTAAACTTTTTATCTAATATAATTCTGAACAGCCCCTGTAATGTTAACATTTAATCCTGAAAATAATGCAACATATATCATGTCATTGGCAATAACACCATGGCCCTGGTTGAGGGTATTTTGGATAATTAGCATCTTAAGATAAACAGAGCCAGAATTGGTTAACATCACTATACTATTTTGTATTGCTGTTGCTTAAAACCATATTAGAATATCATGCATCTGTTTTGTCAGGACACTTCATAGATCCATTTTCATATAGGCTTATAATTAATTCTTCTTTAGTTAAGTGAAAAATTCCTTAGTCATTGTCAGAAAAGGATTCTACCAAGAAATAATAAAGCTAACAGAGTAATTTCTTGCTTTAGAGAGAAAACACCACATGGTTAGTTTGAACAGAGAAGAATGGAGGATGGGATAGTTATGTATTTATCATCATTTCCTCATACTCAGTCTCCCATTAGCCTTGTTTTGAGTTTGTTTATTTGTGTCTTAGGAAAAAAAAATATATAAAGAAGTGGTTGTGAATTGCATGGTTGACGATTTTTAAAAAAGAAAAAAATTCTCAAGAAAAAATGTTATATTACTTAAAAAAGAAATCTCTGTGACTTTGGCAAGTTTGTTAGTGATTATACATTTAGGAAGAAGATAAAAGGGGAGAAAACTCTTGAACCTAAATTGTCAAGGTTGCATGAAATTGTCACTTTCCCAGGAAGGCTAATAAAGAAAAAAAAATCTGAGCCTTAAAAACTAGGCAAGAAACAACAAAAAGAACACTTTTGCTGGGTTCAAAACAGGAAGAAGAACAAAGAAGACAGAGTTCCATTGCTGAGAGCAGATGGTAGAATGTCAACAGAACAACTTCACTGCTGTTTGCTTTTGTCCTGTTCACAAAGGGAATTTGTCTCATGGAAACTTGGTGATGGTAAAAGAGATGCTTTCAAACCCCAGTGAGGAGTTAGAGCAGGTAATGAGTTAGAGAGCTCAGAGATCAGTACCTTAAGGTCAGAGCATCTCCAGGTAGGAACATTTCCCTGAGCACAGATCGTCTGGATCCAGGTTCAGTGATTGCTGCCAAATGTGGAGTTTGTGAGAGGCATCCAGGGTCCATGTGAAATCACTCAGTTAAAAAAAAAAAAAAAGAGAGAGAGAGATTAAAAAAAGAACTTGATGATAGTCACTTACATTGTTTGAGAGCAGTGTAATTAGTAAAGAGTGAGATAAATACAGTGCCAGAATAAACTCATTAAGAGAAGACCATGCTTGTAGTATTTCCTTTTGCTCAGGAACACAGGGATATGTCATTCCCTTGGTATATATTAACTTTTGTGAAAGCCTTCTTTTACTATTATGCTTATGAGATTTTGCTTATTTTTGCTTATATCAATAATACGGTACTTTTTTGAGTAATATTCTAGTATGAATACACTATAGTACATTTATCTGTTTTGAAATGAAAGGGAATACACTACATTCCCACCCCCAACACATAAGCGTCCCAGTGATGTCACATTCTTGCCAGTATTTGATTTTAATAGTCTCTTTTTAATTTTAAATATTTGTGGTTCACATGGGTATACTCATGCATGTATGCCCACTCTATGGTATCCATTTGAAAAAGCATTGTTAAAAATCCCTTAAAATATCATGGGCAAATATTGGTAGGATATATGTGGTTGAATAATTATACCCTAGGAATAATAAGCACTCTATCACCTTTAGCTCTCTGAGTCTATTTTAACTGCACAAGCTTGGGCAAGTTAATCAGGTCTTAGTTTCCTTTTTGGGACATGATCTAATGAGAGAGCCATCTCAAAGGTTTGTTATAAAGATTAAATGAAAATACCCATCTGAGAGTTAAGAAGGTGTTTGTCACATATCAAATGTCCAACATATCTTAAATGAAATTATAATATTTGTCATTCATTTATAGGTTTTGGGCCATGACTATGAGGAGACTGATAATTCAGGCCCATTCACACACAGGAGAAATCGTTTTTAGAATATGAAATCCAAAGGCATTCTGGAGGGACAAAGAAGAAAGTATTCTATGGAGATGTTTTTAGTTATAAACACAAAGAAGATAAAGTGGTGGACCATAGCAGGGTCTAGCAGGTGAACCACACACTCTAAATGGGGAAGAGAGAAGCCTATTTAAAATGAAAAAATGTGGAGAGACTGCTTGTGACATGCTGTGTGTGCTGCAGTGTATTCCAAAGGCATCCATGGGACAAATGCCTGGTCCCCAGTGTGAGGCCTTTGGGGGATGGTGGAGCCCTCAAGAGGCGAGGCCTAGAGGGATGCCATTGGGTTATGCCCTAGAAGAGGACATGTTCTCTGACATGTTCCTCTCTTTCCTTTTTTTCCTTCTTGGCCCTGAGGTGAATTTTTTACCCCACCATGTGCTTCTACCATGCCATGCTGCATCTCCACAGGTCCAGAAGCACTGGGACAGGAACGTCCAAAACCATGAATCAAAATAAGTCTTTTATCTTTATAAGCTGATTATCTGTGATATTTGATGTAGTGAGAAAAAGCTGACATAGGCACTCACCACAAAAACAATAACTGGGTGAGGTAATGCATTTGGTGAAAGTAGATTTAACCATTCTATAATATATATGTGTGTGTGTGTGTGTGTGTGTGTGTGTGTGTGTGTATGTGTGTGTATACACACACACACACACATATGCATTTCAAAACATGCTGTACATGACAAAAAAGCACAATAATATCTGTCAATTAAATCTTTTTTAATTAAATTTGTTTTTCAAAAAGCCAACCAAGTGGAGACCAGGTATTCTATGAAATATGAAAGAAGTGGAATTGTATACAAAGTATCATACACCTTTAATGGCTGTTTCAGTCTTGATTAGAGTCTTAGAGACCCCTTTAGGAGACACTGTCCTAGATTGGAGCAGGTCCTTCAGAAATAGTGAGCATTTCCCTGAAGACATTTATTTTATGCCACACCAGATTTACAGAACCTGTTCTTGACTTTATATTGGTCAGCATTTTTATTATTGCCTGGAAGAAAATATAAGCAATGCAAATCAACTCTCTAAATCTGATAGGACAGTTAAAATGTTTGCTCTTAGAATTTACACGCAAAATATCTATACAGATTGAAACAAGTAACATGATTTAATAGAAATAAATAATTTTTATAAGCAAGCAAACAAAATGAAAAAAATCTGCATATATGTGGCCTTGTTTCATTTAGACAATCAATGAAGAGAGAAAACATATTTTAGTATAGCATATGACCTTGATTACTGAAAGAGTACCAAGATCATCAAATGACTTCATAGAATTAAAATAGGTGTATCATGCCATAGTATTGCATTATTATTTTGATAATGACATTTTAAGGAGGGTCTTAAAATAAGTGTATCAGAAGAATTGAAAAAGATGCTCACTTCTTTTTCTTCTTTTTTTTTTTATTTTTCAGTTTTCGGTGGACACAACATCTTTATTTTATTTTTGTGTGGTGCTGAGGATTGAACCCAGCGCCCCGCGCATGCCAGGCGAGTGTGTTACAGCTTGAGCCACATCCCCAGCCCTCTCACTTCTTTTCATCTGAGAAAGAGTTGATGAGCTTTAATAGGAGATGTGGCATTAATGTGCTCTTAGGCCAGAAGACAAAGCCAAACAAGGAAGCAAACAGAACAACAACAATATTTAAGCACCTGTTGTGTGGGAGCAATGTTTTTTTTCTTCTGCACTAAAACGTAGAGCTAGATAGAAAGTACAAACATTAGGGGGGAGGAGATTTTAGCTAAAGGTGGCAGAACCAGAGCTCCTTTTTCTTTTCCTCCCAAAATCCCATTTCTGCTGCTTTTATGGCACTTGTCAAACTCTGTTGTAATTTCAACTTTCCTGTCATCCCAAGCTCTTTGAGGAAAGAGATTGTATTTTGTTGTGTTGATCCTTCACAATTGCTTCAGGGCCAGGAGAACAAGTTTGAAAGATACGTGTTAAATTGAGTAGAATAGATTACTTAATAAATAAAAGCATCCAAAAACATGAGTCCCTGCATTTGTAGGTAGACTATCCCCAGGTCCTGACCATCACTAGACAAGAATGAAGGTACGTGGTGGACACACCTTAGAGGAATTTGTGTGTGTGTGTTAGTTGGTAGTTAGTTCTAGAAACTCTCCAAAGTCATGTCTTTATGTCAGTTCTATGAAAAATAAATGATTCAGATATGAAGTGCTGTTTTATTATCAATTCTCCATATATTAATAAATTTCCAGTATTCATTAGAATTAAAAAACATAATAAAAAACCCATTAAGAACATCAGTAGTACCTCTTGCAGGAAGGCCAAAATCTATGACTAACTTGGCACACAAAGTATTTAATATCCTGGAAGTGATATTAGATTTTGCTGGGGTGTGAATCACTCATTTTGTTTTTCTAGAATGTCAGTTTCTGTTATTTTCCTGAAAACCATATGTCATTATCAAAAGAATCATACCTCAAATTTAAGGTTCTTTCAGTATTGAATATGTGGTTTTTAAAAACTTTTTAAAAATTGAAGATCATAATATTCACCTCCATTACTTAAAAAACATTTCATTTGAAAATGAGTAGAAATATTAAATGAGGCTCCACAAGATCTCTTTTAAAACTAGAGGAATAACTTTCTTTACTGTCATTCATGACATTTTGCAGATAAGATAGGAAGAGCATGGTGACTCAACCAAAAAGAACCTTAGCTTTTTCACTTTAATTCTGGTTGCCATAGTTTAACCCCTTTTATTTTATAATGTCATTTAAAAAATTATATAAATGTCTTTTCTAAGTATAAAAATCATGCATTAATTTCCATTGGCAGTATTACAGTTTATCTGAATATTATTTCCATTTTACTTTATAAAAATGCAGTTTTTGTTGTTGTTTTTCTCCCTAGAGCTTTGGGTCACTGCCTTAATATCTTCAACAAAGTAGCTTATAGATAAATTCATCAAGTAATTTAAAACCTCAAACACTTATAATTCATATTCATGTTAAGAATGAAAATATCTAAGAGAAATGATTTCCAAAATACATTATGAGTTACTAAAAACACAAGCAATTCATTATGGAATCTGAATTTGTTGAGGCCTAAACAATTATTATTTTGCTTCTATAGACTGAGTTGTAGGTAATTTTTAAATCAGAGAAAAAAGAAAAAGAAGTTAGAAATAAATTCATTTTAAGGTCAAATTTTAAAAAATGCATAAGAGATAAAACAATGCAGTATCTCATACCAAATGTAGAGATGATATCATTAAAATGGAATAAGACCATGTCTTACAATATTTCAGGAGCAAGAAGAATCTGGGGTCCAGACTGTCTAGCTAGCAGCAGATGGGAAATTTACACCCACTTCAACTGGGGCATAACTTTTTCTCCACTGTGCATTTCATGAAATATAAACCTCTACTCACTGACTCAAAGGCCTTTCTTTGGAACAGTTGTTATGCATTTTAAGTTGGTTCTCCTTGAGGACAATGTTAGGTAGCTATTAAGGGGGATTTAAGTTTCCTGTAATGTCTGGTCCTAAAATATACAGTGCATAAAAGATCATTATTATTCAAAGATAGGGAGAATGACCCCCCCAAGTTTGTTCAGGACTTTCTGATTCATGCCTTGTGTCCCAGTACAATTAAAAATAGAAGTTCCATTTCACTCCCAACTGTATCCCAATTGAGTGACAAATCCATGGTCACTTACCATTTGCTAAATGGGTTCTACTTGAAAAAAGTACCATACCTGCCTCACATGGCTTGAAGCCCTGCTCCTGAAAACATATTTCTTGGACTATGGAAGAGGCCCTCCACCATGGCTTGTTAGAATACCAGCCTCTATTGGCTTACTGAGTCAGAATGTGCATTTAAACAGGATCCCAAGGTGACTCATATTACAATAAAGTTGAAGAAAAGCTACCCTAGGAAAAAAGGATGACCTGACAGTTGTTTAGGGACAGTTATTTCTTCAGAAAATAGTGCAAACATCTATTCACAAAATACCAAGTAAAACAAAGAAATTTGATGAGAGGAAAAAGGTCAATCATTTTGTCAACTCTGATTTACAATTAGATCATTTTATTTGCAGTTAGATCATTACTGAGGCATTTTTTTTTAAAAAAAACCCTTTCTTTATATGTCTATTTCATTTTTAATTTTCACTTTTAACTGCTCAATTTCTTATATAAAAATAAAGCTAAAATAAGATGTTGCAGTTTTAACATAATTCTGAAACTACAGTCTTTGGGTTCTTTTAATTTTTTTGGAGATATGGCGGATTAAACTAAGGCCCCACATATGCTAGGCAAGTACTTTTATTTGGAGCTCCACTCCCATGCTTTTAAAATCTATTTTAAGATAGGCTTTCACTATATTGCCCAGGTTAGACTTGAACTTGTGATCCTCTTTTCTCAACTTCTGGAATAGCTGGGAGGGAGTGTGCTGATGTGCCCTCCTGAAATTACAGTGATAATCCTTCAAATTCCCTCCAGATTTCTCTTTCCTAAATGTAGCTTTATTCTAAATTTGCAAAAATCATTTTCTTGCTCTTTAAAAAATATTTTACAAAATGTAAATGAATTCCCAAGTTATATAATTTAATTTGTCTGTTTGTAAACTTGATATAAATGGAGCAACACTGCATGTACGTATACTTTTTTCTTTTCATTCAACATGATGTTTGTAAAATTAATGCATGAAATATTATATGAATACACAGAAATATACAAATTTGTTCTATTACTTAAGGATGTGTCATTTGGTTTTAAGTCCATTTTAGTTTAGCAACTGAAGTGCCAACAGCATTCTTCCTCACCAATGATGTTATATGGAATTCAATTGTTGCCCTGTAGCATATGCATATCTTTAGCTTCACTAAATAATAATAATTAGCTCTTTAGAGTGTTCATATAAATTTATGTTCTCACCATTATTGCATTTGGGTACATTTTAATGCTTACCAACATTAATAATTGTAAGACTTTTATATTTTTGCCTTTCAATCAAATGTGCTTTAAATCCTCAGATCCATGAAAAGAATCTGATTAAATATGGTATCTCCTGGGTTTTGAGCATTTAAATATTTTTCTCTGAAAACTAAATAGTAAAGTTAGTTCATTACTCTTTATATTTTCACTCTTTAAGGCATGTGTGCATGACAAGAAATCTCTCATTTTTATGTAGTTGAAATAATTACTTATTTTTAACATTAACATTTTCCCAACAAGTAAATACATGTTTAAGTATTCTTACCACAAAAATGATAATTTGTGTGAGGTGACACATTTGTTAATGGGATAAATTTAACTAGGTACTTGAAGACATCATGTTGAATGCAAAAAATACATATAATTTTATATAGCAATTTAAAAATAATGAAGACACAAAAATAGCACTTGTCTATGTTGTTGGAGAAATACTTCCCTATTTTGAAATCACAAACATTTTCTTATTTAATTTACATATGTATTTTTATAGGTTTGCTGTGTACATTTAAGTCTTCAAAACCCTAGGAATTACATTTTATATGGTGTGAGATTGAATCTTACATTTTCTTAACATAATTTATTTGTTACATGTAAGCCAATTTTTCACATAAAAGTAACCAAATATGAGTCTATCAGTTTTGTAGCATGACATTACATTGTGTTGGATATTTTCCTATCTGATTGGCAGTGCCAAACTTAACTTCTATAACTGTACTTGTTTGGGCATAGTTTCCCATTTTGCTTTTTAATGGTATGTGGCTATGGTATTTCCATACAAATTTTAGAATTGACTTGTCAAGTTCCATAAAAATGAATGTCTTTATTTTAATATGAATTGTCTTGCATATCTACATTAGTTCTTCAGGTTTTTATAAGCCGTGAACAGGAAATATTTTCTATTTCTGTGCTTCAGTGTTTTTCAAAGAAACATCATTTTCTCAGAAAAGTCTTACACATCCTCTATTAGACTTGCTTCTGTGTAGGTCATTTTTTGGTGCTGCTATAAACAGCACTTTTTTTTCATTTCATTTTATAAAACATTATTGGGTATGTTCATTGGGATACTAATAAATTTCTATCTATTGGTTTTGCATCTGACTCCCTACTTAAATCTCCTATTAATTCTAATAACTTACCAGATTTCTTTTGAGGTTTGCAATATATACAGTGAATCGTCTGCAACTAGAGCCTGTTCTTCATCCTTTGAATGCTGCATGTACCACATTTCTTCATTTTTTCCAGGCAACATCACTAAGAACTGTTTAATAGACACAGTGATGGTGCCTTTTTTATTTCTGATGTCAAAGAGAAAGATTTCAAATTTTCATCAGAATAATGTCAAAGGGAATCCATTAAAATATTTCACAAATGTGATCATTTTTCATGTAATTTCTTATAAGAAAACAATGATAAGAAAAAGGAAATTTCCTATTTTTTAAGTTTTATCATAAACTGATGTCTTTTATCCATTGAGATGGAGACATTTGATTTTTTTTCTCTAATAGAATTATGTAAAAATAAGAACTTGATTTTTAATATTGAAATTGTATTTCTATAGTAATGATTTTTTTCATGATATAGCAGCATTCCTCGTTATGTATACTTCTGGTTTATATTTGAGAATAGTTAAAACTTTAACTATTTCCACAGGTGATATAGGTGTGCAACTTCTCATACTTTTCATACTTTTGTTATCAAGTTTGATGAATGAACTTCCAAAAATAAATTGGAAAATATTAACACTTTTTCTGTTCTGAGTTGGCCTATGTTTTAATTTCTCCAGCTAATTGGTGTATAGAGATTTCTTTCTTTAGTTGATTACTGCTTTAATTTTTTTATGAGCACAGTTATTTCCATAATCTATTACTTGAGTCATTTTTTATGAGTTTGACTTATTTTTTCCTGTGTATTTTCTGACATTTTATTTAAAATATCTTGTAATAGAATTGTTTGTATCACATGTGTTTATGTGCTTAATTTTATTCCTGATATCATTTGTTTGTACCTCTTTTTCTCTTCATCAGTCATATAAAAGATTTATCAGTTTTATGATTCTTCTCAAATTACCAATTTGGGATATTTTCCCCCTTTTATTAGGTGGACAGTTTGTTCCTTTTCAGACTTTCTTATCTCCTGGTATACACTAGGTTCATTTTTTAAGGCTTCACAACCATGTACTGCAAACTATGTGGCTTTAAAGAGAAATTTATTCTTGTATAGTTTTGGAGGCTGGAATCGAATATAAGTTCAAGGTGGCAGCAAGTGAGTGCTCCCTCTGAAATTTCTAGGCAAGAGTTCTCCTTTGCCTCTTTCATCTTCTGGTGATTTCAGGCAATTATTGGCATCCTTTGGTTTACGATATATCACTTAAGTCTCTTCCTCTATCTCACATGGCCTTCTCCCACTCTGTATAGGTCTGTTTGTATCCAGTTTTATGTATTCTTATAAGGATACAGTCAGTGAATAAGGGCCATCCTAATCCAGTATGATTTCTTAATTCTGACATACGACAGAACTGGTTTGTATCTTACCAAAAGCAGAAGTCTCTGTATGCTGCAAAACAAGTTTCAGATTCAAAAAGGAAACATTTATCTCTCAGAATAAATTAATCATTGTTTATCTCTCTTAATATTTTTTTATATTTCCATTATATACATACATAATACATCTAACATAATTGTATTCATAACATATAATCATGTGTTATCAATTGTAGTACTGGATGTTCTTTGTGTTTATAGATTTAAAACAAAAACTTTTTTTTTTTTTTTTTTTTTTTTTACTTTTTAGAAAATCTAAAAGTCCAGCCAGGCACTGTGGCACACGAGTGTAAATGCCATCTACTTTGAAGGCCTGAGGCAAGAGGGTCATAAGTTTAAGGCCAGCCTGGGCAACTTAGTGAAACCTTGTTTTAATATTTGAAAATAAATGCTGGGGATGTAGCTTGGTGGTGGTAGCATCTCTGTGTTCAGTCCTCAGTATCTCTCTCTCTCTCTCACACACACACAGAAATTTAGTGCAAATTAAAGTAACCACATATCAATAATTCTTGGTGTCTCTATTATTATGTAATTGCCAGTGTTTCTAAAATGTAATTAAAATTGTAGTTTGTAAATGATAAAAATTTATTCAATGTTGAAAATGCAATTAAATTGCCAAATAATGATATGCTTAGGAAATCATTATCTCTCGAACAGTCAGAGGGTCAAAAAATGGATAAAACACTATAAAGCACTTGTTCAATCCTCAAATTATGAATTTAAAACTTTTTTCACATTTTTCACAAACCTCAGGTGTTTATTATATTTTTCCCAACTACAATTTATTGGCTGTGTGGCCATCCACCACATACTTTGTAGCAGAAATGTGTAATGTGCTTACTAAAAAATTTTTTTTTCACTTTATCTCTGTACGTATTTACTTAAATCACATATTCAGCCCCCCTACAGGTAGAAGAGGCTTTTTGTCTAGTCTGGCCAACACAATGCAAGTGATATTATTATATTCTCTGCCTGTGCTTACCTCTACAGATCCCAAAGTAAGTTAGCACCTTTTCTCTTTCTCATCAATTCAGCCAGATGTAAAAGTTTTCTGTTTTGAACACATATTAAGCTAGGGTTTCAAATGCCTGAATTATTAGTTGAAGGTAATCTGACCTAAAGAGCCAATCAAACTGTTTCAATCTCAATTATAAGTAAAATATAAATCATTATTAAGACAAACCATTGGTATTTCAGTAAATAATGGTTTTCACAGCATGGACATGTGCTGTCATGGCCTATATAAGTAATTGCTAACTTGAATTTCAGTATTATTGTAGAAAAAAAGAATAAAATATATGACATTTCTTATATGCAGTATGCAGCATTAACTACTTGAATGCAGCATATAAGAAGGTACAACAGGACTGCAGGCTGAATATTCCTGTTATATAGTTACAAAACATTTCATAAAACTTTCACTTACTATAACTTGAAATGTACACAATGTTCTTACTCTGTCTATAGCTCTAGAGTGGTTGGGCTTTGGAAAGCAGGACCATAAAGCATGCATTGTTAACTCTTATATGTGTTTGGCCAGATATTCCAAGAACAAGGAAATGAACTTGGTAAAGAATTAGCTGGTTTAAAAAGAAGTGAAGGAAATTCAGAAACTCAGGGTTTTGCAGATTTTGAAGAAAAGATTTTTTCTATTCTCCCAAAAGTATAAAATGGAGCTTAAAATGGCCTTGAATGTTAAGGACAAATTCAATTTTGAGTAAAGTTACTTACAGCAATATCAGATTAAGGTGGTGGCCTTCCTTGCTATGTTCCAGATCACCTCACAGTTGTAGCTTCTGTCAAATTTAGAGAGTGGACCCTGTTCAAGAAAGCCCCAAAATAAAGCAGATAAACGATACCGGTTCATTTCATTGGAAGACTGATTATCATCCTGCCTAGTCCAGCAATTCATTCCCATGTGTTAGTATGGAGAACAAGTCTTTCTCTCCATTTTCTCGTTCTGATTCCTACTGCTGCTAATTCATTCTTGCAGCTGACATCTCACTGATTCCAGAATTAGTCATGACAGTTCATGGGAACTCTCAGGACTTCAGGTGGGCAGTGAATGAGACAATAAACCCCCAAAGATTATAGATTGTCAAAGGGATCAGATTTGAGCATGATTCACATTTCCTCTATTTCTGTCCAGATAATATTTAATGAACTGAGAAGTGACCACTGACCAATGTGGGCAAGATGTCCTTATTTCTTGTCAGAGCCGACATTTTCCCTTGTCTCTATTCTGACACTCCTTTATGAACCAAAGCTCACACAGTTTTCCATCAAATCTGTGATCCTGTTTTTAGCCTTCCTACTCCTGCATTCTATTGTTGGTTTTACATAATCCATTTTTATAATTATAATAGAATGACCTAGATTCTCTTTCTTACAATTGCTTAATATTTCTTATTGTCATACATTCTACTATAATTTTGAAAGCTTTATAGGAGGCAGTTCAGAAGGGAAAAGTAGGTATATTTTTGAAGAATTTAAAGCTAAGCAAGTCCTTTATCTGGAGCATCAGGTTCAATGGAGAGTGACAGGGAATGTCCAAAATTAATGCTGGAGAAATATGTGAGAGTGTTCAGGCTGAAAAGAGAAATTCTCTGCTTTACCTCAATCCCATCCTCACATCATCTCTTAGAGAGAAGACAGATTCCCTCAGGCAGACTCTTAGAGGATTCTTTCCTTGAAACCGACCCAAGGCTTTGGGTTGTGTGTGTGTGTGTGTGTGTGTGTGTGTGTGTGTGTGTGTTGTTTGCCATCCTTTAAAACCAAGAATGGTTTTAAGTTCACTTGTCATGCAAAAATAAACATTTGTCTCTTGGGTTATGGTTTGAAAAACCCTGATATAATTCTTGCTTTATCATAGACCTCTTAGGAGATTGAACAGGTATTCAGTTTGTACTATGTATAAATAAATCTTGGACCATAAAGTTGTCACATCATATTGCCATTTTTGAGATTTTTCTCAAGTTGCTTGTCCTTCTTCTAGATAAAGCATAGGATTTTTATTGGAAACTTCAAGGCATTTCATGAATCAGTTTCCCTTTCCACACCATTAATTTCTGACCTCTGCCTTTTCCCAGTGGTTCCCCCAAGCAGTTGAATATACCCTAAGCCATCAGCATTGAATCACCCATAGTCTGGTCACAGTGCAGATCCCCAAGCCCAGAAAAATACATGAAAGAATTTTTGGACACCAAGAATGATTATTTGGGGGTTGTGGTTGCGGTTCAGTGTTGGAGAGCTTGCCTAGCATGTGTGAGGCACTGAGTTTAATTCTTAGAACTGCATATAAATAAATGAAAAGGTCCATCAACATCTTAAAAAAAAGAATGGTTATTTTTAAGAAGCTGTTTATACAAAGATTCTTACAAACTGCATGTTTTGAAAGCACTGTGTCCTAGCCCTTTGACTTACCTTACGCCAGCCTCCTAAGAACAGTAGGCTTCCTTGTGGTCTTCTCTGTAAATGTTCCCATTCATGGGACAGCTTTGGTCTTAGCATTTGCCACATCCTCCCAACATAGTTCTTTCCCCATTAGTATAAAGGAAATTACAGATATACTAAGTTGTATCTCATCTCTCACCATCGGATTCTCTTGCATGTATGTATTATTCTGTTATTTTTTTAACATAAAGAGAGTTTCAGGCCCGTGTGTAGAAATAAGGTTGTTGCAAATTAGTCTGTGATTAGAGATGGCTTCTACCCAAGTACAGAAGAAAATCTGCTTTGAAATAATAATGCTAAAAGAAATCTGCCTAACTCTGGCAAAGTGGTAGACCAGGCTGGCCAGAAGCCTCACCCACACAAACAATAAAAGATTCTGGGAAAAATAAAATATCATTTTCAAAATTGTCGACGCACACATAAGGGAAAGGAAGCCTGTGGGGTCTAGAAGAAAAGAGGAAACTGTGGCACAGCAGGAGGAGCAGGGACAAGAACCATGGCAGGTCTGGAGGATCATCAGGCCATCAGGAGAAGGGGATCTGTGAGGGGTATCACAGAATTGGGAGATTAAAGGCTGCAACCACAGGGAGATGGGACTGACAAACTGCACGTGCTTTTCAGTGACTAAGCATATATGTGTTCCCTCTAGGTCTAGGGGAGAATCATTTTTCTCCTATGGAAAACAATATGTGACCTAAATGTAAATTTGGGAGTAGAACTTACGATTACTTTATAGTATAGGAAAATCCCAACTGACAAATTAGCATAAACTGGTGAAGTGCTGGAGAATCTAAGAGAATTGGAGGGAAAAAATATATATTTTGAAAAACATCTCAGGTTGTACAGGAGTGTCCCTAAGGGAGAAAGCACCTGTGTTAGACAGGATGAGACCATTCAAAATATCATACACAACATAAGAAACAATTCATTGTAAATAACGAACAATTGTTACTGAAAAATAATAGCTTGAGATTTTGAAACTTCAACCTCAAGGATATTTTAACATAATTACATTAAAATGATTCAAGAAAGATAAGATGGAGGTATCCTGAGCAAATAATTAAGCTATGAAAAAAGAAAAACATATAAAGAGATATGAAAGACTCAGAATTCATAGAAAAATTTTTAAAAAGTAATTGGGCAGCCAATGAGAAGTTTCCACATTTCAGCAGAGAGAAATGAGATGGAAAAGGAAACATAAATAATAAAAGGACAATGTTCAATTTATATTATAGAAGCATTTTCATAGCAAAGGAATAGAAACAATAGAAGAGAATCAATATTTGAAAAAAAATTCAGAACTGGGGAAAGACATGGATCTTAAAATCCTCCATGTTTTGAGCAAAATTTTAAAAAGCCATAATTAAATATATTATAATAAAATGATAGAACACTGAAGACAAATATTCTATAAAAGCTTCCGGGAAGAGTTGAGATTACCTACAAAACAACCAAAAGTTAGATGGAAATTTTCTTAATAACCCAGAAGAGGCCAAAAATTTCATGGAATGATGTCTCTAGTGGCAGAAATATCCAGTTTTGCAGCAGAACTATCACAGAATGAGGTATTTTTTTTATTTGCTAAAATATAGAGAATTTTGACAAATGAGTCAGAGATTGAAAAAGAAATCAAATTGTGTGTTATTCTCCCATGAAAGAGTTATTAAGCATATAGTTCAGGGACAAAAAAAAATTAATTGAACCCATGAAAGATTAAAGAAATTATAATAATTGTGTGTGTGTCCGTGTGTGTGTGTGTGTGTGTGTGTGTGTATGGAGAGAGTATACATGTAATTCTAAACAAATATTGATTAAAAATCAATAAGGAGGATACTTAAAACTGGCCAGCGCTAGAATATAATAACTTAATTGTTTGTAAGGTTATTTTTAGCCATACATTCTTGGTGATATTCTAAGAATTTTATAGCTAGTTGGAAATCTTAAATTTATTTACAGATAATTTAAAAATTACAATTTAAAATATATACTGCATTCTATTATCTAGGAAGTATAATTTATTCAAGTGATTACCAAGTGATACAGTTTATAATGTAAATATCATCAATTAATTATTCTAAAAATTTCCAAATCACTTGCTAAGAATGTGAGGGCAATCTGGCTTTGACATCTGTCACCTCATTGTTTGCCAGGGTTGATTCCGCTATCTGGCTGGCTAGGCCAGTGTCCCCTTCCTCATTCACTGTTCCATCTGTGTCCCTCATGAAGTTGTGATACTTGGTCTCAGAGGACAACCTTCTTCTATAGGGGAGGACTATTCTTCTGCCAAGGGTATAAAAGTAGCTATGCTCCCTTGCTAGAACCTCCAAACAAGCTCTCAAGGTCCAAATCACCAATTTTTAGAAATTATTGCTATGATATTGTGTTTTCTGAAGTATTTTTTTTACTTGCTGAATGTTTCTTCCATTGATGACCTGACTTAGAAGTAAGAGTAACATCTTTTAATTACCTTCACTCAATTAAATTATTAATTATTACATAATAAATAGTTTTGGGAAAAACAATAGTTTTTCAACATTGTTAATGCTATGGCTTTCTCTCTCCAGTTTTTCCAATCTACAAATTTGTTAAATATCAATACACAAATCCTATAAGCACCCAGAAAGGAATGAGGGGTTACTTATAAAACAAAAATAGATCAAAGGAAATTTTCATTACTTTAATAATACTGTATAAGATAGTTACATAGTTAATATCTCCATTTTTCTCAAGTCATGAGACTCATGGATTGGATTCCCAGTTAATTCTTCAGACCAGATGACTATGAATAGGTGGATACTCAAGAAGAGGCATCCAGTTGCACAGCTGCTAATTACAGGTCCACTACAGAAGCAAGAAAAGACCTCTCAGAGTTTCAGTTTCTTCACCTTTAAAGTAAAGATAGTGATGAAAATTTACCATCCCATTAAATTATTATGCAATTGGAATTATGCCTAGCATCAGGAAATTGCTTTATAAGCATTATAACATTTCTATCTATGGTAATGGAAATTAGGTTAATATCCATGATGGATGAATATTTGAGGGTTTTTCATGAACTGGTGTGATTAAATGGAGATAACATCCCACAGAAGCCCACATTCTTCCTATTCATGGCCTCAAACCATCTCAATGTTTCCTTTGGTTCCTGTGGTCTTCCTCCTGGTGTGCTCCCTATGCCAGTAGAAGCCAGAGTGCCCTGCCAGAGCCAGCAGTGGTCCTTTGATATCACCTATGGGCTTTTCTGGTACCTTTTCACATTTCTCAGAATAAAACTGAGAAGGAAGCCAGATGTGCACTTGTACCCTGGCATGCCAGTCATGCAGTCCACCATGCATTGTCCTGTCCTGACCAGGCTTACTCTGAATATGTAGAATTATGGGGATCATGGAGCAAGTGCAGGATCACGTGTGAGATGGCGTGATCCTGAGCATCCTCTGTGTTGTCTACTTGTGGCATCTTGGAGCTAGACAGCTACAGTGCTTTGGAAATGAAAATGGCAATGTCCAGGAAGGAAGAATGTGAAGGTTCTGACTGCCAGGGCACTGAGAAATCAGATTGGAGTTATCTGGAAGAAGGCAGATCCAAAGACAGTGCCAGGCTGTGCTGGAAGAATGCTCCTGGCTGTTATACGTGCTTATCAAAATTTCCTTATATTTTGAGCCCAGTGGAAAAAAGCTAATAAAAGTCTTATGACCAAAATACATGCTATATATAACACTGTGCCATTTATTCTCTTTGTCCTGCCATCATCAGAGTTTATGCAATGCTAATAAACTCACCTGACAGATGACCTGTGGATTGAGGATTACATGCTAATTGCAAATGACTGTTCCTATCAGATGATATTAAAACAAGCAAATGCCAATAGACTTTAAATTCATATTTTTTACATTATGTTCAACAAGATTTTTGCATTAATTTATAAAATATTGTGTGAACTATTTTTCTTGATTAGTGCAATTTTTTGAGCCCTCTTAAATATTATCTACCAGGAAATTATATGCCTTGCCTTATTCTAATCCTGGTCCTATCTGGGGACCTAAAAAAAGTAGAAGGTCCAGGAAATAGTCTGGAAGGCAAGTCACTTATAGGAACATGGTAGTAGCTCAGGACAGAGCTCTTGACATACCTGAATAAAAAACTTAACTATTTTGACAACCCTGTATATATGCTAACAAAATACTATATTACTTAAATACATAGTATAGAGAAGAAGTCCAACTAAAAACCTATTACAGAGACCTTAGCAGATCAAGCCCAACATACAAGAATTGTAATGACACACAAATGTGACCACTTATACAGGAATAATAGAAATAGAGCAAAATTTCCAAAGTTAGTTTTTTAATAAGATACAAAAATAGACAAACCTAGGATTTAATGAACACAGCTTCAAATTTCTAACATGAAGTTTCAATAAATAGACTTCAGTAAAAAATGTGTTTATATGTGATACAGTCTGACAAGATATGGTTTTCCTAGAAATATAATAATATATAGATTAAACTTTTTAAAATATACTAATATTATTCACTGTAATAATGGATCAAACTAAAATGATTCATTTTTTAGAGACATGTCCCCCAAATACCAGAAAACCCTCAAGATATCACAACTGGTAGTAGCATCTAGCAAAAGTTTATTCTTAGGAGTTAGAAATATTTATTATTATAAATAGTATTGCTGTCTTTTAAAAACAATGTCGGCATTAAAAATTGTGAGAATAGATAAATATGTTGTAAACATGTTGTATTCGTATCGAAGCCAAAAAATTAGAGCTTTTGTACTTTTATAAAGCCTCGGAATTACGTAGCTGTTTTTTATATGACTGTAAAATACATAAGAGAGGTAGAAAAAAATGAACACTTTAATGTCAAAATAATGCAAGTGCCAGGATACAGAGTTTGGAAGAACAGAATTAAAGACATAAGCAGATTGCCAAATTAATGCCAAGTGAATCAGGAAGGGAAAAGAAAGGGCCTTTGTAGGCTTCTGGCAGATTTTGTGTTAATCAGAGAAGAAAATGTACTCTGGGAATTATTTATATCTGGCTAGGTAAACTCATTATTTCCAGAGCTAAACAGTTATGAGATAGAGAACATTGATCTTAGATCTGTTTTACTTGCTTGTTTAGTTTTAATGACATAAAGTGATAAATGGTAGATTTCGATTTTTGTTGGTTTGGAGCCCTCCTTTGGGTTACAAGTCCATTCAAAGAAATCTAGAAATTTGTTCAGTTAGATTGTTAAATCTCTGATGAATTAAAAATGTCAAAACGCATATAAATTTAAAATCCAGAATATAAAAACAATTGATAAAAAAAATTCAAAGAGTCACTGACATGTAATATTTGCAATCTGGTATTGAAGAACAGAGTTCAGGGAAGGTTTTGTAACAGTGGAAGCTAGAACAAGTCTCAGAGCTAGGGAACAAGACTGGCTTGCAACATTTTAACTTCCACAGAAAGTAAAAATGCCACTGATGATGTGACAGTTTTTTACAGAGTCTCACCTTTAAATTTCATCTGTCTTATTTCTTTTGTTGAAATGGTCCATTTTTTTTTAATGAGGATTCATTTGAAAATGTCTTAATCAGAAGTTTATGCCAAATCTGCAGATATTCTGGATGAAAGAAAAATGTCTTAGAGAAGCATGTTGCTTGAACCAGGCTGCCTGTCATAGCTGTCTTTGTTTGTCTATGATAACCATCAAAATATCCCACTAGTAAAAAGTTTGTGACCGTCACATGATCAGATTTGAACAAAAGAGTAAAGCAGTCATGATCCCAACAAACAACACCTGGTTCTTACAAATTTTTATAGTATATGCTTGAAAATGATACTTTTTGTTCAGAATATAATTTTGTTGGCTAATTAGTTGGTCCCTTACATTTTAAGTCAACAGTTTCTTTTTTTCTCAAAACTGACCTAATCTGGATAATATGAATTTTCCCACATTGATCTTTTCTATAAGCCCCTTCAAGAATACAGAAATTATACAGAATGAGATATTCATTTATATGTCTTCCACAATGGTTTCTTTATAACTATTATTATTCTTCTTAAAATAATATATTTTATGTTTATAAATATTTCTACAATACTATGTGTTCATTGAAGTCAGAATATATGCAGTATACATCCTGTGTCTAATGAATCAATTTTATCTCCAATGCATTCTAAATGTTCAACCAATGTTTGATGAATGAAAACAGGGAAACTTTATGTAATAGTTACAAAATGAGTGAAATGTACTATTAAAAATAAATAAAATCACACCTCCCATTTTGACACTTTAGCTTGAATATTAGCTATTTATGGAGTTGGAGTAGCATGATAAATTTCACGGAGGAAAAAAAAGGTGTAATAATTGGGTTTGTTCTGGGGAAAAGATACTAATTAACATGTACTACTTCTATTATCAGTGAATCATTCAGCATTAATCATATGCAAAAGAAAAATTGGTTATATACCACAGGACTGCCACATTCTTCTGATAGCCAGCAATTAATATTCATATAAAGGTCACATTAAATCTGATAAATGACAAGCAAGTGACACTTGGAATGGAAATGAAGCATTTTTGAGCAAAGGACTGTGACTCACCAGTGATCTAAAACCAATGAAGAAAAAGTGTTGTTGTTTTTTTTTTTCCAGAATAAATCTGGATAACGAATGTTACTGTATTTCCTATGTTTTCTCCATTTTATAGTGAGATTTAGCTTATATGACACCAGGTCAGCACCAGGTCCAAGTAGAGATTTTCTTGCCCCAACACTGGACCTTTCCAAGCATAGCAACAAGGAAAGCTTAAGAGTGACTTTGTCACTACTGTCACCAAACACTGATAACCTTCTCTTCTTTTGACATTTGTTTCAAACTTTTTTTTTCCTTTAAAGTTTTACATAATTGATTACATCATGTTTCTGATATTTCCCTTTTATGACAACACTATTTTCTCTTTAACATACTTCAGTAAGTATGTTATATATGTATCTACTAAGTATGTTTCTATGTATCTCAAACACTTTATACCTTTCTTTTTCTAGTTTTCCCACTATTTGTTGAGTAGTAAAACTTGTTTTTACTTCAAAATCAAGGAACTAAAATAGAAAAGAAAAATAATTATCAATATCCCAACGGTTTAATTTTCATTACCACTTCTTCCATCCTATACCCTATTCATATCAACATTGGAGACACAGTCATTATCTTTTTTAAACCTAAGCATTTGACCTGCTGTTAAATTGTCTCAATTTTTAAAATAATAAACTTAAGTGCATAAAAGCAGAAACAAACAAAACAGGTTTTCTAGAATCTCTTAGAAGAAATCAATTTGGACATGAATCACCACTGGATACATCATCTACCAGTTTATATCACAGCTGCTTTATACATAGGATACCAATTAATCAATGCAACAATCCCACTGAGTGAATATGAGTATTTACATTTTATGCATGAAGAAGCTGGGAATACAGATGGCCAAGTACTTTGGGCAGAGTCAGCCAGCGAGTACCTGGCAGAGCTCAGAATTGTATCCGCTATTGTATGGTTAAACTACAAATGCTCATTTCCTTTCAGAACACTGAATACCACACAAAGAGAAATGTTTTAAATGGTATAGTAACCAAGAAAATGTAATTGAGGCTTTTGGAAGAGAGAGAATTAAAAATTAAGCTTTTTGATTTTGTTCTTTGTTATAAATACCACTGTCAGATATTTTTTACTATATATTCCCTAGCCAAAGAGTTCAGAAATTATAACAATTACTTACTTTATCAACCGTACTAAATTCCTCCATGGTAAGATTTCATTATGGTTTGCTTCTGGTTTATATTTTCATGAAAATTTATTTCATTCAAAAACAAATATGTTGTAAACCTGAACTATAATTAATAACTAATTTTCCTTTCAGCCTGTCACAATTTTAGAATCTGGCTTGATTTAAGCTCTTTTTCCTCTTTCTTTACAAACTACCAGGAAAAAAATGTAGAAAGTCAAATTGAATCAACATTGCTTTTATATCTGCTACATTAATACACTACAATGCTTTTAAAAAGAGCTCAGCACAAAGAGACCGTGAAGCATAAACACGCTGGTATTATATACAGAAACCAGATCTGAGAGCCATACACAGCATTTGTTCTTTCCATAAATACTTACATTTGTCCAAATTTTATAAAGAAAAATGCAAATTAATTCAATAACTCTTGTCTCTTAGTCAGATATTTTCAAATGTGTTGCTACACTTTATTCATTGCTATAAATAAATTTCAGTGTTAACAAGCATAAATTAGACTGATGTCTCTGACCCAAGCTTTATCTCTCTAGTGAAACTGTAACAAATCATGAAATGTAATCACATACAAAAAGTTGTCAGAACTCTGTGTGGAGTAGATGTAGAACAATGGGATTCACATTTTCATTAAGTAGAACATTGGGCAATTTGAGATAATATTTTATATAATTTTTAAATAGATTATCAGAATTACATAACTGAAAAGAAATTAGAAATTGTCTAATAATCTTTTTTCTTTGTGACTGTTGTTTTTACAGATGAGGCAACTAATGTCTGGAATGTTTTATGAATTACCTGAGGTTATAGGAGTTTTTCTGGCAGATCTAAGACTATAACAAAAGTTAGAAATATATATATATATATATTCTCCAAAGAAAACTACACATATGCCCAGTTATCCAGTCATATATATTCTACATATGTATCTATTGTAAGAAATAACATATCTATATGGTCTTAGTTATTTTATATAATTTTTGATTTCTTGGTATTTAAAGGGTAAGGGAAAAATATAGCTCAAAGTTAAAGCCCCAATTATTCTGATCTTTATTTCTGAGCCATTTGTTGATGACCATATACTACAACGCCAGAGTATAGTTTAGGAATCAATGAGATCAAATTTAACCAAAGGTTTTCTGGAATATTTTGCATATTTTTAGACTAAGGGAATGGAAGGCAGTGTTAAAATTACAAAGCCTCACTGATGGGAGATTTCTGTTGTGACAAAATGGAGAAAGTTGACATATATGTGATTGGAGACCAGCCAGAGGGTAGGCAGCTGGAGTACTGTCAAACCTTTGTGGAGCCAGCCTTCTTCTTTGGGCTTAGTTTGAATGGGACAAACTGGAAAGTGCTTTCTGAGTTGAACTGGTCTGGACACATGCACAGTTTAAGATGCTAGTATTAATTTTTTTAATTCAAATTTGGTGAATAAATGCTGTGGTAGGTATCTTTTTGGGTACATGAATATATTAGAAAAACAACACAGATAAATGTCCCCCCCTCCTGGGACTGGCAGATTAATGGAGGCAGACAATACACAGAACAAAGGAGTAAAAGACAAGGCAATAGTGATGATGGTTAATGCAGAATTTAATAATTTAAATTAATAAATGTATAAAATGAAATAATAAAATTTAACAAGGTAATTAATTAATAACTGTGTGTAAAGTCAAATAAAGGTAATGGAGAGGGAGAGAAGATGGCGAACAATTACAGTTATAAATGCATGTTGGATCAGGCCTCACTGAGGGAGATGCGAGCCAAGACCTAAAGATGGGTAGGGCTCACAAGACCAAAGGGGGTGAGAAATGTAGCCAGATAAATATTTAGGCATTGGAAAAAGCCAGTGGGATGAGCCAGTGCAGAGTCTCCAAAGCAGAGCACAGGGTGAGGGGATGGGGAACAGGTGAGGCTGCCATGGAGTGACAGGGACAGTAGTAGGAGACGAGGTCAGAGGAAGTGACGGATGGAGAGTACAGGGATATGGAGGACATTTCAAGGGCTTTGGTTTCTATTCCCAGTGGGATACATGTGTGACATTTTATGGCTTTGAATGTTAAGTATTCTTTCAATGTGCATGGAAGAGAGGAAGCAAGGAGATTGGTTAGGCAGTCAAGACAGTAACCCAAGCAAAAGATGATGACGGCTTAGGCCAGGAGGAGATAATAGAAGTGATAAAAGAAAGGGGAGGGGATATCAAGGTATATTTAGCAAATGAAATTGTTTCATTGTTTAATTTTTTAAGTTGATATTTAGTTATTTTTTTATATATTTTATTTTATATACTAATTTTTATTTTGTATATTTATTATTCATATATTTATTGATTTATATATGTGTGTATATATATATGTACTTTATGTATAAAGTGTGTGTATGTGTGTGTATATATATATATATATATATATATATATATATATATATATATTTGTCAAATAGTCATTAGAACCAGAAAGTGGACACCATTGAAAAATAGTCTTCAACTATTGCTTAAATTTAATCTATAAATTTAAAAGATCAAAGAGTATACATGAATTTCAGCAAATTCTTCAAGACTTATTATCCTATCATACTCTGATCACTTTCCCTGCTGTCTCCTTTGGATACTACTCCATTATTCATCAAATGCTCTTTCTTGAATTTAATCTGTTTTTTTCCCTACTATTTCATTACATTCAAACTTAGATGCATATGTGTATGTGTCTGTGTGTGTGCGTGTGTGTATTATATATGTATATATAATACACACACATATATATCTCCTAAAATACCTGTAACTTATAAAGGCATAAAATATATGCCATTTGCCCTCAAAAAATAAAAGTCAAATTCAAATACCATTCAAATTATATCTGATCATCAGCCAGTTCTTCTGTCGTTACAAGCTTCTTGAAACGATGCTGTGCACAGTAGATTACTCTCATTCTTCAACCACTGTTTATTCCTTGCCCCATTCTAATGTTGCCTCCACATTCTTGGCTCTTCTAAGGTTGATCATAACTTGGTCAATAATCATCTATGTATCGCTAGACCAAATAACTCCTTTTAAGTTGTCATTATTCTTTGAATTTCATGCTGCTAATTAGACTAAACAAGTTGCAACTCAAACAAATTTTTATGAATTCTTCTGACACACATTTAATTATTCTATCCTGTCTCTTACCCGAGAACCTCATCCTTCCTCATAATGCAGCATTTTAATGCCATTCCTCCTTTCCCATCATAAATGATCTCTTTTCTCCTCTCCTTCTTTCTTCTTTTTCCTCTTCTCTTCCCTTCAATTCTCTTAAAAAACATATTCTTTGAGGGAAACCTAAACTATTTCTGTGGTTATACCTATTACTTATATGCTCACTGAAACCTAATCCAGGATCTTTTTTGAATCATGACAAATATTTCTGCTTTCAGGATTTAATTACTGACCACCTGAGCCAAGGCAAATGAAACCTGCCCCAAATAAAATCTCATTCTCTCTCTGTTAACACCGTCATACTAATTCATAGCCATAGCAACATTTGTTTTCTCTCAGAAAATGGCTCTAACCACCATTTTTGTTACACAAGTTAATTTTGTAGTTATTTTTATTCCCAATTTCCTCATAATTGTAATTTTATTCCAAAAATATCTATGCCCAATAAATCCCCTTTTTACTCTATTCCATTACTGCTGTGTTATTTTGTTATTTTTTTAGGTTGCATTTCTCTTGGCCTGTGCATCTTTGTCACCATCTTTGTCTAGCAGCATCTGCAGTCCAAATTGGATCTGTAAGGGATAGCGTACATTCATGTTTGAACCTGTAGAACACGTGCTTCTCTTTTCTCTCACCGCCCCACTCCCATATTTCTAAAATCACAGTGAGAAGACTTAAAATAACCCAACAGGCAAAAAAGAAAGGGAAAAAAAAACAGTATATTATTTAAGAATAAAAAAGGCAAATACAATTTGAATGTGGTACTTTCATTTCTGTCCCTGATAGAGTAACAAGGCCTAGATTCACCCTTCAACCTGAAACATCTGAACCATAGGCAGAATATATAAAATGATGTCTGAGACACTGTACATCAAATGAGTATAGGCATGGATCCCTGTGAAGTGAAAACAAGCCACGTGAGGCCTGTGACTTCCCCAGTCTCCCAGGTGGAGAGCATCTCCAGGCAACAGGGCAGGGCAGGGAGACGTGACCCAGTCATAGCCTGATGTTGTCCCTGAGTGGAGCTCCCTCAGGCAGAGCTGAGAGTGCAGGGAGACTAAGGCAGCTAGAGTCCCTGAGAAGAGGAGTGGTACAGAGAACTCAGGAAAAGAAGATTCTTCTTCATGTACTCAGTGTGGTATTGCTTAGTTCATACCTGTGAGAAACTTATTTGGCCTAGGAAAGAACTGTCCAAAAACACTAGAGCAGATGGTACCTGGATTTTATGCAGGGCAGAGAATTTTGCCTATTCCCACATGACAAACTGAAAACCTCAATAATCAATGGGTCATTGAGTCAATTACACAGGGAATCTTCCTTGCCTTGGCAGTGTGGAATAATTAGACCTGGAGCAAACACTACTGTTCATGACTACAGGTAATTTAACTGCATTACAGACCAAAGCCCAGGAGTGTTTATGGATATACGAAGCATTTAGTACCCAACCATATAAAGCTCCTTGTGCCTAGCAGAAAAATATGATCCATAATAAGAAGATAAATCAATTGCATATGATCCATAATTAACACAAATTTGGGGATTTGTAGACAGAATATAGAAATAGGGGAGTTACAACATGGTGGATTAGAGGAACGTTGCATTCCTAGTTGCTCTGTGGCAGCCGAAATACTGCTTCTCAGCAAGGTGGGTGAAAGAGTCATTTTGCTAAAATTCAATACTGGATCGTCAGAATGGCTTAGAGATTAAGAATTTCTGGTGCATTGAACAAAGAAGAGTACATTGGAGCCAAGTCTGCTATGGCCGCAACAGTTTGGGTTCACCTCAAAAGGGAGGAAGAATGCACAGAGAGAAACACAACAGACAGATTTGGTACAGAAAAACCTGTTGATCAGAAAAGAAGCCTGAACTTAGCTGATCCATAAACTAGTGTTTGAAAGGTGCTCTGTATTTCTCAATTGGTCATGGAGAGCTGAGGGGGAGCCATTTTGCAGCAGCCACACAGCAGCTGCTGCTGTGGAGCCAGGAGGTCATAGGGAACATTGTCATACTGTCCTGCTAAGTGCCCAATGTGCTCTCAGGTATACTTAGCAGAATGTGAGTGAAACAGGCACAGAAAAGATTATAGCCACAGGATACAAGTCAAAAAAATGAAGGGAAACTCAACTGGCTTTTCCTTTGGAGGCTCACATGACCAGCTGAAGAAGGTGGGGAATCTGAACTTGTGGGTGTGAATAAAAGGCTCAGGGACTAAGCCTGGGAAGCCTATGTTCATGGGCATCAGAGTGATGCCCCTCAAGTAGAACTCTTGAGAGGCTCTGAGATTCAGACTCCCCACAGAGATCAGGGACTGCTTGGAGGGAGGGGCAAGTTGATCTAATCTCTCCAGAATAGACACCACCCAATGAAACCCCTGAGGCCTGATTAGACCTAAATCCCACCCTCCTCATAGAACTCAGTAGCAGCTCCTGGGAATGCATTGATAGGGTCTGTGCAGACAAAATTCAGATAGATAATTCTTCTCAATCCACCCTATCTTACACTGGTGAGAAGGGAAGCCGAGAGCTATCTTGAACAGACTTCAGTCTTAGGACACTCCAGCTCCAGCAGTTTGGTAAACAGCACAAAAGAGGAAGGGGTTAACAACCTCTAGCCTTACTCTTTCTCTATATAGGTAGTCCAAAAGACATGGAAAGAAGAATTGTTGGGCATAAACAGTAATCATCCATCCTATCACTATTTTGACCAATGTAGTTAACTTTTTCATTAATTTTTTTTTAATAATGTGTGCATGTATTCTTTCTGGGCTGATTGATTTATGAACACATATAAATATACATATTTGTTTCTTTTCTCATTTTTAGCACTTTAAAATGTAATGCTTTTCCCCTGCCTTTTCTTTGGAAGGGTCTACACAAAATCTATAGATGTGATACCTACAAGTGGTCCCAATCTAGATCACTCTAAAACACTTTGGCACAAGAAGGCTGTGCCCTAAAAAGGCAGGCCCTCCCATAAGGGTGGGAGAGAAATCTACCCCACTGTTCTATAAAACCCAACACAGCAAAGATATTGACTCCAAAGATATTAAAACAGATGAAATGCTAGATAAAGAATTTGAAGATAAGGAAATAAGAAAAATTATTTTTGATCCTCAAATTCTTCCAGGGCAGCCAGGTCATAATAGGAAACAAAATAATTTCCCAAGCTAAGTCAGGTGTCACATGAAAATCTTCTATATGACCCTGGAAGTCCAAGGGCTACTTTAAGACACAGGGATTTCTGCTAAAGGCAGTTATGGACTTTCCTGAAGGTTGAGATGCCACAGGGAATATCCAGACAACATTTATGACCACTATTAAAGTCTTTTACAAATACAAGTAGTTGAATGTTCAGGAAAATACTAAAAACGTGGATTTCCTATTCTACTAAAAACTAAAGGCTCATAAAGCACTCCACATTCAGGATGCTGCATCCTAGTTTTCCTTGCCAGGTCACATGAGGATAGCTTAGCTTAAGGAAGAATTTCTATTATGCTTGGAACAAGACAGAAAAAGTTACCTTTTTCATCTTCTTATGCATTTGAAAAGACTTCTATTGCCATCTCTTGAAGTTTGTAGTTTTTTTTTTTTTGTTTTTTTTTTTTTGCTTTGGTTTCGAAAATTAAGATGATGTTGTTCTCAGAAAGAATAATAAATATTGTGTTCATTCATCTTACTCTCATATAAAGAAAATTGGAATTCAGAATATCAAAAAATTTAAAGTCACTTCAGAAAAATACAGAAATTACTTCATCTTAACTCATGAAATTCATGAGGACATGTTACTTGAAGTAATGTGTGGGGGAGAGTCCTGGATGGTTTGGGGGACTTGGTATGAAGTCACTGGTACTTTAAAGATTGCTAATATTGCAAAAACTGGGCCATCCAGCCACAGATTTAAAATGTGCTCTTTACCCTAAATGAACAATAAGAAAGAACTAGCATCTCAATAAACAAAAAGCAAGACCCGTGAAAACTGAATGAGGTCTTTGAAAGTTATAAGACAGTAACTGCCTTTGTAGAATACTGTACTCAGGAAAATCTTATATAGGAACAGAAGTACTCTAAATAAACAAAACCAGAGATTCGATGACCAGAAGTACTAAAATAAATATTAGCATATTAGTTTTCTGATGCTTTTAAGATTTTCTCATTGTTTTTGCTTTTCAGTAATTTTGCTATGATCTGTCTGTTTTCATTGCATTTTTTTTCCTGCTTGAGAATTCTCAGGTTTATTAGCCAATTATTTCTGTTCTCCACCTTGAAGAAAGAATCAGACCATGATCATGACTGATATTTTTCTTCTGGAGAAGAGCAAGGTACAGCAAGCAGGCAGTGTCACTGCGCATATTGCCCTAGGGCTCCCTACAGTCTCATTATGGTGCCATTGCAAGGAGTCATTGGAGCAGGATACCAAAAAACCCACAGTTATCTCTTGATAATGTGTTTCATTAATAGGTACAAATTTCATCTATGAATATGATATTAACTTTTCTAAAGAATTGAGCATGAGGCACAAAACACTTCTCTATTTGGCTACAGTTTAATGAGAACCCATACAAATTTCAATTAGGAGCCTGAATAGTTGCCTATTTTTATTTGGGATGATATCAAATATTTCAGGATGATGCCAAATTTTAATTTAATCACAAATTGTAATAAAGCTCTGAATTAGCAGACTTGGAAGGATAAATTTATATGCAAAATATAGTCCATCACATAATCTTTTAAATTTATGTTAACAATCTTTTTTTTTTTTTCTTTTTGGTGCTGGGGATTGAACCAGGGCCTCACACATGCTAGGCAAGAACTCCACCACTGAGCCACACCTCTGCCAATGAATATCTGAGTTCAAAGGAAATAAGCTAAAGAAATACCTGCTGCAAAACTTTAAAAACCCTAAAGTGTTTTCTTATTTTGTT
The DNA here is from genome assembly GCF_048772815.1 of Callospermophilus lateralis. Taxonomy (NCBI): domain Eukaryota; kingdom Metazoa; phylum Chordata; class Mammalia; order Rodentia; family Sciuridae; genus Callospermophilus; species Callospermophilus lateralis. The sequence goes on from NC_135316.1 coordinate 79,240,413, forward strand.
CTAAATACAGTCTCTCTTAGGATAACTTTATGTAAAGAGCATTTCTCTGGTGGGTGGTTTGAGTTAGTAAACACATTTATGCTTTTTCTCATTTTAAAAGCTTTGAGAACATTTAATCAGAGCATAGGATTCACTTACCAAAGACAAAATGCCATATTTTTCACTTTTGTGTCTTTGAATAGTTTCAAGTGCTTAGGAGACAGGACCCAACAGAGTTATCTGCTTTTCCTCAAATATATCTCTCTAGAGTATTATTCAGTAATGAGATTTAGAACAAACTGAGCTTCTTATCATTGGTAAATAAAGTGAAACATTGAGAAAGAAAGATTTTTTTCCTTCTTCCAAAATATGAGGACTACAACAACTACTCTATAACTCACAGTAGAGCATTAATAATAATATTTTGTCAACAAGAGGCTCTGAACTTGGAGTGTGCCTATGGGACTCTCATTTCCATAGCCATGTTTTGACTGTGGCTACCTGGATTTATTTCTGCTGAGAACTGATGATAGATTAATTTGTTTCTTCAAAAAAATTGTTCCTGCATTTCTCTTCAATTTATACTTTTTTTTAAAAAATAGCATTTCACTTTCAATATATTTAAGATGGAAAAGAGAAAACATCATGGTCAGCCTATCATCTTGATATGTATGTCATCTTTACTTATTGATAAAATGCTTAGTAACATTTATGAATTTGACATTTTAAGCCCTTTATAAACATTGATACATGTGACTCATGCAATAACAATATTTATATAAATATTATTCTCATTTTGCAAGCAGGAGAAACCAGCTGCGTTCCAGAGATATTAAGAAACTTTGTGAGATGACATTATTGGTAAGTTGGGAGTACTAGTGTTTTAACTCAGGTAGAATGTAGCTGCTCTAGAAGTTGTGTTCTTGCAAGCTTTTTATGAATATTTTTTCTCTAACCTATTTTTCTTTATTGGCTTGTCAATAAAAAAAATAAAGAAAAGCACTAGACATAAAAATTAGTACGTGTTCTCTTAAAAGGAGTACTTCAAGAAATACAAGTGGAATGGTAGATTATTTTTATTAGTTTAGGAACTCTGGAGTTGATTATTGAATGAATATTGCAGAAGAGATGATGTAAAACATGGAAATTTACTATTTGTAACCATCACTGTTTCATAAGAAGGCTAGATACATTTCCCAATACATTAAAGGAATGTGATAGGTTGGTGTTGGGCTGAGGCTCAGATCCTGGGAAACAGATTTGAGATCCCTGCAGCAGGTTAAAGAAGATGAGAAGTGCACTAGGGATAGTAGATGTGCTTATCTGGAGGTGGCAACAGTACCCAGCGAGCAGCCCCACCTGCAGACATTTCTATAGGCCTTTTTATTTTTATTTTTATATGCAGGCCAAAGAAGGCACATTGCCAACAGGTTACATAACTGAGCACATGTTCACAAGCAAATGTTTATGACCTTGAGTACATATACTAAATCAGGGTGTTTATGACCTTGGTTACATACTAAAAACATCGACAATCAGAAGCCTTGGTGAGGGAGCCTAACTATTGCCATCCTGGGCCTGCCCAACAGTTGGCTCTTCAAGTTTGAGAATAAGAGTAAAAGAGGACTGAACTGCTTTGAAAAATGAAGAGAAAATTGTATAAAGTTTCATCACCTATAAAAGTGAATATCATTTGTAAAAATTATCTTGGTTAAAGATATTAAGATCTACAATTATGTAAAACAATGACTCAGATTTCTAGATTTCTGGACACATATTTTAATTAATCATATTTTCTATTTCCCAGTATGAATTTCATGGGTTAATATAAAATATTAGTCAGGCTTTCAAGTTAATAATGTTCTGAATTTAGAACTTATAATAGTTTATTATGCATGATGTCTAATCCCTGTTAGATGAACTTGCTATATTTGATAACTAATGAACTATTTACTATAATGGTTTAGACCTGGAATGTCCCCTGCCTCCCCAACAGAAGCTCATGTTCAAGAAGTGTTGTAGTTCTCAGAGCTGAAAAGATTGGATCATGAACTCTTTGAATGCGTCAGTGGATTTGCTCTTGAATGGTCTTACTGGATTTTGGTAAAAAAAAAAAAACAAAAAAAAACAAAAAAAAAACTACAGGTAGGAAAGGCAGGGATGGGGGAAGTAGGTCACTGGGGTCTGTGTCTGTCCTTGGCCCCTTCTGGTCACTCCTCTGCTTCCCAGTTTCTGAGAGCTAAGTAGCTTTCCTCTGCCACATCACACATTTCTGCCATTATGTTTCTGCCTTGGAGCCAGCACACCTTGGACTGAATTCTCTGAAATCATGAGCCAAAACAAACTTCTCCTCCTCCAAATTGTTCTTGTCAAGTATTTTAGTCATAGTCACAAAAAGCTGAATAACACACTTACCAGTCTAACCTAGATATTATTTAATCTGTCTTTGTTACATAGCACATCATTGTATATTTACATATTAAATATTCACTATTTATCTCTTGCCAAAAGGTTCTCATTTAAATGTTATTTACCTGAATTTTAGAGGGCAGACAAAGAGAAATATGGGTTTTGATGATGTAAGGATTTGCCAGTAGCTTCAGGCATTATTCCTTTAATGCCCTGCAGCTGAGAAGACTAGCATTTGCCTCTCCTGCCAACTCCTTATCGCCTGAATTTTGGAACCAGCAGTGGCTTTACCTGATAATTCCCACCTCATTCCATTCAGTGGTAATGTAGAGCTCTCATTTCCTGCTGCTACATCTCAGGTGGCTCTTTCTCTTGACCCAACTCTAATTATCCATCTTCTATTAAACCTCATTGTTCAATACTCATTCCTTCTTCCCATTTATATCATCAGCTAAATATATTTTTATATTCTTTGTAAATGGCAAAAGGAAATAACTATTTCTTCTGAGAGACTGTTCCAAGTTTTCTCTGATTTGAGCTACTCTTCATATAGAAAATAACATTTTCTTTTCCTTCCCTTTAGGCTTATTTTATTACTTGGATATATAACCCCACCCCCTAGCTTTGGCAAAATGCTAGTCACCATACATAGAAGCACCTTTTCGAGGATCAAATATCTCCTGTGAGATAATAAAGTATGTAAGTGAACATCTTTTTGACAAATATGATTTTAGCATATTAAGTTATAAGTCATTTTCTCCTTGATTTTTTTCTTTTTAAAACTTTTTTTATTTATATATGACAGCGGAATGCTTTACAATTCTTATTACACATACAGAGCACATTTTTTTCATATCTCTGGTTGTTTACAAAATATATTCACACCAATTCATGTCTTCATATTTCTCCTGGATTTAAATAAAATGACAGTAGTAATTTAAAAACAGGTTTCAATGGCATTTGAATCAACTTATTTAAAAACACAACAGGTTTTTAATCAGGCATAAAGTCACGGGTTTTGCATTGCTCAATGAACTGTTGCTCTTTCTAATTAGGTAATTATATCCTTATCCAGGGGTCAGAATAATTAAGTTTATATCTATTTACCAAACATGTCAGTAATAGTCTATAGCAGAGGCTGATTAAACACAGCCAAAGAACTTTTAAAGATAAGTGAGAACAAATTACAGCATTTTAGAACAAAAATATAATCTAAAATATATGATACACTAATTTTTAAGCAAATAAGTAAGTATACTATGTGGAAAAATGGTAACTGAGTATGAATGTCCCTTGTTATACATTTTCTTTCCCTCAAAATATTTAACACCTTTAAAAAAACTCTTTTCCATATATAATTAGTGCTTGAGAATAATAAATACCCTGCAAATCCAAATATAGAACAGCAAAATAATGGAATATAATATGTGTGTGTTTTATTAAGTATATTAACCTTAATATTCAGTAGGCTCTTTTAGTTTGGGTGTAAAAGTCAACACATAATCTTATAATTGCCTTTTCAGATTTTATTTTATATAATTGTAGATTCTTTAAACTGTGACATATTTTAATGGTCTAATTATACCTTCTTGACTTTGTAAGAGAGACTAAATGTCCTTTGGAAAGCCATCATATGGATGACTGTAAACATTCATAAATATTGTTAAATGGTTAATACCAATGTTCTAACCTGGTTAAGTAGAAGTAACCAGTGTTGTACAAGTGCTTATGCCTTTCCTTAATTACATCTCTCTTGAACTCCAAGAGGCAACCTGTAACATGGTTGATTAATCATTTCTTCCTTTTCTTCATAGTTTTATACGCAATGTAGTTATAACTCCCAAATATATTGTTTGGTTGTAGAAAAGTAGAGTAGCAAAAACAAATTTAACTTAAGGAAAGTCAGCCAGAGTGTCTGGGTCACAGACTGACTCAAATTCCCTCAGAATAAGAAAGTTAATGATCAATGCACAAGAGGAGTCAATTGGGTGATATGACTCATAAGAGAAGAAAAATTTGTCAGATCTATTGTGAAGACTAAATGCTGATTAAGTTCAGGCAATGTAGGCTACTATGTGTGTTTTGTTTCTAAGTTTACTATGGTGTACACCAAATCCTGGGAGATATATATATGTGTATATATATATATATATATATATATATATATATATATATATATATATATATTTTTTTTTTTCCCTCGAGTTCTAGTTTAGGATTTAGCTAAGTTCTAAGAAATAAAGTAAGCTGATACATCAACCTGCATCCCACTTTTCAGAATTCTATTATTATGATCTATTCTTCTATTATTCCTACTCATTTGAGTTTGGCCTTAGAAAGTATTTTTCTTGACTGTAATTTTACAGAGGAGATTCAAATCTGATGAATATATTTAATATCCTAATCTGGAAAACCCTTAAGTACCTAAGTTTTAAAAATATTTAGGAATAGATAATTTGTATTATGTTTCTCTTCATTATGTGTTTTAATGGCAGATAGAGATAAGATAAATTGCTGTATATTCTACTAAGGCTTATATTTTTTAGTTGTAGTTGGACACATTATCTTTATTTTATTTATTTATTTTTATGTGATTCTGAGGATCGAAATCAGCACCTGCCCGTGCTAGGCAAGTGCTCTACCACTGAGCCACAACCCCAGCCCAAGACTTATTTTTTTAAAAAAAATATTTTTTAGTTATACATGGACACAATATCTTTATTTTGTCTATTCATTTTGATGTGGTTCGGAGGATCCAAACCAGTATCTCACATGTGTAAGGCTAGTTAGTACTCTGCCACTGAGCCACAACCCCAGCCCAAGGCTTACTTTTTTTTTTTTTTAATCAAGAAACAAGTAACAGTTTAACCATATGCTGTCTATGAGCAGATTCTTAATGTTCAAAATATCAGCAAAATACAGCTTGTTCCCTTTTTTGTGGTGCCTCTAAAAACCTAATAAATATTTTAAGAATCTCTTATGAACAGATCATTAATGTTTTCACAAAGTTATCAATTTCCATTAGTTGAATTGTTTCCAGAATACAACACTCAATTCCTATGGCATCATTGAAAAAAAAAAAAAAAAAAAAAACACTAATCAAACAAAAGGAAGTGTTAGGTTTTTCTTAGATTAAGAATATTGTGTATATTAAATTTTGCCTGCCTTTAATAGTTTCAATTCTGAAGTAATGTTGTTCTTGATAATATCACTAATACTCTGGGTAACAGATAAATTGAAGCATGTTTATTTAATTTGAGGACAGTTAAGGGACTAAACAAATCATTGTGAAAAATGCAAGAAAATATTTTTTAAAACAGACAAAAGCATTCAATACTAAGATAAACATTATATTGTCAAAAACTGTGAAGGGTCTGAGATTTTACCTACTTGCAAATTAACACATTTGCCTCTCATATTTTCATGGATGCTGGCAGAAGATACAAGACTCCCGGATTAGAAACACATGACTTAATCACTCACAGGATTAGCGGTAGACAGCAGTATTAGAATTTTCTTCTACAAGTTTTCCAAACCCCAATTCTCACTAGCATGGAAAGGGCCAGTTAACATTTGCATATGCCGTGCAGTACATTACAGGAGAGAAATCCTGAGTTTAGTGACCTCAAAATTTTATAATGGACAGTAAGCATGCCTGATTTTCCTCCAGAGGAAAGCCTGGACAATATGCACATCTGCTCTTTGCTCCAGAAGGGGACACTATTTAAAATTTCTAAGCCTGTAAATAAACCTGCTCTTTGCTCTGGAGTGAAGCATCAGTTCTTTGTTTTAATTTTTTTTTTTTTTTTTTTGCTAAATAAACATTCTTGAAATGATCATCCAAAACAAAGCAGCTAGTGCCTTGTCCACAGATATGCAGAAATGCAAGTGACATGGAGGGAGAATTTTTCTTTGCTTTCATTTTTATTATTTATTGGTTTATACCTTATATCAACAGACTTAGAGCTGATTCTTAAATAATTATAAAGAGAAAGTTCCTGCCACATATATTTTTATAATGCATTGGCATATCACTATGGTACCAAAAGAGAATAATTTTATAAATCAATGAAGTTAGAGATCAGTTCATATTTTCAACATTATAATCCTTGAGTTAGTGTATTTTATCATGTTCTGGTATATATTTCATAAAACAGATTAATAGTATCTTACTGTGTTAGTTTAAAATAACTTGCTAAAGCTATATATGAAAATTAACATATCTAGTCATAACAAGGTACATTATATTCATAGAAAAACCTGAGCAATATTTCTGCTATAAAATATAATATCTTATTCCATATATTTCCTGAGTTCATAAGAAAATTTATGAACTGTGATTTTTGTTTTTTAGGGTAAATATTTTGGAAAGTCAAGTTGAGTTATAAAAATAATTATTCCTAAGTTAATATTTTAAAATTGAAGTGGAATTTCTTATAATATCACTATTTCTATCTAATTAATCTTGTAACAGCTACATATTAATCTTATATACAAGTGTCAATACTGATAAGAATATATGAAAAAACTAATATTACCTAAATTTACTCTTGAAAGTATGTTTCTGACCCTCCATCTAAGTAAAATTTCTTCTGTATCGAGTATGCTTTTATTTCAAGTATACGTGGTGAAATCCTGCATACGTTTCAGGATTCAGTTTGAATGCCTCCCCCATGAGGAACTGTCTATTTAGTTCTGCTAAAATTTATCATTTTTATTCTATTATTTTGCACCTTAGAACCTGCTAGATGTTTCTTAGGTCATCTCCAGATTCTGTTCTTTTTTTTTTTTTTTCCAATTTCATTTTCTTCTTTACTCAACTGTAGAATGATTTTGGGGGAAAACAAATGCTTTGTACATCTTAGTGTCCCCTGCATAGTATTTCTAATAGTGGTTTTTGCTTGCTTCCTTGCCTTAAGTCCTTATGCTCACAGAGACAGAGATTTGCTGAAAGTGTCCATATGTAGTTAGGCCATGTGGCAGATTTCATGGTGCAGGTGGAAGTAAGTAGAAAAGAGGTCTCTTGGGAAGAGCAGGGCCTCCCATCCTGCCAGAATAATTAATTCTAGATAATAAGCAGCCTGTTCAAACTTCTTGCTTCTCTTCAGTTAAATACCCCATATCACTGATAGTAAAAGTCAAAGTCCTCACAGTGTTCTACACTGGCCTTTATGATCTACCCCCAGCCTCCTCCTTGACCCACAATCCTATTACTGGCTGCCTCTATTCACATTTGCCCAGCCAAACTGGCCTCCTTAGGGTGTACATGCTGACCCCTCTGTCTGGAGGGTTCTTCCCACAGGTAAGTTCAGACCTCATTCTTTAATTCCTTGAATCCATACTCAGGTGTTACCTCCCTAAGATGTTTCTTGCCCGCTTAATACTGGGATCTACACCTTGTACCCCTTTAGCCCTCACGGTGGTGTTTGACAGCCATACCCACTTCAGTCCCACCTCCTACTCCATAACCCTTGGTACCCTCTAAGCTGTTCTCTATATTTCTATCATTTCATGAATGTTATATAAATTGAATCATTTAATAGATGAACTTTACATTCAAAATAATTCTTGAAAATTTCTTCAAATGGTTTTGTGGACCAATTGTTTGTTCTTTCATTATTGTTGAAAATTATTCCTTTATATGGATGTACCAGTTTGTTTAGTGATTCGTTCTCAGAAGAATGTCTAAATTTTCTCTAGTTTGTGCTATAACAAGAGCTATTGTAAACACAAATATAAACAGTTTTGTGAGAACATAAATCTTGTTTTTTCTGAGATAAGTACTGAAGACTGAAATTTATGGGTCAAATTGGTCACATGTTTAGTTCATTAAGAAACTGACAAGTTGTTTTTCATGGCTTTTGTTATTACTAGCAGTCAATGATGATATAATATTTCTGCATCCTAGAATTTGACATTGTCACTGTTTTATTTTCCCCATTGTGTTAGGAATATTGTAATGTCTTGTTGTGCATTTCCCTGGTGGACATTGAACACTAAACATGACATTAAGCATCTTGCATATCCTTTCATGTACTTATTTGCCATCTGCATATCTTTGGTGAAATGTCTCTTCATTTTTTTTTTTTTTTTTGCTGATTTTCTGATTGGTTTGTTTGTCCTTTTATGGACAATTTTATGAGTTGTTTAAAAAGTGAGCCTTCTGTATCCATGGATTCCATGTTCCTAGATTCAGCCAACTGAACATTGAAAATACTTAAACAGGGCTGGGGTTGTAGCTTAGTGGTAGAGTGCTTTCCTACCATGTATGAGGCCCTGGATTCAATCATCATCGCCCCATAAAGATAAAATAAATAAAATAAAGGTGTCCATCTACAACTAAAAAAATATTTTAAAAGAATACTTAAACATTTATGGGTTTTTTTTCTTGTCAACATTTTTTAAACAGAGGATTTAAATTGTATGAGGCATCATAAGTCATCTACTGATGATTTAAGTGTATGGGAGGATATCTGTATATTATATTGCAAATACCATACCCTGACATAAGGGACTTCAGTATCTGTGAATTTTGGGGATCTTGGAATAAATTTCTTCCAGATAATTAAGGACAGCTGCTTATTCTAGATAATAATCCCTTGTTTAATATATGTCTTGTGAGTTTTTCATCTCTGTATCTTGTATTTTATCTCCTTAACTGCTTCTGTCATAGAGGAAATCAATTTTAATTTATATTGGCTTGATTTTCCAATTTACTCTTTTATGTCACATCTAATATCTCTTTGTTTGAACCTAATATCTGAACATTATTATCTTTTTATTTTATAAAAAAATTGTGGCTTTATACTTTACATTTAAGTTTATGATACATTTTTGAGTTAATTTCCATATAATCTATGAAGTTCTTCTTATAATTTAATTATTGATATGAACTGAGCTATACCTGCAACAATATCTTGTATTTCTTTGCTAAGTGATTTAATTATTCATAAATATTTCTGATTTTTCATTTGATTCAAATGTGTTGCTTATAGCTTACTGAAGCATTTGTATCATGGCTGTTTTGAAATATTTTTCAGGTAATACTAACACTTCTGTTTTGTCTTTTTTTTTCTTTTTAATATACTGGGGATTGTACCCAGCTACATCCCTAGACAATTTTTGTATATTTTTTTAGAGATAGGATATCATTAAGTGGCTTAGGGCCTTGCTAAGTTGCTGGCCTTGAACTTGCATCCTCCTGACTCAGCGTCCTGAGCCACTGGGAGTATAGGCATGCTGCACACTGAGCCTGGGCACTTCTGTCATTTTGTTGGTATCCGTTACCTTTTTTCTGAGTCAGCTTGATATATTCCTGCTTCTCTGTAAGACAAATAATTGTCAATTAAAACTTGTGTATTTTAGTATTATGAGAATGTTCATCTTATTCAAAAGCTCTTTCTCCATTGAAGAAGATCCATTTTGGCATATAAAGCTGGGGTGCTTGTTACCAAGGTGGACGTAGAAGTCCATGGTCACCATTAGCCACTGCTGACACCTGAAGCAGGTGGCTCCTAAGTTTCTACTTCCCACACAGCCTCCAGTGACAGGGTGGGTGAGGAGCGCTCTTAGTCTTTAAACCTGCAATTAGCTGTTAGCATTCTTGCAATAATGGGCAAAGGAACCTCATTACTGATAGTGGCAGTAAAACACATATCAGTTGTCTTGACTGACATGAGAGAAAGGGCTGGCAGGCTCATTACTGGTCAGTGAGGACAGAGGTCTCAGCTCTTTACTGGGCTCTCTCTCTCCAATGTGCCATTGGGGTTGTTAGGTACTGGTTACGTCCTCAGGAAATTAGCAGTTTAAGATCTGTGATATTTTGTTATATTATTAGCATATTGACTAAAATTCTTCTGTCTTGCTAGCTTGCCCCTTCTCTAGTTCTGTGGCTAGAGAGAAGAGAAATCATTTCCTTTTGTTTTTTACTTGTTAGTGTTTCCAGGTTGCCAGCTTCTTCAGTTCCAAACCGGTATATGTGAATCAAGAAAGAATCTTAGGAAAAGAACCACTGTGTTGCTCCTTGTGTCTTGAGCTCCAAGATCAATTTGTCCATCTTTTGGAGTCTTCTTATGTTTGTTTCAGATGTGACTATAGGGGTTTTATATGTAATTTGCAGGATAAATAGAGAAAAAAAATCTACTCCATATTGTCAAGAGTAGAAATCATTCTGATTGATGTTTATTTTGGTTACCAATATTCCCCAAATGTCTATAACTGCATCTGGCACAAAAAAAGTTGCTAATTTTGTTAGCCCTTAACTAAATTTAATAAATAATTATCAGATTATGATAATCTCATTAAATGGTTGTTAATTTGTTAATTAAAATATAAGAATTCATATTTGTAAATTACTAATTAGTAATGTGTCATATGCATTAGCTTCCAAATGTTTTTACAAGATCCCTGTGCTCTACATTCTTATCCAGTTAAATTTTGGTTGCCAAAAGTAAAATAAGTAAACTATGAAATACAACTGTATTCTAGTCTTATATAGAAATCAGCCAGGTATGATGACATGTGCCTGTGATCCAGTGAGCTGGGAGGCTGAAGCAGGAGAATTGTAAGGTCAAAGCTAGTGTGGGCCATTTAGTGAGATCCTGTCTGAAAACAAAAACTTTAATATTCAATGGAATATTACTCAGCTTTAAAGAAGAATGAAATTATGGCATTTGCCAGTAAATGGATGGAGTTGGAGAATATCATGCTTACTAAAATAAGTCAGTTCCCCAAATCAAAGACTGAATGTTTTCTATGATATGCAGATGCTAATTCATAATAAGAGGGGACATGCTAGGGAAGAATAGAGTTACTTTAGATTAGGTAGAGGAGAATGAAGGAAGGGGAGGGAATATGGGGATATGGAGATAGGAAGAATAGTAGAATGAAACAACATTATTACTATATATATATATATATATATATATATATATATATATATATGACTGTATGACTGATGTGATTCTAAAATGTGTACAATCAGAAAAATGAGAAATTATACCCCATTTATGTATGATATATCAAAATGCATAAATGCATTCTACTGTCATGAATAACTAATGAACAAAAAAGGACTGGGTCTGTAACTCAGTGGTAGTGTGTTCCTGGGTACCATTCACAGTACTTCAAAGAAAAAATAAATCCATCTGTAAGATATCTGTAAAGTTCCAAATATAAACAATGTGTTGAGGGTGCTTCTTACACTTCCTGACCTTTTCTCTTTCCCCTCTTCAATTTTTCACATTGTGTTAGACACTTTTGTACGTGTTGATGGGGCCCCTTGGTCAGTGTCTGCCAATGATTTCTACTTCATGTTCTTCCTCAGGGTTTGGAAGTCCACATAGTACATGTAGCCTGGAAATCGATGAGAGTTAATCCAAAGAACAAAGCACAAATGATGGAAGATGGGAATTGGTGAATCTGTGAACTCAACATTTTTAGAGTAACAGTTCGATTTACTGTTCCAGAGGGTCCCAAATGAATGAGCCATAGTTTCATACAGACATGGCCAACTTAATACTATATTCTTTATATGTACTTTTCCTCTATTCCTTTCTTCCTCTCTCTTACTGTTGCTTATTGGAATTTCTTCTCAGTTGTCTGTAATCAAATCCCTATTTCAGACTTTATTTAGAAGGACCAAATCATTAGTTAAAATAATTCCATTATATATCCCATTTCGCCTATGAAGAATTTGTAAACAATAATGTTTATATTTATCTCAAGAGTGATGAAGTCATTCACATCAAGGTCAGCTACAGGTGTAGTAGCTATAACACTTTGTACAAGAAATTATTATGTTGGTCAAATATTCAGGGCATGTTTCCATGGTGAATTTTGTTAAAGCAGAAAAAGCACAAGCTCCAGTTAAACACGGTAGTGACCGTATTTTTATATTTCCTTGTCATTCAAATTTCTGTCAATAAATGTGTCAGTGAGTATAAATTTCACAAAGAAATTCAGCCACTGTTTCTGAAATGAGGATAAAAAACATATGAGTGATTATTATATGCACTGAAATTTGCAGACTGTTGGACAGAACATTGATCTTTAATAACTGTCTGTTGTTGAATATTTTAAATGGTATTTACTACCGCGCAGCATTAATAGAGCATAAAACACATCTGAGTTAATCACTTTGTCTTGCATGTTGTGTTTAATTAAATAATTATTATAATACTCATTCTTCAGTTTTTATACATCCTTCTCTGAACTTAAAAGTTTGTCTCCATTAATAATATCAATATTTTATGTGTAACAAATATTATCAATCTCAATAGAACAACTTAATAAATTATGAAAAACGTTCTCTCCCTGAGCTGACATATTTAATGGGCTCATTATTTTTCCTTGAGGAACAGAGGTAATGGATTATGCATTTAAAATTGAGACTTCTTGTAAACCATTCTATTCTTTCTGACATGATTTTAGGCAGGATAAAAAGTAAACACTAATGGATTATTTGATTAGAAATGTGAAAAAAAATATTGCCAGTAAGGGGGAAAATGTGTATACTGTCTTTAAAGAATATTTAAGATTGATCTAATTTTTTAAATTCAGTTTTACCAGCCTAGAAATACCTTTTAAAATTCCTGGGGACAAATATTAGAATTTCTTTAAATGTCATAAAACGAGAATGAATAAAACCCTGAGCTATAAACATAAAATAATCACTGTGATGAGCTTGATTCTTGATCTCTGGTCTCTACAGCTAACTCAATATTTTATTCTGTGTTTCCCTAGAAACAAATGCTGAGACTAAGATTTGAGGGCAAGTAGGTTATTTGGAAGGTGATCACAGGAAACACTTCTAAAAGAGAGGATCAGTAGTCTAAGGAAGTTATTCCCTCTGCAGGCAATCAAGTATAGAATAACCCAGGATGTAATGAACTTAGGTCCTGTTCAACATATTTCCATTCATAATTGACTGAAGGTAGTCCCTGTGTGTGTTAATTTCCAAATGCATCCGAACTTATTTGCATAAGCAGAGCACATTCTCCTGTATCCACAGAAATAATTCAAGCACATAGTCACTGGTTCTTACATTAAGAAGCTATTACAGGCATGCCCCTGTAATCCCAGAGACATGCCTGTAATCTCAGAGGCTCACGAGGCTGAGGTAGGAGCATCAAAGCCAGCCTCAGCAACTTAGAGAAATCTTGACTCATTATAAAATATATAAAGGGCAGGAGATATGGCTCAGTGGTTAAGTACCCTTGGTTCAATCCCCAGTACCAAAAAAACAAAACAAAGAAAAAACAAAAACACCAAAACCCAGTGCCTCCCCCCCAAAAATACTATTGATAGGAGGCTATTCAGAGTAAGCTGCCAAAGGGATGAGGATGAGACACCAAGAGCATCTGCTACAGTCTATCTTTTAAATCAGTGAGATTCAGCTTGGCCCCATATTGATTGGATTCTGTGTGTCTCTGATTCTACAAGTGGTACCAATTAAAAAATAAGACATTGCTCTGGAGCTGTATATCCCATTCTGCAGTTGACCCAAAGGCTGTAACCGACAATATTTATTCCCCTTTTCTGTCACCATTCTATAATTCCTTCCACTTCAACATTTCAGTTCATCCAATTTTTTTTGTTTTGTTTTATTTTGTTTGCTGGTGTATATGCGTTACTAATTCATACTTTCATTCCTGAATGGTATATATCTCTTTTTTTGGCAGGGGAGTACCAGAGACTGAACTCAGGGGCACTCGATGTGCTAAGCCACAGCCCTAGCCCTATTCTTTGTATTTTATTTAGAGACAGGGTCTCACTGAGTTGCTTAACGCCTCACTTTTGCTAAGTCTGGCGTTGGACTGGCAATCCTCCTGCCTCAGCCTCTGGAGCTGCTGGGATTGCAGGCTTGCACCACCGCGCCCAGCCTGAATGATATACATCTTTGTTACCATAAATTTGTCAGGCCACAGTTGTTTCATTTTCTATTTACAATTTTCAGTAGTCATGTAAACAAGACTCACTCCATAGAATTCCCTGTATTCCAGAAATACTCAGCACTAATCTATTAGAGAATAGCAAACTTATCTCCTCATCCTGTATCACCTCTGTCAGTAGAATAACCTATTTATTCTCCTACTGGTGTAGCTACAGGAGAATACCCAGGTGTAGCTCCTGTAACTTTAGGTTTAGTCTAGAAGCACTAACCTATAGAACATGCACTGTGTCCTATGAGCATTTCCTGCAACAATCAGGAACTCTAATTCAGAAGAGGTTTAAATTGTGGGGTCAAGAGGCATAAATTCCCCACACATGTCACTGGAAATATTTATGAAAAGAGCAAGTCCTTGGAAATCTAGCTGTGAGGAACAAAGCATCATGTAAGTGTTCTTGATTCCAAGTATAGGTCACATCTTAAGAATAATGGATCAATACCAGAATTTCATTATTTAGTTAGCTCTTTGGTTGAGACAGTCTATTTTCATAGCCTGTCAGGACTCACTGGTATGGAATTTGAGCATAGAAATAGTGAATTCTCTGTCATACTTCCTTCACTGTAAAGAATGTTTCTTGATCTATGTTATAAATGATCTTGGTAAATAAAGCATTGTGTAAGCCCTTAGATAATTATTCTTGCAAAAACACTGTGGACAGGGAAGGTATATACCTATCCATATACATACAAACTGAAGCCAATAAGAATGACATACTAACTCCTCCAAGGTATAAAATGTCTTAATGAATCAACTTATTTGTTGTCTCAAAGATTAATATTCTATGGATGGAACTGGAAAAAGTCATGTCATGTTGAGTGCAGTAAGTCAGACACAGAAAGATAAGTATTGCATGGTTTTTCTTGTACTTAGAAACTTAAAAAACCTGAAGGGAGAAGATGGACTATTTTGGGGACTGGGAGAGGTACTACAGGGAGGGGAGTGAGAGAGCGAATGAGAGAAGATGGAATGGAGAGTGGACATTATGAGCACATGAAATACACATGTATGGAAATGTCACAGTGAAATTCATTCCTAGGCACTGATCACAAAATTGTCTGAGATCAAGTACATATGCTAACTTGGGACTTTTAAAAATATAACATGAAATATTACTGTTTAAATTTTCTCATAATATAAGACCTCTAGTGAAGAATGAAACTCAGGCTTAAAAAGTATTAGATAAAAAATAAAGCTCCTTTGTGAAAGGATATATATTCATTTATACAAATAATTTAAGATCCAAGCATATTTTTAAATAATTGTGTCCTCATTAACATAGCAGAAAGTAATATAATTTTAAGGATAGGATAAAATCTTTACCTTTCATAGATGAAATACATTGGGTTTCTGTTTCCTAGGAAAACCTCTCATAATTAGTATGCTAGCAGTGCTAGTATTAAAATTCACAGAGATTATAAAAATAAATGAGGTTGATGGGCACTTGCTCTAATCCAGGTACTGTTCTGAGCAATTTGCATTACCACCTCATTTGATCCTTATCATAACGTTTTTAAATAGATATTTTTGCTCCAATTTTACGGATGAGGTAATTGAAGCACACACAGCTAGTAAGTGGCAGAAATCTGGTTTCAAAGCTGATGTGTATTACAATTTATTTTGTTTAATTCCTATCTCTTTTCTTTTTAACTTCCTCCTTCCTTTGTATCCTCCTCTCTTGATTTCACCACAATGCAGGATGAATTCTAACCCTTTATAATACAAGTAGCTCACTGGATACTAGAGCTATTTTCTATAAATATCGAATAGTCATTTTTTTTCAAACTCCACCGCATTTTTGATGCACTAGCATTGAAGGACAACTATACGATGAACTCATTCTAGACACAATGACTTTTGAACCTAGGGTCTCATATTTTGTATTTATGAAGTGAAAGAATATATGTTTAAACTAAGACAATTCAAAATGAAAATACATAACTCAGGCAAGTCGTTGCAAAAGAACTGGTACTCAGAGCCCTCCCTGTTTTGCAGGGAAATAAAATGAGTGAGTTCTTAGCACACCTAGGTGTTGCAGTTAAACTTGGGATACAGTAGAACAACAGAGCTTCTTTAAGGTGAAGAGGTTTGAGGCCATCTCAAAAATTCTTGGTAAATATTTAAAACTTCAAGATGTTATAATCCCAAAGACATTATTGATGATATAAAAGTGTTTAATGATTTCTAAATTGTTGCCTCTGGTAGATTTTATATTCATTTTGTAGGAACCCCCAGCACGCGCGCACACACACACACACACACACATACACACACACACACACCCCAATATCTTAGCAGTCAGGCCATTGGGAAATAGCAGTTTTACAGAACTATCTTCTCATTTCACTTTGTTATTAGGGAAAATTGATCATTGTTTACTTTGTTTCTGAATCTTTTATACAGGTCCATATACCCCACCAGTATTTTGATCAGGAAACAATTGTTAAATTCTCATCTTTCGTATTTCTTTGTCAGTTTAATTCTGGAATGAGAAGTGTCCTAAGCAATGGGCTATATATTTATATAAGCATCTTTTTAAGAGTTTGCAGTTGGTTGACACCATAAGCCATTGACCATGGCTGTGGACTTCAGACACCACAACTTATTTTCTGGTTGAAATATTAGAATGTCAGGTTACCTACCAAGTTTTATCATGTTTTGCATGTATGACTATGTGTGTGGTAACTTCTTCATTTCCTAAAGAGTACAACACTGCCATGTGAATTTATTAGAACCAAGGTGGCCCAAGACAACAGTTAATTTAAGCAGCAGGAGGGACCAGCCATAATTTCTTTTCTGTGCTTCAAAACGTGTCAATCTTGTTTCATCCCTCCTTCCAGTATATCTGTCTCTTCATTACCACTGGATTTCTTTAAAACAAGTCTAAGTCATCCTATCAGATAAACTTGAAATACTTCATTTTGAAGATATAAGAATTTTTCTTTCTCGTTATTTACTATTTTGTTGATGCTTTTAAATATCCCCTTTATATTTGATTTTGTGTTTGATTGAATGTTAACAGAATTTTCCCTGGTCATATACAGAATCTATATATAGTCTATCCTATATCATTTTACAAATTTTCCCCCAGTAACTATCTCTATTTTTTTTTTGAAACGTAACTTTTGAAACCTTAGTTGAAAAAAAGTTTAAAAATACGTCATCATTTTCCAACAAAAAGTTATAGAAATTAAATTGATTGTTTTTATCGACAAAAATAAGCACATAGGCTTATTGAAGGTAGAATGCACTTTTTTAGCTGAATTATAATTCTTTTTCATTTCAGAGAATATATTTAGCAAAAATCCTTCAACTAGAATATTAAGCATAAATATAACATATAACTATTTTGTACTCCTATGTTATTGATAAAGCATAACTAACTAACTGGTTGTATTTTTGTGTGCAGGGTAGATTAAAATATGTCTTTGTCTAGTTGTGGTTGTGCACACCTGCAATCCCAGCTAACTGGGAGACTGAGGCAGGAAGATCTCAAGTTTGAGGCCAGTCTGAGCAACTTAGGAAGAACCTGTCATAAAATGAAAAATAAAAAGAGCTGGAGGTGTTGACTGTTCAGTGGTAGAGCACCCCAGGTTTCCATCACTAGTAACAACAACAAGAGGTGTATCTTTGTTTTGAGGTTGTGATGAGCCTCTGAGATTAGAACTAATTCTAAAGGAAGAGGGAATCAGTCAATAAGAAATGAAGCCTTGTTGGGCACAGTGGTGCATGCCTGTAATCCCAGTGATTTAGGAGCCTGAGCAGAAGGATCACAATTTCAAGGTCACCTCTCACAATTTGGCAAGACCCTGTCTCAAAATGAAAATATAACAAGGGCTGGAGATGTAGCTCATAGTAGAGTGCCCCTAGGTTCAGTCCCTAGTACTGGGGGAAGAAAAAAGAGTCAAAGGAAGGAAAGAAGGGAGGGAAGAAGGGAGGGAGGGAGGGAGGGAGGGAGGAAGGAAGGAAGGAAGGAAGGAAGGAAGGAAGGAAGGAAGGAAGGAAGGAAGGAAGGAAGTCAGGAAGTCTTAGCCAAAAGGAATTCAAGGAAGAGCATAGGAAACTCCTACATAGTTATAGTAGTTACACTTTCTCTACCTGGGGACAAGTGACATTTTAGACTGGTAATACTTTGTTGTGTAGGGCTGTTCTATGCATAGTGGGTTGTTTAGAAGCATCCCTAGTCACTACCCATCAGATACCAGTTACCATATTCCCTGGGGCACAATCAACCATAATAGAAAACCACCGTATCTAAAGTGTTTTCATATCACTCTAATCTGGCCACTTACATAAGACCTAGAAAGAGAAGGTGTGTACAAGTTAAAACTAAAAGTCTCATTTTCACTTTGCAAAGGAAGAGAAATGTCACTGAGAAACACAGTTACACTAAGCAGCTTGAGCAATGCTGCCCACTTCTGCGGGAAACAGAGTTGTTTTAATGCATTGAAAATTCCAAAGGAGGTTTGTTCAGTAGCTAGTGGTTCTTTTAAGAAGGCAACAGAACAGTTCACTCTGTGCTGGTGGGAGGGAATTCCATGGCCCTGGGAGAAACAAACTGTAAGCACTACAAATAACAGCTCTACTTTGGGAAGGTGCTAGGACAGCAGATGCTTAAGAGCTGGATATCTTTGGCAAGGCAAGGCACACCTGCAGGGAACACTTCATAATAATTTGTTAAGGAAAATGTTGAAGATGGCTGCAATAACCATTTGGAAAAACAGAAATACATCAACATGTGGGCACTATTTTTATAGCTTTTTAATTATAACTTTTTGTGTTTAATTACAATCGTGGGAATTTTTAAATATATCCTTAATTTGAAGCATACTGCTCTCTAGTTCCATTGTTTTCTCACTCCTCCACCAAATGCAAAACCAGTTGGATACCATTTATTAGTCCTGTCCATTAACACATAATTACTCCTTCTTATAATCACCATATTCTTCTGACAGTTTTATGTTTTTATTCGAGAGTTTTTTGTTTGTTTCTTTTATTTTTTGTTTTTACAATTCAGTCTTTACTAATTATTTTAGAAGAGATCTGCTAGTGTTGAGTTCTTTTGGCAAGCACTATCTATCATTTTGGAGGTTATTTATATGGTATATAGTTGTTGGAATGATCAGCCTTCTTTTTATTGCTGTTAGTGGTACATAATAACTGTCCAGAATAGTGGGTTTTGTTGTGAAATGTTCATTCATGAATATATCATAATTTGATCAATTTCACTCCCCAATGCCTATTGATATTTACTTTCAGTATTCTAAAAAATGTCTTTCTTTTATTATCTATATAAAGCAAAGCCATTAGTCTTATTTTTCCTTTGAAGATAGCATGGCCTTTTTCCCTAATTGCTTTAACCCTTTGTCTTTGACATTCAGTGACTTCCTTGTGGTATGCCTAGATGTGGTTATCTTTGTATTTATCTAAAATATTTTACTTAGATCAAAATGTATGTGGGTTGATAGCTTTCATTTAATTCAGAGAATTCTAGACCAGTACTTCTCTGAATATAGCTTCTGTTCTGTGATCATTATACAATTTTTTGAGAGATAACTACAATTTGTCTATTTCATCATATTCCAGATGTCTCTTGCTTCTATTTTCATTTTTATTCCTCTCTCTGCTATCGTATGGATAATTTTTAGTGACTGGTCTGCAAGTTCACTAATATTTATGCTGCTCCATCTGACCTAATGTTAAATTAGTTCAATAAAAGAATAACATTGTGTTTTCTTTTAAATTTCTTCCACATTGTTTATATTTTCCTCAAATTTCTTTAATATATTGATCAGAGTTATTCTGAAGACTTCTTATTCTGATTCCACTACACCTGGATTATCTCTGGGTTTTCTTTTCTTGATAGTTCTATTTTCTCTGTACCTTTATTTTAATTTTTTATATGCCAGTTGTTGAAGATATATTAAATAGGCTTGATCCATGCTATTTTTCTTCGAAGGTTGTTCTGACAAACAGTTAAATCTCAGCATATCTTCTTGATCATTTTAAGGCTAGGTTTTAGCCTTTTTAAAGACACTCTATTTCATTTTTTTCCTTACTCCTAGTAAGGACATGACCCTCAATCCAAGGGACCAGCTCTTATTCATACAACATGGATCTCAACTTGGGTCTCAAGGTAATTCCAATATCCATCAAACTCCTCTGTTGCTGGATTCAATGTTTCTTTTCCACCTTCCCTTATACAATTTGGTCTCTATGATCTGTGAGTGTGAGTCCTTTCAGAATCTCTCCTTGGACTGAGGATCTTACAAAAGACCCAACAAGAATTCTGGTGTAAACCTGCCCAGTCTAGACCAATCACAAATTCAGGAATACTGATCCGCTCTGCCTCCTAAGGCTTCCATTCATCTTAGGCTCTAGGGAGCAGTTTACTAATTGGTAAATGCTCTTGGGGGGAAGGTGGAATGTGTGTGATTCTGACTTCCTCTGCTTCCTTCTTTCAAAGACCATGAACCCCACTGATTGTTTTTTGATGCTTGCAGTCATGTACATTTTAGTTGTTAAAGCATTAAAGATATTCTAACATCCAAGACATGAATTTTTAATATGATTCAATTTAAAACCTTAGCCTTATGTGGTTTGAAAAATCTATGGTCTTCAAATGAAAAGATTAAAGACAAAGAAAAAAAACAATATATAGCATAAGGAAATATTCTTTGGCATATGATCTGAGATGTACATTTGGTCTACCGTACAGTTACTTTTTATATTTGCAGAATTATAAAAAGAATATTAATGCTCAGAATTATGACTATAGGGTAATATAAATCTTGAGTAATCACAATAATAAAATTAAATGACACTCAATAGATTATATTTATTAAGCTATACATGGATTTTAATGGTATCACACCCTAGAAGGTCTTTAAAGAAAATTTGTTCATGTATCACTTCATGACAGGGATGCAGTCTGATAAATGCTATTAGGTGATTTTTGTCTTTGTGTGAACATCATGGAGTGCACTCACATAAACCTAGATGGAATAGGTCAGTCCCTCAATGTGGCTTGTTGATCCTGCTATGAATTCAATAACACAAGACAAAGGATGCTGATGCATACTGTTTTCAGTAAACGTTCATTATGACCAGAATGAGTATACTGTAAAATAATGATAAAAAGTGTAACTTAAGCCAGCAGCAATTTTTATCACTATCAACTATTATGTGTATACAGCATTGCATGTGTGGTATTTTTACTGGACTGGCAGCACCACAACATGTGAGTAGCATGTAACAGCACATAACAGTACCACACGGAATTTTTCAGCTTTTTTATATTATGGGGCTATAATTATATGATATAATGATATGAGGTCTATCACTGACCAAAATGTTACTATGTGGTACATGGTGATATAGTTTTATTTTATTGTTTTTGAATTACCCATCTTTATATTAGTATCCTGAGAATACAAATCACTCTCTTCTCTCCAAAGCAAGAATACATTCATTCAGCTTTCTTTCTGTCCCCACACAATAATGCCAGACTCTGACAAATATTTAAAAAGTCTCTATTTTGGGGAGAGAAAAGAAAGTTCAAAGAAGCTAGTTTGCTTGTGTAAAATATTATGTCTAATTAATGGTGAATAAAATAGTAAAAAATACATGTCTTAAAATTTCCTTAATCTCATTTTCAATATGCAGCATGGCTTCTTTTTGACAAAGTTGTGTGTGTGTGTGTGTGTGTGTGTGTGTGTGTGTGAGAGAGAGAGAGAGAGAGAGAGAGAGAGAGAGAGATCAATTAATCGATCAAGGTGAATAATAGAAGGCTTTATGATTAGTTAGTTAACTGATAAAAGTTATCTAGGTAGTAGATCCCAAAAGATTCCATTAAGCTGGGATTTGCAGGCGGGCAAGAGGCCACTTGAATATTGGCCCACAATCTAGATAGGAGTTCTGGGTTACTGCTTCAGGAGTCTCCCAGAAAATGTCTATACAGCCCTTGAATAGAGACTGTAATAATAAAGGTTGAGACTTGATTTTATGAATGGTGTAACCACCTTGATTATGAGCTATTTTTTTTTCATTTTCCTTGAGTTATTGTAAAATTTGCATTTTCCTTAATTACAGGCATACCTTGAAAAGATCTTTTGACTTCTTTCTTCCTCTGGAGGCATTATGGATTAGCTAGAAAAGAACCCAAACTTGGGCTGCAGAAAGAGATTACCAAAACTACAGTTTCTACCCCTTAGCTTTGAATAGGGAACTTTAATCCTGAAGATTATTGGATGTTTTGGTCAGCTTTTTTGCTGAAGTGATGAAAGGACCCCACCAGAACAACTGGAAAGGAGGAAAGGTTTTCTTAGGGGATCATGGTTTCAGAGGTCTCGATCCATAGAAAGCATACTCCATTCCTCAAGGCTTAATGTGAGGCTGAATATCATGGCGGATGAGTGCAGCAAAATGAACCAGCTCATATGATGATCAGGAAGCAGAGAAAGACTCCCTTCTCTAGATATGAAATGTATACCCCAGTGAACCACTTCCTCCTGCCACATTCCAGCTGCCTCCATCAGGGATTAATTCACTGATTAGGTTAAGGCAATAACACAATAATTTCTCCTGCAAATCTTTTTGCATTGTCTCACATGTGAGCTTTTGGGGACATCACACATACAAACCATAATATTGAATATATAAAATGTGAGTATTTGTAATGAGGATATAGTGGTGGGCCAAATCTAAGTAGGTTCGTGTAAAGGTGGACTTACAAACAAAAAATATTTTGGAGATGAATTTAAGGATTCCTTATAAATAAGCATACCTCTCTTCCCTGCCACCTGAAATTGTAGATTCTCTTTAGAGCAGAACACATGAGGTAGCACAAAACATGTCAGCCTGCACACACTCACTTGTACATTTATTTTTTCCATCCTGCATTGGGAAGTAGATGCATCCTGCTGCTACATCTTAGGGGACAGCCGCTGTATTTCTTGGTCGGGGGCTTGCAAAATGAAGGGATTTCAAAAGTTCAAAAGTTGGTTTTGCAGCTGTGGCATGTCACCTTCCTTTAAAAGGAGAGAATGGGCTGCTTTTCATTTCTTTG
This sequence comes from Callospermophilus lateralis, assembly GCF_048772815.1. Classification (NCBI taxonomy): domain Eukaryota; kingdom Metazoa; phylum Chordata; class Mammalia; order Rodentia; family Sciuridae; genus Callospermophilus; species Callospermophilus lateralis. The sequence continues at coordinate 79,263,816 of NC_135316.1, forward strand.
GGAGGAAAATGCCACCTGTCATAAAGTTCTGTAGTTCCCGTTCATAGTTTAATAAGCAATTGCCATTTAGGTTTTATTTTTCTAATGAAAGGTCTAAACCGATTGAAAAGGCTTTTTTAGCCAATGCAACTAGTGTAGTAGGGAAATAAAGAGGATTAATTTTAAGAAAATGAAGGGGATATTTTTAGAAAAGTATTTACATTGAGTAATCAAAATTTTACAGGCAGAGTGGATATGGGGATTTGTCTAATTTTCTCATTTTACACATAATGAAGCTGAAGCTTTCAGCAGTGCATTATCACTCAGCTATGCATTGACAGAAGTCAAGTTTAAGATCCATTTCTCATAACCTCATAGTCACTGTTCTTTACTTTGAATATAAAGTCAGTTTCAAGAGGTTCACATCCTAAACTCTTTTATTTTCACAAAGAAAATTATTTTATGCTCTCTGTAAAAGAACTTTGAACATTTTGCTACATGAATCTATTATGCCATATTTCATTTCGGTGTGAGTTTCAATGACTATTCTAATAAATGAAATAAGTTTTCAATAATTGTGTTCAATACAAGTTGATTAAAAATTGCAATGGGACAGAGCCATGCTTGCTGTTTAATCTATAAATAGCCAATGCATATATATAATAAATAAACATACTCTCTTCCCTGCCACCTGAAATTGTAGATTCTCTTTAGAGCAGAACACATGAGATAGCACAAAATATGTTAAATATATTAATTAAATATATTTAATTGTTACATTAAATATATTTAATTCTTACATGTGGTCCTATATTTTTAAGGAAACTAATAGATGCAGCCTTATTTTTAGGAGCTCTTACTTCTGGGAAAGACAAACATTTAACCAAAAAAATACAACACAAGTTGAATAAAATTATAACAGTTCAAAGCTAAAGAAGGGGATATATCATAATTATATTCTTATGGATATGTTAAAATTTAACAGTTCAAATTCTACATCATTGCATGACACATTTTACATTTTCTCAGTTATCCTAAAATTAATATAAATGTTAAATTATCTGAAGCTATGACTAATTGTTGAAAAGGTTATCAGGGAATATATGAAGTTTTTGCAATATGGCACAGTTTTGATTCACATGAAACTGATGAATAATTAGTGAATAAATGTGTAGGTATCCAAGCAACCACTGGGAATTCATACAGAAGGGTTCTTTTAGCACACCATAGGTGATTTTCTAGGTAGATGACTGGAAAAGGGTTCACATCAAAAATTTTGGCTTACAATATTAAGAATTCTGCAGATGTTAACAAATTTGGTCAGCTCTGACTTAGGTGTCTATACTAGTTTTATATTACTTCCTATGTGTCTGTCATTTAAAGGTTTGCCATATCCATTACTTAACTTTGATCAAACTTCACATGCTCTATGGTATAGCACACTTCTCAAAGCAAGCTTAGTAACCATCTAGTTTAATCTACTCATTTTCCATTTGAGTAGACTGAAGAAAAGAGTGACAAAGTAGGTGACCAAAGGTAAATATAAAGACAATACTAATAGTAGCACAGTGTGGACAAAAACTCAAATCTCCTATATCTCAGATGGATGTTTCTGAGTCATGGTGCTTGTCCTATTTGGAAATATTGGATTTACTCAGAAACATACTAATGTGAACTGTATGCTTAAAAACCATGATAATGAGGATCAGCAGCTCCTTCCTCAGATGAATGGTAGCATTCGTTCACATACCATGTAATTCACACATTTAAAGAGTACTATACTATACAATTGCTTTTAGTACATATAGCTTTTGTGTATTAAAGGCATAGAACTATCATCAGAATCAATTTTAGCACATTTTTAACACCCTGAATAAAAACACCCTCATCCTCACTAGCAGTTATTTTCCACTTAACCATGAGATGAAAAGATGCCCTAGGCAATCAATAATGTACTTCCTGTCTTATGCATTTCTATTCTGGTTATGTATCATAAATATAATCATACAATAATTGTATATTACCTCTGATTTTAGAAGGCTCATGAATGTTGTAATATGCATCAGTACTTTATTGCCTTTTATTATTGAATAATATTCCATTAAATAGGCATACATTTTTTTTTTTGTCATTTCAGTTGATGTACATTTTGGTTGTTTTTACTATTCAGCTGTTGTAAATAAGGTTGCCATGAACATTCAAGTACAAGTTTTTTGTGGACATGTGTTTTTTGTTTCAATTGAGAATATACATTCTCACCAATTCTCCACATCATATCTAACATTTATTATGTCTTTTTGATTATAATCATTCAAGTATGTGCAAAGTGATATCTTATTGTGTTTTTACTTAATATTTGTTTTATGGCCTATGTTGTTGAACATAGTTTTATGTGCTTATTTATCATTTGTATATCTTCTTTGGAGAGATTTCTATTCAGATTCTTTTCTAATGTTTAAGCTGGGTCATATGTGTTTTTTGGTTAATTATTGAGTTGTGTTACTTATACATTCTAGGTAAAACTTCCTTATTAGATACATGATTTGCAAATTCTTCTTCCATTCTACTCTTTTTCACTTTTGTAATTTTGTCTTCTGGAACACAAGATGGCACCTACTTTTACAAGTTGCATTTCATACCTGATTCACATACAAGCAGAAGATGCCAAGGAGGTGAAATAGGCTGAATTCTTGCTATAGAATCTAGAGGGGTGTGTGTGTGTGTGTGTGTGTGTGTGTGTGTGTGTGTGTGTGTTAGTTTTTCATCTCAAAATACTGGGCAAGAGAAACTTTGAGAAGGAAAGATGGATTTTTGTCTTATAGTTTCAAAGGTCAGGGCATGGTTGACTGGCTCTAAGACAGAGACATCTTGACAAAAGGGCATGGTGCAGAAAACTATCCAGCTTTTGGTATTTGGGAAGCAGACTTAGAGAAAAAGAAAGAAAAAAATAAGAAAAGTAGGGAGAAGATACACCCTTTCAGGGCACACCCCCAGTGACCTCCTTTCTCCAAGGAGGGTCCACCTTCCAGCAGTCCATTGGATTACCCCACCAATGGGGTCAGAGCCCTCATGATCCAGTGATTGCCTGAAAGCCTCAGGTCTGAATTTTGCTGCATTGGGGAAAACGCTTTTAACATATGACCTTTTGGAGGGACATTTTTGATCCAAACCAAAACAAGGTGAAAACTAAGAGTTTCATAGCATTTAGAGCAGGACCAGAAACTTACTAGTTATCAGAGGACATAAATTTAGTAGAGTCTAATATATATATACCTACCATAGACACATACTATGACTTAAGAATTAGTTGACACAGGCATACAAAATGATTAATAATATAAAGCAAGGTGTCCCATGTATCTCTGATAGAGTTTTACTAGGCATCCTTTTCAAGACCAACTGCAACTTTATGAAGTCAAGAAATAGGAGAGCCCACTCATTTGCTTGTTTTCTAGGTTTAAGTAACACTTCCTCCCCCAGCTTTCATTTATTTAAATGCAGAGATTTCAACATTCAACTTGAAGGAGTGAAAATAAACCAGAAAAGAATGATGGCAAGAAATCCTTGACTATCTACCTAGGCCTCAATTAACGTAGCTCTATTATTGGTTTCAGGCACTTGGATCTGAATTTAACTGTTGACATGGTTAGATACTGTCAAATACTTTTTTTTTCCTTGAATTAATTACTGCTTAATTCTGTTTGATACTCAGCTTAGAGAAAGATTTTTGGGAAGTGGCATGAAATATATGTGGTCCATTACTTTTTCCATATAATCTAACATCTGTATTTTGATTATTTCTTATCACCCAAGATGAGACTATCCAGATTAAAATGTATTGGTATTCTATTTTTTTACCTAAATTATATCTTTGATACATCATGCCTATATTGAGGGATATGGTAAGGTAGGGCTAATATGTGTGCATGCATGTGTCTTGAAAAGATCTTTAAGGAGGGATGTGCTTAACGAGCATTTTACAACCAACAGGGGAAAAAAAACAGTCTTGCTTTTGTAGCATGTGCTGATTGCTATGGTGTAAATTCACAGTGCTTGATTTCAGGATATCACTAGACTCAACATTGGAAAGAGTTACTCAGAACTGTGCCCCATTAGATGGTATTAACTAGAACAAAGCAGAGCTCCTGAATACTACCTGCAGGAGTAAGCATATTTCTCTAGAACAATTCACTTTGTGAATACAGCAAATTTCATACTAGATCAAATTTTAATTTTTTCATAAAGCCAATATTTATCTTGCTTATTATTTTATCTTTTATTAGTAAATTATGATTATACATAATAGTGGGATTTACTGTGATATATTATTATATATACACAGCATAATTTGGATGAATTTATAATTTGTGGCACACACTGTAGGGTCAAATTGAAAGGTAATTTAAGGTATCACACATATGCTTTCATGACATACTTTTTTGTTGTCTCATTCTGTGTTAGATTTTCATTGCTTTAATAAATAACTGAGATGGATCAATCTGTAAAGAGGAAAGATTTGCATGGGCTCATAGTTCAAGAGGTTTCATTCCATGTTCTCTTGGTCCTGTCATTTGGGATTTGTGGTAACTTAGTACATTATGGCTTGAGCCCATGGTTAAGGAGGACTGTTGACCTCAGAACAGAGAGAAAGAGGGGGAGAGACTGGTGTTTTTATATTCCTTTATAGAGCATGTCCCCAGTGACCTCCCCTCATTCTATAAGGCTCCACCTTCTAAAGATTCCACCCCCTCCCGATAGCACCACAGGCTGGTGACCAAGCCTTCAACACAGGGCCTTTGTGGACATTCAAGATATGAACTACTGTACATTCCTGGGTCTGTTTGATCTTAATTCAATCCCTGTTTTTATTTTTCATTTACTCCTATTTTTAGTTTATTCCATGTCTTTAAATTCCATATGTAAACTACCTCATCTACTTTCTGGAATAAGTTACAATAAATTTAAATAAATAAAGATTATCCCTTGGTCAACATCAGGCACAAAGTGGGAATTAAAGATGAAATACTGGAAAATCCCCTTGGCTAAAATTGTAAGAAAAGAAATTGCAAATGAGTTCCACCTCTACCCAGGCATGAGCAATTATTTCTCTCTCTGGCCCTCAGAGTCCTTACCTCTATAATTAGGGATGTCAGGATGAACTCTAATGTTATTCAAATTATTCATAATTTTGTGACTCCAAAAGCCTCTGGTTCATTGTAAAACTAAATTCTATTGATATTTAACACAATTTGAATAAACTCAATAATTTTATGCCTATATTCAAATGATTTTAATATTATACTTAATTTTAACTTTTGCAGATTGTTATTGGCTCATTGATGTTGACAGGCAAACTTATGGGTGAGTATTATTAGCTTTTTATAAAATGACATTTCATCTGTAGGCAGAGTAACAAATTTTGAATTTTATGCATGAAAAGATTGATAGCTGGCACAATTATTAATTTCTGCAAGCTTTCTGCTAGTGGTGAATGATTTGGAAAAGATATTTGCATTTACACTCTAATAAAAGAAAGCTCTATCTTCTCCTTTAATTTTGGAAAGCAAAATACTTTAAGCAACTCTAATTTAATAGTCCTAATACCCAGGGATATGTTAGCAATTCATATGAGCAGGTAGCTGTGACATGGTAGAGAGTGTTCTGGGAGTGTCAGATCTTGAATTGAATTCTAGCTAAGCTCTGATATCTATCCACTTGTCCTTGGGGAAGGTGTGTAACCATCTAAACCTGAACTTCATGCTATACAATGGGTAAATCCATTTGCTTTTCAGGTCTGGTTTGACGATCAAATTTGAATAATAGACTAATTATCCTTAGCATAGACCCAACTTGGAAAATTCAAATATTTCTAAAAATCCTTTCGTTGTCTCTTTATATGTTCTGCATTGCAGAATGCTCAGTCAGGTGCAAGGAGTTAGTTTAAACAGAAAGACCAGGGGATCATTTTTACCAAATTTCTTAGGGCAGCTATATTCCTTCCTGGCTTTTAAGTAAAATTTTATAGAAGTGAATATCCCAATAAGGAAATAATCCAAATCATGCTAAAAGGTAAGACCTTTGTGCTTCAAATATTTGAAATTTAAAGAAACTGTTTAGGTTTTTTTTTTTCCCCCTCTACTGGTCAACTATTTATAAGCATCGCATACACAGAAAACATACTGACCTATTACTGAACATTTGAGATTAATTATTTTGACATTCTGAATCCATATTATAAGAAATCATAATATAGTTATTTTAATAAATTAGATTTAAAGAAAAAGGAAGAAAATAGAATCTTTTTAAAATGTTATGCATGTTCAAAATAAATCTTACTTTGGAACATACTGTCCTCACCTCATTTTTAAACTGTGTTGACAAGAGAAAGTGTCAGTGAACTTATAAGAGTATCATTTAAAGCATTTATGAGATACAAAATATGCCTTATTTTAAAAAATGAAATAAAACTAAAGCTATTGGATTCTTACTTTCAACAAGAAAAAGTTGAATCTAAGTTCCAGTTAAATAAGGTATTACTGATGTAATGTTTGTCAGCAAATTGGCCAAAACAATTAAGTATGAAATTGATGTCTCATAAGTCTGTTTCATGTACACAACATTTAAAAAAGCACCATGAACTATAGTATTTGTGTTGGGGAGAGACTTGGGGAACAAGATAGATGATAAAATAGTATTAAACTACAAAATATCTCTAAATAGAAGTAAAAGTTAGGAATATATAAAGCTAATTGTTCTCTTATGTATTTTGTACATAATCTCTCTAAAATTCAGCATAATATGTACTGAGCACATTCATTCCCAGGATTATTAGCTACTCCGATTGATGTTTAATTTTCATTGTCTTCAACAATGAATATGCCTAGTATATAGTAGTGTCTCCCAATATTTTTTCTTTTTAAAAAAAGACTTGGGAAGATAGCATATTGTCTGCGAGATCAGTTTAGTAAGCTATACGAATATGAAAAGACATTGTTACTAAATCCTCATATCAAAGCCCCTAATTTGTACGTGACTTCATCCAAAAGTGTGTTTATTATTTTATGAGCTTGTCTCACTGCCAGCTGTCACTAAAAGGTTGAGAGAAGAGGAACTTGTGGGTAGGAGACGATTGAGAGTTTTCACACTTACCGATTGGCTCCATCTGCTTTTGGAACAAATTTTCTCAAAGGGAATGTGGAGACTAGAAAATGACTGATGAAACTGTGCCTACAAAATGATAGATAGATGAACACTCCCTGTCTCACCAAGTGACACCTGTATGATTTTCTTCTGGGACTGTGTGGAGGTAGTCTCTGTTTTTCCCAGATGTCTCACGAATACTGTAGATATAACATTACTGTGACTGTTCCTTGTAGATGGCTGAAATATATACGGAAGTTATTTTCTTTGTATTTACTCTTTCATTTTTTGGTTTATTTTTGTCTACTTGGGTGACCATAAACAAGAGTCTAGCATATGAATTACTTTCTACCAGTAGTTTGATAATTCAATAGTTAACTGTTCAATTAAAAAAAGCAAGAAATATGAATTTAAAAGACTTATCTCTAGTCACTGTTATACTTGCTGGAAGCACAGGGATGAAAAAGGCAGACCCATGTCCTTCTCCCAGGAAGTTAACCTTCTAGTGGGACATCCAGCAATGCAGAAGAACTTCAGATGAGATGACCTTTCCACAACATGCAAGGACCCTTTGCCTGGAGAGTCAGTTTGATTTAAAGTGGGATGTTTCAATTTATTGAATGATTTTAAGGGAATTACAAATTTAATGTTTCTATTCAACACAATATTTTTATGCAGAGAGATACATTAGAGATTATCAGGCCAAATATTTCATGTGATATGTGATGACACCAATGATCAGAAAAGCTAAATGGCTTGCCTAGAACCACACATTTGATTTCTCTATAGTCATATTGAATATTCTCTGCATCTCAGATTAATATGCTGAGTGCCAAAGAGATACCCTGTCCTTTCTTATGCTGCTGGAATTAGAATGGGCTATTATTGCATGCCAACTTCATCTCTTTCAAATCCTTAAGAAAATATAACAGAGATTTTTAAAAAAAGGCCCTTGACACTAATTCCCTGTGTTTAATCTTGACTATTCCCTTCCTTGAACAAATGACTTAAACACAAATCTACCTCTGTTTTCTTATCTGAAATTTATAATAACATAACGATATAAATTAAAACTCTTAAACACGTACTGTAGTATCTGGCATAAGTGAATAATTTATATGCTTCCTTTTATTATTGCTATTACTTTAAGTAGTGCATAGTGTTTATTACTTTAAGTAATTTATAGTGTTTACAATATTTGATTAGTTTTCCACTGTTTATAAAAAAGTTGTGTTTTATAGAAAGGAAGAGAGACCTGTATTCATTATCATCTTGCTCATTTTGACATTTGGAACATAATGTGCTAGGATATATAGGCATAGAATCTACCTGGAACTCATATTTGTTATTATTGAATAAATGATGAGATTCACTAAGCTAGAGAAGATACAGCAAGTAAAGAAAGATATTAAAGATGAAGAGATGGGCTGGGAATGAGGCTCAAGTGGTAACACGCTTGCCTGGCATACACAGGGTGCTGGGTTCAATCCTCAGCACCACATAAAATAAAATAAAGATGTTGTGTCCACTGAAAACTGAAAAATAAATATTAAAAAATTCTCTCTCTCTCTCTCTCTCTCTCTCTTAAAAAAAAAAGATGAAGACATGATCCATGATCCGGGAAGGTTTGAGGCACTGCAAACAGTTTTTGTAACTGGTGTATAGATCTTTAATTTAGGAGGAAGATACTTAAGGATTCAAGAGTAGAAACATTAGACTCACCTTTTTCCAACTGTCTGACCTAGGATATGACTGTCAATTTGAATTTGTTTACTACTTTGTTTAAAATAAATGGAGCTTTCCTATGTTCATATATACCACAGTGAATCTCCACATCGTATACCACCAAGACTTTGATCCTAACTAGAGTAAGATGTTTGTATAAATATGTCAAAATATACTCTCATGTAGAACAAAAAACAAAAATAAATGGAACTGATGATACCAAATTAAGTTGCAAATATTAATGAATAATGAAATACTACGTGAAGCTGGCTAGCAGTGCACATATAGTTATTTGTCCTTTTTCTGTCTTCCTTTCTATCATATTCCCCCTTCTCCATGCCCCATTCTGCAGAATGGAAACAGAAAGACCTTGTTTTGAATCTTGATTCAATCACTTATAACCTATACAACCTTAACATGTTAATTAATTGCCATGAAATTCAGTGTTATCGTGATCTATAACATAAGCACATAACTGTGTTGGTTTTACCATGTGTTTTAATCATTTTTTTTTTGTTGCTGCAACTAAATGACCTAATCAGAACAATTGTAGTGGAGGAAATGTTTATTTAGGGGCTCACTGTTTCAAAAGTCTTAATCCATAGACAGAGGCTCCATTCTTTGGGGTTCAAGGTGAGACAGAACAACATGGTGAAAGAGTATGGTAGACGGAAGTGATGATCAGAAAGGAGAGAGAGAGAGAGGGAGAGAGAGATATTTCTACTTGCTGGATAGAAACATATGCACCCAATGCCCTACCTCCTCCAGCCATACCCCCACCTGCCTTCAGTCACCATTCAAGTAATCCCATCATGTGATTAATTCACCTGATTGAATTAAGGCTCTTCTAACCCAATTATTTCTACTCTGAACCTTCTTGTATTGTCTCATATGTTAGCTTTTGGGAGACACCACATCCAAACCATAATACCAGGACTAAGTGAAGATTTAATTAATTATTGTTATTTAATTTATTGTTATTATTTAGGTAATATGTCAGTAACTAACAAGATGTTTGTATTATGGTAGCTTCCATTATCATTTCTTTCTACCATTTCTATTTTCTGTATTTACTTTTTCCTTACTTTTTCTATATTACCTTGAAAAAGGTCTAGAATAAGTACACTTTTAGGACTCTACTTAAGATCTTGATTTGGAGTTCTATTCTTTACTTTTGTGTGGGTTTTCTATTATTGGCCATAGCAAAACTTGTGTCTAAATATGGCCTTCTATTAGTAAATGAAGGCAACATAAAATGTTACATATGACTCACTTGGCCAACACACTTTCTTATTTATTCAAATAAAAGGGAAAAGAAACCCGAGAGAGATTAAAATGTTGATTAGCTTGAAATCTAAGAATTTCTGAGACCTAATTTGTTTTACCCTTTTGAATAGATTTTTTATTTTTCTCTAAGCTTTGTATACCACAGAATGTATTTTAGAAAGCAAAAAAATACAGAATAATCATTTCATTTTGAAATGTATTAATGTGGATATTTCTAAGATTAAATAAATCAGAAGCATTAGTCTTTATTTTCATTCAACAATTCTCTTTTTAAAGTTAGACATTATTTTTATCCATAAAACATAAAGAGGAACTGCTATTGCTAACCTCTTGGAGTTTCAAAAATGATTTTAAAAATCCTTAAATAATTTTAAAAACCCAAAATTATCAAGGAGTTTCCAATAATACTTTAAAGAAATATTAACATAAAAACAATCAATGCATTAAAAATAAAAAGCTATTCTGGCAAAACATGTGGTTGCTAAATAATCTGTATAACTTAACAGAGATTTCTGTGCTATTTTTCTTGACCCCAGAGTAAAATTTACAGGAAAAAAAAATAGTGATTGAGGAAGTCTTAGGAGGTTAAACATATTGTTTTAAGGAGAGATGTGATAGCTTTTTCAAAAACAATATTTTCAGTAGTTCACTTTCAAAGGAAACATATAAAATTCCAAAATGTCTACCAGTTGCACAGAACTAAAATAAACCTATCCTCCTTGTTTTTCCAAATTTTATCAATAACCATGCAGCTGTGAACTACACATGCTAAATTCAATCAACATGTTGGAAGAAAAGAAGTTGATGATGGCACTAATCACTGAGTATTTAAATGATATAAGAACTGCAAAGACAAAAAAAGAGGAAGGAAAAAATAAATCACAGAGAACAGACAGTTTGTAACTAGGGCAAGCCAGTGGCTTTAATGGACATATTCTATAAAATACCACAAAGAGTGAGGCTTAAAATACTCTTCCTACAATTAGTTATTGCTGGTTCTCTTCTTACCCAGTGGATAGCACACTGAATTTTTATGATTCCAAACAATGGTTTTGTTCCTAACATTGACAAATACTTTTAAGATCTTCATGAGAGCTCAGAACTAGATATGATCAAGTACTGCACGTGATTGGGAGATAGGTTAGCCGTGCATAATTATAGTACTAAAATATCATTGTTTTCAAGAATACTCCATTATTTAAATCCTTAGTTAAATACCTGTAAAAACACAGTGGTTATAAATTAAAAACAAATAATATACACATTCAGGAAGTTAAAGAAGAGCTTTTTTTAATGAAGGCATTAAGAAAAAATAAACAATGTATTTCTAATTTATCTATAATGCAATAAGGAAGCTACAAGATAAATGGGAAAATAGTTTTAATTAATTATTAGTAAAAATACAATTTCAAAGTTACTAGAATGCAAAAATAACATTGCTATTGTGAGAAGTGTATTTATCCTTACACAGAAAATGTCTTTAAAGTGCTTTTGAAATAAATCTTGAATTCCAAGAAAAAGGGTAAAAATACAAATCAATGAAGTAGAAAATAGGAAAAATCAACAAAAGTGGTTCTGTGAAAGAATAACAAAGCTGATAAACTTATAACAAGACAGATCACAATTGACCGGGTTCACAGATGGAACATTATGTGAGATGCTATGAAAATAAAAGACAAGTGGATAATTTTATAAATAGTTATGAGTCAGAAAACTTAACACCTTAAGTTCAATAAAAATAAATCTTTAAAACACAATGTACAAAGTAGACAACAATGAAAAAGGGAATGGAAATATTTTTATATCTCTTAATAAAATTGTATGTGGTATAAAATTCCTTTTAATAAAACAAAGTTCATGCCCACATGGCTTCAACGATGAACTTATTAAACATTTTAGAAGAAAATACGAATACCCACCCTTATGTTTTTTTCAAGACTAGAAGAGGAAGGAAGCCTACCAAACTTGTGTTATGAGAAGAGCATTATTCTAATACAGAAAGATGACAAAAGTAGAGTAAAAAAATAAATAGGATACACACCAATATTTCTCATATGTGCAAAATTATTTAGTAGATATTAGTCAATAAAGTCCAGAATATTTTTTAAAAGTTTGATATGCTGTGAAGAAGCTGGCTTTATCACAGAAATGTGGCCTTGGTATAATATTTGAAATTTAAACTTTGTATTTTACTATGGAGAATAAAAGGACAAAATTGTGTGGTCATTTCAATCGATACCAAAGCATTCAACAAAATTGAATAGGTAAAACAAAAACTTTTCAGTAAAGTAAAAGTATAAGAATATTCTTCTACATAATATAAGATATTGATCAAAATTCTACAACCAAAATAATTAACTTTTAAATATTGAATATTTCTTAGTAAGATCAAGAAAAGGAATATTATGTCCATTTTGACCACTTCTATTATGCATTGTATTGGAACTTTTCACCAATAAGTTAAGGGGAAAAAGAGATTTAAAAAATAATAAGATAGAAAAGGAAAAAGCAAAAACATATTTGTAAATGACATGATTATTTAGATACTGAGGAATCTTCATAACAACTATCAAAACTAATAAATTGATTAGGTTTACATTTCACAAGCTTTAATATATACCAGCAACATGTATAAAAAGAAATGAAGAAATAAAAATACCATTTAAAATGTCATCCTCATACATAAAATGTCATTGAATAAATATAATAGATATGTGATATGTCAGCTTTAAAACATACAAAAAATTGCTGAACTAAACAAAAGACCACCTAAATAACAAGTGTGATATATGATTCATGGATTGAAAGACTCAGGATGGCAGGTTGTCAGTTTTACTCAAATTGATTCATAGATTCAGTACAACCCAAATTAAAATGCCCAAAGAATTTTTTTATAAGTTTAGAGGCTGACTCTGAACTTTATATGCAAATGCAGAGATCTAAAGTTACCAAAATTATCTTGAAGATCTAAACAAATTTGAAAGCTTTACATTATGTAACTTTATAATCTAATTCAAAGCTATGCTAATTAAGACAGTGCAGTAGTGATGTAAATATTGGCAAAAATATTGAGGAACAAAATAGGCAAAACATACATTTTTTACCTGTTACATAGTCATTTGACATGAAAGGGGCATCAAGTAGCTAAATGTGGAAAAAAAAGGTTTTTTTTTTTTTTTCAAAAATTGTGCTAATTGGTTATTCATGTGGAAAAAGAGGGACAAATTTAACTCTGATCTTTTGTGAAGCACACAAAAAAATGATTAAATACAGATCCCAGACTTAAAGACAAGCAATTTTTTTTAGAATAAAATATAAACAAGTATCTTCATGATTCAGGAGACAATTTTTCTCTGTTTGTATTACAAAGCAATAAATTTGGAATGAAATATATAATAATAAACTAGACTTCCTCAAAATAAAAAATATCATTAAAATAAGTTAAAAATAAATGTACAATTTATACATAACAAAGACTCAAAAGAGTAAATAATGTTCGAGTTATATTATAAAAGCATTTTCAGAGCAAAGGAATAGAAACAATAGAAGAGAATCAATATTTGAAAAAAAATTTCAGAACTGGGGAAAGACATGGATCTTAAAACTCCCTCCATGTTTTGAGCAAAATTTTAAAAAGCCATAATTAAACATATCATAATAAAATGGTAGAACACTGAAGACAAATATTCTATAAAAGCTTCCAGGAAGAGTTGAGATTACCTACAAAACAACCAACAGTTAAACTGATGGAAAATGAGAAAAACTATGCCACTTACAATAGCCTCAAAAAAAAAAAATGGGGAAATCTATCTAATGAAAGAGGTGAAAGGCCTCTACAACAAAAACTACAGAATGCTAAAGAGACCTTAGAAGGTGGAAAGATCTATTTTCATTAGCTTATTTTTGTTTGATGAATGCAAGATTATTTAAAGTTAGCTTTATTTTCTAGTTATTATTTTTGTTTAATCAATGAATGAAAGACCCAGAATAGCAAAAGCAATCCTAGCAAAAACACATCCCAATACCTGATTTCCAGTTAATCACAGAGACAGAGCTAATATAATAAAAACAGCATATGTTATTGCCATAAATATAGACATGAAGACCAACAGAATACAACAGAAGACCCAGAGACAAACCTGCACGTTGCAGTCACCTGATACTAGACAAAGATGCCAAAAATATATATTGGAGAACATAGCCTTTTTAACAAATGGTGCTGGGAAAACTGGATATTCTTATGTAGAAAAATGAGATTAGATCACTGTCACCCTGTGCAAAAGTCAAATCAAAGACTTAGGAATTATATCAGAAACAGCAACTCCCAGAAGAAAATATAGGCTCAACATTTTAACATATTGGCCCAGGAACTTACCAATAGACTCCTAAGGCTCAAGTAATAAAACCAAGAATCAAAAAGTGTGATGGTATCAAATTAAAAAGCTTCTGCACATCAAAGGAAATGATTAAGAGCATGAAGAGAGAACCTAAAGAATGAAAGAAAATTGTTGCCAGCTACTCTTCCAATAGAAGATTAGTATTCAGACATCAAGAATATGTAAGAATAATAAAAAAATACAAATAACTCAATATCTAAATGGGCAAAAATTTCCCACTAAACAGACATCCAAGAGAAAAAAAATGCAAATGACCAACAAATACATACATATATATGAATAATATTTAAAATATATATATATGAATAAAATCAACAATCAGGAAAAGTACATTGATATTTCATTTCACTCCAGTCAGAATGGCAATAATCAAGAAAACAAATAATATTAAATGGTGGTGAGAATGTGCTTGAAAATGCACACTCCTATATTGTTGGTGGGACTTCAAGTTAGTGCAATCACTCTAAAAGCAGTATGAAGATTCCTCAAAACACTAAAATTTACCATATGTCCTACCTGTCCCACTCCTCTGTATTCATATATAAGAACCCAAATCAGCATGCTATAGTGATACACTCACATCAATGTTTATAGCAGTGCAATCCCCAATAGCCTTGGTGCTTGTCAATAGATGGAAGGATGAAGAAAATGTGGTATATATGCACATGGAGTTTTAATCAGTCATAAAGAAAAATACAATTATGACAAGTGCTGGTAAATGTATGGAACTGGAGAACAACATGCTAAGTGAAAAAAGCCGGACTCCAAAAATCAAGGATTGAACATTTTCTTTTCTGTGTGGAAGCTAGAGCAAAGTAAGGAGAAAATATGGGACAGTCAAATATCATGTAGATGGAGGGAATATCGGAATACTGGTGGAGTAGAAGGAGATTAAGGTGGAGAGGAAGGAAAGGAAAGGAGAGGAGATGGGGAATAAATTTGACAAAATTATATTATGTGTATTTTTAAACATACTACCGTGAATTCCACCTCTATGAAGATCTAGAAAACATCAATTAGAAATAAAGGAAGGAATGAAGGAAGGGAGGGAGGAAGGGAGGAAGGGAGGGAGGAAGGGAGGGAGGGAGGAAGGGAGGAAGGGAGGGAGGGAGGAAGGGAGGAAGGGAGGGAGGGAGGGAGGGAGGAAGGAAGGAAGGAAGGAAGGAAGGAAGGAAGGAAGGAAGGAAGGAAGGAAGGAAGGAATGAATTCAGATCAGTACAGTGGACGATGGGGAACAGGAAGAGGGAGGAGGAGAGGAAAGGGGAAGAACCGGGAGTGAAATGAAGCCAATGAAATCCATGCATGTATGATTATGTCAAAATCAATCCAACTATTCTGAATAACTGTATGCATTAGTGAAAGCATACAAATATTATCAAGTAACAAATCAGAAAAAATATTCACAGAAAAAAATATTTAAACAAAGTTCAATCTCAAAAACAGATAAGGAACTCCTATATCTCAATACGAACTAAACAAATAAATTTTAAAAAATAGGAAACTATTATGAAATTTAATCCAAAATAAATAGAAGTTAAAAATGAAGAAACAAGGGCTGAGGTTGTGGCTCTGTGGTAGAGCACTTGCCTAGCATGTGTGAGGCACTGGGTTCGATTCTCAGAACCACATGTAAGTAAAATAAAGGTTCAATGACAACTAAAAAATATTTTTAAAAAATGAATAAGCAAAAATTTTAAAAACTAGAAAGCTTTTTCATTAACTTGATTTTGTTTGTTGAATGAAATATTATTTAAGGTTAGATTTATTTCCTAATTATTATTTTTGTCTAATCAATAAACTGTTTCCTTCAAAATAAATCATTTATCTTGGTCCTTTGTTCCTATATAATTTGTTCATCAGATATTTTTAATAGATTGTTCATACATTTTGACTGTCTCTACTCTTTTTTTATTTTTTTAAATTTATAGTACAATATGTAAAATTTTAAACTTGAAAAGTAAAATGCAATTGATGTTAGATCTTTGAAAATGAATTGGTTTCAACTATCCTTTAGGAGTGTAGGAGTTTAAGAAATGATTGATTTGAAATGCATTTCTGCTGTATTCTCTCATAGGCAATTTATGTTTCCTTGGGCTCCAATCGATTTCTGATTGTTGTCTGGTCCTGCAATTCGTGATTTGAGTCACTTCTTTCTGGTTATATAGGGGTTTCTCTTTTTAAAAAATTTATTTTTTATTCTAATTTGTTATATATGACAGCAGAATGCATTACAATTCATATTACACATATAGAGCACAATTTTTCCTATCTCTGGTTGTATACAAAGTAGAGTCACACCATTTGTGTCTTCATACCTGTACTTAGGGTAATGATGTCCATTTCATTCCACCATCTTTTCTACCCTCATACCTTTCCCCTCCAACCCTTTTGCCTTATCTAGAGTTCTCTAATTCCCCCATGCTCCCCCTCCCAACCCCACTATGAATCAGTCCCTTTGTATCAGATAAAACATTCAGCATTTGTTTTTTGAAGATGGGATAACTTCACTTAACATTATATTCTCCAACACTATTCATTTACCTACAAATGCCATGATTTTATTCTCTTTCCTTGCTGAGTAATATTCCATTGTGTATATATACTACATTTTCTTTATCCATTCATCTACTGAAGGGCATCTGCATTGGTTCCACAATTTAGCTATTGTGAGTTGTGCTATAAACATTGATACGTCTGTGTCCCTGTAGTATGCTGTTTTTACATCTTTGGGGTATAGTCTGAGAAGTGGGATAGCTGGGTCAAATGGTGGCTCCATTCCCAGTTTTCAAGGAATCTCCATACTGCTTTCCTTTTTGGCTGCACCAATTTGTAGTCCTACCAGCAATGTATGAGTGTGCCTTTTCCCCCACATCCTCACCAACACTTATTGTTTGTATTCCTAATTACTACCATTCTGACTAGAGTGAGATAAAATCTTAGAGGAGTTTTGATTTGCATTTTTCTAATTATATATTCTGGAGATAGACTTGTGGCAAAAATTGGCTCCCAAAATGTAGGCTCTCTCTTTATCTCATTGATTGTTTCTTTTGCTAAGAAGAAGCTTTTTAGTATGAATCCATCTCATTATTGATTCTTTATTTTAATTCTTGCACTTTAGGAGTCTTATTAAGGTTATATTCTCCAATATAACCGAATATGACATGATGGAGATTTAGGCCTACTTTTTCCTTCTGTTAGACACAGGGTCTCTGGTTTAAATCCTAGGTCCTGATCTAATTTGAGTTGAGTTTTGTGCATGGTGAGAGATAGGGGTGTAATTTCATTTTGTTGCATATAGATTTCCAGTATTCCCAGCACCATTTGTTGAATAATCTATCTTTTCTCCGGTGTATGTTTTTGGCACCTTTGCAAATATAAGATCATTGTAATTATGTGGTTATTCTCTGTGTCCTCTCTTCTGTACCATTGGTCTATCAGTCTATTTTGATGCCAATACCAGGTTGTTTTTGTTACTATTGCTCTGTAGTATTGTTTAAAGTCTGGAATTGTAATGCCACCTACTTCACTCTTCTTGATAAGGATTACTTTAGCTATTCTGGGTCTCTTATTTTTCCAGATTAATTTCATGAATGCTTTTTCTATTTCTATGAGGAATGACAGTGGAGTTTTGATTGGAATTGCATTAAATCTGTATCGTGCTTTTGGTAGTACGGTCGTTTTGACAATATTAAGTCTCCCTATCCAAGAGCAAGGTAGATCTTTCCACCTTCTAAGGTGTTCTTTGATTTATTTCTTTCACATACTGTAGTTTTCATTGTAGAGGCCTTTCACCTCTTTAGTTAGGTTGATTCCCAAATATTTTTGTGGGTATTGTAAATGGGATAGTTTTTCTCATTTCCCTTTCAGAGGATTTGTCACTGATATACAGAAATGCCTTTGATTTATGGGTGTTGACTTTGTATTCTGGTACTTTGCTGAATTCATTTACTAGTTCTAGAAGTTTGATAGTAGAATTTTTGGGGTCTTCTAGCTATAGAATCTTATCATCAGCAAATAGTGCTAATTTGAGTTCTTCTTTTCCTATCCATATCCCTTTAATTTTTTTTTTTCTGTCTAATTGCTCTGGCCAGTGTTTCAAGAACTATGTTAAATCAAAGTGGTGAAAGAGGGCATCTCTGTCTTGTTCCAGTTTTTAGAGGAAATGCTTTCATATTTTCTTCATTTAAAATGATGTTGGCCTGGGGCTTAGCATAGATAGCTTTTATGATGTAGAGATACTTTCCTGTTATCCCTCGTTTTTCTAGTGTTTTGAACATGTATGGGTACTATGTTTTGTTGAGTGCTTTTTCGCAAATATTAAGATGATCACATGATTCTTATCTTTAAGTCTGTTGATGTAATGAATTATATTTATTGATTTCCATATGTTGAACCAAACTTGCATCCTTGGGACGAACCCCACTTGATTGTTGTGCAATATCTTTTGATATGTTTTTGAATTTTGTTTTCCAGAATTTCACTGAGAATTTTTGCATCTATGTTTATTAGTGATATTGGTCTGAGATTTTCTTTTTTTGATGTGCCTTTGCCTGGTTTTGGAATCAGGATGATATTGGCTTCATAGAATAAGTTTGGAAGTGCTCCCTCTTTTTCTATTTCCTGAAATAAGTTGCTAAGTGTTAGTATTATTTCTTCTTTAAAAGTCTTGCAAAATTCAGCTATATATCCACCCAGTCTTGGGCTTTTCTTGATTGGTAGGCTTCTGATGGCATCTTCTGTTTCTTTGCTTGAAATTGATCTGCTTAAATTATGTATATCATCCTGATTCAATTTTGGCAAGTCATATGACTCTAGAGATTTGTCAATGCCTTCAATATTTTCTATTTTATTGGAGTATAAGTTTTCAAAATATTTTCTAATTATTTTCAGTATTTTTGTAGTGCCTATTGGGATATACTGTTTTCATCATGTATGTTAGTGATTTGAGTGTTCTCTCTCCTCTTCATTAGCATGGCTAAAGATTTGTCAATTTTTTTTTTATTTTTTCAAAGAACTAACTTTTTGTGTTGTCAATTTTTCAATTGTTTTTTTTTTGTTGTTGTTGTTGTTTCAATTTCACTGATTTCAGCTCTGATTTTTAATTATTTCCTGTCTTCTACTGCTTTTGGTGTTGATTTGTTCTTCTTTTTCTAGGGCTTTGAGATGCAATGTTAGGTCATTTATTTGTTGACTTTTTCTTCTTTTAAGGAATGAACTCCATGCAATGACCTTTCCTCTTTATACTGCCTTTGTAGTGTCCCAGAGATTTCCATATATTGTGTCAGTATTCTCATTTATCTCTAAGAATTTTTAATCTCCACCTTAATGTCTTTTGCAACCCATTGTTCATTCAATAGCATATTATTTAGTCTCCAGGTGTTGGAGTAGTTTCTATTTTTTATTTTGTCTTTGATTTCTAATTTCATTCCATTATGATCTGATAAAATGCAGGGTAGTATCTCTACTTTTTTGTATGTGTTAAGAGTTGCTTTGTGGCATAATACATGGTCTGTTTTAGAGAAGGATCCATGTGCTACTGCTGAGAAGAAAGTGTATTCACTCATTGAAGGATGAATATTCTATATATGTCAATTAAGTCTATCTTATTGATTTTATTATTTAATGCTATAGTTGCTTTGTTCATGTTTGTTTGTGAGATATCCTGTGGTGAAAGAGGTTTGTTAAAGTCACCCAAAATTACTGGGATGTGGTCAATTTAACTCTTGCACTTGAGAAGGATTTGTTTGATGAATATCGATGCTCCATTGTTTGGGGCATATATATCCATAATTGTTATGTCTTATTTGTGTATGGTTTCTTTGAGCAGTATGAAATGTCCTTCTTTCTCCCTTTGGATTAACTTTAGCTTGACATCTACTCTATTTTATATGAGTATGGCAACCCCTGCTTGCTTCTGCAGTCCATGTGAGTGGTATGATTTTTCCCAATCTTTTAATTTCAGTCTGTGGATGTCTTTTGCTATGAGATGAGTCTCCTGGAGATAGCATATTTTTGGGTGTTGGGTATTTTTTCTTCTTCTTCTTCTTCTTCTTCTTCTTCTTCTTCTTCTTCTTCTTCTTCTCCTCCTCCTCCTCCTCCTCCTCCTCCTCCTCCTCCTCCTCCTTCTTCTTTTGATCCAACCTGCTAGCATATGTCTTTTGATTGATGAGTTTAGACCATTAACCTTCAGGGTTATTATTGAGACATAATATGTATAATATGTATTCCCTGCCATTTTTGTATATTTTTGTTATTGAACTTGACTTTGTTTCTCCTTTGATTAGTTTTTCCTTTAGTATAATACCTCCCAGTGCTGATTTTCATTGTTTTTTTTTTTATTATCTCTTCATGGAATATTTTGCTCAGAATGTTCTGTAGTGCAGGTTTTCTAGCTGTAATTTTTTTAACTTTTGTTTATCATAGAAGGTTTTTATTTCATCATCAAATCTAAAGCTTAATTTTGCTGGATACAAGATTCTTGGCTGGTATCCATTTTCTTTCAGAGCATGATATATATTGTTCCAGGATCTTCTAGCTTTCAGTGTCTGGATTGAAAAATCAGCACATAACCTAATTTGTTTCCCGCTATGTATAATCTGTTTACTTTCTCTCGTGGCTTTTAATATTATCTCCTTACTTTGTATGTTAGGCATTTTCATTGGTGTGGATCTATTGTGATTTTGTACATTTGGCATTCTTAAAGCCTCTTGAATTTGGTTTTCCAATTCATTCTTCATGTTTGGAAATTTTTTTGATATCATTTCATTGAATAGATTGTTCATTCCTTTAATTTGGAACTCTATGCCTTCCTCTATCCCAATAACTATTAAATTTGGTCTTTTTATGCTATCCCATATTTCTTGAATGTTCTGCTCATGGTTTCTTACTGTTTTCACTGTGTGGTCTACATTATATATTTTGACTTCAGTGTCTGAAGTCCTGTCTTCCAAGTGGTCTAATCTGTTGGTGATGCTTTCAATTACACTTTTAATTTTTAATTTGGTTTACTGTTTCTTTCATTTCAAGAATTTCTGGTTTTTTTTTAACCTGTATCTCCCTATTGAAGTAATCTTTTGCTTCCTATATTTGTTTATGTATCTCTTTGTTGAAATGATATTTTTCTGCCTATATTTGCTCTCTTATATCATCCTTTAATTCACAGAACATTTTAATTATTTATATCCTGAACTTCTTCTCTGTAATTTCCTCTACTGTGCTAGCCATGGATTCTAATAATGTGGTATCTTGATTTGTTTGGGGCACTTTCCCCCTTATCTTTTGAAGCTACTTGTATATCTTCCCTTCTAGCACTGTGTATCCGAGGCATTACCATTTTTACCCTATAGGCTTATAGTGTCCTTGCATGTTCCAAGACCTCTCCTTTGAGGGGAAGGACAATGTTAACAGATCCCAATATAAACAGTATACAATCTTAAAAACAGTTGGTTTAAGACATTTACAATTTGGTCACAATGTACAGAAATGATGAATTCAATTATTATCTACAGTAAAATCAGTAGGTTTGTAAAAGGGTTTTCAATTTCTGATGGTGGACAAAGAATGGGTGGTGAAGTGTAGGTAGAAGGCTGAGGAGGTAGGAGGTGAGGATATAGTTATTATATCTTAGGAAGTATGGAAGAGAAATCTAAAGAAGAAGGCTAGTAGCAGGAGAATAGAAAGGAAGTAATCTTACTAGACAAGCAAGTGGGAAGATAATAGAGTACATAAAACAAACATACATATGTATTAAGAAAAATTTAAAAGTTAAAATAGTAAAAATTGGAGGGGGGAAACATAATATACAACACAATAATATACTATTTAGACATCCCAGACCTCAAAATCCTAAATCATGCAAAGTACTAGGTTTCACATATGCTGGGGATGTGAGGGCAGGAGAACAGGAAAGGAGACGAAAAAAAAAAAAAGAATCTCGAAGGAAGAAACAAGGATTGTTTTGGTTGGAAATCAGTATCTTTTCTGCTTCCCTTCTCATGCAATAGTTGGGTCATCTGTTGTTAGCTGATATCTTCACCCTCAGGATATTGAAGGTAACCAGGACGTCACTGTGCCAGATTAGCAGCTGCTTAGGAGAGGGGTGAGTTATAAATTAGGTTTCTGGCCAAATGGAGTTCCAAACTGGGGGTTGCCCCCACTAAAGATGGTAATGTAGGTGACTCAAGATGGAGGTATCTGCTTTCAGTGATAGGGTGTTGGGTTGAGTGGGGGGAGCCAGGTGATGGCATTGGATATGGATGATGTATTCAGAGGGAGCTCTGTGGCATGCAGTGTATGGTTTTGGCTGTCTTCAGACTCTGGTTCCTGGGTGCAGGCATCTATTTTCTTTCAGAGTATGATGTATGTTGTTCCAGGATCTTCTAGCTTTCAGGGTCTGGACTGAAAAATCTGCAAATAACCTAATTACTGTGCTTAGGGGAGTTTCTCTGTTGCTACAGAGTCCCAAGATGGCAGTGACTGTGGGAGCCCCATGTTGATAGATGGGGGTCCACATGGGAGTGGCAGCTGGAGTTCCTGTGTGTGGGGAGCTGCTGGGTGTTCTGCTTGGTAGCTGCATCCAGGATTTCTGCTCAGGTGGGTGGCTGAAAGTTCTGCATGGGTGCTGATGCAGATGGTCCACACAGGCACCCAGTAGTCCTGCATGGCTGAGTAATTGGGAGACCTACTCTGATGCTGAGGCCTGGAACCCTGCATGGACACAGTGGAAGTGATTCCTGCATGGGAGCAGATAAGCAATATTCTCACTACTCTGCCTCCCTCTGGCCCGCCATCTTGAATTCCTGTCTCCATTCTTAAGTTGTAAGTTGAGAGACACAGATGAATTGTTGTATTTTTTTTTTAAAGAGGGTTGGGTGTTGAGGGTTCAACCCAAGGCCCTAAGCATGCCAGGCAAGGACTCAACCACTGAACTGCATCCCTAACACTCCTCTGTATTTTCAAAGATTAATTTTCCAATAGCCCTTTTGCTGAGTCACAGCCTGGCTATACACCCAGTCTGCACTGGGCTGTCTCATGGGCAGGCAGGTGTGTTTTTGTTGTGAGTGGTGATTTGTGGGCAGACTGCCTACAGTCAAACATTGCAACCTATAAACAAAGGACTCATTCAGACATGCACATTTTATGCATTTCATATACAGATACACACTTTACAAAATGAGAAGGAATATTTTGTATTTGAAAAATGACACATAAAGTCAAAGAACAAAGTGATTTTTTTCCCTCTATGCATATAAACAGTTTTTTCCAAGTAGCGTTTTCTTCTGGTTTGGTGTCAGTCTTCTAATCAGCCTAACCCTCTCCTGCTGATGTGAATAAGGCTTTCCCATCAATTCTGGAGAAGCAGATTCCTCAGTATCAAATAAAAAAGACCTAATATTGTTTAATAAACACAGGATAAGATTGAGTCAAATGAAACTGCATTCCTTCTAAAGAACACTTAATTTTACAAAAGCTTCTTTAATTTAATTTAAATAAATAAGGCAACAAGAGGAAATACAGACAAACATGGTAATAGCATAGCAAGTTCAATTTTTAACTGATTGGCAGTATGGAGCTCCTTCCTGGAAACCAATACAAGTGACGTCTTTGGAGAGGATAAGTTGTTACCTCATTCCAATCCCTTTGATTAGTAATTCATCAATTTTCTCTCCATTTATTCAAATTTTTACTATTCTTCAAAAATCTAATAATTTGAGCTCTTATTGACTATGATTTACCTGTCCTCTCAATTTATCTACTTGGGCCTTGTTTCCTCCATTAAGTTAAATTGAAAGATTGACACTTTATATTAGGTAGAGAATACATGCTAGACTCACACATCAAAAATGTTATAAAAAAGGTTTGAATTGATAAAGCTAAACAGATTGTATGTGTAAAGAAAAATCAATTGAACATTATCAAATGACTCCTAGGTACCTATGTTTTCATAGCTATAGAGTAACTTTACTTCTTTAGTCTTTGATCTTTCAAGCTTTGTTAATAATCATGAAAGCAATTGCCAATTTGAAATAATATCATTTCTTGCTGAATACTCATTATTATCTTTGATGTGCCATAATTGTTAGAATAGGTACATATTTTATCTTGATAAAATATACATTTCCATTTTTTGGTTTTTTAAATAACTTTTATTTTTTAAAAGTAAATTGTACATTACAGGAATACAGACATTTCCATTTCAAAGTAAAATAAATTAGAAAACAAAAGGTTTCCAGCATTTAAGAAGAGCATGCAATGATGAAAACAGAATGCCTTTTAGGAAAAAAAAAATCATGAATGAAAGTCACCACATATATCATCAACAATTTTTATAACAAGATTATATACAGAACTCCTGGCATCTCTTTGGAAGCAGGCATTTTATAGTCTAGAATAGAAGAATTTTGCTAAAATTATGCAAACACTGCTCAAAATTCAGATCTGTAGACAAAGCATAATTTACTTTATATCCTAACTCTAGAGAAGATGGATGAGTCATACTTATGAACAGTGTTAACAATTAGCATGGAGCCAAGGGCTGGAAGACATTAGACCAATATAGTAAGGGATTGCTCTGATAAATAATAATTTGAATAAGAAAATACTACACTTAGTTATTTAAATCATCAAATGTACAACCATTATGGTACAGTTATGGATGGAGATAACCAGTGAAAATCTTGGTCATGATAAAAATAGAAATGTTTTGAATTATCTAAAAATCTATATCTACATGTACAGAGCATATGATTTACAGCTAAATTCCCTTTTCAGAATCATGTTTCAGAAAATAAAAGAGTATGTATGTTATTTATATATATGTTTGAATGCCACCTATGCACATTATTATCTGTGCTTTTATTGATCGAATGTTTGTGTGCCCCCAAACTCATATACTGAAATCTTAACCCCCAAAGTGGTGGTTTTAGGATGTGGGGCATTCCCACTGAAGTGTAATAGGAAGTAGGTTTATTTTTCTCTTTTACCATAAAATTAAGTGAGGTGTCTTAACTTAAGCTTTCAAGAGTTCTTTTTCTCTGGAATATTCTTAGATTTCATATCCTCAAATATATCCCTTACTTTCCTTTTTAAAATTCTGTTTACAGGAATATTAAATGTTCTAATTTTTAAAAAATACATCATAAATTTTACTCTATATTTTTCATCTCCTTATAGCTCTATACTACTTTATGTATGACTTCATAAGGATATTTTGTGTTTCATTAACAAAATTCATCCATTAACTGTTTATTTTCATTATTATTTTTTTATTCATAGAAGTCTGCCTATCCAAAAATATTTCCAACTATTTGTGATAGCCTTTGTTTTATTTCAAATTTGTTTTGTAATAATTTCTTAATCATTTATTTTATTTTATAATTTCTTCACAAAATCTCAAGTTTTTCTACATTCATTCATATTGTGTTGTTAATTTTTAATTTTGAGTTTATTTTCTTACACATCAGCTTGACTCTTTTCTTGAATAGGTTTATGTCCACAAATATTTGACCTTACCTCTCTGTGTGCAATAGAACATTTTAATTCTTAGTAAGAGTTACCTTGCCATATGGATATAAGAATTTAAATGAGATGGGCCTTCATTACAAAGTATCAAGGAAGATCATTTTAAACTATAAATTGGAGCTAAAAAATGAGAGACAGTTTACTTGGGGTCTCTTTGCTCACAATTGTGTTTAAATTCCTTGACTTGAAAACTTCTTTGAGATAGTAGCTCTTCTTTGTTCAATCTATTCAATTATTTGTAAGAAATTAAACCCTTTTTTCTTTTATCAAATAAAATAAAAGCATGTTGTTATTTTGGCCTAACACTGTTTCTCTTTATTATTTCTTTTTTGTTGTTGTTCATTTGTTTCTTTCTTAAAGATTATTCTTAATATTTTGAGAAACATTCAAGACATTTAAAAATATGCTTTTTTCTAGAATCTAGCTAGATGTTTTTAGCAAAATATACATTCTAAAATACTTCTGACAGCCGAAGCTAATTAAGTAATATTGTCATTATTTGAGATTTTTGATGTTACCATAATTTGACAATGAATTAAAATTAATAATTCTCATCTTTTCTGTACCAAGGATTCAAAAGAAAAACAACTGTTAATAGAAGCCATGCTATCTTCTTAAAACCATTTTGTATACAAAAATGACATTATTCCTCTCATATAACATTGAAGTAAGTCTGTCTTTCTTTCTTTCTTTTCTTTTCTTTCTTCCTTTTTTTTTTTATCTTGCAGTCCATTCAAAATCAGAACACTGACATTTTAAACAAAACATTAAGTAATTTATTTTACAAGGAAACACTAGGCTTCTTCATGAAATTGAATTGAATGTGAAGAGTAAGGCACAAGTATGCTTTGGGTAAGGAAGTCTGAGAAAAATTATATTTTTTAAACAGTCTCACTAATGGGGCTCAAGTGAAGCAATGGGAGAGGCAAACATTTTCTTTGGTCAGATGGGCAAAATGAAAAATGAGAATTTTCATTTCATATGTAATGGACTGATAGAGATTAGAAACTACAGCTGGGTAAGATAAAAGATTAATTTTTAGATATTTTATAAAATAAATTCCAGCTTCAATTTGAGCAGAAATATATTCAAATTAAAGGAAAATGATCAAATGCTATTTTAAGCAACTTTTAAATTTTGTTCTGCTGACTTAAAACTAACAACTAGTTTAGCATATTGAAATTTATGCAGTGTCATTCATAAACACACTCATTTTGAGTGTGTATCACACTTTTTACATTTAAAATATAACTTCCCCAAGATGTTTATCAACATGTTCTAAGAAAAAAATCATGCATGGTATGATATATAATTTATAGATGTTTTTCTCTTGCTGTAGTGATAGACCTGAAAGAAAATTTTTATTTGTATTAACTATTTTACTTTTTTCCTCTAAAAATACTTTCAATGTAGGTACACTCTGAAAAGCTATTGAATAGTGGATTTATGTTACCACAGTGACTAATTGATTATTAAGAAAACACAGTTGAAGTTTGCAATTTTATAAGTGAAGTATTGACAACTAGCGTACATGCTTAGCACAATTGATTCCAGTGGCAAAATCTCAGCAAAATGTTGCACTTGAACTACTTTGCCTACCAACTGTTATGGGTTTCACAGTCTTTGGTGCTGAAAACTGACTATGACATACACATTACCTGTTGTGTGATCATTTGTTCATTTCAGGCTCTAGGCTGTATGGGTAATACAGGTTTGGCGATTGTCAAAGCTGCTGACATATACCTTTAAATAAGTTAAAGATACAATGGTAAATATTATTACAAGCTCCTAGTACTCATAGATCAAATGATGCCTGAGAATATGATTTTTTATTGTTGTTTTGAGAAGCCTCTTTCATCTATTTTTTAGTTCAACATTTTTCACTGATACATGAGAAACATAAAAAGTGTCTGTATTATGAAGTAGCCTTATGTTTTGGTACATGCACATATTGTGCAATGTTTAAATTAAGTTATATGTATCTATCTATAGCCTCAAACATTTATCACTTCTGTTTGTTATGAAAGTTTCAAAATGCTTTTTTGTTAGCTTTTAAAAATATACAATACACGATTGTAGTCACCCTCAATTTTAGATGAAAGTGAGATGGCAGTTTGGGGGTCTTATAGACAATTAGGCAATTTTGTTTAGTTATTTTAAAATTGAAATGAATCATTCAAGATTTTCTTTTTTCCCCAATGATTTGTCTTTTCACAACCTCAGTAGATTTTAAGTGTCATTTAGTCAGTCATCCATATATGTCGATTCTACAACTGAGGATTCAACCAACCACAAATCCAAAATATTCTTGAAATTATACAGCACTGTACTACACATATACAGATTTTTCTTGTCATTGTTTCCTAAATAGCCAAGCATAACAACTCTTAACATAGACTTTTTATATGCTAAAGTAATTAACATATTATTATATGTTATAAGGAATCTAGAGACAATTTAAAGTACAGGTGTACCTCTTCATATTATACTCACTAATTGTGCTTCCCAGTTTTTTTTTTCTTAACAAATTAAATGTTTGTGAGTATCCGGGATCAAGCAAGTGTGTCAGTGCCATTTTTTTTTCTAACAGCTTTTATCCTTACTATTTCAGCAATAATCTTTTTTGGGGGATACCAGGGATTGAATTCAGGGACACTCAAACACAGAGCCACATCTCCAGTCCTATTTTGAATTTTATTTAGAGACAGGGACTCACTGAGTTGCTTAGTGCCTCTCTGTTGCTGAGGCTGGCTTTGAACTTGCAATCTTCCTATCTCAGCCCCCGAGCTGCTGGGATTACAAACAATAATAAAAAGTTATTTTTGGTGGCAAAATATTTTTAATTAAGTTATGTACAGTGTTTGTTTTAAACAAAATGCCATAGCATGCTTAGATTATAAAATATATAATCATAAATTTCATATGCCCCTGGGAAATCAAAAAAATATGTGATGGCCTCTAATGCAATATTGCCTTTATTACAGTAGTCTAGAACAAAACCTTTAATATGTTCAAGGTATCCCTGAATGTGGGAGGGTGTATGTAGTTTATATGAAAGTACTATGCCATTTGATGCAAGGTATTTGAGGATCCTCAGATTTTGGTATTCACGGGGTCTTGGAACCATTCCTCTGTGAATATGAAGGAGGTTGCATGTGTTCACATGAGGTAGACACCAGTGAATGTGCCCCAGTACAACAGAACACACTCTTTTTAAGATTCTGGAATAAAACAATAACACACTTGAGAAACATGTAAAATCAAGCCATGCTTCCCATCTTTTCATTAATCCAAAGTCAGATTGAAATATGTCAAGTTGCATAAGTGTGTGTGTTTGTGTGTGTGTGTGTGTGTGTGTGTATTGTGTTTGTATAGGGACACATGGATATACGTTATGTGTGCATGTAAAAACTTATGTGTATATATTTATGAGGTGTTTGCTGTGTATGTGCATGGTTGGTAGGTATGTGCATCTGTGAAATATAGTTGTTCATGAGATTTTAAGTGAAAACCATTGAAAGTAGTTGACTAATCAAAAAACTATGCTCAGATGTCAAAAAACAGTATTTTCTTTTTAGTCACTGAGGTAAAATATAACCAATAATAAATAATAATAATAATTATAATAATAATAAAACATTATAAATAAATTATAATGATAAATAAATCTTTTACATGTATGTGCTTTACCAATGACTACCCACAACATTCTAATTTAAATGACATTTATTAGCAAATATTAGTGCTAAAAAAGTATATATATATATATATATATATACATACACACACACACACACACACACACACACACACACATACACACACACACATATATATCCACATACATATAGATATAGACATATATATGTCATATATATGACATTTCTGGACATAATACCGTGAAAATTGCAAAGCTTCTCAACTATGTCTCATAAGAAACAGCAACCTTGACTTAGAGAAAGTACTTCAATCATGTATTTATTTATTCATTTCTTCAAACAAATACCTTGTTAGAAAAATGTCATAGGAGCTGGAAATACATTAGTGAAAAAGATTAATAACTTGTTGAGTAAGGAAGGATAAACAAGTGCTCAGCTAATTTCATATGGTAAAATCTACTTTGTAAGAGATTAAGGTAGTGGAAGGAAATAGCAAACATAGTGATTTAAGGATTGGCCAATGAGACGGGGGTTGAACCACAGAAGGCATTTTAGAAGAAAGTCCAGTAAAGCAGAGGTTTAAATGAAGTGAAGGAGGACAATATAAAGCCTTGAAGAGGGATATTTCCTGTGAGAGAAGGAGAAACTGCAGATTTACTATTAGAGGCAACCAGTGATGCAAAAGGCAAGTAAGGAGTGGAGGCATCTTGGCCATGGTTTCAATATGCTCACTTTAGAAAAAGAGTAGAATTATTAATTGCCATATTCCCTATTAATTTTACACAACAACTTTAATATTTCAATCACTTTTATTTTTCTCTTTATTATCATTATCATTTTAGTTGGCATATTTTGGGGGTATGATAATTTGATACAAAATGAAATCGAATGAATTAGCATTTCATCTTTTATCATTACTTTGTGTTTGGAGGATTCAAGTGCCTCTCTTCTAGTTATTCATAAAATATATAATAATATACAGTAGTCACCCCATGGTGCTGTAGAACCCTAGAACTTATTGCTTCTATCTTATTGTTTGATAGCAGTTTCCCAGATCCCTTTCTTCCCTTCTCACCTTCCAGTCATCACAATTTGCATTTAGATTGACATTTTAGCATCCACACATCCAAACATGAGAGAGAACATGTGGTATTTTCCTTTTTGTGTCCAACATTTCACTTAACATAGTATCATTCAGTTCCATCCATTTTACTGCAAATGATAGGAAATCATTCTTTTATGGCTGAATAATATAGCATTGTGTATATATGTCACATGTCACATTTTCTTCATTGATCCTTTGATAGGTACCTAGCTTGATTCCATATCTTAGTTATTGTGAATAGTGAAATACGAACATGAGCATACAGTTATATCTTTGATATGCTTATTTCACTAAATAACAAATGATGGTAAGGATGTGGAGAAAAGGGAACCCTTACACACTGTTGGTGGGAATATAAATTAGTACAGACATATGGAGTAACTATCTTATGGAGGTTCCTCAAAAAACTTAATAGAATTGCTATATGATCCAAGGATCCTGCTTCTGGGTTGGTCACTATTTTAAGCCCATAGGAAAACAAACTAACACATAGAATGAAAGTTCTACTTCCTCAGATGAAACAGAAATTGGTCAAAGAGTTGATCACATTTCCACTCAATTAACTGAAGAGGTATTTCCCAGTGTACCTAGTTATTTGGAAATTGTTACTAAAGATAAATTGTATCTACCATACATGATATTGTAAAGAATAAGTCAGAACCGTACTTTCTCTTGTATTTTGAATCTGTTGGCTATTTGCTTGAGTTTGGGAAGAATTGCACATATCTTATTAGATAACTAGTAGCTTAATTGGTATTTATATTTATCATTAGTATATAAGAGAATATTTCTTTATCAATTAATAAATATAAAATTCCTTTAGAAAAAATTAAGAAGATACATGTATTCTTAAATAAAAATTTCAAAATTTTGTTTTAAGAGATTAATTATTCAGTCATAATCTTAGCTTCCATTTTTAAAGAATGTATTGCCTTTAAAATGAAGCTAATTAAAATTTTACCTGAGATTACTGTATTTCTAACTTGAAGAAAAAACAAAACAACTATCTGAATACCAAAATGGGTAAAATTAGAGGCAATTGCAGTTATTAGGACACGTTTTAGTTTGAATTATTATTTAGTTACCATTGATGGTGAGAAGTAATAGTAAAGGAACTTATGAACTATCCCATCTGGCTGAAAGACTAATGAGCTCCACTTACAAGACAAAAAGTAGTATTTTAATTCTACATGTTTACAGAATTCACAGGCTAGTTAAAGTAAACAAAAATCAATTTAAAAGTAATATTTTTGAGAGTAATGAAAGATATGATATCAGAATTCAAATTTGTATATTTCATTCTTAAAATAGAAAAAGAAATATCATAAAACAATAATAAAAATGAATGCATGTGGGGGAATTTCTGATTTCAGATATGCAGTAGCTTGTATGATCTAAATATCCTGTCAAAGAAGGCAGGAAAAAGCCCAAATGACTATAGCAATTGGATGAATGCATGGACAGACAGGTAGACACATAGACACACACATGCATAGAACACTTGTTTGAAGGCATTTGAGAACTGATGGGGGAAGCTAGACCTGTGGGTAAAATTTGCGGAGAAAGAGTGATACAAGTCACATCTTTGCAGTCTTCCAAGCTCAGGACATCTACAAATTTTGAAGATGAGACAAGAAACTAGGATCCTGATGGATGCTTAGTCTGAGTGGTACCAGTAAAAGTCAGAAATTGAGTGTGCTTTTGTCAATACCAGAGATAGAAAATGAAAACTGAAAATTTTAAGACCAGATTTTTGGAGAGCAGAGAGTGTCCAAGATATGAGCAATACATTGCTTTTCCGGTATAGGTATTTATTAAATTTTGAAACTGCATTTTAAAAAATGAGAATAAAAGTGAAGAATGCCATTTTCCAGATACTCTGCATGAGGGGAGGGAGGCTGAGTTCAAAACCAGACATGGGGAACACCCCAGGTTTTTGAATGCCCCAGAAGCAGAGACAATCCAGAGTAAGTAATGTTTTGTAGAGTAATGAAAGATATGATATCAGAACATTGTCACTATCATAATGTAGAATTTAGACAGCTCTGATCCATATTCTATTATCAGCCCCAATCTCTCTGCCCAAGGATACACACTTTAGAAGAAACACCACACAGATCCCAGTATACAGCATCTGACATCCAATCCTCAATTTTCAGCTATGCCAAGAAAAATGTCTCTGAATTATTGATTAACTAATAAATTCAGTCAAGTCGCTGAATACACATTCAGAGGAAAAAATTCAATTATAATTTAATATTCCAACAAAAAATAGAGAGAAAGTTAAAAAATTTAAAGAAAGTCATGTTACCATCAAAGGAACTTTATAAATTAGCAATAATTTTAAGAACAGTTGTAAAATCACTCTACAGTGAAAACTCCAGAACATTATTTTTAAAATTTATTTTATAAAAATAAAAACTCAACATAAGCAAAGATAAATCATGTAAATAAATTTCAAGTTTCATTTTTTAAGTATAATTTTTTTCATGTTCACCTATACATTCAGCAAACTCCATGAAAATCTCAAGAACTTTGTAATATGAGTGAGTATCTAAACCAACTGACTGACTGCTTAAAATTTATTTAGGAAGATCACAAAAGTTCAAATAAATTAAAAAAAAACTGTTGAAGAATAAAGCTACAGAATTTTCCCTGTTTGATATTAAGAAACACACAGAGAATAGGCCACAGTTAAGACAATGCATATGGACAAGTAGACGCATGAAATGAAAAGATTTAGACACATCCATACAAGGCAATTTGATTTGTGATAAATGTCATAGATACAATGAGGGAAAGGAAGGTCTTATAAATCAATGCTCAGGGATAACTACATAACTGGATAGTTACAAATTAAATTTGTCCCCTAACACAAACCATTTGCAAAATCAGCCCTAGACTGACAATAGATGTCAGTCTGAAAAGCAACTACGTAAAACTGTGGAAAAATATGAAATATCCTCATATGACTGAAATAAAGTTTTCTCCCACAGGGCATTAAAATACTAGCTATACAAAAATCAATCAGTTGCTAAATCCATTAAAATTAAGAGCCAATGTTTACAAAATAAATATCATAAAGTGACTGGGAAAAAAAACAAGAACTGATGAAGGTTATCAGCTGCACATATATATATAGCAGAGGTCTGACATCTAAAATATGTATCTATAAGTCAGTAAACAAAAGGATAAATTACCCAATAGAAAAATGGGCAAAAGACTTTGACAGTGTCAAAACTTGAAAATGTCATTAAGGTAACAAACATGAAATTTGTTTAAGAAATTAATTTGCACTAAGGAAATGAAAAGCCAAATGACAATTACTATTTCTACATATTAACAAGATTGACTAAAATTTAAAACAATATTAAGTGTTAGCTCTGATATGGAACCATCAGACACTAATGAAGTGAATTGGTAACCACTTCTGAAAACTATTATTTAATATAAGTTCACAGTGACTCCTCCCATATGCTTATCCCAATAAAACCTGCTCATTAATAAACATGTACCGGTATATTCATAGCAGCATTAATAATAATAGCTAATGTTTTGAAATGCAAATATAATGAAAAAAGTTACTACTCATAAAAATAAATAAATTTCAAAAATACAATTTTTCAGCAGAATAATTAAAGTGCAGATCAATATTGGTACAACATGATTCTATTAAGGAAATGTCATTAAGTGGCAAAATATATGGAATGAGATGTCAGAATAATCATAACCATTTTTTAGGAAATGGTGACTGGGATGTAGGCTTTTAGATACTGATAGTGATCTATTTCTATAGCAGTGTAAATTGCTGATTCTTCCTGTTTGTTAAATTAGCTTGTACAGATTTGTGGTTTGTGTGCTTTTGGTCTGTATATTTTATTTTCATAAAATGTTTACAGAATAAGATTCAATTTTTTTAAAAAATGACTTTGGACTATTTTTGTCTCATACATCTGACTAGTAAAAAAAGTTTATTTCTCCTTCAAAAAGTGAAAATAGTAAGAACATTGTGTTACTAAATACAGGTGATTTCTTTCCTAATAAAAACATCAAATATGTTGTATCACTGCAGAATGTTCCAGTTAAGTGGGCCTATTCTAAAATGTGGCAAGAATTTGATGGTTGCTGATGAGATTATCTTTTTCTTAAATGTGTACACACAGTGTTTATATGTTCCTCATCATTTCCCCATAGGAACAATAATTCTTTGCTCACTTATAAGAAGACTTTAATTTATAAGTCTTCAGTGAAATACAGCTGGTTGACTTACTAGTACCTTGGAATCAACTTCTAGGGCAGGATGATCTATTTTAAAGTAAACTCACACAGTCTGCTTGGCTTCTGTAAAGAATCACAGACCTAGGGACTCTGACTTAAAGTAGTTCTTTTCAGTGTACATGATACATTATTCAATGCTCCCTTTTTATTATCCAGCTTTCGAAAAAAATATTATGCACACTGACAGTGCACATTCTTTAATTTATAAGAATATATAAAAAAAGAATTACTTTAATAGCCCAAAAGTAAGAGCAGCATGATTACCGCAGATGCACCACTTTTTATTTCTGGAGCCCTCTCGAAATTGTTTTTCTGCAGAGAAATCATCATCCTTTCACTCTTTCTGCAATCAGAATGAAATGTAAAGGCCTTTTTCAGAAAATATTAAGTAGTGTTTGAAGTTTTTTAAGCATGGGTGCATGACATAATTAGAACCAGAGAAAACTAGCCTGGCAGCAGATTGTAGGCTGGATTAAAGGAAAAAAAAAATGACTGGAAGAGGGAAGGCCAGAGAAGATATAATTAGTAAAACTTCAGCAAGAAGTAAATAGAACTTCAACTAGACTGTTGGTGGTAAAATTAGAAGGTAGAAAGTAAAAAAGGAGAAATAACGATGCAATATAATCAGCAAATATGAAAAAATGATTGGATGTTGGGAATTAGGCCCAGGGTGCATCTGGGATTTTGTGCTTGGCTCACTGGAAGAGTGAGTCTCTTCTGTTTATGTCATATATCATGTGTGGATTTGGAGTCTACTTTCAGATTTCTGTTCTTTTTTTTATTAGCTCACACATTAAACCTACTTCAGCCCCATTAACTTTCTAACATTTTTTTGCATGTCCCAAGATCCGTGAGGCACAGAGACAAAATCAGGGTGAGGCAAGGGGAAAGGGCAAGAAGTTTCCTACTTAAGCAATTAGAGGGAGAGAAAGGACAGAGGGAGAGAGCAAGAGAAAGATTGAAGTTGTTCATTTGAAAAGATTGAAAAAGTTCATTTCATGGGAACTAACAATTCATGGTCCCTACTCTTCTTATACTTGTGCTTATAATGGCACAGGGTGAGCACTGCTGATTAGAGCAGGTGGCACTAGCTATGAGGATCTTTAGGAAACACAAACTGTTGATCTGTGGCCTTCTTCAAGTCCACTGGAACTCCAGTGAGATTACAGAGCACAGCAGGAATGCCAACTGAAAGCTGTTGAAAGAATAAGAACATTACACCTTTCCCCCAAATCTGTTCCTTCTCTCCTTCGGACGAACCAAGATTTCTGACTCTAATAACATGATATAAATTCTCTTATACTGAATCTGACATCCAGGAGATTCAAAATTAGAATGTGTATTTGAGATAAGGAAAATATTAATCCAGGTGCCGGCCCAAATTATATTGCTAATTGAGCATTTGAGTTGAAGAATATGATTGTGGATAAAGTCAAGGCTCTTTACTGTAAAAATGTGCTTTTGTAGAATTGTGACAGAGGAAGAGTGAAGCCACAGTCCCAGGAATTTAGGGAAATTTTATCCACTCAGTACAAACCAGCATTATTAAGAACACTGTGAAATTCATGACCCCAATTTCATCCGGAAGTGTGATTTTTAATGAAGTTGTGGACAAAAGCCATATCTCAAATGGTTCACAGAGAGGTGACATGTTTAATAGTAGGAGAACAATACCAAATGCAGTGACTGCACCTGCTAAAGAACATAAATCAATCTCTTAGAATTATAAGATTTTTATGGCATAGGGAGTTCTGAGTTGTCCAGCAGCCATTCATTGCAAAGCAAATATTGCTTGCTTGCATAATAGTTTTTTCATTTTCCAATGCCCCATTCCTGACAGGAAGATTTATAAGCATATACTGCTGGGCTTTTACATAGAGACTCATTTACTTCCTTATTTGCCTATGGATGGAACCTCAAAGTGGTTGACCTGATGCTAAACACATGCACATACACACCTATAACCTCTTTTTACCAAGCTGTATACTCATACACAGTCCAAATATTGATTTTTAAAAAAAGTACAATGAAAGCTTACAAAAGACATCATAAACCAGAAACTGGGAGAATATGCATGTATATGTATGTCTATATGGTATTAGCATGTAGTATATAAATAATTCCTAAAAATCAATTACAAAATGGTCCAAATACAGAAAAGACCAAACAAGACAAAAGAAGAGATAAGACTAACTAGCACCTGAAGAGCTGCCAACCGCCAGTGTTAAATAAAAGTGAAAAACAATTTCATGAACACTCGAGGATTGCAAAATTGAGAAGTCAAATAATACAACCGTGCTTGCATCCATTTCTAGGAAAAAATGTAAGTTGGTGTAGCCATTTTATCTGGCACCATCCTCTAAAGCTAAATATTTGCATACCCCTTTACCCAGTCACTTCATTCATAGTTCTACACCCAAACTGTTACCTGGGTGCCATGCCCAAGATCATATCCTCACCAATAGCTTGCTTAGAAGAAACAAAACAAAACAAAACAAAACAAAAAGCCTAGTTCATAAATTGTAGTATATTGGGACAACACAATGTTATACAGCAGATAAATTAATTACAGTTTTACAGAAAAATATTAATGAATCTTGGAAATACCATGTTGAGGAAAAGCAGTAACTTTCACAAGACCACCTATAATGTCATTATTTATCCACTAATTTAACAAGAAAAACTGAACAACTCATTGCAAATGTACATAATAAAGTATATAAAATACAGAGGGCGATAAGAGAGACAGCAGCAATAGCTAATATAAGTTATTGGGTTCTAGTTCTTGGCTGGTTGGTAATCTTCAGTTGTTCCTTATATCAATAGAGTTTGTTAGTTATACATAATATTTTTGTATTTATATTTATCAGAAACTTCATATAGCACAGAGAAAAGTTTAAATAGTTATATATTACTATCATTTTCTTAATAATGGGACAATAGGTAGAGAGAGAAGATGGGAGGGGAGGGGAGGGGGGGATAGCAGAGGATAGGAAAGGTAACAGAATACAACAGTTACTAATAGGGCATTATGTAAAATTGTGGATGTGTAACCTATGTGATTCTGCAATCTGTATTTGGAGTAAAAATGGGAGTTCATAACCCACTTGAATCTAATGTATGAAATATGATATGTCAAGAGCTTTGTAATGTTTTGAACAACCAATAAAAAAATAATGAAAAAAATAAAAAATAATGGGACAACATCTGCTTGCTTCATATATTTCATATTGTCTCTAAGATATTAATCCAATATTGTTTTGACAGACTTTTTTTGCATTTTCTAATTATTTTTATTAATCAAGCAGTAAAACAAAGAAGAATGCTTTCACAATAGGAAAAGAGTTTATTATTAACTATGAACTTAATATCTTTTAAAAATATTTTTTGATGGTTATAGATGGACAGAATGCCTTTATTTTATTCTTATTTGGTGCTGAGGATCAAACCCAGTGCCTCACGCATACTAGGCAAGCGCTCTGCTGCTGAGCTACAGCCCCAGCCCTAACTTAATATCTTTAATAATATTTTGAAAAATCAGGCATTTGTTTTGGGGGAAGAGGAAGAGTTGATTCTTTTTTTAATACAATCTTATAGGTATGAAAAGAAAGAAGCACATTTATCATGTGCCTATAATTACATATAGATTTATAAACCTAATGAATACATTTTTAAATGTATTCAAAATTAGCTGGGTGTGGTAGCACATGCCTATAATCCTAGCAGCTCAGGAGGCTGAGGCAAGAGAATCACAAGTTCAAAGGTAGCCTCAGCAACTTAGTGATAGCATGTCTCAAAATAAAAAATAAAAACTGCTCAGGATGTGGCTTAATGTTCAGTGCTCCTGGGTTAAATACCTGGTACCAAAAAAAGAAAGCAAAAATAAATAAATATCAAACTGAATGCTCCCCAAATTTCCAAACTGTTCCTATAGTCTCATAGAAGATGAATAAAAGATCGATTTTATGTTCCTCAGTGAGCCTGGAAATTGAATATTGTTTCCATGACTTCACTGGTTTCCTCAATCATGTATTTATAACATTTACAAATCGATTGTTTTTCTTGGGAAATGTTACCATGCCACTTTCATGTAGGAAATCTCTACTATTTCCAAAATTGTTGGCCAGACTTTCAAAAGAAACTTGTCTTTGAAATAAAAGGTAAGTAAGGGCTATTGCTCTGTCAATTTTGGGTGCATTCTGCTGAAAAGAGGTAGAGAAGTTCTATCTGTATGAACAGAGCTGACAGAATTTAGAAAGAACAAAGTTCAACAACAAGACTGTAACATGAGCATTATAGTATTTTACATATGGAAAGGGGCTTAAAGGCAGCAAATCTCTAAGTAATCCATATAAGCCAGAGATTTTGTCTGCAACATCAGATGAAAGTTATTCATTTGTTTATCAAACTAATACCTCTGTTCAGTTCAAACATATTTTTCCTTATATGTAATACAAGAATATATGATCCAAGTAACTAAAGTTAAGTTGAATTTTTAATATGCATATTAAATATGACCTCAGTTTTCATGTGATTCACTCTAAGGTAAAATTCAACTATGTCACAACACATTATGTAAATTGCTTTCACATTGTTTGGAATTCACTACATGGCAAAGCAAGTAGTTATTAGTGACAAATGATGAATATTTTTAATTCATCAGAATAGGTATTGCTTCCAGTCAATATAATCAGTTTTCTGCTTTTTGTTTGGTTCATTTTGATGTTTTGTATGTTTTCAAATGTGTTCATGGTTTATTACTAAGGATAATAGAAAGTACACCCCTGCTTAACAGCATAACAACACAGATCTTACAAACACCCAGAAGATGTGCTCTAAACCATAGTTACACACAAAACCAGTATAAAGAGAATTGTCTGGTTAAATTATATTGAAAGTAAAAACTAAAAATACAAGATATTTATGTCATGGGTACTAATAATTGATATTTGAGCCTGTAACACAAGTAAAACCCTTAGTCCCTAAGGCATATTAAAATCAAAACTAACTAGATAACTGATTAGATAACTAAGTAACTAAATAAATATTTGTTTCTATTGCTCTTGTTGCATTTTTGCTTTTGGAAGTAGAAGAGGGGAAGTTGGATTTAGAATTCTGGGAAAGAAAAGGAAGCACCATAAATAAAAACAGAATTAAAGGATGATGCTGAATCCAACTTAGCAAGTTTGCATTGTGAGAAGAGTAAACTTGCCAATGGGAGTATTTTAGACACTTTATTTAGACACTAAACTAGCAATAACCAATTTAAGCCTGTTCTATTTTATAAATTATTTACAGTTCACTATTGCAATCTCAAAATCACTTTCCAATACTTTCAAGACTGGAAACCACACTTTTTGGAATTATAGAAATAGGGGGAAAAAACACTTGTGTATTCATGTGCACTCACATACAATTGAAGTAAACTGAGGTAAGTCAGTATCCATCACAGGAGGAAATTTTAAGTAACTTATGTTTAATTCGTATATTAGAGTAAAACATATTTATTGAAGGTAGCATTATAATGTTACACATGTTGATCTAAACAACATGTATAAGTTGAATCAAGGGAAAATAGAATTTCAATTTATATAATAAAAATGATCAAATCAAAGATAGTATTTGTATAACAGATGGAAAGCAATAGAGATAAACTAAAAATAATTATATTTACAAAAGCAATATAAAAACATTTATGTTCCAAATTTGAATTGAAAATTGTCTCAAGTTTTGTTCAAAAAATTGTCACACATACCCTGTCTCATGATTTATCTTGCAAGGAGTATATTAAAATGAGCGTATTGTGATGTTCTCCCTGTAGATTCTAATTGTAAAGGTGTTCTGTT
Source organism: Callospermophilus lateralis (assembly GCF_048772815.1). Classification (NCBI taxonomy): domain Eukaryota; kingdom Metazoa; phylum Chordata; class Mammalia; order Rodentia; family Sciuridae; genus Callospermophilus; species Callospermophilus lateralis. The sequence continues at coordinate 79,304,753 of NC_135316.1, forward strand.
AAGTATTCAGCAAAACAGTTTTAAACAATGTAATCGGTACTCTTTTAGTTGCACATAATTTAAAATTCACAATGCTCCATAGCTGATTAATTACATATAAATTATATTTTTCTTTGTGTGCAATTCAATAGATAATTATACTTAATTGCCTTGTGAGGGGATAGGAGCTGCGTGTCAGAGAATAGGAGTTCCTATTATGTGAAATTAAGAATTTAAAGAGGTTTCAAAAATAATTTTAAAACAATATTTCACTTGTTAAGATTCCTAATTAAAATTTTATATTGACTCTGTCCACATTTTAATAATACATATCCACTCTTTAATTTATTCCAAACATTTTTATATTAGAGAAACAGGAATTTGCATAATGTAAATGTATTCATTTAACCTCTGTGACCTTTCCCACCTGTGCCCAGAAAAAAAAAATGGTTATTGACTGTATATAATAATGAATATTCTCAATGTTTTTTGCTTTGCTAAAATTATTTATTTCCTTGAGGCCATCCATGAATTATAGATCTCTATCTCCTAGATCTATAGACATGTTTTGTTTAGATGTTTTAAGCCTTGGGTGACCCTACAAGGGACTGAGATAAAGTGAGTCTCTTCCATTCATGTAATATGGAGAAGGAGTTTTTCTGCTTCAGTGTCAGAGCTCTGGATGCTGTGGGGTAATCACTATTTACCCTGGAAGTGTTCTACTCTAACTTTAGCTGGCAATATATATGAGCTAATTTGGCAGTGGGGTCACCAGGATGAAGTGAAATGTGAGGTGGTTATTTTCACCTATAAAAAAAATTGATAAACACCTAATATATTTTGGACTTTGAATTAAATTTCCAATCCCAAATTACACAGAGGAAGCAACTTTGTTATACAATTAATATTTTCCCTGAAATTGCCAGTTATTATGACACATGCATCTTTCCCATTGAAGCTTTTCTCATGCAGGGTTGAACAGGGCAATATCTGTCCCATTATCCCATTGTCTTTATAAAATATATGCAGCCTGCTACCTAGGAAACTTGAGTGTAGGAGGAGCTGTTCTGAGAGATTGCACATGGCTCCAGTTGCCAAGGAAACTCGGGCCTTTTCTTCCTGTAAATGTGCAGAGCGGTTTCCCTATTAGGAATTGGGTTAATGGTGTTCTCAAAGGAAAAGCTGAGTGAGGAAGGTAGTAAGTTCTTTTCATACATATAAACTGAATTGTAAACTCTGCATAACTCATGATGCAATTATTTTTTCCAGAAAACAAGTAAAAACTTGTGTATTATCACATTTTTCTTACATAATTAAAATAGCAGGAAATGAAAAATCATGATCTTAAAAAAAGAATATTATGTGATTACAGAGAAAATGAATTTTCTGAAAAATAAATGGCAGATTTTTATAATATATATTTGTCTTAATTTGTATGTTTTGAATGTTCACTTTTTAAATACTTTAAATAAAAGTTTTCCCTTAATTTTTTCATACCTACCAACTCTAATTAATCCTTTTTATATTCTTTATATTATATTATATTCTCTTATATCATATTATATTCTTTATATTATATTATATTCTTTCTTTATATTACTCAATTATTATTGTGTCTAAAAACACTAATTTCATATTCTAACATTCTATTTATCAGTATTTTGATATAATTAAAATACACAAAATATAAATTCCTGAATGTATATTACAAATGTTACTTTAGCATGGTCTGATACCACATGTCATCACCATTTAATCCATCATTTATCAACCATATGAAAAATTACTTATCTCCTGGTAATATCTGCAAGAGACCTTTTAAGAAGCATGAACTGTGGATGGGAAAAAAATGGGGATTGGAGTATAGCTCTATGGTATAACATTTGAGTAGCATGTCCTAGGTCCCATCTGCAGAGCCTCAAAAAAGGTAGTGGGGGAGGGGGAGGATCTTTGCATGCAAGAAGACCTTTTCTTGGAAACTTTAGCACTCTTCTCTGTGCTAAAAAGTCATGCAATCTAAATGCAGACAGTTATCTGTAAGTATTTTGTTGCAAAAATACATGGAAAAAGTTAAGACTGCTCCTCTTGGGAAATAAATAAAGAAGCATTATAATTCACTGAGTATCCTATTGAGCAATGAAGGTGTGTCAAAGCAGGCACTCTCATGCATCACTAACAGAATGTGTATCCTTAACACCCTGTTTAGAGTACAATTTGGAAAAACATCTTAAATGCCTTAAAATATCATTATCTTTCATTGGACCCAACAGTATAATTTTAAGCATTTTTCTAAAATAAACTACATGCATAAAGCTAATAAACCCACTTTGTAAAAAAAAAAAAAAAGCCTAAATTCCAAGATTCAGTCATTGATCAAGTGTGTAGGATACAATAATGTGTAGGATACAATAATGTGTTGTATCCAGCCATTAATCATAGTGAGAAAAATACATAATCAAATGGAAAATGTTCACTATATAATGAGAATTGGAAAAAAAAGTCATACCAAAGACATGAAAAATATAAAAATGCTGAAAATTATGCACACTAAAGTATTAAGAATAGGTAGATTGTGTGTTATATTTTCTTGTTCTTCTTTAGTTCTTCCAAGTTGTTTGCATTGAATGCTTATTACATTTAGAAAATGTTTCGAAGTGTTATAAATATTGTAGTTTAAGTGGAATAGAGGATACTTATTATACAATCCAAAATGAAGAAAAGTAAATTTACACAATAATAGTTACCAAAGTCACAATGAAAATACCCCCCATTATGGGCTCCATCTTGAAATTGCTTCAGCAGCTTGGTCTCAGTCCTTGTTCAGAGATAAGGAGGACCATCTTCAGGAGGAGTGCACAGCTGTAGAGCTGTGAGCAGAAGCAGCTACAGGGAATTGAAAAAATGAGACAATGGAAGTATAGAACACAGAATTAAAATACAAGTACCAAACTCTCTAAAGTTTCCACTTGAGAACAAGGTGTAATTGAATGAGAAACACTCAAAGACTGTTACTTATGTGTTTCTGTAAAAGGGATAACCAAATGGAAAATTCAAAAAATAGAAAGGCAGATTTGTGCTAATGAATAAAAGAGAGAAGTTACTGTTCAATGATTTGTTCTGATTTAATAGGTTATTTTACATTTATGTGACTTACATATAAATAAATGCATTTAACTAAAAATGACAACTCTAACTATTTTCCTAATAAAACAGCACTAAAATATGAGATTTGTGTCTCAACAGAGTTTGAATCCTAGAGTGTTCACAAGGCTAACTGATATATAATCTCTAAAAAGTTTTCTATAGCTAAGATAATTTTGCATAAATTCTGCATTTATAAGACATATATGAATTTTGTGTTTATGAGATATCTTCCCATTAAATATGCTAGCAAATGTAATATTCTTGAATATTAACATTACAATATTATACACTAACTGGTAGAATATTGACTGGTAACCCAAAGGAAATGTTCTTTCAGAGATACTTTCTATGGTTTATATGCCATAAAATATCAAACATTTGTTTTTGAAGTCTACAGAATTAAATGCTAGCATATAAGTATTTAAAAATCAATAACCTCAAATTCAACATACCATTCAATGATTTTTGAAAGCACTAGCAAAATCACTGCATCATTATTTTTCAGAGGTTCCAAACAAGCAATTTGGTTAAACACAACATTTACTGTAAGACACTATGGATATTAACCTCTTTAAAAGACTTCACCAATAAAAGTCATTCAAGAAGAAACACATGAACGAACAGCATTAGGAAAAATTCACAGTAACTTGCTGTATAGGAGGAACTAATAAAGGACAGCTTAATTTAACTTGACAGATCAAGGCACCTCTATGAATCTCATTAGCTCTGAAAGAAGTAAGTTTTCTTTTTTTTTCCATTTTTTTATTGGTTATTCAAAACATTACAAAGCTCTTGACATATCATATTTCATACATTAGATTCAAGTGGGTTATGAACTCCCATTTTTACCCCAAATACAGATTGCAGAATCACATCGGTTACACATCCACATTTTTACATGATGCCATATTAGTGACTGTTGTATTCTGCTACCTTTCCTATCCTCTACTATCTCCCCTCCCCTCCCCTCCCATCTTCTCTCTCTACCCCGTCTACTGTAATTCATTTCTCTCCTTGTTTTTTTCCCATTCCCCTCAAAACCTCTTATATTCCAATAAAATAGAAGATAGTGAAGATATTGATAAATTTCTTAAGTCATATGATTTGCCCAGATTGAGTCAGGAAGATACACACAATTTAAACAGACCAATAACAAAGGAGGAAATAAAAGAAGCCATCAAAAGACTACCAACCAAGAAAAGCCCTGGACCAGATGGATATACAGCTGAGTTTTACAAAACCTTCAAAGAAGAATTAATACCAATACTTTTCAAGTTATTTCAAGAAATAGAAAAATAAGGAGATCTTTCAAATTCATTCTATGAGGCCAACATCACCCTGATCCTGAAACCAGACAAAGACACTTCAAAGAAAGAAAACTACAGACCAATATCTCTAATGAACTTAGGTGCAAAAATCCTCAATAAAATCCTGGCGAATCGAATACAAAAGCATATCAAAAAAATTGTGCACCATGATCAAGTAGGATTCATCCCTGGGATGCAAGGCTGGTTCAATGTATGGAAATCAATAAATGTTATTCACCACATCAATAGACTTAATGATAAGAACTACATGATCATCTTGATAGATGCAGAAAAAGCATTTGACAAAGTAAAACATGTTGAAAACACTAGAAAAACTAGGGATAACAGGAACTTACCTCAACATCATAAAAGCTATATATGCTAAGCCTCAGGCTAGCATCATTCTGAATGGAGAAAAAATGAAGGCATTCCCTCTAAAATCTGGAACAAGACAGGGATGCCCTCTCTCACCACTTCTATTCAATTTAGTTCTTGAAATACTAGCCAGAGCAATTAGACAGACAAAAGAAATTAAAGGCATAAAAATAGGAAAAGAAGAACTTAAATTATCACTATTTGCAGATAATATGATACTATATCTAACAGACTCAAAAGGGTCTACAAAGAAACTACTAGAGTTAATAAATGAATTCAGCAAAGTGGCAGGATATAAAATCAACATACATAAATCAAAGGCATTCCTGTATATCAGCGACAAATCTTCTGAAATGGAAATAAGGACAACCACCCCATTCACAATATCCTCAAAAAAAAATAAAATACTTGGGAATCAACCTAACAAAAGAGGTGAAAGATTTATACAATGAAAACTACAGAACCCTAAAGAGAGAAATAGAAGAAGACCTTAAAAGATGGAAAAATATACCCTGTTCATGGATAGGAAGAACTAACATCATCAAAATGGCGATATTACCCAAAGTTCTCTATAGTAATGCAATGCCAATCAAAATCCCAAGGGCATTTCTTGTAGAAATATATAAAGCAATTATGAAATTCATATGGAAAAACAAAAGACCCAGAATAGCAAAAGCAATTCTAAGCAGGAAGTGTGAGTCAGGCGGTATAGTGATACCAGATTTCGAACTATACTACAGAGCAATAGTAACAAAAACAGCATGGTACTGGTATCAAAACAGGCGGGTAGACCAATGATACAGAATAGAGGACACAGAGACCAATCCACAAAATTACAACTTTCTTATATTTGATAAAGGGGCTAAAAGCATGCAATGGAGGAAGGATAATATCTTCAACAAATGGTGCTGGGAAAACTGGAAATCCATATGCAACAAAATGAAACTGAATCCCTTTCTCTCGCCATGCACAAAAGTTAACTCAAAATGGATCAAAGAGCTTGATATCAAATAAGAAGTATGTTTTCTGTATCAAGTAGGAAGACCCAGCTTAGAGCTAACTACTACTCCCATTCTGGCAGTATTGTTCCTACACACTCTTTTACAAAAACCAATGACGAAGCTTGGGCAACCCTCATGCAAGTTTCTGATAAATCAACTGTAGGTACTGAAAGATTACCAGAGCTAACAACTGGCTCTCTTGGAGAAGAAAACTACTCTGTATCAGTTCTCAATGTCAGTAGTCTCAGTCCTCCCTGAATGTAGATAGGGAAGACTGTGCATACTTGACTCTTTCCAGGTAGCGTAAAAGTTGGTTCCATCCCACTACTGAGAGCTATATGTCCTTATAGCTCTTTATTAAGGCATTAGCAAAAAACTTTTTTTAAATGGGAAAAACAAAACAAAAACAAACAAAAAGTATATAAAGAAAACCCGCAATGTAAAGTCAATTCCCAGATGAATAACCTCACAGTTTTATGTTCCAACACTCCCTTTTTAACCAGTAAAAGAACAAGTTAAAAATCTCAAGTGCCAGTAACCTGCCTGTAGATGCAGCAATAACAGAAGTGAATCACCGATGATATAAAATTGTATCACAGGTGAATCACCAGTGTCTGCATTTGAAGAATATAAGATTAAAATGTGCATCATTAAAAGTGAGAGAAAGGGGAGAATGAATAAAGCAGCTCTAGGAAGAGGTATTTCCAATTCCTTTTCAGGTTGATTAGTTAGAAAACACTCAGAATATCAAAGTAGGGATAGTACAGGCTGCCTCATGTATACCTCAGGCTATAACTTTGTTCAAGGTCCTTTGTGTGACAGGGTTCCATGCCTATGTCCATTTTCTTATCAATTGAATAATTCAATGGGCTTTCCAATGACAGGAAAAGTAAATAATAAATAATAAGAATTATCTGTTTCAGCAAATTAAAAATGGTTCTAAAGAGGTCATAGTTTAATGCTGCTATATCGAATGTGTACTCTCCAAAATCCAGGTATTGCCAGTGTGGTAGTATTAAGAGGTGGGCTCTTTGAGAGGTGATTAGACCATGGTGGCTTCTTTCTCATGAATAATGGGATGAAAGTCCTTCTAATAGGGGCTTCATGCTGCATTTTGCTGGCTTTCCCTTGTGCCTTCCACCATGTGAGGACTGACATGCACTCTCTCAATGGCTCCCTCCTTCCTGTTGACTTCCAGGCCTGCTATTCTTTTATCTCTGGATATATAAGTAATACACAGTTTTGGTTATGTCATGTGTTTTATTGAGTTGCTTTCTCTGAGTCTCACCTGGTCAAAATTTAAGTTATGTCCTGTTCAGGGTTTTCCTAGTGAATGGTTACCTTTGTAAGAATAAACAGATCGGACAAGAGCCATGAAAGTATCTGCCAGTATAAACAAGTTTTCCAGGTCATTGTCAGACACTTAGGCATTAGTCTGTCCTCTAGAATGAAAAGTTTCCCATGAAAGGTACCTGCATGACCAATCACCTGGAGCCTTATAAGGTTAGAGATAGAGTTTACAGCAACTATCCAGAGAGAGATCTCAAGCCCCAATTAAAAGTTAAATATAACAGGTACCTAATATAAGCACTTTGGATAGATAAATCATTTAATCCTTATGATGAACCCATTGAGGAGTTGAGAAACAAATTAACTTATCCAGATAATGCAGTTAATAATTGCTAGTGTATCAACACATACATGGTGATTCCAGGATTATTGCATTTATACAGTATCTACAAAAAAATATGACTGACTGAAATCAACAGACCTCTGAAATCTATGTCTTTTCAGTTACTGTGAGCCGTGGTCATCTTTTACCTGGACTATAACAATAGTCTACTAGATGATCTCCCTGATTTTACCTCTTTTCTCCTCTCTCTAGTCATCTTTTCTCCATAAAGTAGTGAATCGGTCCTTTTAAAAAGAAGTCAAATTATTCCACTGTTTATCACACTCAGAGCATAAATCCAAGTCTTTGCTATGATCATATGGTCCTATGTAATCCAGAGTGTCAACCATACATGTCCCTGAGCTTCTGTCTTAATTGGTGCAGCTACTCAATCTTCACATTGTTCCTTGGCCTTGCCACTGTTTCTGCTTGTAAGTACCGTTCTCCCCCAAACTCACAACTCACCTCTTTCAGGTTACAAATCAAAAAATCACTTTGGCAGAGAGCCTACCCAGGCCATGAAGATAAGCAATATAGAAGCACATGCCTCTCTTTAACTCCACCTTTCTCTTCCTCCTTCCCATTGCTTTATCATTTCCATAATACTTAGACCTATATGTAATAATATATTTGCTTTTGTGTAGGCTTTATTGTCAGTCCACCTATATAGAATGCATGTCTCATGAGAGTAGAGTGTCTGCTTTATCCCAGGTAAGTAGAACAAAGTCACTATTCCACAAGTATTGTTGAATGAATAGAATATGGAAGTAAGTTGGTGATCTGAAATTTATAGAACTTATGTGAGCTAATAAATAGGAAGGGGATGGAAAATTTTAAAAACACCCGCAACTCCTTCAGCGATACAGTCGCTAATCAATTATAAAGGTGTAGCAATTGGGTATTTTTAATTTAGGAAGAAGATTATTTAATTTAATTGCTCTTCTTGACATTCAACTAGATGATTTAGAAATGTTAATTCTAATGGTAGACTTATAGTTGGTCTAGTTACCCATGGATATTAATCTCCTAATTTCTGGGAGCATAACAGGTTTCTTGCTCCTAAAACTCTTTATCACTTAATCATTTTCTAATCTTCCATTTTTGCAACAAATACTATGCACAATTTCAAACAACAAATTGTAAGTTTGTACAAAACTAAAGAGAGAGAAACAGAGTGAGACCATCAAGAATCACTAGATTTCAAAATTATTCATATCATTCAGTTAAATAAAGACTTAAAACCCTCAATATGAAAGTAACCCCTAAAATTAAACAGATAATTCAATACAGAAATCTGATAAAATTTTTATTAGGAAGATCAATATTTTAAATAAATATTTAAGCTCATTTATTTTAAATAAATGTAGAGATGTTAATTCTAACTAATAAGGAAAACATACACTGCAACACCATAATTTTCATTTCTTGTCATATTGGCAGTAATTAAAAGTCATTGGGGGATTTACTGGGCAAAAGAATATTCTCTACTGAATATAGAAATGAAAATTGGTACAATTCATTTGGAATGAAGCTTGATGATATTTATTAAAATTGAAAATGCATGCATATTTTGAGCCATTTGCTTAGAATCCCTCAATATCTGCATGAGTTTCTGAATTTAGGGAAGCCTGGGACCACAGCTCCCACACAGGAGTTGTAGAGAATACAGGCCTTCTTGACAAGGCTTGACAGCACAATTGAGCCTCACTGGGCTTGAAACTTGTGCCCAAGAACAGCAGTGAGAGCTCACTTCTGGAGGCAGTGACGGGATTCAGTGTTCAGTACTATCATGCAGGTTGTTCTTTGTCATTTAATCCCACTGTTTGTTAGATCTTATGTTCAGAGTGATAATGAGATGTGTGTTATATATGTCTCAAGAGATGCACCTGGCTGAGATGGGGCATTAGCTGTTCCTTGCCTTTCTTAGTTATCTTTCTATACTTAGCTACATTTTTTTTCTGCAATTCCTAAAGGCGCTCTGAACCAGAGTAGTCTTATGATGAAGTACTTTTTTGCCACATTAACTGAATTGTCTCCTATCATGGCTGTCATAAACTGTGACGAGTGCAGTCAGGGTTTCTTCCTTTTGATGAGCATTCTTGTAAGCCCTAATCTACTACACAGAAATGATTAAATGTACAAAAGCCAGAGTGCCAGGGAGTTCAAGGATATAGTGTTTATAATCAAGACAATGTGAAACCACCTCCCTGGGGAACTGTGAAATCAATCATAACTTTCTGATACAATGGAAGGTAATGCAGATATATTAAAAAGGTGTTCATTGGTATCTATATTATTTGTGATATGAAAATCTACAAGGTGGAATGTAAAATGATATCATTTTATTAAAAAAAAAAGAAAAACAGAAAAATTTACACATATGTCAACATATTTATGACTGCTTAGAGAAAAAAAAGTGTATGTGGTTATTTGTTTAGGAAAAGACTATAAAAAGATATTGCTAATATATTATTTTATTAAAAGATGTTCTTCCTTTAACTATACACCGATGCACTCCATGATCTGCTACGTAGCACAGATCCTGCTTCAGAAATGGAGGACTTATTCTCTCTCCCAGCTGTTGGGAGACCTGCAAGGTTGCCTTAGTTGTCAATCTCCTATGAAAATTGACATTTAGAGGAAAAAATTGCCTCAGTGGAAAAAAAAACACTTAACCAAGATGTATTCCTTTCCTCAAGTAGCCCCTATTTACTAAGCAACTAATACACCCTGGAGCATAGATAATACTGCTTTTCCTATAGATTCCCCTAACACAGGAATATAGGAAAACTACCAAACCTGAATTTTTTAGAAATATTTATAATATACATTGTCTTCTATTTCATTACTAGAATAGAAATACCTTCACTTTCATTACTACAGTGTGTTTTTTCAAATTTTATATTGCCTATATAATTTTATATTGCCTCGTAAACCTTTTATTATACATTCTTTCAAATTATTTTTTGAATAAATAGAACTAAGAAAAGATGAGAAAAAATAAGTTAATAATAAAAGATGTAACTGCTATTAGAGAAAATTGCTATTTTAACTTTTAAATTTTTACAAAATTTAAAAAACATAGGTTTATATGGGTAGATGACAAACAGATGTTGTTCGATTATTTCTATCTATATTCCTTACATATTTGTGTCTGCTATTTGGGATGTTAGTTAAAATAGACGTTGATTTCTGAAAGTTACCTTTTTTGATTCACATAGCTCATATCACATATATCTGCTTTCATTTTGCTGTTATTAAATTTTTATTCACTTAAAGAAATATGAAGTAGCAGTTCCAGTATGCTCCTATATTAGTTAGCTTTCTGTTACTGTAATAAATACTCCAGGTAATCAACTTATGAGGAAAAAAGGTTATTTTGGTTATTTTGGTTCATAGTTTTAGATTCTTTAGTTCATGGTGAGTTGACCCCTGTTGCTTTTGGGCCAGTAGTGAGGCAGCATGTCATGGCAGGATCATATGGGAGAGCAAACAGTTCACCCTGTAGCTGGAAGGGGAAAAGAAAAAGAGAAAGGGAACAATATATTTTTAAGAGCATGTCTCAATGAAAGGAAGAATTCCCATTAGGTACTACCTCATAAATTTCTAGTACTTCCTAATAGCAGCAAGCTGGAAATTAACCCTTTAATAAATTGGTCTTTGGGAGACACTTAATATCCAAAGTACAATACCCAAACTTTATTACTACCTAACAGTAGATGGCAGGCACTTGGTTTAATATCCTAATAGATTGTGAGTTTGTAATATTCTTTTGCTGTGGTAGCAGAATTCTAAGACCCTTCACCCCTGCATCCCCCACATTGCTCCCTCTCAAGCTCCCCACCCTTTGATTTGTATGCCCTGTAAAACCCCCTCCCTTGGGAGTAGAGGAAGCCTATACATATGATAAGATATCACCCTAGAGAATAAGTGATCACTCTGCTGGACATTAAGGTAATCATAATGGAGACCTAATCTCATCTAATCTAGAGTTTATAATCCTATTTGAATAGTTAGCAGAATTTACTTCCTACTCTTTATAGTATTAAAATTCTCTTTTCTTGGTGATGGTTCTCAGGAGTCGCCTCAGTTTTAGAGACTGCCCAAAATTCTATCACAGGGCACTATTCACAACATGGTAGTTTTCTTTTTTCCTCAGGCTGGAGGAAAATATTTTTTTCTGATGCTTTATTCCTATAAAGGACTTTTCTGGCTAGATCTCCTGTAGAAGCGTGCTTTGTAAACTGTAGACTCGGAGAATCATTGCGTTATGACCATGTGTTTTGGATCCTTGCCTTTCCATCCTAAAGTATATTGGAACCTATCATGTAGCACATGACCTCAGCAACTTTTCATCTATTATTAAGCTTTATATTTCTAGGTGATTCTTGTTGAAAATAAATTTTTTAAAAATTTAGAATGATGTGAAATTGTAAAAATAGTTCAGAGAGTCCCCAGGTACCCTTCACCCAGTTTCTTCCAATGATAGATAAGCTCTTACGCAACCATAGTGCATTATCAAATCAGTATTTTTTTTCTTTAGTTTTAGTTCTATAAAATTTATGAGTGACAGACAGATGACACAAATTTTTCATAATTTTAAAGAAACTACCCAATATTAACCTCTGTAAAGCCGTGACATTACTCTCCACACAAAGCCCTGGCAAACTGGATTCTATTTTCCATGGTTATAATTTTGTCATTTTGAAAATGCGAGGTAAGTAGAATCTTAAGAGTATGTAAACATTTAAGATTTTTTTTTTTGTATTGTCCTTTTTAAAAATTTAGCTTTTCTATTGACTATGTGGTCTGAGCACATCAGGCTTCAGTTTGCATTTCACTAATGGCCAAGAATGTCAAGTAGTTATTATAATACATTCAGATGTAAGAAATATAAATATATTTGATAAATTGTCTCTCCAAGGCTTTTTTCCTACTTTGTATAAACTTAATTATTTTCCTCAATCTAAATTCTATACCTTAAACAATATAATGCCCCTAAACCCAAAATTAAACACACACACACACACACACACACACACACACACACACACACACATACACACCCCTAGGATAAAACAAAAATCTGTGTATGCTTTTAAGTATTAAGTTCATTGTTAAAATTCAATTTATAATCAAAGAAATTCATGTCTAAAATACTTCTGAAGAAATATCTTTGGATTTGAATGGTTTTATGAGTGAATTTTATCAAATGTTTAAGTGAAATATAACAAGTATTTTATGTAATTTTTCTGCAAAATAGGAGAGGAAGAAATACTTCCCAACTTGTTTTATAGGGTCATCTCTCTCTGAGATGAAACTCAAAGAGAATGTGCCCCTCCCCCCAAAATACAACTAAAGACCCTCATGAACATAAATGAAAAATAAATAAATGTCCTTTGTGAACACAAATGTGAAAATCCTCACCAAAATATTTGGCAAATAGAATCAAGCATAAAATATCCCATAATTATGTCCGTTATTCAAGAAATGCAAAACTGGATCAATCTTTAAAAATTAATTGGTGAAATCCACTGGATTTATAGTGTAAATGAAAAAAAATGCATTAAAGGGCACATAAAAATCCATTTAACAAAATTGAACACCTACTTATGATAAAAAGTAATAACCTTATGATTTATTATAATAGATATGATATATGAAAACTACATATAAAATATTAATTTTGTTTAAGTAGTTTTATTTCTTTAAAAAATAAAAGAACGAATTAAGGGACTGCGTTACTATAGTATGCTGATTTTAAGTCCTTTGGATATAGACCGAGGAGTGGGGATAGATGGGTCAAACAATGTTTCCATCTCCAGTTTTCTAAGGAATCCTCATACTGTTTTCCATGTTGGGTGCACAAATTTGTAGTCCCACCAGCAATGTATAGTAGTGCCTTTTTCCCCACATCCTCACCAACACTTTTTGTTGTCTGTATTCTTGATAGCTGCCATTCTGACTGGCGTGAGATGAAATCTCAGAGTAGTTTTTATTTGCATTTCTCTAATTACTAGAGATGTGGAACATTTTTCATATATTTGTTGATCGATTGTATATTTTATCATGAAAAGTATCTGTTCAACCTTTTAGCCCATTTATTAATTGGATTGTTTATTTTTATGGTTTAAGTTTTTTAGTTCTTTATATATCCTAGAGATTAGTGCTCTGACATGTGTGTGGCAAAATATTGCACCCAAAAATGGAATAGTTTGAATTCATCCTGTTTATTGATTCGTGATTTTATTTCTTGTGCTTTAGGAGTCTTGTTAAGGAAGTTTGGGCCTAATCCAATGTCATGAAGATTTGGGACAACTTATTCCTCTATTAGGCTCAGGGTCTCTGGTCTAATTCCTAGGTTCTTGATTAACTTTGAGTTCAGTTTTGTGCATGGTGAGAGATAGGGGTTTAGTTTTATTTTGGATTTCCAGTTTCACAGCACCATTTGTTGAAGAGGCTATCTTTTCTCCAATGTATGTTTTTGGTGCCTTTGTCTACTATGAGATAACTGCATTTACATGGGTTTGTCTCTGTGACTTCCATTCTGTACCATTGGTCTACATGTCTATTTTGGTGCCAATACTATACTGTTTTTGTTACTATAGATTTGTAGTAGAGTTTAAGGTCTGGTGTTGATTCTTCCTACTTCACTCTTCTTGATAATGATTGCTTTGGTTATTCTGAGTCTCTTATTTTTCCAAATGAATTTCATGATTGCTTTATCTATTTCTCTAAAGAATGATGTTTGGATTTTAATTTGAATCATATTGAATCTGTATAACATTTTGGGTAGTATGGCCATTTTGACAATATGAATTTTGCCTATCAAACATCTTGGGAGATCTTTACGTCTTCTAAGGTCTTCTTCACCTCTTTTGTCAAATTCATTCCCCCAGTTTTTCTTTTTGAGGCTTATGTGAATGGGGTAGTTTTCCTAATTTCTCTTTCAGAGTATTCATCATGGATGTATAAGAAATGCATTTGATTTATGGATATTGATTTATATCCTGCTACTTTGCTGAATTCATTTATTAATTCTAGAGTTTTCTGGTAGAGTTTTTTGATCCTCTTGGTATAGAATCATGTTGTCAGCAAATAATGGTATTTGGTCTTTTCCTATTTGCATCCCTTTAATTTCTTTTGTCTGTCTAATTACTCTGGCTAGAGTTTCAAGGACTATGTTGAATAGAAGTCATGAAAGAAAGCATCCTTATCTTCTTATTTTTTATTTGTTGTTTTTAGATATATATAATAGAAGGGTTTATTTTGACATATTATACATACATGGAATGCAACCCATTATAATTTTGATCTCATTCTTGTGGTTAAATATGATGTACCATTACACTGGTCATGTATTCATATGAGCATAGAAAATGTTTTGTCCAATTCATTCTAATGTATTTCCTATTCCCATCTCCACTTCCCTTCATTCCCCTTTGTATAATCCAATTAATTTCTATACTTTTCCTCCTACCCTCCCTTGTTATGGGTTAGCATCCACAAATCACAGTGAATATTCAACTTTTGGTTTTGGGGGATTGGCTTATTTCATTCAGTGTGATATTTCATCATATACCAAGAAATGCCATAATTTTTTCTTTATAGCTTAGTGTATGTGTGTGTATATATATATATATATATATATATATATATATATATATATATATATATATATATCTCAGATTTTCTTTATCCATGCATCTGTTGAAGGGCACCTAGGCTGGTTCCAAAGCTAAGGTAATTTAAATTGAGCTGCTATAAACATTGATGTGGCTGCATTACTATAGTATGTTCATTTTAAGTCATTTAGGTTTATGCTGAGGAATGAGATAACTAGGTCAAATAGTCGTTCTATTTCAATATCTAAACTATGAAACCAGCCCAGGTGTCCTTCACCAGATGGGTGAATAAAGAAAATTTGATATATATACACAATGGAATATTACTCAGGCTTAAAGAAGAATGACTTTATGGTATTTGCTAGGAAATGGATGAAGCTGGAGACTATCATGTAAAGCTTGTTTGGAGGATCTATCTAGTGATGAGAGAAGCAATGTTAAAGTCACCCAGTATTATTGTGTTGTGGTCTATTTGATTCTTCAAATTGAGAAAGGTTATTTTGATGTACATAGGTGCTCCACTGTTTGAGGCATAAATATTTACAATTGTCATGTCTCATTAGAGTATAATTCCCTTAAGCATTATGAAACCACTTCTTTGTCTCTTCTGATTAACTTTGACTTAAAGTCCACTTTATCTGACATGAGGATAGAAATACTTACTTGTTTATGAGATCTATGTGAGTGATACGTTTTTCCCAATCTTTTTTTTTTTTTTTACCTTCAGTCTGTGTATGTCTTTGCTTATGAGGTGAGTCTCTTAGAGAGAGCATATTGTTTGGTCTTGTTTTTTAATCCATCTGCAAGTCTGTTTTTTTTTTTGATCAATAGGTTTAGGCCATTTATAATCAATGTTATCATTGAAATATTATTTTTATTCCCTGACATTTTGATTTATTCCTTCTTTTTAAATTTGAACTAGTTTCTTCTTTGATGGATTGTTCTTCTAGTGTAGCTCCTCCTTTTGCTGATTTTCACTTTTATTTTTCATTTCTTCTTCATGAAATAGTTTTGAGTGTGTTTTGTAGTATAGGCTTTATAGTTGTAAATTCTTTTAACTTGTACCATAGAAAGTTTTTATTCCAATGTCAATTCTTAAGCTTAGTTTTTCTGGGTATAGTTATAGTGTTCTTGACTGGCATCCATTTTTTTCCAGAGCTTGGTATATGTTATTCTAAGACCTCCTAGCTTTTAGGGTATTGATTGAGAAATCAGCTGAGATCCAAATTGGTCTCCCTCTAAATATTTCCTGTCACTTTTATGTCAGACTTTAAAATTCTATTTTTATTCTTTATGTTAGACTTTTTCACAGTAATGTGCTTTGGTGTGGATCTATTGAAATTTTGTGAATTTGGGGTCCTGAAAACCTCCCATATTTGGTTTTTCTTTTCATTCTTCAGGTTTGGGAAATTTTCTGATATTATTTCATTGAAAAGATGTGCATTCCTTTGGTTTGTATTTCTGAACCTTCATCTATCCCAATTAATCTTAAGTTTGGTCATTTCATGATATCTCATTATATCTGGAAGTTCTGTTCATGTTCTCTTAATATCCTTTTCCCATGGTGAACTTTATTTTCTAGATTATGTATTTTGCCTTCAATGCCTGAAACTCTGTCTTCCAAGTGGTCTAGTATACTGGTGATGCTTTCAATTGAATTTTTAATTTGGTGCATTGATTCTTTCATTTTGAGGATTTCTGACTGATTCTTCTTCAGGATCTCCATCTCCTAGTTAAAGTGCTCTTTCACCTCTTGTATTTTCTGTCTGGTTTCATTTATTATGTCATCTTTTACCTCATGGATCAGTTTAACCATGAACTCTCTGAATTCTATCTCTGAAATTTTATCTATTGTGGTATCACTGGGGTCTACTGTTGAGGTAGTCTGGGTTATTTGGAATGATTTGTCCACTTGTTTTTTCATATTGTTTGTATGTCTATCCATTCTCTCTGGATGGATGTGATTGTAGAGTTTCTATCTTATGTGTATATGGTGTCCCTCTATATTACTAATACCTCACAGATGTGGGGGGACAATGATAGCAACAAAGTTTGCAAACAATATATAGAAGCAGACCCCAGGTCCTTAGTTCATATTTTGATATCAGTGTTAATTGGTACAGTACATAGAAATAGTAGGATCAGCAATTTCCATCAGTAAAAGCAATACATGACCATGTATTATGTCTGGCATAAAAATCAAACAATAGGTGTTGTCTATGCCTTCTACTGTATTCATTATTGATGGATATTGGTGGTAGGGGGTACACCTACCTCAATTAGTATTAACAAGTGTGAAGGATTGAGTTGAGTATATGTTAAGAACAAGAGATAGGAGGGTAGGAGGGTGTTTACGATTTCAAAGGGTGAATAGGGAAGATGCAGTGGTAACAGGAAGGTGTTTACAATTTCAAAGGGTAAATAGGGAAAATGTAGTGGTAACAGGATATGATGTGACTTTGAAAGCAGAAGAAAAAATAGAATATAAAGGAGCTGCAAAGGAATAAAATTTGGGTGTCAGGAATAGAGAAATGAGAGAGGGAGACAAGGGGGATAGAGTAGTGATAAAGATGGTATAAAAAAATCAAAATAAGAAAGCATAAACCCTAACCCTCAAAATGCAGAGCATGGTAAATTAACACCTTTGAAAAAATAAAGAGAGAGAGAAAAATAAAAGAAGAAAAAAGACTAGAAATGAGGAAAGAGAGATAGAGATAAATAGGAGTATGTGTGGGAGTCCTTGGTTCGGTCAGCCCACATATCAATAAGCAAGAATCCAATATGGAAACCCAAAATCAAAGAGCAAAGCAGAACTGCATCCACAACAACAACAACAAAGAAAAATCTTGGTGAAATGTTTAGAAGTTATGGAGTCTGGTCCATTATGTGGACAAAATAGTGAGCACATGTGTTTGCTGACTACCCACTTGGTTTTCTTTTCATTTCTTCTTGCGGTGTGATTTAGGCTTGTGATTATGGGCTGTGGGTTGTGGTCCTTCCTTTTTATTGTGTTGCTCACTGTGCTGAAAGACTTCCCTTCTTGGAAGATCCATGAGGGTGGGCTTGGCTACAGACCTGGAGGTGAAGTGGCCTTCTGGGGAAGCTGGGATGCAGGGCTGGGGTAGGGTGTGGAGTGGGGTGGTAAAGCAGCTGGCCATGTCCAAGTGGCAGGTGGATCAGGGCCTAGTACTGGATCCTGGGGTCCAGCAGGGAGGCTGTGTGCTGGACTGGGCAGGTCTGGCAGCAAAGTGGTGTGTGGGGCCCAGCCAGGTTGGGGGCCTAGCCAGTCTGCACCAGGTGAGTCATGTCCAGGGAACAGGACCTGCAGGTGAATTGCAAAGCTGTGTACTGATCCAGGCAGGTCTGGCAGCTAAGATGCATGTGGGGCCAATTGAGGTCCAGCCAACTTGGCAGCCCAGCTGTTTTGTGCAGGGTGGATCAAGGCTGGGCACTGGAACCTGTAGGCCATTCATGATTCTGCAAGCAATTGGCCAAGTCAGGGGCCAGAAGGAGTTGGGAAACCAGGGACTAGGGATCCAGAGGGCCCTTTTTCATGCCAGACTGGTGCTAGATCTGGTGGGTCCTTAGACTAGTGGATACCGGACTGGGGAGGGAAGGAATCTGTGACCAGGCTAGTGCCAGTACCCAGCAAGTGGCAGTCTGTGTGGTTCCCAGGAACTCAGTGAGTTTTAGACCTGAGAGCAAAATACCCTCACACTCTCTTCCAACTTTCCAAACTGCTGTACCCACCCAGTCAGTCCCTGGTAGCCTCAAGACCTCCAGAGCTGAGGAGAACCAAGTTCTCTCTAGCCTCTCTAATCTGTGTTCCCCCGGATGAAATGCTCCCAGTTTCTGACTTTCAACAGGTTTGCTAGGCTCAGAAAGGCCTGCACAGACCTACCTGCAAACTCATAGATCTTGGTTTTCTGTTTCCGTAGATTCCACCACGCTGCCTATCCAAGATGGCTCCTGGATGGGCTCTTGGCTGATGATTGATAAACTTGGTGGAATTAAATATCCAATTTATGAGTCAAACAATCTCTGGTTCTGCCTAAGGCAGACTGTCCCTCCAGTGTCAGGATTTTTCACTGTGCCTCGGGGAGTTGTGTTATTCCTGTCGAGTTCTGAGTAGCCAAGCTAAGAGAAATGCTGCCTCACACTAATCCACCATCTGGCTCCCAGATCTACACCTTTCTTCTTGATAACAAAATCTTGATCATTCTTACTGGTATTCCCCTCTATGCAACGTATCATTTTATGTTGGCCACTTTAACATTTTTTTGTGTTTATTTTTGGTCATTAGCAGTTTCAGTATGATGCACTTAGTTTTGATTTTTAGTGCATTTGTCTTTTTTTTATGTTTGTGGAACCTCTTAATGTGGAAAACATGTGGGCAATTATTTCTCCAACAATTTTTTCTAGTCAGTTTTAGCTTTCCTCTTTTGTTACATCAGACAGATTTGAGTGCATGCACATTTAATCAACTTTCCGTCAGTGTGACCAGATACCTAAAGAAAACAACTTAAAGAAGGAAAGATACATTTTGGCTCATAGTTTCACAGGTTTTAGTTCAAGGTCAACTGACTCCATTGCTGAGGGCCTGTCATGAGCACAGCACCATGGCCCAGAGGATGAGTTGCTCACCTCACGTCCGCAGGAAGCAGATATTGAGAAAGACAGGAAACAAGAAATGAAGGACCAGGGAAAAATCTTCCCAAGCATGCCCCCAGTAACCTACTTCTTCTGACCTTCCTCCTAATGTTTCTGCCACCTCCCAATAATGACATCAGTTATGAGCCCAGCAATGAATTAAGTCACAATGGGATCAAACCCTTCATAATCTAATCACTACCCAAGAGCCCTGTCTCTGAAAATTTCTGCATTGAGTACCAAGTCTGCAATAGAGAATGCCATATATTATACACACGTGTATTAATATATATGTGTGAGTATAAACATATTTGTGTATATAGGCATATTATATATGTGGTTTTGATCTGGAATGTTCACCAAAGACTTGTGTGTTGAAGGCATGTCCTCAAAGGGGATAGTTGGGCTCCTATACCTTACCTTTTCTCTTTTAAATTTCTGGAATAGAGGAAGTGGTTTTGTTCAGCCACAGTTTTCTGTCATGATGTTCCACCATAGGCCCAAAATAACAGGGCCAATAAATCATGGACTGAAATGTCTAAATTAGTGACCCTAAATGAGTCTTTCTCTTTAAATTGATCATCTCAGATATCTATTATAGTAAGTGAAAGCAGATGAACACATATATGATGCTTAATATTGTCTGACATTTTACTAAGGCTTTCTTAATTTCTCAATTCTTTTTCTGTTCTTCCTATCACAGTGCTCCTTTTTATGTCATTTCAAGTTCACTAATATATTCTTTCATGATCCCCTATCTACTATTGAGCTTCTCTATTTTTTCTTTTAGAAAATTACATTATGGTTTCAATGGTATGATTTGAATGATTATTTCCTTATAAAATTTATATTGAAACTTAATGAGCTAACTCAGCAATATTAAGAAGTAGGATCTTTACATAGAAGGTGATTAATTTTGCCCCAGTGAATGAAATCAGTGTTCATAAAAAAGGGATTATAAGGAGTTTAGCTAACTCTTTTATTCCCTTCCATCCCTTCTGTCATGTGAAGACACCAAAATTATACTACTTGTGAGGAACAAGTCTTCACCAGACACCAAAGCTATCATCACCTTGATCTTGAATTTGTTACCCTCCATATTTTGAGAAATAAATTTTCATACTTTGCAAATTAGCCAGTCTCAAGTATTTTATTATAGCAACATGAACTAAGTCAGTTATATTTTAAACTTCTTACATTTCCATGTTTTATTTTTCATATTTTCCACTTCTTTTATTCATTACCTCCATAAATTTAATTAAGTCATTGAATGTATTTATAACAGCAGCTTTATGTTTCATGAAAAGAAAGCAAAAGGGAGACAGAAGCAAGGTGCAGAGGCAGACTGGCGTTCTTGTCCAAGCTACCAGTTTCGTTAGATTACATTAGGTTATATTAGGTCACTGGCATCAGTAATACATTATTGTTCATTGGGTCCTTAGGCACGTTACAGAGTTAGCAACATTATGCAGCATATTCCTCCGTTAGATACTATAGCTGCAATATGCAATGTTAGGAGCTTTGTGTAGTTCTCAAGAAAGACTGTTGTTTAAAGTTACTGTTATGTGGACAGGTTCAGGCTCAGCTAAGCTTGGTGAAACACCATGGTTGTCCATCAAGAGAGTTCCTTTATTCCCAGGAGCTGAGTGCCTGAGATCAAGGTTGAGACTGATAAGACTCTAACATGGAGCCTCCTCATGTTGGGCACTTTCACAGTAGCTAGGCATTGCACATGTATTAGTTACTAGTTTCCGGGAGAAACTGCTGAATATCCCAAGTGTGGAAAACAAAATGCCTGTTCAAAACAAAATTCCTTGGGAGTTTTCTCACCAGAGGAAATTTGCTGTCTTGTACATTTCCACCAGAGCCCTTACAGATTCATATTTTTATGTTAATCCTAGTGTCTGAAATATGTAAGGGTTGATTACCACGAACTTTCTTTTTTTTGTAAACATGGTCACTTGTTCATTTTCTTGGCACACTTAGTAGTTTTGTATTATAAGCTGTACATTGTGTGTGATACTTATGAGGGAATCTAGAGAATGTCAAATTCTTCCCTATAGTGTTGAATTATTTTTTGACAATAAATTATTGATTGTCAGAAGTGGATTTAATTGTTAAAGCATATCTATAGTTTTTATTTCATCTGATGGCTTCTTGTTTTAGTCAGCTTTGTGTCACTGTGAACAAAAGACTTGACAAGAACAGCTTAAAGGAGGAAAAGTTTATTTTGGCCCACAGTTTCAGAAGATTCAGTCTATAAATTGCTGTGAGCCCAAGATGAGGCAGAACATTATGGAAGAGCAGTGTGGTGAGAAAAAGCAGCATGAGGACCAAGAAGCAGAGAGAGAGTTTCAAATGCCAGGAACAAAATACACACCCCAAAGGCACACCCCTAATGACCTGATTCTTCCAGCCATACTTGCCTCTACTTACCTCTCAGTCAATCCATATCAGTGGATTAACCCACTGACTAGTTCAAGCCTCATATTCTAGTCATTTCACTTATGGAAATTTTTGCATTATTTCATGCTTGAAATTTTGGGGGACATCTCAGATCTGAACGATAACATTTCCTTTATGCTTAGGTGAAATCTTCCCAATATTAAAGTTATTCTGGGAACTCAATGAATGCCAATGTCTTATTCCACTTTCTATTAATAATATAATAGTACGGTTTGGTTTTGTTATAATAAAACAGGTTTATGTAGTCTCATGGTCCAAGGTCAAGGGGCTGCATCTGCTGAAGACTTTTTTTGCTATTAGAGTCCTGATGAGGTGGAGGGCACAGCATGACAAGAGACAAGGGGATGTAAGAAAGCCCTAGTGAAACTAGAATTTCTGGTGGACATGCTCTTGTGATAATCTAAATTTAAAATGCTAAGGTATATTCTTCTTGTGATAATTAGGAATGGATTTTAATCCAGGTTTTCTGAGATTACATCCAGGTATTTCTACTACATCATACTTACTTCAGAAATGAGGATTATGAATTGGAGTTTTCTCATTCAGTGGTTTAAAAACTTCCCAGTTCATGGAACCACAAAATTTAAAATATTTCATAGGAAATAACTATGGCTACTAGGCACTTTTATTTTACCTATATATTGAATATACATAGAAATAATAGCAACAATAAATATAATTTATTAGCATTACTATTTATAAAAGGAAGGACACATAATCACAAAATGGTATAAATAAAGAAACCATTTCTTAATAAAGGAAAATAATATGAAGCGAACGAATACTGTTTTTTAAAAGACTCCTATTATTGTATTTATGTCTTTTGGTCATGAAGTAGAGTAAACATCAATACAGACCAAAGCCTACTTAAAGATGGCTACTTGGAAACAATCAATAGTATATTTTATGAAAGAAAAAACATTATCATTGCATTTTCTGTGTGTCGGTCAGCATTCTCCAAATTTACTATTATTAATCATTTAACCATCATAACTACATTGAAAATTAGGTTTTATTGCATTTTCCATTTTACAGATGATGAATCTGATGCATGACTTTGCCCAAGATGACAGAAATAAGAGATGGCAGATCAGGGATTGACACCCAGAGAATTGTAATTTTAAATTGTGCTCCTTTCTGTGATGATTCCCTTTGAAATTGAGAATCTGAGAAAAAAAAGTAGGTACATGCTATGAATAACGTTTTAGTAGTTATTTTCCAAATCAATTTTTGAATGTGTGTGGTGTGTGTGTGTGTGTGTGTGTGTGTGTAGTGGGTGGGCATGTATATATGTGTGTCTTCTTCAATGTACAATTGTGTTAAAGAAATAAATTTTATTCTAATTTTCAATTGTTGAAAATTTCATCTGAAGTAAAATAATAATGTACTCTGTATGTTGGAAAAAGGCATTTTTTTTTCTAGTTCTGCATTTCTAGTCATAAATGAAGGTTAATATTGGAGACCAGATGGGAAAGTACATCATTAAAATAGATAATGTTCACTGCAAACAGATAGAATTCAGAAGGTTAAAATCCCAGTTAAGATTAGTCTTTAAAATGTGACTCTTTAAAAAAATTTAATCTAAATAAATTCATGGTGCAAAGAGGCATTTAAAATAGCTCCCTGAAATGAAGTCATGCATCAAAGAGAATGATGATGTAGAGCCCAAATGCAAATAGGAAGTACTGATTCAGGGGAACAGGTTTTGTATAAAAAGGAAAGAAATAAATGTTACTCTTCCAATTTCTATTTTATGTGAAAATTAAAACAGGCTTTCTAATCAAAATGTACTTATTAATAAACATTCAGTGATGTGGTTAATAATCAGAGAATAATTAAGCATATGTCAAAGCTTATCACTGAAGATTATGAACACTAAGAAAGAGATTACAGGCACCCAGCACAGGCCCACTTGCCCACTTGTCCATGAGATAGAATCAAAACAACTGGAGAGCACTGTGTGTCCAGGTGGATGGCTGTGGGAGAATGCTGAAGTTCATTTGTGGACAGAGATTCGGAGAAACCCAGAGACTTTGGATAATGAAAAAAAGGTGGAACAGAGCACTCCACCCCAATCATACAGCAGCATAGCAGAGGACAGGGCTAGAGGTGAAAGAGGGTGTGTTGGTCAGTTTTTCATTGCTATGACCAAAATAACTGGCCAGAAAAGCTTAGAGGAGGAAAAGTTTACTCCAGAGTTTCAATCCATAGTCCGCAAACTCTATTTCTCTGTGCCTGAGCTGAGATAGAACATCAGGGCAGAGGTCATGGTGCAGAAAAGCTGCTCAGCTTCTGGCAGTCAGAAAGCAGAGAGAAAGTAGGGGGAGGACTCACGGACAAAATATAATCCAAAAAGCATGCCTGCAGTGACCTACTTTCTGCAGTCAGACCTACTTGCCTATAGTTACCAGCTAGTTCAGCACCACTTTCAAAATATTAATTCATTAAATGGGTTAATCCAGTGACAAGGTTATGACTCTCAAAATCTTACCTTTTCCATTCTGGAAGTTTCTGCATTGCCAAACAGAAGAGCTTTCTTGAAGATACCTAATATCCAAACTATGACAGAGTGAGAGTCCAAGTGAATAATACTAGCACAGGAATAGGCATCTTGTAGAAATATAATCTAAAGAAAAAATAGACCTGGGATCCGCATAGCAAAAACTCTGAGAAAGTTCTCTACGCTTCCCTGCATATTCTCAGGGTGCTGG
Organism: Callospermophilus lateralis; assembly: GCF_048772815.1. Lineage (NCBI taxonomy): Eukaryota > Metazoa > Chordata > Mammalia > Rodentia > Sciuridae > Callospermophilus > Callospermophilus lateralis. The sequence goes on from NC_135316.1 coordinate 79,329,683, forward strand.
AAGAAGAATCCATCGGTGTCTGAGCCTACTGCTCCAGGGTCAAAGGCCCTACACTTTCCTCTCTGTGGGTCCCCATAGCAAGTGACCCCCACTCTTGCAATAACTACAGAGAAAGTGTGTCCTGCAGGCACTGAAACAATATGCATTGTATTAAAATCCACTAATCACAGCCAAAGAAGCCAGAAGGTTATACTACAAAGTCCAATTGGAATTAAACTCAACACTACACAGCAAACTGATATCCTAGGACACATCATCAAGAGAAGGCTACTAAGGCTGGTCACAGTGGTGCATGACTGTAATCCCAGCAGCTCAGGAAACTGAGGTGGGAGGATTGCAAGTTTAAAGCCAATTTCAGCAACTTAAGAGAGGCTCTCAGCAATATAATGAGAACCTGACTTAAAATAAAAAATAAAAAGGCCTTGGTATATGACTCAGTGGTTCAGTGCCCCTGGGTTCAATCCCAGGTACAAAAAACAAACAAACAAACAAAACAACAATCAGAAAAATAAAATAAAATAAAACAAAGAAAGAGAGAAAAAACTATTTTGTAAGAAGATTCTCACATGAAAGTGGAAGAGATATTTACTCCAATACATGCACAAATCTCAACATAAAAACATAAGAAATAGGAGAAAAACCCATAGTAATAAGACATCTCCTAAAATTCAGAACTCTCTAGAAGCTGTTGCCAAAGCTATCAAAGTGGATGAATTGATAGATTAAAAATTCAAAAGAATGATTTTAATAAAGCTCAATTCCAAGGGATATGAACAAAGAGCTGAACAAATTAAGAAAAATCCTGTAGAATATTAAAGACCCATTTAATAAAAGAATATTTTGGAATAGAGCCAAGTAAAAATATTGAAAATGAAAAGCTAGGTAAGTCAAAAGAAACACTCATTTCAATGCTTCACAATAGACTGAATCAAGCAGAAGAAAAAAATATCAAGTCCTGAGGACAAGGTTGAGGATTATATTTAAATAAAAATAATAAGAAGGAAGAATGAACAGAGTATATACTAGATCTTTGGGAAATCGTTGAAAGATCTAACATATGCATAATTAGAATGACAAAGGAGAAGAGCTACAAGCCAAATTATAGAAAATTATTCAGTGAAATAATAGCAGAAAATTTATCAAAGCTTAGGAAAGACTTGGATATCCAGTAGAGTAGTTATTTAGAGCTCTAAATAAACAACCACAAAAATTGTATAATATATTACATACATTAATTGCCCAAAAGTACAAAAGAAAGAATAATAAAAACAGTAAGAGAGAAGAACCAAGTGGGAAAAAAACTGCCAAACTAGATTACTACATCCAGAAGAGTTATCCTTCATAATTGAAAGCAAAGTTAAAATATTTTATGAGTCACACAAACTGAGGGAATTTATGACCACTAAACCAGCACTACAGATACTTAATGGAACCTTAGAGCCAGAAGAGGAAGAAAGATAATCACATCTGTGAGGACATGGGAAAGAATAAGATAAGCAAATGAAAATTAGGAACAAATCAAGCATTATTAATGGAGAGAACCATCAATCCTCTAAGATAAATTGGAGAGGAAGAAACAAATGTATGACATTGAAAGAGCCAGAAGAAAAACAACAAAATGACAAGAATGATAATGACTTTGACTCTTCATGGCCTTAATTTACCAATTAAAAGATACAGACTGGATTAAGAAAGAAGACCAACAGCATGCTGCCTGCAGAAAACTCACCTTATCATCAAAGATGTACAGTCACTGAACGTGAAAGGAGGTAAGATGATATCCCAAGGAAATAGAATCTTAAAAAAAAAAAAAAAAAAACAGGAGTAGTTATATCTGGCAAAGCAGACTTCAAGTCAAAATCCAAGTAGACAATATTGATAAAGAAAACAATTCATTAAGAATATGTGATGATAAATATATATACACCAAATGTTGGAGAACCCAGTTTTATAGAACTAACAGTACTGGACAAAAAAGAGAGAGATAGGCCATTGTACAACAATACTGGGTGACTTCAATAACCCACTATCACTCATAGATCATACCCAATTAAACAGTCAGCAAAGAAAAATTAAAGTTAAATTATACTATAGATCAAATGGACTTAATAGATATCTACATAACATTTCACCCAACAGCTGCACATTGAATTTTTTTCCAAAATAGATCACTTTTAGGCCATAAAGAAAATCTTAATAATTTCAAAAAATTGAAATAATTTCTTTCATTTTATCCAATCACAATGGAATGAAACCAGAAATCAACAAGAGAAATTACAAAAATTATGCAGACACATGGAGATTAAACAATACCCTTTTGAATGATGTGTTATTGAAGAAAACAGCAAGGAAATTATAACATTCTTAGATTCATGAAAATGGAAACACAATAACTTGTGGAATACCGCAAAAGCAATATTAAGAGGGAAGTTACAGTTATAAGTTCATATATTGAAACAACCAAGCAATCTCAAAAAAATAAAACAACAACTATCTGATGATGCATCTTAATGTATTAGAAACACAAGAACAAAACCCAAAATCAATGTAGGAAAATAAATAATCAGGATCTGAACAGAAATGAATTAGAAACTAAAAAGCAATACAAAGGATCAACGAAAGAAAGGATTGTTTCTTCTAAAAGAAACAAAAAATTGAAAAATCCTTAGTTAAACTAACCAAAAGAAAAAGATCCAAATAAAGAAAATTACAGAGGAAGTAAAGAATATTAGAACAGATAACAGTGAAATTTATAGCTCATTAGGGAGTATTTTGAAAAATTATAGGCTAATAAACTGGAAAATCTAGAAGAAATGAACACATTTCTGCACATGTATGAACTACCAAAATTGAACTAAAAGGACACAATAAGCCTAAATGGATCACTAGCAAGCAATAAAATCGAAGCACTAGTAATAATAATAGTAAAAATAAAATCTCCTAACAAGGAAAAGTCCCAGATTGGATGGTTTCACTGCTATTTTTACCAGACTTTTAAAAAAGAACTAATACCAATGATCCTAAAACTATGTCATTTTATACAAAAGAAAAGAACCCTTCCAAACTCATGTATGAAGCTAGTATTAACCCACTACCAAAACCTGACAAAGATACAACAAAAAAGAAAACTACAGACCAATATACTTTATGAACACCAATGTAAAAGTATTCAATAAAATACTTGCAAATCAAATTCAATCACATTGAAAATATCATACATCATTATCAAGTTTGTTTCATCACAGGAATGCAATTTAAAACATGTACAAATCAATAAACCTAATACAACATACAAATAAAATCAAGGATAAAAATCACATGATCATCTAAATAGGTGCAGGAAAAAGCCATTCATGAAAATTAATATCCATTTAGGATAAAAACCCTTGATAAATTAGGTGTGGAAGGATCATATCTCAGCAGAATAAAGACTGTATATTATATACCATAACTAGCATCATACTGAATGGGGAAAATTTGAAATCACATCTAAACTCAGAAGAAAGAGTGTCCGCTCTTGTCACTCTTATTCAATATAATACTTGAAATTATAGACAGAACCATCAAAAAAATTAAAAAGGTTATAAATAGGAAAGAGGGAAGTCAAGTTATCCCCATTTTCAGAAGGTATGTTTCTATTCTTAAAATACCCTAAAGACCACACTAAAAGACTCTCAGGACAGATAAACATTCAGAAATGTAAACAGGATAGAAAATCAATATATAAAAATCAGTAGCTTTTTTTATACACCAATAATAAACTCTGAGAAAGAAATAATGAGAGCAATCCCATTCACAGCAGCCTCAAAATAAATACATAAGTTAAATATCTAATAATAAACCTAACCAAGGAGATGAAAGATCTCTAAAATGAAAATTAAAAATCACCAAAGAAAGAAATTGAGGAAGATGGAAAGGTCTCCCATGTTCATAGATTGGTAGTATTAATATTGCTAAAATATTATCAAGATATACTATAAAGTCATAGTATGGTATTGGCATAAAAGCAGACATGAAGACCAATTAAATAAAGAACATATAAATAAAATCATTCATTTATAGCAAAGTGATTTTCCACAAAGGTGTCAGTAAATACTTTGAAGGAAAGATGGAATCTTCAACAAATGGTGCTAGGAAAACTGGAAATCTATATATAGAAGAATAAAATTGGACCCCTAAATATACAAAAATCAACTCAACATGGATCAAATACCTTAATATAAGACCTGAGCTTTTGAAATTACTAGAAGAAAATATACTAGAAACACTTAAAGACATTGCACAGACAACAATTCCTGAAAAAGTCTTTAATAATTTAGGAACAAAAGCAAGAATTGACCAATGGGATTTATTAAGTTTAAAAAAAATTCTTCTGTGCTGCAAAAGAAGCAATCAACAGAGTGAACTGCCAGTTATTTATTTGACACAGGGTTAATATCCAAAATACATAAAAAAAAACCTCAGAAAACAGCAAAAGAATAAGTAGTCCAATCAAAAAATGTTCAAATGACCAGAACACTTTCAAGAAAGAATAATTGCAAATAGCCAATAAATATTTGAGAAAAAAAGCTCAATATTTTTAGCCATCAAAGAAATACAAATCATATACTGAGATTCCGTCTTAACCTAGTCAGAATTACTATTACCAAAAAGAATAAAATAACAAATGCTGGTGAGAATATGGAGAAAAGGTAACTAACACATGTTGTGGGTAGGAATACAAATTAATACAGCCACTATGGAAAAAACAGTATGGAGTTTCCTCAAACAACTGCAAATAGAACTACCATATGATCCAGCAATACCACTCTTGGGTATTTATGCAAAGGAATCAACAGCAACACACAAAAGAGATGTGTGCATGCCCCTTTTTATTGTGGCACTGTTCACAGTAGCCAAGATAGGGAATCAGACTAAGATGTCCATCAATAGATTACTGGATAAAGTAAGTTTGGGTTATACACACAATGGAACATTATTCTGTTATAAACAAGAACAGAATCATTTCATTTTGCAGGAAGATAGTTGGAATTGGAGAGTATCATGTTAAATGAAATAAACCAAATACAGATAGAAAAGTATTGTATGTTTTCTTTCATATGTGAAATATATAAATAGGATGAGGGGATGATATATATGATCAAATTATGATATATGCATATATGGAAATGCTACAGTGAATCCATTTAATCTATACATTTACTATGCCTTATGAATTATAATTTAAAAAAATAAATTTAACATCTGTACATAGAAGGAAAGAGCAAATCACAAAGAGGTATATAAGACTCCAGATGTCTTTTCTATCAACTGGTACTAGATCCATGTTTCCAACCAACCGTGGATTGAAAATATTCAGAAAAATTTCCATCTGTACTAAACATGTGCAGATTTTTCTCATTATTTTACCTTAAGCAATACAATATAACAACTATTTACATAGCCTTGGATTTGTATTAGCTTTATCAGAAATTTAGAAATGATTTAAAGTGTATGGCAAGATGTACATGTTATATGCAAATACTAAGCCATTTAATAGAAGCGACTTGAGCATCCATAGTTTTGATTTAGAAAGGGAGTCCTTCAACCAATCCCCTGCAGATACCAAAGAATGACTGAAACTAGATATATTATTTATATTTCCAATCTCTTAGGAAGAAAACATTTCAATTATATAAATGAGCTTAAGCAGACCAAATAACCAATGTGCTCATTTTTTATGGGAAAAAAAAACATAATTAACTGGAATATAACAAGAAGGCAAAAATAATTAGAATATCTTTCTGCACAATCTTTTATGTGAAAAATAAAACATAAAATGAGTCTTTATACATCAGGTATTTTTTCTTAAGTGCCTAGTATTGTAGAACAATTGGCAAAATAAAATCAGCATAGAAAAGGCTGTTCTCGAAATATATTAAATAGTAGAAATTTATCAGGATGGCTTTTTTTAATCCAAGTCCCAAATGAGAAAAATGTTATAAATAAAATTGGGCTCCTAAATAAAACCTGAATTAGAATTTCACTCTGCAGCTCCTTTGGGATGTTAGTCTTCACCTTGTTTATCTAGTCCTTCAGAACAGTCGATTCTTCTCAATGACAATGAGAAAAATAATTGATTAACAAAGATGCATTGTGGAATGTGGTTGGCTTGATTCTTTTGCTTTTTAGAACAATTATTGAATGACAGCTTCTGTCTTTGAAGTAGCAAGTTGAAATCACTTGCTTTTAACACAATTATTGATACTCTTTCACCTATATTTTTATGCTATTCATTTTTTTTAACTTTCTGTTCCTTTTTTCCTACTTTATTTTGCATTGCTGTTAAGGTGTTAATATATTGATGATGATCCATCTGGGCATAGTTTTCTTTGAGTTTACTATATTTGAGGTTTGCTAGCTTTTTGAATCTGAATATTTGAGTCACCAATTCTTGGAAGATTAGGGTCATTATTTCATTAATTTTTTTTTCTTCACCAATCTCCATCTCCTCCATTTCTGGATCTTTCAATGAGAAAAATAGTATATGTTTTGATATTATCTCTGAGGTTCCTTTTCTGGTCTTTATGTTCTTCAGATTGAAAAATTTTCTGTGGATCTATGCTCAAGTAAATTGATTTTTTCTCTCTTATTTTCATACTATTGAAAATTGAATAAATGTTTATTTCCAATATTGCTTTTTAAAAATTTCTATTGTGTTTAATTTATTATTTCTTATAGTTTCTACTGCTGTTAGAAACCCTTTTTTTTCTACATATTGACATGAAGTTTCTCCTTCCTACATGGAACACAGTTACAATGGTTGCTTTTAAAGTACTCTCTAAAAATTTTTGCCCTTGGATGCCACATGCTATGGCACGTGCCTGTGATCTCAAAGACACAAAAGGATGAGGAAGGAGGATCACAAATTTGGGGCTAGTCTTAGCAACTTAGTGAGGCCCTGTTTCAAAACAACAACAATAACAATGAATAAATAAAAAGAACTGGGGCTGTGGTTCTGTGGTTAAGTGCCCTTGGGGTTTAATCCCTGTTGTAATAATAATAATAATAATAATAATAATAATAATTTTAGCCATTGGATAAGTTTGGTTTAAGATATTCTTAATTGCATTTCCCTTGAGAAGTGGCTATATCTAGCTGGTTGTTTTTATGTCAAATCAATTTTTATTGTTTCCTGGATACTTTGAATATGAATTGGTAAGATTTCAGGTCCAGTTATATCATTTGGAGAAGGTTGTGATTGTTATTATTGTTGTTTCAGTAAACCATATTTCCCTTTGTGTTCAGATCTCAAATTTGGTCTTGCCTTTGTGGACAGGGTTTCTAATGTGAGTTCCCTTTTCAAAGCGATTGCCACTGAAGTGTAACTTTTTGACTAGAAAACAGTGTGGAGAAAATTAAAATAGATTTTAAAAAGAAAACATAAACAAAGATGCCTTTTACACTCCCCTGCTGCCGAGTTTGTGTTTTCCTGGTCTTCTGGCCAGGAAGTCAAGCTTTCTCTTAATGATTTTACTTTTGCTGAGCAACCTCAAGGTGAAGTATTAACCTTGAAGAGTCCTAGTTGGAACATAGCATATACAATCACGCTATCCATAACCCACGGGACACCAAAGCTCATGTCCATTATGCATTCCTTATCTTGCTTGACTTGATTGCGGTTCTGACAAGGCTGACTGCTCCTTCCTCAAAATGACTTTCTGTCCATGGTTGCGAATCTTGCTGATACTTCTGAAATTTTCATTTGAGGTGCTTTCTTCCTCCACTGGTAGCGTCTAAGCCCATTATCTCACATGTTCTCCCTAGTGAATTTCAGCAGGGGGAAGATATTCAAAAAAATATTAACAAGTCAAAAAACAGAACAAAATATTGCATAGACTTTTCCAAAGCAAGGAACATGTTGTTTTAATAAACCTTAAGTGTATCTTTGTTTAATTGGTTCTTTTTAGTTATACATCACAGTGGAATCTATTTTGATGTATTAATACAAGCATGGAATATATCTTCTTCTAGTCAGGATTCAGTCTTATGGATATATATATATATATATATATACAATGTTGAGATTCATTGTGATATATTCATATATGTTGAAGGAAATGTCAGATTCATTTTACTATATTTCCTATTTCTACAACCCTTCTCTCCCCTTCATTTCTCTTTGTCCAATCTACTGAAATTCTATGTACCCTGCCTTATTGTGTGTTAGCAGCCACCTATCAGAGAAAACATTCATCCATTGTTTTGAAGGGACTTGCTTATTTCACTTAGCATGATAGTCTCCAGATCCATCCATCACTGGCAAATGTCAAAAAGTCATTCTTCTTTATGGGTGAATAATATTCCATTGTGTATATATACCACAATTTCTTTATCAGTTGATCTATTTATGAGCATCTAGGTTGGTTCCATAGCTTAACTATTGTGAATTGTGCTTCTATAAACATTGATGTGACTGCATCACTGTAGTATGCTGATTTTAACTCCTTTGGATATACACCAAAGAATCAGATAACTGGGTCAAATGGTGGTTCTGTTCCTAGTGTTTTCAAAAATGTCCATACTATTTCCAGAGTGTAGGTATATCTTTAATACAATGCACTAGTCATAGAACACAGCAAACCATTTGTCCCATAAAGTTGTAAAGTGCTCCAAGGAATAGTAAGAGGTTCAAAGTTAAATGTGAAAGGAGTCTCTCTAGTAGAGTCTCAGTAGATTAATAAGAAAATTAAACTTAAAACATTTTAGAACAGTGGCAGAATTAATTGCTTTTTATCTGTTTTTAAACAGCTAAATTAAGTGTATTCCACAATTCTGCACAAAATGAATCCCCCACTCATAACATTGTTCAATATATTAAATAATGTGACTTTAAAATGATTATTTGTATCTGTCATGGAATTGAGGAAATACAAGTTTTGTTTTCCACTCAAAGAAAATTTGATTTAACCCTCTACAGAAGAGTATTTTTTTTTTCTTATTTTCCTCACAAGATGCAAACATGAGGACGGAAAATAGGTGAGTTACAAAAATCCAGATTTTGTTTAAGTTATTGGAAAAGTACATTTTGTAAGAAAATAAATGGACACTGCTACTTATTTTACATTTTGGAGATCTGAGAGGAAATGAATGATCATGTTAATAAGTGTGCGTTTTTAAGCAATTAGTGAATTTGAGACCTGTAAATATTTCAGAGTTAACTTTCTGAAAAAGCTTTTAATATTTTCACAATGTCTCTATTCAACTACACCTCAGAATTCTGCACGATCTCTTGCTTTCCTCTTAAAGATGGTGGATGGTGAGGGTAATTACCAATAGACAATTATCCTTAAGTGAACATTTCCAAGTGTATTATTAGTTGAGAGGGCAATTTCCATTCCATTTGAGTGAATTTAGATAGCTGAATCTAGCTGGAAGGAGAGATTTATTTTTCTAAAAGCAACTACTTAACAGCAGGCATGCCAGTCATTTTTTTTATATGTGTAGCTTACAATTCTAAATGCGTGTTCTCAAAGGAAGCATTCTTAAACGGACAGGACGTTCACAGCAAGAAAATGCATATTAAAGGCAAGTGCACATTGTGATATGCAATTTAGACATGTTTTGAAGGTACATTCTGGAATACTTGAAGAATAGTCTAGGTATGATTTCCATAAAAAAAAAAATTCCGGTTTAATATTAGAAGTCAGGTCCAAATGCAGGTGCCCAAACATAGGATGATTTATGCATTCTCATAACAAGGGTGATAATGGGACACATCACTGCAATTGTGTGCCCTCATCACTCCAAAAGCACATGATGTAATGAGGGATAGATAAATGAATTGGCCTCTCAACATTCTATTGACTATTGTAGTACTTAAAACTACTAATCACAAAGATCAGAAACAAAGTTGAATTTTGTTCTTGTCTGAATTAAATCCAAAGGTTCAAAGGTGAGCAGTTTAGTATAATAAGGCTGAATGATTTTATGATTTTGTTCCTTATCCTGAGCCAAAGACTTTCATTCCAAATATCACTTAGAGCCCAATATGGCGTCTGAACTCCAGTCATCTGAATCAGTGAGGAAGAAATGAGGAGATGGGCTGGGCACAGTGGCACAGGCTTGTAATTCCAGCTACTCCAGAGGTTAAGGCAGGAGGATCACAATTTGGGAGTCAACTGGGCAACTTAGTGAGACCCTGTCTCAAAATAAAAAAAATAAAAAGCTGGGAATGTATCTCGGTGGTAGAGAACTCCTTAGTTCATTTCAAAGTATTTCAAAATATTAAAAAAAGAATGAGGAGATGGAAGGTACAGAATTGTGCCAGTTTCTTTCCTCCTTTGAATGAACTTTTCTAGATATTGCAGTCAAACTTTCTTCTTTAGTGTCACTAATCAGATGTATTCTCAACTACACCTAGCTATGAAAAGACTAGGATATCAAGTTTTGAGCTGGGAATATTACTTCTCAGTTATTTTAGTGGTCTATTGTATGGGAAAAAAAGAAAATAGACATTGAGTTTCTAAAATTATAACAAAAGCCACCTGCAACGAGCAATCTTTGCCATAGGAAGATTGAGGGAGATACAAAATGCTGTGTTCCTTCAGTCTTTCATTCATTCATTACTCATCCTCTCAATAATACTTATTAACTAACTCTCAAATATAACCGAGTCCTATGCTCAATGAAAACACAGGGACAAATTCCTTCAAAAATGTATAATATTGCTTTAAACAGGTGATTATAATAAAATATGGCATCATATTTGTAATAGAGATAAGTATAGGTTGCTGAATTGATTCATTCATTCACTTTGTATTTTTAAAATATCTACTAATTGCCAAAAAAGTCAGGACTTATTATATTCTATAATGTTCCATGAATAAGACTGAGCTTTCTCTTCTGCAAATAACACAAGTGAAGTGTCAAGCATTATTATTATCATGATTTTATTTTTCTTTTTTATTTTAAATTCTAATAATGATATTTTACCCCAAAATAATTGGAACAGAATCTCTTGGATGAGATTCAGGCAAAGATGTGGATACAACTTTGTCTAATATATATATATATATATATATATATATATATATATATATATATATATAATTGGAATCTATATATACATATATAGAGAGACTCAAACAAAGATGTGTATATATAAAGCTGCATACATACATATCTTTATATATATGTAATATATATATATATATATATATATATATATTTATATAACATTTTCTTGGAATATATATATATATATTCTCCAGAAAATTCTAATTAGCACTTAAGATGAGGTCTACTTACCTAGAGCAGTAATTCTTAATCCAAGGCAAAATTTGCCCCTACAGACATTTGACACTGTCTGGAGACAAATTTTGCCCAACTGTAACTGGGAGTGAATGATACCTAATCTGGTATTTAGAGGTCAGGGATTATGCTGAAGACCCAAGAATGCACAAGGCGGCACCCTGCTAAGAATTGTCCAACTCAAAAATACCAACACATGTAGTGCTGAGTGGAAAGGGTCAAACTGACAAGTGATGCTGATCACAGAGCACGTCTGTACTTCAGTGGAGGAAGTCCTAGATGTGACTGGACTCTTAGAAGGTGCACCACTGGTACTGAATGTGACATTCTTAGAAGAAGTGAAGTCTGACAGGAGTTAGCCAGCTTCAAGTATGAGGAAGGTCATAAAAGGTAAGATATAAAAGTGTCAGAGGCCAGAGAACAGTGTATCTGTAGGTCAAAAGATGTAAGAGAATGAAGTGTCATGACTTACAACAGGGTTACTTACTAGTGAGGGGAGGGATGACCTGTGGGAAGGAGGATTTGAGGGAGGAACAGCTAGAATTGACAAGATGGACATTCTTGAACTTAGTGCAGGAGTTCCTTTGAGTTTCTTGATGACAGAGTCAAAAAGCAACCATCAGGACAACAAGAACACGAATAGTTCATCATTGATAGATTTTCCACTGTGGTAAAAGTCAACAGGAATTTCCTCTTAACAACTCCTATGTCCATGTCTCTCTTCTGACAAAACATCTTTTATAGTGCATTAGTATCCACATTTTCAAATACTTTTCCTTTAGCATTTTCTGGTGCTTTGAATACAACTTTCATAATGATGTCAACAGTAATAGCTCACATCATTAGACTACTTATGAAGTGATGAATTCTCAACATATAACATTATTTAATCTTCACACACAAAAATTCATAATGAGTGTTAGAAAGATTACATAATTTTGTCAAGTTCATAAGTCTAAACATGAATACCACTCCCAAAGAATCAGCAATCAAGAACTGAATTACATTGCCTCCTAGTCCATGAAGCAGAAGTTTAGGACTATAAATCTATATAGTTTCTACTTTATTTAGAAAAAAAATCCATTATTAGTTACAAAGTAGAGACATTGGTATTCTTTTTCATAATTAAATTCAACTAATGCAACTCCAGAAGCTTTCAGGATTAATGTTCCAAAGAATTTTATTCAGGGACCCTATTATTTCTCATGAAAGATATGACTTTTCCCCTTTCCAAACTCTGATATGTTTTTCTTTTCAGCCTATTGTAAGATCACCTTATTTAATGAACCTGTCCAAATAAAATAGTTATATCAGACCATTTTTTTAAAAAAAATTCCTCTCTTTAAAATCTGTTTTATAGATGATCACAATTTCTTAAATAAAGAAAACTATGTTTTTACTTAATTTGCCTCTAAGATTATTTTAATAAGATTAACAAGGATCTCCTCTTTTCAACACCATGATACGTTGCTTTAGTTTACATGAAATCAATCTTAAGAACTCTATGATCGTTTTCATTTAAATAGGTGGTTATTTGGTGAGTGTTTACATTCAGAAATCCACATTCCAAATACTGACTTAATAGGAAAAAATAAATAAAAACCTTCCTTTTGGGTCAAAGAGCAACTAATCTAGCATTTAAGGATTCCAACATGCAAAGATATAATTTTTAAGATACATAAAAATTAACCAAAATGTTTAGTGGCATAGTATGGGAAAACTAAAAAATAAGGTTGTCATCTGCCAGGAAAAAAAAAAAAAAACGAAAGAAAAAGAAAAAGAAAAGAAGCCAGAACACAACAACAAAAATCTAAGAAGTTTTCAGAACAGAGATGAAGTTTAAAATTATCATTATGGTAAGACACATGATACCATGCCATTGCCAAAACCCATATAAATCTAAAACACAACATGCTTACCAAAAGACCAGCAAATTTTAAAAAATTAGTTAGGAGATCAGATATGTCAAGGTGAAATGCAGAATGTGATGAAACAAACTGAATATAGTACAAATGTGTGGGTCAACCACACTAGTCAAGGAATGAAGCTTGCCTTTAGGATTTGGGAAAGGTAAGAAAATGAAAAATTTCACAGAGACTCTAGAAACAGCCAAAGCCCTGTGAATACCTTTATATTAATCCATTGAGTCCCATTTCAAGCTTTTGAAGTCTAGAGCTAGAATAAATTTTAGTTTTTTGAACCCATTATTTGTTACAGCAGCAATAGGAAATGTATATCAAATATATATATATTTTCTTATTTTGACAGCCAAAATGACCTGGCAACCACCATAGCCCACTAGCAACGGGTATACATAGTGCTCTGAGGTTGTTTCCTAATACAACCCTTAAATAAGTAACTATGGCCCTTTGAATAAAGACCTGATTCTAGGGTTGGGTCCGAAAATATGCAAAATGAGCAGGGGAATTTATAGCACCAGACAATGAAATGCTCTAAAGTGAAAAGATCCCACAATTATGGAAATATGACAAAGAAATTCAGAGTCAACTGAAAGAGCTCATGGTGACCAAAGTGTAACAACTTGAACCACAAAATAAGAAGATGCTGAATTGTAATGCAAAATGTAAAATAAATATCCATGAGTGCAGATGAAATAAATAAATGACTAAATAAATAGGAGAGAAGAGATAAATCTTCTGGGGAGAATTTCAAATAATTTATGTCAAGTTTTACTCTCAAAGAACTGCAGGGTCACTTCCAATTTGTTAGGTGTGGAGTGTATGTAATAGCTATCATTGAGGAATTACAGTGTGGAGAGGGGAGAGGTAGTTAAGGGGTTACTCTACAGTATGGAGACACCTTATCAGTAGGTGATCAAGATTGATACCTTCAATGACAAGTTATGTTAATTGTATAGGCCCTTCATGTGATGTGATGGGAATGTATTTTACTCATGTGATCTTGTTCCACTAAACTCATAACCTCAACCTATTTGTGAGAAAATATTAGACAAATTTTCATTTTGTTAGGACTGAAATGGAGCAAATTGTAGTCAATGCATGTATGAATATGTCAAAATGAACCTACTATAATGTTTAGCTACAGTGCACTAATATAAAGATTTTAAAAAATAATCCTTGAGGAGCATGCTACAAAGTATCTGACCAGTTGCTATACTTTGAATTTATATGACCGCCATAAGTTCCTGTCTTAAAGATGGATCTCAGGCTGGTGCTATTTGGAGCTAGTGCAAATCTTTAAGACATGGGGTCTAGCAGGATACCCTTGAAGTGGATATCACTACTAAGCAAGGGGATATCACTATCCCCTTGCTTCCTCTTACTTTTGCTTTCTGGCCACCATCATGTACTGGCCCCAGGCCCAAGAGCAATAGAACCTTCTAACTGTGAATGGAAATCTCTGAACCATGAGTAAAAATAAACCTTTCAACATTTTAAGTTGATTAAATCAGTTATTTTGTTATATCCCTGGAAAGCTGACTAACATACACATCCAATTCCAAACTATAAAGGTCATAAAATAAAAGCACAAGCCAACACTGAGGAGCCTCCAAAGACTTGATGACTAAATGTAATGTGGTATCCTCTATGAGATCTGGTATAGAAAACAGACATTAAAGAAAAATGACCACTTTAACTAGTAATAGTATGTCAATAAATGTTCTTTTTTTTTTTCATAGAGACCAATGCCTAATATTAATGTGAGCAGTTGACAGTTACACAGTTAAAATTGGGAAATGAAAGAGAAAACAGACAATTCTAGAGAAGAGTAACATGAGTCACAATGTAACTATAACAAGTTATGTGTTTCTTAAAACTTAGAATTGTGGGATGAGTAGAAAATAGACAATGTAAAGTTTAGGATGACAAAATAAGGCTAGGGATATTGAGGCATGCCTTGATTTTGAAATGTCTCAGATAACGAAAACTCAGTATCTGTATCAGGAACTAATTCAGTTTATTAAAATGATCACCACATGATGAGATTTACCTTTAAGACTGAGGAATTCTGGTAGCAATGTGAAGGATGAGCCAAAGAAAGGAAGATGAGAGAAGGTACTGGGAACTCAGAAGATGCATATTTTGAAGTCTCTTTCATCATTATTTGGTGAAATCCAGTTGTGTTAAAAACTAGTAGAGCAGGGGTTCCCAGTGTTGGAGGGATATCAGAATGATCTGGGAAGTTGTTCACTGTTCATCATTCCAGATCCTATTCAAACAGAATGGCATGTGGAATCAGAGTAGGGCCAAGAAATGCAGCACATGCCTCTGTAGCATATGCTTCCAAAAATTTAGAATTTTTAAAAAATGGGGGAATATGAAGATTCTCACTTGAGAAATATGCAATTGTTTGTTTTACTAACTCAAAGAGAAAATAGCAAAAATAAACAAACAAAAATGTGTTAAATACAACTCAATGAAGGCTCTGTTTGTAGTGCTAATCTATTTTTAAATTTATTTTCTTCAAAAATAAGAAATGTAATCCATGTAATTATTATGCTAACATATCATTCTAGAAAAATGGGCCAAATCCATCAATATGTAAGGTCTTTTATGTTGATTAAAGTACCATTGTGCTATGTATATTGAGTATTTTTATGTACATGTCATATTGTATAGTATGAACATGGAATGAGGAAGCTATATTCATATCGACTCAAATATTCTAAGCCACAAACCAGAAGCCAATTTCTTGCTTAAAATAAAGGATGCATTTAGATTTCAAATATAAATGCATCCGAAGTGGTTTCTAAAAGCTAATGTCATGAGATAGTTCATTTGTACTTTGTTAATGTACAACTCTAATGACATCTGCAATTTTAAATGCATTAAGCTGTGTTTGACAACTTCCTTGTGTACATATTCCAGCTCTGAAATTTAATTGAAGCTCAATAATGTGTATATTTCTGTCTTTTTTGTTCAATTACTCTATTATGTAGATCTAATGTGCAGACAGATCAAAGTTGTATTTGAACATGGCTTCTCTCACTTGAAAGTAGAATTGTCTTGTTTATGGTGGGAGAGACTTTCTAAATGGAATAACATTTAAGAAAAAAAAAATCACAGTCTCTATTATTTAGAATTGAGCTCTGTGAAAAACTAATTTAAATTTAAAAAATGCTTCACATGTACTATTTAGAAGCAAAGAGCATGTTAGAATCCTAGAAATCATCCATTCAACCCCTTCATTTTACAAATAAGGTTGAAACTGTACAGATAAGAAAAGTGTATTCCTTTGCATGATCCTGTTAGTGACAGAA
The DNA here is from genome assembly GCF_048772815.1 of Callospermophilus lateralis. Taxonomy (NCBI): domain Eukaryota; kingdom Metazoa; phylum Chordata; class Mammalia; order Rodentia; family Sciuridae; genus Callospermophilus; species Callospermophilus lateralis. Next base: position 79,346,217 of record NC_135316.1, read on the forward strand.
TGATAACTTGATAACTGTAAGCCATATATTCAAAAACCCTACAAAGTTTCTAGGTTAGGAAAGAAGTTAAATTTTTTTTAAAAGTTCAAAAAAATTAAAATACCTGATTTTTTTATTTTATAAAGTCTGCTAGGGATATTTCCATCTATGGGGTTTGGACACCATCAACTTGTTTTTTTTTTTTTATTGGTTTGGTAATGGTGGTAGTCTTTTTTTTTTTTTTTTTTTTTTTTTTTTTACTTTTTTTATTGGTTGTTCAAAACATTGCAAATCTCATGACATATCATCTTTCATACATTTGATTCAAGTGGGTTATGAACTCCCATTTTTACCCCAAATGCAGATTGCAGAATCACATTGGTTACACATCCACATTTTTACATAATGCCGTATTAGTGACTGTTGTATTCTGCTACCTTTCCTATCCCCTACTATCCCCCCTCCCCTCCCTTCCCATCTTCCCTCTCTACCCCATCTGCTGTTATTCAATTCTCTCCCTTGTTTTTTTTCCCCTTTCCCCTCACAAACTCTTATATGTAATTTTGTGTAACAATGAGGGTCTCCTTCCATTTCCATGACTTTATTTACTGGAATATGCTTCTCTCTAGGGTTCCAGATCAGAGTTGGCTAAAAGAAATGTGATAGGAAGAAGTGAAGAAACATGCATGGTCATGGTTATATACAGAGACAAGATCAGAGTTTTGGTGGATTCTACCTTGTCTTTATTCTCCTCTGCTTCACATCCACCTAGTTTTCCTAATTACTGGCCCTGATGACTAATCATGGCTCCCAGTGTCTGAATAATCATGAAATAAAGGCTGCAGAGGATTTGAGGATGAAACTTATATGCCAGGAACTTTTGATGGGGCCAGTATGAAATTGACTTGTGCATTGAGTTTGGGACCATATTATTAGTTTTCTTTACTTCATATTAATATCTACTTTAGAACAGTTTCTGCAAGTTGGCTATCCACTTGTTGCTGGGTGTGATAGAATCATCATTTTCTAGGAAGAATTATAGAGACATCCTTCTATTTTCAAGGACTACTTCACCCAACATCAAAGATGTGATGGTGCACTGAAATCCACCTTCCACTTTTTCATAGTAAAAAAAATTAGAGCTGGTCTGAGGCTATAATTCATCTCTTAGTATCTCCTGTAATTGATTGTGGTCATATCAACATGCTGTCATTAATGGCATGTGAGCACAGGGAAGGCAGGTCCTTTCTGGGGCAAGGTAAGAGCATGCAGATGCCTATACCACAAATTCCTCTGGAGGCCTTCTTTCCTGGATGGAGTGGTGACCAGCAAAGCCTACTCAGGAGACGTGCATCTAGACACCAGATACATCACTGGCATGAATCTCTGAATGAATATGCATTTTCCACCCCCCCTCAGACACTCATCTCCTTTTTATGAGAGAGAAGAACGAACTCTGACATTGCCTGAGCTTTTGTTTTTTTAAGACTGTGTTATAGAAGCTTAACATATCCTGGTTAAATCTGAAAATAAAAGCTCCATTTGGTTAAGTGATAGGGAACCATATTTATAATGACTATAAAGGTTCAAAATATAATTAGAAGAAGCTCACTAATTAAGCCTTAATACAAGAAAATATGCTTGCACAGAAATAATGTTCTTAAGAAAGAAAAATTTCAAAATGCTTCAAATTAGAGATCAACAAATTATACACTACCCACTCACCAATTCAGACACACAGCCTGGCTTTGTAAATAAAATTTTATTGGAACACAGCTACTTTACTTCATTGAATTATTATTTATGGCTGTATTTATACTAGAGTATTGGAGATAGATAATTGTTGCAGAAACTGGATGGTATACAATACCTAAAATTTTATTCTATGGTTCTTTATGAAAACATTTGCTGCCCAGAGATTTAGATGAACAGAGATACCCCCAAACAAAAAAGTTTTATCTTTGAAAAGTTGATGTTTTTCATTGAAGAGTTGAGGTTTTAAAGGCCAAGTTGCATCTGTATGAAACATAAAAGGAAAAGGCATATCAGAATATCATTGAAATACTCCACATTTTCTAGACAATGATATTTTAGATATGACCCTGAAAGTTTGAGTAACAAAATAAAAAAATGAAAAAATAAGATTGCATCAAAATAAAAATATTCTGCAGAGCAAATGAAACAATTAACAGAGTGAAAAGACAGCCGGAATATTGGGAAAAAAAATGTTTGCAAATCACACATCTGATAAGGGGATAATATTCAAATTGTTTAAGAGACTCAAACAACTTAATAGTAAGGAAATAAACTACCTATTTATCAGGCAGAGGACCTGAACAGATATGTCACAAAAGAAGATGTCTCTAGGTACATTAAAAAAACACTCAAGATCACTAAGCAATAGGGGATATGAATGAAAACCACACTGAAATATCACCTCACACCTATTAGAGTGTCTATTATGAAAAAGACAAAAGATAACAAGTGTTGACAACGATGTGGAGAAAAGAGAACTCTTGTACATTTTTGGTGGCGGTATAAATTAGTATGGGAATTAAGGAAAATAGTATGGAAGTTGCTTCAAAATAAAAAAAAAATAAAATTACCATATGATCCAAAGATCCCACTTCTGAATATATATCCAGTAGAACTGAAATTAAATGTTAAAGAGACACCTGGACTCCCATGTTCATTGCAGTGTTATTTATGATAACCACATGCACTGCGGCATTACTCATTTAGATTTTCATTAATGACATGGATAAAGAAAATATGGCATATGCATAGAATGGAATACTATTTAGCCTCTAAAAGGAAAGTAAATTTTGTAATTTATGTGAATAAAACTAGAGAATATTATAAGTGAAATAAGCCAGGCACAGAAAGACAAATGCCACGCATTCTTACTCATGTGTGAAATCTTACAGAAACTCTTAGAAGAATGGAGTAGAATGGTGAATACCAGAGCATGATGAAGGTGGGTCACAGGGTGGAAATGTACATTATTGGTCAAAGTGTACCACATTCCAGATGGGAGGAGTAAGTTTTGAGATCCACTGCACAGCAGAGTAACAAGGAAAAGAATAATAAGGGGGTGGGGGATAAGAAAATGATGTGGCAGCTTAGTAGTTACCAGGCTGGAGGGAGTTGTTGGGAAACAAAGAAACTTAGAAGAATAAAATAAATATTTTAAGGAGGAAAATAAAAGTACTTCCTTGAAAGAATGGAAAAATCCATGACATTTTTGAAAACTTCTTTAAAGATGCGAAAGAGACTCCACAGTCAGCAAACAGAGGAAACATACTTGATATTTGAATAAATATATCAAAATAGAGGGTGTAGCTGTGTGAGCATATATAATATGCATGCCCATTGATCTATCCATCTGTACATATCAATATATTCATTTGTCTGTCATTTCTAAATATACCCATTATAAAGACCTGGTAGCAGTGAGCACAGTTTGCCTCCAAATAACTTTTTAGATATCATTCTTCACTAAAGGGAGCCAGGATTCCTTGGAGAAAATATTTATTCTAGCTTTGGGGTTGGGAAGATAAATTTAAAATGAACCTCCAAATCTTGATGTGTCAGAAACTAAGCAAGTTATTTAAGAATACTCGGAACATGGAAAACGAATGGCAGCCAGGTTGAAGGTACTTCTACTGCTAACTATGGGATCACTTGCAAATCAAAATAAATAATTACAACAACAGGTTATATCAGCTAGAAAGAATCTTTAAATCAAAACTCACTTAAATACATGAATCCATAATCTCATTAATAAAAAATACATGCATAAACAAAAGGAGATGGAAATCTATTCCTTACCCTCTCCTTCCAACCAACAAATGAAAAAGATGCTAATATTAGAAAGCAATGGTCATCGTTGGCTGAGACAATAATCATCAGTGAGTGTTGAAAATCTAATGAAAAATAGGATATTTCCATGGGTTCAAATTTTATCCCCACAAATCATTTCTTAACTACAGAGAGGAAAAGATTAACTTTACAGTAGAGAAACTTGTCAGGTATCACTTTACCAGTTTTCAAGATAAATGTGAAAGGTAATGGAATAAGTCATTGTCATGTGCAATGAAAGACTTGGTTGTGGACATGGCTTCTCTTTTATCACCTTTGTAGTGTTTCTGATAAAAATTTATAACCTGAATCTAACCATAAGGAAACATCAGAAATACTCAAAAACAAAACAAAAGGAAAGTAAGATTCTTTTTTATCTTAAAGAAGACTTAAAAAAAAAAACAAGTAACAATATTTCAAATTACAAGAAGAGGGTTAGATTTACTCTCCCACATAGAACAACTAAATAAATGACATTTAAGAAATAGTGGCCATCGCTGGGCATAGTGGTGCATGCCTATAATCCCAGTGACTAGGGAGGCTAAGGCACAAGGATCATGAGAGTTCAAAGCCAGCTTCAGCATCGGCAAGGCACTAAGCAATTCAGTGAGACCCTGTCTCTAAAATAAAAAACAGGGCTGGAAATGTGGTTCAGTGGTTGAGTGCCCCTGAGTCCAATCCCTGGTACCCTAAAAAAGAAAAGAAAAATATTGGCTATCAAGGTACTGAATAAGACAAATAAGAACACTGATTCATGATAGAAGAGAAATTAAAAAAAAGGAATGGCTTTGATAGACAAGCTTGCTGCCCAGAGAAAAATTTCAGGTTACAGTACAGAGAGGGAGCAGACTGAATCCTTTGGAGGGCCCCCCTGTACTGAGAGATGAAATGGGGACCCCAGGAGGAATGAGGTGTTGTGAGTTTGCAAGGCAGTTGATCAGACGAGAGAGAGTCACATATAAAGACAAGCCCAGAGGTCTGCAAAAATCTTCCTCAATATTCAGTTAAGTACTAATCAGCATGTGCTTATGAGGAAATTACCCAAGAACTGAGAAAGAACTGCTCTGAAAGATTAATGAAAAAAAAAAAGTACCACAGGAGTGGTAAAAGTATCTATTCCCAGTAGCCACAACTCATGGGTCATTAAATTTCTAAACGCAGTCTTGCTTAGCAGTGGGAAAAATTTAAACTTAGACTAAATGCAATTCTGTGGCATGTATGTACAAATATGTAACAGTGAATCCACAATTCTATATACACCATTTTAAAAAAATAATTAGCAATACAAATACAGATCATTGTTTCCAAGGAGCTTAAGTGCATCCCAGACAAAGCTCAGGAATATTTATAGGAAAACAAACTCTTTGCAAAAAGGCCATGAGGTAAATATCCCCGAAATCTTGTTGGCATCTAATCAGAAATTAATAGCTTTTAATATAAGCAGGAAAATAAAACACATATTGAGGAGATAATCAGACTAATCAAAAGAAGGAAATAGACAAAGATGTTGCAACAAATATGAATGTATTCCATTCACTCAAGGAGCAGAGGGAACACTGAATGAAAAAATGTCCAGTCAGCATATTGACTTCCCACTCTCCCTTCCTAGTCATCCTGATTTTCAGTTGAGTGAACAGAGCAAATCTCAAACACCTTTTTAAATGCAGATCATATGTTGAGGTGAAATGTTTTACCCAGTTTAAATTTCTGACTATTGTGTGCCCAGGAGATAAAGTCACTTAAGGTAAATTTTATATGGGAAGAAAGCTTTATCTCTTTCTCTTCTGGTCCAAATATTGCTCCCTATAGTAATAACCACCATTCATTGAATATTTACTGTGTGCCAAATGTTGTACTTAATGCTCTTTAAAGTAAACTTATTTAAACTTCACAATGCCTTTATGAGATTTATATACTTATAATTACCTCTTTTCTAGATAAGGAAACAGGCTTACAGAAGTTGGGACTAACCCAAGTCAATATAAAATCCATGGTTTTAGCTGCAGTGTTATCGGTCTAGTATATGCCTTTAACAGTCAGCTCAATAACTCTGTCCTTTAGGCTTGAGTATGTGAAGAATAAGCCTCAGTAATGGCTTAATGTTTGCTTCCTTTATCTGCCAAGTATTTCCACTAGGAGCATATCCTATAAGATGACATGATTTTCTGCTTAGGAAAAATACTCTACCCAGATCAGAAGTGGGGAATCTACATGATATGAGAATCTATGAGTAGGTGACAGGATAGGAATTATGTATTGGTGAGAAGGATACAAGTGCTATCTGAATATCCCTCAATGAATAAGTTGTTACATTTCAATGTCCTTTCCCCTAGGAAATTGAAATGTTAACTTCACCCAGAACACATAGTTTATTTTTGTTGTTACTGTCTGCTGTCACCACTTCGTCTGCCTCTTCACTTTCTGAATTTCTTCACTCCCAGAAAGAAGGAAGACGCCCTCTCTTTACCTGAATCTCTACTGAAGTCCTAATCAGCAAGCACAGTTGACATGGATATAAGCTCAGATTTGGTCTAAGGTATAACCTGAATTAGCATTGGGTCGACCCTTCCCTGTAACAGAAACTGTTCTGCTGGAGTAGTCCATAGTCTAGCGAAGGATCAAAGCCAAGTTTTGGTATGAGAAAAGCACTCGACCCTTGTTAAGCCCCAAAGATACAGTACCAAGAAGACAGATTCCAGAATACAGAAAAGAAACCAGGAAGGAGATCTCTACCTTTAAATATCCTATACACTATGTTGAATTACCTTCATAATGATGATGTAAAGTCTAATAACACTGTTCATTATGATATACTATAAATTCATTATGGGTAAGATTATAAGCAAAAGATGAGAGGGTACTGGTATGAAGATTATTATTAAAGGTTGCACCAGTCAAAAAAATAGCAACTTTGGAGTAGTATTCATTTCTTAATGAGAATACTCCCAGGTTCTTTTATAACTAAGTAATTATAGATGCATGCAAGACAGTAAACCATATGTTTTATCTCTGCTTTGGAATCAGACATACCTGGCTTGAATCCAGATCCTACCATTTATAAGCCTGTGCCTTTGAATGAATTATATAACCAGTCTAAGCCTCAATTACCACACCTTTAAAATGGGTGCTATAGGAAAAGGGTGTTTGTTAGACTAGAAAGGTGTTTATCATAGTGACTGGCATATGATAAGAGTTCAATAAAATTAGAGCCATCAGCATTAGATTAGTTTCAAGGTTAACATTCTTCATAAGCCACTCCATGATGCTGCTTCCTTTTGTTAAAAATAAAACATTTATGAATAGAAAAGAAAAATGTATTAAATAGACTGAAAGTAGCAATGATTCAATTAAAATACAAGTAAGGCTGAATAGTTTATAATTATCAGTTACTAAGTTAACAATTCATTACATTAAAAGGCCTCTGGGGAAATTAACTATTTCAAATTAGCAAAGGACCATAAACTCTTGGAGAGAGAAAAAGAGTGAATTAAAGATAAGCAATTACATAATGGGTTTTCTTTTCTCAATATCATTCTTCTGTTCTATGCAATCATTTTGTGTTATTGGATTTCCATTAATATCATTCTCAAATAAGTCATCCCAAGAAGCTTACTAAACCATTTTTACTATTGAATGCATAGATAGTGTTGAAGCCTTCATGCTATCAAAACCACTAATTTCTTCTGTGACCTTCATAATTATTGTGATCTTTCCCAAACCTCAATACATAAATACTTGGATGTATTTTTTACATTTTGTTAAATGTTAATGAGATTCAATTAAAATACACATATGATTTAAGACCATTTAAATGTAACCAATGAACTGAGTGGACTAGAAACTTCATAATGTTTGATTTGATTAGAAATAATAAAATGTGTTTCTACTTTTTAAGGTTTTTTAAAATTTTGTTTAATTTTTAAAATTTTTTTTTACATAAATGAATAAGTAAGCCTGTTGTGGAAAACTTACTTTCACTACGGAAGGCTGCCTCCCTTCCTGGGCCATGAGATAGGTCTCCTTAAAGCTCAGTCCATGTACTTTTTGTCAGACTCAGAATGTTCTCCTGTCAATAAGGAGTTTTAGAATAGAATTGAAAATGACTTAAAAGAAATTTTTAAAAAGGCCAGAATATCTATTTGATTTATATTGTAAATCTCAAAGTCTGAATTATTTAGGTCAAAGTCAGATTAGCTTCATGCACTTTACCTGGAATGCTGTCAAATGGAGATGAGAAGGTATGTTGGTCTTCAGTGCCCAGTCCTCTGTATAACTTTTATTTCATAAATACTTGGCTTTTTATGACATTGAGGTATGGAAACTGATTTTTTAACTTATCTCATTAATTTCAAATCTTTAAAAAAGCTAAAATCTCATTAAATATCATTTTAGATCTTATAATTCCAAAATAATTATACTTCTCCTAAGACTTTTAAAATTTATATTGCTATCAGTATGACTTTTATTCTAAGAGTCCTTGGAAAACTCCAGAGTAAGGACTTAGAGGTAAAGTTAAGTTTTGAGTGTTCTTTTTGACAAGCTCTTATCTTTTAAGAACTCTGTACTTGAAAATATAAATGTAGATTGTAGTATTTTTGAAAGACTCAGAAAAAATACCTTAACCCTTATAATTTCTTATTTATTTATTGTTAGTTTGTTTTTGCACTGTTAAAGATCGAACCCAGAAACATGTTTATGCTAGGCAAGCACACTACCTCTAAGCTAAAGTCCCAGCCCCTTACTTTATTTTTAAGATTGCAAATAAATTACATGAATCCAATGATCTGCTTGATTTGTTCACTGGTGTGTCCCCAGGATTTGTGTGGCACAGACTCTAACACAGAACAAGATATTAAATATCTCATCAATAAAAGAATTGATTAGGCAAGTACAACTTAAAATATGATCATGCTGATTTGTTTAGTGATATATGTAAACCACAATTTCCAAACACATTTTAATGAATCAATGTAATTAATATTTGTGTGTGTGCATCCAGTTTTCTGTTTAGTCCTGGTTCCCAATACCTTAAGGCAAATTATCTTAGATGATGATGTCTGAACTGAGCTATCTATCTCTCAGGCACTTGAGTTCTTCTGGTTTACCAAGGTGCAGGGATACCCAGAGGGGTCTCCGAACAGAATCTTGTTCATTTGATTCTGCTTTTCTTTTTATCTTTTCCCCCTTCCAGGGTGAGTTTATGGAGACAAAATACTTTATCTGGAGACCCCGTAATACACTATGCACTTTATACACATTCAAGTGGCTGGTTGATTTATTATTTAATTGATTGGCATGGTTTCCTGTCCACTAACTCCTTCCTTCAGCCTTCTAAAATCTTATATATTTACTTGACTTCAGAAAGATAGCATTTATATGAGGTGAAAAGATGCTCTTCATAAATCTGCAAGGATTCTAATCTATAAATGCTTGAGAACAAAGAAAGAAAAAAAGACCCAATACAATAAGACTTTGTTAAACCCTAGATGCTTCTAATTAAAAATGAGGGAATTTTTAAACTTGAACTGTCTCCCATCCTCTTCCTGAACCATGTAACATGACTCCAGAATTTATTGCTTTGTCTGTGCAGTTTTGAAATGTAGCCTTTTAACTGCAACATAAGGGGCTACACAGGGAGTGATTTCTTTGCAATGTAAAGATACTCTGTGGTCTGTGTGGTCATAACAGCAAGTTCTATCTGTATTTGGGATCTGCTGGCAAATTGAGCTTTTGGAAAGAAGCAAGAGTCCACTGAGGAACTGTTCTATTTCTGAGGAGGAAGAAAAGGAAAGAATAGCTATCTGCAGGAGGTTGATCCCAGGTTCCATTAGGAGACCAAAGTGACAGGTAAACCTCTGTGTGGTATGACAGCAGCAGGCAAGATCCTGCAGGAGCTTTCTAACTGAAGTACAGAGAACAGGGGGGATGGTGGCAATGTGGCTGTGAAATCAATTATACCTGCCACACTTATCAAAAGTAGTAATAAGATAGCAAAATAGAAATGGAATATAATACACAGCACTGTAATTAACCTTAGCAAATTGTCTGTATGGAAATTCACATACCCAAAAGGTTTATACACAAACAAAAGCACCTATATTTATTTTTGTTTTTACAGTTGCATTGAAGAAATATATTGTGGAAGCAGAGAACATGATGTTTATTTAGAACTGCTTTACTTTCATTTTTTCTTTTGTTTTCCTTTGTTAATTTTTGTTTGATTGTTTTTAATAATGAAAATCTGATAGAAGTAAGAAAAAAATGGAAATTAGCAGTCAGAAAAAAAGCATTCAGGACAAACTTCTATAAACCTAAGATTATTCCAGATCAGGTACACCTCTCACCCACCCACCCTTCTGAGATCCAGTTAGTATCTTAATTTTTCTGAGGTCTGACTTTCTCACTCCCCTTTGCTTAACTGTTTGTAATTTGGAGGTTCTGGGGAAATCTCTGAAATGAAGTACAGTGCAGGGTACAGGATGTGCATTAATCCTTAGTATTGATACCTATGAAAGGAAGAGGAATGGAAGAGTACTGGAAACACTTGGCAGGAACTTATCTATTTGTGAGCATGGGTGGGACACTCCTGAATCTCCTGAAATCCCAAAGTAGTGAAAATACTTTGTAAACTGGTATAGATAAGAACTTGGGGTATTTAATTTCTGTTTAATTTGACTTACTTGTAAATCCAAATCCTGCAGAAAATGGGTAAAGAAAAAGAAAAAAGAAAGATTCAGTGTCAGGTTTATCTTTGAAATATATTTTGGAAATAACCAAGTCTTACCTTTGTTGGGGCCATCCAGTCCCACCATCAGCAATCCAAATCCTAGAACATTATAGCAGCCATTAGTTGGTACCTTTGTCTTCATTCCTGTTCCTCTGAAGTTGATTATCCAAGTAGATGCCAAATGACCCTTTTAAAATATAAATCAAAAGGTATACTTCCCAACCCACCAATGGCTTCCAATCCCATTTAAAATCTAAATCCTTAACATTCGTCTTCTGCTTCTCTTTCCAAGGTCATGTGCTAACATGCTCTTCTCGGTCACCCCACTCCAGATTCTCAAATCTCCTCTGCTTTGTAGCAGATAGGATTAACACTGGGTGCCCATTCCAGTTTTCTTTATTGTGCTCTGTCTTTAGCAGTCCTGGCAGTAGTGATGTTTTTACCTTTGACCAGCAGCAGAGGTTCATCTAGGAGTACTTGCCATCTACCTTTTATCAACAGAAATGGTTTATTTGTTTATTTTCTGATCTTCCACAGGTAGATAATAGGGCTAATAGGTGCATATTAACTTGTCTTTAAATCATGAATGTCCATCCAATTTAATAAAAATTGTCTACCATATTGTTGGCATGTAGTAAACATTAAATTTATATGATTTTAATAAATGGTGAAAGAAAAAAAAAGACCACAAACTTGGCTCAAGAAGCCTTTTAAACCTCAATTGATATCACCTCTAGAAGATCATGCATGGTCACCTCTGAGACAAAGGGGAAACGGCAGGAAAACAGACAAATCTTCTCCACGGCAAAACTAGGCATATTTGATTTCCAGTTGAGAATAATGAAGGTGCCCCCCACCCTTTTTGCAAAGATCTTTGTTTGGGGGGCTAACATCAAACCTGCTTTCATGTTAAGAAATTCATATATTTAGGCACTTAAAGTTTTTATTTTGCCTTTTCTCCTTTCTAGAGGCCAGATGTCCCAAGAATGAAATTCTGAAAATTTAAGAGAAATTTCTGAAAATAACCCCCAAATTTGTTTGCTTTGCTGCTCAAGCTTTTGAATTTCCAGCTTTATTATTAGGTTTCCAAATGTCTCATGATTTCTTTCTGACATACTCACATTTCAGTAATCAAATCCACCGGCGAATCCCTCACTTGCTGCTGCCACTGAAGGCTGACCCTCGTGAAGACTGAGTTTAATTTGAGTATCAAAGGAAGGGAGGCAAAGACCAGATGCTTTGGTGGCATTATGGTAAGTTCCTCAATAAGCTGTGTGGCCCTCCATGGTCACACACAAGCATAAAGGTATAGTCAGAGAACCTAAAGGAAAGCAGGGTACCTTTGGGGCCACTGCGTTGTACTCAATGACTTCACCACATGGAAACTTAAATAATACAACCCCAAATGCTAACAGTAATGTCAAGGTGGGAAGAAAACAAACAGGAGAAAGGCCTATAGATCTCACCCTGGAGACTCCAAAGATGAAGGTGAGCTCCAGAGCCAAAGATGCACCTGTGGATCATGCTCATTTATGTTTACTGTTTGATACACCATGAGCTCTTTGGGTCTGAAGTCTATTTACATTTTTAAATGTCTGTGAATGGAAACATGATGTTTTGGAAATACTTACAACATTTTTAACCTGTTTCTTGAAAAAAAAAAAAAAAGCATGGTACACAACCGTATAAATAAAAAAAAAAAAGAAATGACTTCACCAGGGTCAATGTCTCAGACATAGCATCCGACATATTCAGGGCTAAAAACGTTAATATTTGAGGAAACTTGGCTGTGTTTCTTCTTTGACATGACTGCCAGAATTTCTAGTCAATATATCATCTAACATACTCAAGAACTAACAAACAGAATAAAAGGTTAAATGAAATATATTTGGCAGAATAAATAATGTGAGCCACTTGAGTTTTTTTTCCCCTAAATTGAAAAATATTACTATCATTCAGGTAAGAAAGATGTGTTACATGTTGCATGTTATTTGCTTTATAATTATTTGTTGACCATATAACTCTAGTACAATTGCTAAGATACTATTGATGTTGAAGTCTTGTGAAGACATTTTCCTTGTATTTAGAATGAAATAACTAAAAAAAAATCTATAACAATGTTTATGATTTTAAAAAGTATGAAGTCACAGAACCAGTTGGCATCTTTCTGCTTTCTCTAAGGACTAATCATTTCCAATCCTCCTTTTTTTTTCTGATTAGTAACAACCAGAAAAAAAGTGGGGCTGCATTTAGACAAGCCTCAGTTAAGGTGATGCTTCCTAATGTAAATATTCATCTCATTCCAAAGCCTTGAAAAATAATTAGGGAAGATATTTCCTGAACCTCTTAAATAAGCCACAGAGGAGGTAGGTGTGGGGAGAATTACAGTTGCCAACATTCATCAAGACTCCACAAAACATCCTCTGAGCATTTATTTTTTCCCCTAAAGTGTTATTCATCAGCACACTGCTCCATCCTTCATCATCTTTCTTTGAGTTTCCCAAAACAGCATCCGGGCCCTGCTCCCTTTCTTCCCAAATTCCAGACCTGGGAATTTTCCTAGTGGTTATGCAATGACCTTTCTCATGAAGGTGACTTCAAGCCTTCTCTTTTGACTTTTTAAACTCCATGCCTTACCCATTCAGACGTCAGCAGGGCTGAGGAGCAGCTCACAGAGCTTTACCTTGGCAGGCAGAGGGCAGATCAAGACCCCATTCAGACTCCTATCCAACTCCTATTGCACAAGCCATGTTTTTTCTCTCTTCATCATTGAACCACAGATTGCACAGGAATCAAGCAGGGTTCTAATCTCCATCATGCTACAGCTGTCTAAGTATTCAATTTAGCCTTTAGGTAACTCTGTTTTCATTTGTACAATAGGTGACTACAAATTTACCATTAAACAAGTCTAGGAGTTTATCTTCTTCAGTAACAAAAAAAAAGAGACTCTTCTCATCCATTTGTACTCTCCTATATAAACATTAGTTAATGAGAATCTTGAAATAATCCATCATAAATTTAACTACCATCTCTTTCCGGATGTAAAACCAGCTGACATGAGCCATCAAAGCAGCCTTTGGAACCTACTGCTTTTGGAAATGTCCCTGGATCTTTCAATGAAGTACCTGGGACTTTATCTCTCTAAACCTCTATCTTCTCATCTCTCACAGGCTATAAATCGCTTCTTGTAACAAGTGACATGCTCTAAGATAAAAGAGTGGAGGAACTGAAAAATCCAATATTCTCATGAGGATTTTTTTTTAAACTTTCTCAACCAGAACTCAGGAAATATTCATTGCATAAGTCTTCCTGAGCCATGTGTTAGTTGATGATGATGCAGACTCTGCCAGTCATATCCTACAGCTAATAGTTAGATATCAGGAATATGGTGAAGCAATTGTGAATTCCTTGGAAACTTGAAATTGGCAATGGTAGACGTATTTATACCAACATCATCAGTATATGGTATGAATCAGGACTCCCACACACTAGAGCAGGTTTATCAGTATACCACTGAGTTGGTCCTAAAAAAGGTTTAAACTCAGTTTAATTCAATATCATTTCAATATAACAAGTATTAAAAGGAAGGACCCACTAGGGAAGTATCAAGATGACATCAATTTAGCCCTATTTTCCACTATTTGTGACACTTAAACTGACATTCTTTGAGAATCAAATGTTCCTGGTATTTTCTGTTATTTGCGCCTAAAGTAAGCAGATCTGATTTCAAATTGCACAGAAACCTATAAACGACAAAGGTATCACCTTTCTTTGGTAGAATATTTTTCTCCTTTTTCATGACCTAAACATAGATTTCCTGTATATATTTTATTTAAAATGGGAAATCATTTATCCTTCCCCATACTCCCATGAGGTCTTGCTGTAATGAACCTGGTTGTTAGTGTGCACACCTGATTTGCAATCTACCCTCTCTCCCTGTGCCATTTCCTTCCATCCCACCAGCAGAGAACACCAGCCATCACCCTCTTTAGCCCTTCTTTCCTCTTCTCATCTCACTTTAGAGTGGAATGTGCGGTGCAGCAGGGAGACACACTCGAAGAAAACAATTATGATGGAAGATCAGGTGCCTGGGCACACACCTGTGATCCCAGCTACTAGGGAGGCAGAGGCAGGAGGATTGCTAATTTGAGGCCAGCCTGGGAAACTTAGCAAGACCTTGTCTCAAAATTAAAAAAAAACTAAAAAGGCCAAGAATGTGGCTCAGTGGTAAAGCATTCCTGGATTCAATCTCTTGTACCAAAAGAAAAAATAAAGCAGACAATAAACAACCAACAAAACAGAAAGAATGATGGTAAAGAGAACAGGAGAGAGGATCCCTTCCCCTGCTACACCTTAGTGTATACAGTCATGGTCTTGCTATACACTCTACCTCAACTTATTAAGGCTGTGGAGAACCTGCCCTGAGAAATTATTGCTAAGGAAGATATGAGGAGAGAGGAATCCTCTTCTGGACCAGAGTTGCTAGGAAAAGTAACAGTGTCCTCCCACTGTATTTTAGTGACTTGAATGTAATAAGTTGGGAGATATTGTGAAATCTGGTGGCTAAATTCTGTAGTCCCACATATTTTAAGCAATCAATAACATAATTAGATGTAGTTGACCAAGGAACTTAACCATTATATGTGTTTCTGGTGAATGCAAAGGGTGTTTTGTAGGGAATCAGTAATTATGTAGGAAACTGGCTCACAGCATTTGAGAAATGTTTTAGTTATTCCATAAAGTAGGTTTTCTTATAACATGTTGACCATGTGTCTTTGGGATTATTTCCTGATCTGTCATAAATTTCATGAGAAGAATAACTTCACTGTTTCATTCACATTTCAATATTATTACTACTACTACTACTACTATTATTATTATCATTATCATTATTATTGATACCAGGGATTGAACTGGGCACTTAACCTTTGAGCTACATCCCTAGCCCCTTTTAATTCTTACTTTGAGACTGGGTCTTGCTAAATTGCTAAGCCTGGCTTTGAGCTTCCAATCCTCCTGCCTCAGCCTGTGGCGTTTATGAGATTATAGGAGTGTGCCATCTAAATGAGTGTACCCAGCCCAGGATATATTTCATACATTTCATTTTTAAACACACACACACACACACACACACACACACACACACACATACACACTCACACAGAGTATTAAACAGCTTTATCATATTATTTATTCATTTTTGACTATTCATAAAAAAACATATCCTCAAAATGTAACTACTTCCATTAGTTAAATGCATGCATTTTAGGGGCACAAATAATTAGTTACTTGATTTGGGTGTCCATAATGCATAGGATGCTTCATAATATGTGTTGGATGAATAAACCAAAGAAAGAAAGGAGGAAGGGACCAGGAAAGAAGGGCACAGAGGCTATACAATTCTTTAGTTAAAATATAGATATTGCTTTTGATTTAGTGCCTAACTAGTCCAACTGTTCATGTAACACACTTAAGAAATTTTTTAAAATCCTAATTTTGACCTCAAACCCACCGAAATAATTATTTTCTTAAGTATATTTAATAGATCCTAAAAGCAATTATCTATTCAGAATGAAAAAACTGCCTTCTCGGTTCTGGAGATGAGATGATGACCTGGCTAAAGTCTCTGCGGTGACGGAGGCTGAATTCAGCTTAGGCAACTTCCCATAGACATTGGGGAGGCTTCCCTGAGATGGTATTGAAACAGATACAGTGAAATCAATAAAACACCAGTCAATCGAATTTAAAATGTTCTTCCAATTCCTGTAGGGGGGAATGGCTCCTATGCAAGAATTGAATAAATCCTGATTTTTCTTTCTTTTCTTCTTTTTTTAAGGGTGTAGTTTTGTTGTTAAGGTATGTTTATGGAAACCACATGAACCATTTTATTCCTCCAGAAGCAATTTGATTTATTTCAGATAAATGAGTACTCACTGACAAGGCCACTTTAAAAGCAAAGATTATCTTTAAAAGCCTATTGAAAAATGAAAACTACAGGTCCCTAGACTTTCAGTTAGTTTCTGTGACTAAAATGATAACATAAAAATAGCTCAAGCTCTAAAATTATATTGTATGAAATTATGGATGCATAAGAATCAGTTTCCTCTGAGCTTTGATAATTACATTTTAAATAGAGTACTGACATGCTGTAATTATAATATTAAAATACTAAGATGATCAAAAGCTCAAAGGGGTAGCCTGGGTTTCTAAACGATTTTGTAAATGTCATTAAAACTTTTACCATTATTTCAGTTACATCATAGAAGATTATTATTATTATTTGTACATTTCTTTTCACATATAAACGGTAATATTTTTGACACAGATAAATGTATTGTCATATTTTCCACCTAATGACATTGATTTTTTAAAAAACTTCTTATTTTGTGCAATGCCCCCGATTTTTCCTTTCATCGGATTAAAAAAACTGTCTTTTACTTTCACTATTTCTTCATTCCTCTCATTTTCGTTATTCTTCCTATCTTCTGAAACCATTGAAATCTCCTGCCTCAGTTCATATTATTCGCCTTTCCATATCCTCTGGGATTTTATTTCACCAAGTGTCTCTTTCATATGCATTGCAATTGCGTCCTCTTCTTTTATACTTTGAATTTATATTCTTTTCATTCTTCTTTCAATTTATATAGTATCTCAATTCTCCTTTATCTTAAAATTAAAGTAAAAGGGCAATGTCTCTAGGGATCCTGTAGCAGTCGGAAGGAATCACAATTACCTTTGCATCCCTCAATTCATGGTAAATCGTGGTTTGGTAAAGCTCTTTCAGTACCTCTAAGTGTGCAGTCGTGCAGTGTGGAACATTGGCAGGCTGTGAAGAGCTCTCAAAGATAAATGGCATCTCTGTGCTTCTCTCCAGTCTTCTCTTTGTCCGGAATTTCTGCACAACTGTCAATTCCAAGAACTCAAAAAAAAAAAAAAAAAAAAAGTGCTTGACATTTAGTAGATGCTGAGGAAACATAAGGAATGCTTAACACACACTTTAAAACTTAAAACATACACTATTTCCTTGGTTATGTGTGGAGAAAATGTAAGATGAAAATATTAGATTATTTGGTGGAAACATTCCATATCATAGCTGTTTGTTACATGTTTTTAAAGCAGAGGTTTAAAGGTTCAAATCCTTCTGGCTTGCAAAATGCTGACAAACAGTTGTCATCAGAAGAATTTTATCAACTGACCATACCCCTCTCCCCCCAAAAAATCACTGGCTATATAAATTTCACAAAATAGTTATTTATAGCTCTTTACAAAGGAACTTCTGACTTAGGCAGTGTAAAGAAGCCTGTATTAACCATGGCAAAGGAAACTACTATTTTAAGACTTTATAGGTAAGAAAGCCTACTGCTATCTTTATTTTTATTGCAGTTAGTGTGCTTGTTTGACTCCCTATTTTTAGATTCAGCTTAGCTATAAAAGGTGTCAAGTTCATGTTTTTACCAATAGGGTTACCTCAGTGTCGTAAATATATTGTACTAGCTATAATTGTTCAGCTCTCATATAATTGCTCTTTTAAAAATCACAAAACACAATCTATTCAGAAACAATAATCTACCTAAAAGACACTATGTTTTCACATTCTTTTTTTGTTTAAAAAAAATCTGGTTCCAATCTGATTTACTAGTTTCAGTTTAGGAAATGAAGAAGATTAAAATTGGTTCTATTACCTCTGAAGAACAATAGTGAAGTTTTGAGATGGAACAACAGATTTAGGGACTCAAAAGTTTTAGCTTTTATTCAACCATTCTATCTGCTAATATTTTACACTGAAATTGACCATATTCTTATTCTCTACTGAGCTTTGTACCACGAGGGTAGAATGTGACTAGACAATTCCCAAATGGTGGCATTCTCATCTTCTCTAAGCAAGGGGACATTTTCAGCTCTCCTGGAGGTGTCAGAAGGTGGGCAGAGCCTAGATTTCACTGCAGTCTCTGCCTGGAAAGTCTACAGGTGGGTTCTGATTGGTCTCTGTCCGTGGGTTGTTCATTGTGTCTAAGGGAATAGATTTCTTGAGTCCCATAGATAATCCTATATCAGTGTTAATGGTAAAGTGGTATAATTTGCATCCAGAGTCACAAAGAGAGTGGATAAATGTGCTGAAGAAAAATAAACCGAAAATTATGTATTGACTACAGTGCAATTTTGAAATACCAATATATAAATGTGTGTATATATAAATAACAAAGTTATAGAACAGACCCACATTCTCAGCATTCCATGTAAATTCCCTATTTTAAAATTAAAAATCTTTTACACAAGTAAAAGAGAAAGAATTTCTACTATTTTAAAATCCTACTCTCAGGTCTACTATTTTGTTCTCGTCATTAAATGCTGCCACATTTCAGAGCTCTTTCTGGACTCTTGTTATGAATATAAATCTATTGTTCCTCACAAAATTTAGTGCATAAAAGACAGAAAAGAAATGAATCCGCCTTTGAAATTCCTGTTCCTATTTCTAGGTCTTTATTTTTATGACCTGATTAAAGTTGGACCTCATCTTGACCATTTGCAGTTCCTCGCTTATTTTTCTATTTCAGCTACTTCCAAAATATGTATTAAAAAGAAAAAAAAAACCTTCTCCTTCGTATTTCAGTTTCCTCATGTCTTAATAATAAGCTGTTCTATCCAGTACACAATCTTCAACTGTAGAGATGGAGAGAACACGCCTGCCTATTTGGCTTTCATCTCAAATTTGGAAATAGACAAGGGAATTCCTGGTATTTTGACCACAAAGATGGGAAATTGATCTTATTATTTTCTTGAATATTCATTGACTGCATGGAAAAAAATGTTGAACTTTCATTTAATGCAAAGACAATGGTAAAGGATCTGAGCTCTACCTAACCATATTCTAATCATAAATAGAGACCCAAAACACTCATAAGGAAATTCAAGTTTATCTGTAGAAGGGAGTCTATGGGTAAAACATGCAAAATGTTGTAGAGCTTTTCGAGGATAAGGAATAAATGGGAAGGATAGGTCAGAAACAATCACCTGTGGAATATCTAGCAGATTTTTCACTTTCACCTTCAGCCCGGGAAAAACACAGCTCAGTCCAATTTCAGTTGAGCAACCTCCTTCTAAACTTCTTCCAGACAGAGTTCATGTTTTCACCTGATCAGTGGCCTTTCCTAGAGGTCAGGGAGCAGGTCTATGGGAGATATGCATCTCAGGGGCTACATTATTCTGGTAGTGCCCAGCCTGCTGTATCCTATGCCTAGGCTTAAAAATGTAGAATAGTTGCGATGTAGATAGTTGCGATATGCCTGAAATCCTCCATTGGTTTTGAACTGGTAATAAATCTTACCTTGACACCTGAGAGGGTGAATACTACCCATGTGTCTGAGTATGTGGCCATAAATTGCTAATCTAGAAAGAACCATTAGAGATTACTTAGGTCAAGTCCTGATTGTACAGACTAGATAACTGAGGGCCTCAGTACTAAAATGATTTATTCTTTGCCATATAGTAGAGTACTCATGTTCTGGAACTCAAGTGTTCAGAGCTTGTTCCACAGGGTCACACTACTGGACATATTTTTTTTCCTGTAAACAATCAGAATAAATTTGTTTCTGAAATGAAGCCCTTCCCCTATCTAATATTTTAATGAATATGAAAACGTTTAAACAAAAAGGCTACTGCTTATTAATATAACCTTATTTGTGCAAACACAGTGGCCAGTGAGAGAAAATACCTTCCCATAGCATTTTATACAGAACTTTATTAGAGCATTTATCATCTCGTATACAATAGTCTGTCTTCATGTCTATTTTCCTATAGTTTAATTCTAGTTCATTGGGAGTATGCCTTATTCATTTAGAAATTAATAGTGCTTAATACCAAAGCAGGTGCCTGTGAATACATGGATTGTGCATAAATGAATGAATGGATATCTATATGATTGTATAGGAAGTTTGAGAAAGAGAATTATATGTGAAGGTGAGTCCATATCCAGAAGAGCAGTAACCAAGACACACTTGTGTGAGCATTTGATATACAAGCAAGGAATTAAGAAAGGAGAAGTGGAGGAGGAAGAGAAAGAGAAAGAAGATGAAGATTAGCAGGACATTGTGGCTCATGTGTGTAATCCCAGTAACTCAGGAGGCTGAGACAGGAGGATCACAAGTTCAAAGCCAGTCTCAACAATTTAACAAGGCCCTAGGTAACTTAGTGAGACCCTGTCTCAAAATAAAAAATCAAAAGGGCTGAGGATGTGGCTTAGTGGTTAAGCACCCCAGGGTTCAATCCCCAGTGTAACAAAAAGGGGGAGGGGTGAAGAGAGAGGGGGAGAAGAGGGAATAGAAGAATTATAGAGTTATGTACACTCTTTCACACTCATGTAGAATCGTGCAGCCAATGTATTTAATAAGTCAATAAAGTTAAATTTGTCATGAGCTCCTTTTTAACACTACAAAAAACAAACATTAGCTTTTATTTTCTATGTCTCCCCGATTAAAACGGAAATGTTAACTAGGAAGCACAAGACTATGCACTTTCATTGGTCAAATATGAATGGGGACAAATGCTGGGAATGAACCAAGAGTTGTGATGAATTTAAGGAAGGGAGGCGGCTACTGTAGTCTGATCTGTGGATCAGCTTGGGGGAGAAAGTCCCAGCCACAGCAAGCAGAGTGGTATGAGTGGAGGTTGGAGACACTGTTCCCAGTCTTGTTTTTAGTATTAGGGAAATGAAGAATGAGGGTTGGAAGAAAGGTAGAAAGAGAGTGATTGCTTGAACTATGGTCTGCTATGTCCTTCAAACCACTCCCCAGACCAAGAAATACACATCAAACACATCAGCTTTTGCTTTTAATTCTTAAGTTAAAAAAAAAGAACTACACACACACACACACACACACACACACACACACTCACAGAAAAACAAAACAAAATAAAAACCAGAGTGATCTTGTAGAAGTGGATACAGCTTTCTAATTGTGGTTTGGTTCCCTGGTTTGGCATTCTCCTCTTATGGCACTGCTGGAGGTATGGGGTCTCTGCCTGCCAGCTGTTCTGCTCGTTTTCTTGAGCTTATAGTGCATACATTTTTTTTTATTCAAGAGAATCTATGGATAGAAGAAGAAAACAATAAGCCAAAATAAAACTATTCATGAATCAATGTTCCAGTGTTTCCAAATATGTGAAAAAATCCTCAGGATGAAAGAGTATGAACAAGTTAATCAACCAAGACATGTGGCCCTATAGCAAAGATATTTATGGAAGAAAACAGAATTTACATAAATCTTAACAAGTATCTTAGGATTTAAAAAGATCCTGCAATAAAAGAATAGCTTACATTGAAAAGGAGTAATATAGAGATTTCATGGAACTGAAATTAGTCATCGTAATTAAACATAAAAAGAAGGTAAAAAATTTTAGAAGAACTTCCTCTGAACATGGTACAAAAAGAGACAGAAAAAAATTCTGAAAAAAAAACAAAAAACAAAGATTATCATTTCAAGAGGGCTATTATGTCTTTATTAATATTTCCAGAAAGACAGGAGAAAGAAGTTACGGGAAACTAATTATCAAAAAAGTATGTGTGTGTATAGATAGATATATATATCTCAGTCTTTTTAGGTTGAAAGGAACCATTGAATACCAAAGAAAATACTGCTGATACATGTAGCAGACATTGCAGACGTTGTCATTTACTTACCCAATTTCAAAGTAAAATGTAGCAGATATTGCAATTTACTTAACCAATATTTAGCTTCTTTCTTTTTATTCAACATGACAGATCTGAATTTGTTTAGGCATCTAATAGGATAAAATACCATTAAGAAGAGTTTTTCCACTTTCCAACCACAGGAGATCTGCCATGCACTTGTTCAGAGGCTGAGGAAAGATATTTGCCAGTTAAGGCCATTAAATGAAAAGAGAGATCTGGTAAAGGGGACTGTGGAAAAGTCTTTCTTATAAGAGGAGAAAAAGAAAGAAGGAGAAGAACAGGAGACAGAGGATGAAAAGGAAGAAGATTAAGAGGAAAGGGGAGGAAAAAGAGAAGAAGAAAGTGAGAAGTCCGTCATCCTTTCCTAAACTCAAGAGGTCCTGCTGCTGAATGCCACCACAGCTAATCAGTCTCCCAGAAGATCTCAGAAAACCTAGCCCCAGACCCCTGAATCTATCCCAGAAGCATCTATCTCTGTATTTTATTTAATGTGAAAAATTTGTACAGCTCTTTATGTCAACTAAATTCTGTTTCCTTTATCTACAACTTAAAAGAAGCTAACTACTAGATCTGAGACTAGTAGAACTGAGAAGCTTCAAAATTTTTGAGAGGAGGGAAGTGTCTCCAAAGGAATAAAAATAAGATGGACATGATAATTCTCTTCAGGATTACTGAAGATACTTGATGGCAAAAGGATATTATCTTCAAAGTTTAAGGTAAATGGTTTGGAACTGGGATCCCATGACCTGCTGAATCATCAAGTAAGAAAGTATTCAAGGTATTCAAAACGTCTGATATCTGGTACATCCTTCTTAAAACAGTTACAAAAGGATACACATCAGCCAAATGAAAAAGGAATCTAAAAAATGAAAAATCAAAGAATGACTAGGGCAGGGCAACACACACACGCACACACACACACACACAGAGTGAGCGAGAGAGAGAGAGAGAGAATATGAATCCTAGAACAACAGCTCTGCATCAATCATTAAGAGCATTCTGTTCCATATGACCCTTTATCAAGAAGTTAAATAATCCTATTGGTTTCACAAACAGCATACAGATAAGCAATAAAAAAATTTCAGGGAATAGAAAAGGAAGAAGGGGGGAAAGTAAGATATTGGGAAAGAGGTCGATCAAATAATGTAATATGCCTGCATGGATATTATATAACATACATGATGTATAGCATAATTATAAAGTGCCAATAAAATGAATTTGAAAAACACAAGAATATTATTTTCCATAATATGTGATGCAATGTGGCATGATTTTTATTTGGTGATGAAGTTTAAGAAAATTGATTTTCTTCAATCCTGGTGATTAAAAAATTGAAGACTATAGAACCTATTATATTGTATTATTTAAAATACCCATTTTGACTGACAGTTTTCGGAAGAAAACTGTAGAAGCTATGGTTTTTCAACCATGGAACTACTGACTCTTTTTCTTATGGGGGTAACCCTGTGTGTTGAAAGATTTGGTAGCATCTCTACTTTTACCCACTAGATGTCTTTAGCACTGTGGTTATGATGATCTCAAATATCTACAGTTATTGCCAAATAGCCTTTAGGATCAGAGTTCAGGGGTCAAATTGGTACCAATTCAGAACAAGTACTATAGAAAAAGCATGCTCATTTTTTAAAGATTTTTTTTAACAAAAGCAATATAAATGTTTTAAGTACAGAAAAGTAGTAGTACAGGTGAGACAAGCTTAAATATGATGTGGGCAGGGAAAGGTCAGTGGAAGTAAAAGTTAAGTCTTATTTTTTGAAATACATCTACAGTCCTTGAAATGATAATAAACATTAAGATGATGTTTACATTTATAGAACATCATCAGCAGTCCAGCAACAACTAAGTGATTTTTTAAAAGTCATTGGGAGAAGGAGATACACAGGCAGGGGAGATTGAGAGTAGTGTATTTTTCACAATAGATAATACATACAGCTAAAGGGCTTCAAATCAAGAAGTAAATTATGGCAATATGTAAATCAATGGATGTGCAACTGATGTGATTCTGCAATCTGTATACGGGGTAAAAATGGGAGTTCATATCCCACTTGAATCAAAGTGTGAAATATGATATATCAAGAACTATGTAATGTTTTGAACAATCAACAATAAAAATTAATTAAATAAAAAAAGAAGTAAAGGTGTAAGCACCTTTATATGTATATGTAGTTGAAATTACTCCAAGGAGCACGAAAATAGAAATAATCAAAGAAGTTTGCTTTAAGGAAGGAAAGCTTTGGCTTTTCGTTTCATTGCCCTCTATACCTATTTTTGTATTTATACTAACATGATTCTAATTTAAAAGATCTTTTAAACAATTAATTTTATTTATCTTTAAAAATGTCTCCGGATCTACCTTTCTCAAATAACCTTGTGGATGAACTTGTTTTCATAGTGAAAGGAGTTCTCATAAAAGTGAACAAGAGCCTCGCATGGTGGTACACACCTATAATCCCAGCAGCTCAGGAGGCTGAGGCAGGAGGATCATGAGTGCAAAGCCAGCCTCCGCAAAAGCAAGGCACTAAGCAACTCAGAGAGACCCTGTCTCTAAATTAAATGCAAAAATAGGGCTGAGGATGTGGCTAGAGTGGTTGAATGCCCCCGAGTTCATTTCCTGGTACCGAAAGAAAGAAAGAAAGAAAGAAAGAAAGAAAGAAAGAAAGAAAGAAAGAAAGAAAGAAAGAAAGGAAGGAAGGAAGGAAGGAAGGAAGGAAGGAAGGAAGGAAGGAAGACAGGCAACAAAAAAAGGTACATTTCTCTCTCTGAAACCACCTGGATAACATTTTTCTGGAATTGGATATGTAATAGATATTTATTGAATATTTTGATTCAATTCCTCAACTGTTTGACTCATAGTTAAAGTGAAACCCCCTTTTTATTCACTAAGTCAGGTTTGACTTCTGACACTCATTCTTCAGGTGTCAAGGAGATAACCAATGCTTACAGCACTTAAATGGCTGAGGGAACCATGCACACTCATTGGGCCCTCAAATTAGGGATCAGAACTCAGAGTGGCCAACATCTGAGAACTCAAATGAATGGAGTATAGCAATAATCCTTAGGCGAGCTTTCTCTAATCTTTGCTAGCAGAGGCTTTAAACACTACTCAGGGAGATCATTATGCAAATTGAACTGGCTGAGTCTGTTGAGGGTGAGGTGGAGCTGGACAGGGCCTTGGGCATAAACATCCATCTGGAATCCCTTCCCACATGCAAGGAAATTCTTTGTGAGACACTATGATATGGACACATTTATCCTGCAATTAATGAAGGGCAAGAGAATTCATCTTGAGCATGAGTCACAGATAACTTAAAGCACTAGGTAGAATCAAAATTCAGTGTTTTTTTTTTTTTTTTAATAAAATCTAGTCTTTAGTGAATGTCCAAAAGATTTCTCGAAAACTCTGAAATATTGTTTTTTTTTAAATGCATGGACACCCAAATGCATGTACAAACATCAAGTCCAAGTATATACATATACCCACACATTTGTACTCGTTAAAAACTTAATTCAAATATATACATATCTCTTATGTAGTTTTGAACATATAAAGATATATGTATATGTTTTATTTGGCCTTTTCACTGCTGAGACCAAAAGTCCTTACAAGAACAACTTTAGAGTAAGAACAGCTTATTTGGAGATAGTGGTTTCAGAAATCAGTCCATAGATGGCTGACTCCATGGCTCTGGACCCCAGGTGAGGCAGAACATCATAATGGAAAGGTGTGGGGCAGAAAAACAGCTCAGGACAGGACAATCAGGATGCAGAGAGAGACAGTTGTACTCACCAGGGACAAAATATACACTTCAAAGGCATATCTATAACCCCTGTGACTTACTCCTCCAGCCATACACTATGTACCAATAATTACCACCCAGTTAATCCATTCAGGTGGATTAACACACTAATTAGATTAAGGTTCCCACAACCCAATAATGTAACTCTAAACTCTTTTCCATATTCTCACACATGAGCTTTTGGGAGACACCTCACATCTAAATCATAACAGTGTATATGGTGTACATGTACTTTTGATGTATGTGTCTGTGTGTGTATAAAGAAACAAATAATATTAGTGAGAGAAAGGGCACATTAGTCAGTGTTGGTACCCAGTAGCTGTGTCATTTGGGGCAAGTTGATTATGGATAGTAAATTTCTTGTATGATCTGAAGATTATGTCCCC
Organism: Callospermophilus lateralis; assembly: GCF_048772815.1. Lineage (NCBI taxonomy): Eukaryota > Metazoa > Chordata > Mammalia > Rodentia > Sciuridae > Callospermophilus > Callospermophilus lateralis. Next base: position 79,372,674 of record NC_135316.1, read on the forward strand.
TCAAAATCAATATGTTAAAATCTAATTCCCCAGTGTAGTATTATAAAGTGATACCTTTAGAAGATAATTAGACCTTGAGGTCTGAGCCCTCATGAATTAATTAATATCCTTAAAAAAGAGTCCATATGGAGTTTATTTGCCTCTTCTGCCATGTGGGGACCTGGCTAAAGTCTTCATCCATGATGTAGAGAGAGGCTCTCGCCAAATACCAAAGCTGCTGGTAGCTTAATCTTGGAATTTGCAGCCTCCAAAATTATGAGCAATGAATTTCTTTTGTTTATAAAGTACTCAGTCTTGGTCATTTTGTTAGAGTAACCTGAACTAATCATTTTATTATTCCTTATTATAGCCTCAGTGTCCTCAACATGAGACTAATAAAAAAGTACCATCTTCAAAAATTTGACCATAATGGTTGTTGAAAACTCACTCTAGATGATTTATGTGAAATACTAAGGTTAATTTTTGGATTCTCTCAAATATTTTTAAAGGATTCTGTTCATTTACCTTGGGGACTACTTTAGAATACTCGATTGAAATAACTTGATTAAGAAACCTGCAGTCATTCTTATAAGTTCTCAGAACCTAATTCTTGTGTGAATGGAAATATATTCAGCTGGGCTTTGTCACTCTTAAAGGCTTGTTGTGTCACCATATATAAAATTCATCTCTGTTTCAGCAACTTTATGTCATGACTAGTAGTGTTTCAGGATAATCTTACATGTGCCAAGAAAGTTTCCATGGGACACTGAGCCTGTCTATGACTATTCTAGTCATAGAACTTGGGTGATAAAGATTAGAATATAAATCACATGCTAATTAAAACATGATTTTATTGGTGTTTCTTGTTTACTCAAATTTATAAATGTATATTTGCTATAATGTAATAGTTGGCTGTTGTAGTGGTACTTGTGGCGTATGCTGTTGGTGCTAATAAAAATTGACCATAATAAGGCAGGGATTGTGGCTCAGTTGTAGAATGCTCACCTAGCACATGTGAGGCACTGAATTCAAACCTCAGTACCAAATAAATAAATAAATAAACAAACAAATATAAATAAATAAAGGTATTGTGTCCATCTTTTAACTAATTTTTTTTAAATTGACCAGCATATCTGAAAGTAGTTTTAAGTTGTTGAATCATTTGCAAGTGCTCATTAATTTGATAGTATGCTGACAGTTCTAGGAATCTACTTTAGAGAAAGAGATGATGTACAGGGAATTACATGTCAATATTTATTTTAATATTATTTAAATACTTTCATATAAAATACCATAGTAAGAAAAAATTTAAGTAAATAAATCATAGTATATCCATAAATATCCAGAACCTAGTATGTGTGTGTATCTGAGTGTGTAAAACCATGTAAAGAATTTTTATTGTATAAGTTAAATAAATCAAAAAGATGGGGAAATACTAGTTCTTCTATTGTCTCCACACATGTGTGCACACACATACATGCACACACACACATACAAAAACACACAAATACACAAATGGAGGGATCTGCTTTAAATATTAGCAGTATATTAATGGTTCTCTTTTTTTCCTTATAATTATTTCTCTTTATTGCATTCATTATACAATGAGCATTTATCATTTGTATAATCAGAAAAATAAGTATTATTTGTAAAATATTAAACTTCCAGTATCCTTCTGAAGCATTTCATTTGTTTACTTGTTTGTTTGCTTATTTCTACATGAAATACCATTTAAGTAGAATAAATTGGGAGATGTTTTCTTAGAGCCAAGAATACTCATATTAAGGTAAATGAAAACACGTAGTTTAGAATAGCTACTGATATTATTTTAGCAATTTAATGATCTCATTCTCTTAACCATTTTCTTTTGAGATGGCTCAGAAATTAAATAACCTTTTCTAACTGAACACACTTAGATGTAGTCGCAGGTGATGATGGCATTATGTAAGCTTAATATCTACAGTAAATCTTAAAACACATGCATTCTGCCAATGTGCAATTTTCTCAATCAGCTTTTTATTTCACTGTGCCACCATTCTTTAAAGCCCCAATCATAGAGGTGGCTCTGGAGAAAGAACTGTGTTCTGTTTGAACTCAGTGGATAATGAATGTTCAAGGACTGAATGTGCTTTCTGCTCTCAGTAGCACAGTGTGCTTTCCTGTTTTGCAGTCATTTTCTCCAATTCAATGCAAATTCTTATAATTTTCCTTAGAATTAAATGCTATTAAATGCCCTATTTCTCTCTCATATGTCAGAAACATTATACCCCACCACATGCTGCATTTTTGTCAGAATAGAAATATACATTGTAAGCCAGAGTTAGACTCCAAATAGCCAAAGTTGTCAGCTAGGAAACAAAAATTTGCAGCATGCAGCAGATAAATTAGAAATGACAAGCAGACGTTTCTTCATGACGGGCACCATCGCCCTTTATCCCTGCTGCAACACCTGACGGCTGTAATTTTGCATCTAAATAAGTAACTTACAAATTATCACAGAAAAAAATCAAATGAAAGCTAGTATTATGATCACTTCTAAATTTTAATCCAGTCTGATTTATGATGGCTTATTCAGACTTCATATATAGAAAGAGAAAATACAGCTCTGTGGGTAAAGAACTATTACTGAATATCCTCTATTTAAGACTGAGTGAAAATTGCATGGTGAGTGCTGGAGGCTGTTGAAATGCCTTGGGATTTTTTTTTTTTTTCAGAGGAAGAATCTATATTAGTTTAGGTGTTAATTGAATTAATACATAGAATAGAGAAAGACAAGGAAGAGAAGATCAACAAGCCAGTGGTAAATTAGAAATGGTTATTTTATATTTATTTTAAGTTCTCATTCATCATCATCAAAAATGAAGTAGTGGGATATATCTAACCTTAGAAAAGATGGCATATGTTTATATGTACATGATACATGCAAGTCCAGTACTGAAAATCCCTGAGGTGAGTGATCTTTCTGGTATAACACTATTCAGACCGGAAGTACACTATCCTAAGCAATAAAACCAGTATATTGTTCATACTGTTCATTTCCATAGGCAATGCAGTGAAAGAAGGAAACCATTTTTTAACAAACACATGAATAGGACTAATTTAAATGGTTTACAAAGGTCAGCCATTTGATCCTCATAACAACTCTATGTTCTAGATGAAGAAACCAAGACATGGAGATGTTCAGTGACAGATGTTGTCACAGCTGGACAACGGCAGAGCGGGGATTCAAAACCAAGCAATCTTGCTCCAGAGAACCTGGCCTTTTTCCTCACCTCTATACACTGACACTTCACTTAATACTTGATGGTTTTCAGACAGCGTCAGGGAGCCTGGAAGTTTCCATGGAGGCGTTTAAAAGCCAACATCCCTGATTCTGCCATGGAATGTCTACTGTCATCTGTTTTACATAAGGCAGTTCTGTTTAAGTTTTTATCTAAAAGAGGAGGTAATACAATGACATAAAACATGGAAAGTCATTATTTTACAAAAATGATGTATTTTTGATATTTCTGAAAACACTTAAGAAATGTACAGTACCTCAGAGTCAATATTACAGGCATTAATTTGCACCAGAGATAACCATTTAATGGGTACTATTCAAGGAAAACTTTAAAAAATACATACACACACACACACACACACAATACCTTTATTTTGCTTATTTATTTTTCTGTGGTGCTAAGGATCAAACCCAGTTTCTCACATGTATGAGGCGAGCACTCTACACTGAGCCACAACCCCAGTCCCTTCAATGAAAACTCTTGACTGACACTAAGAAAGCTCCAGGAGTAGAGAGTAATGGATAGATTCAGGATATCTTTTATCAATGCGGTCTTTTATCCTTGAGATTGCTTTTACCATTTTCCTATGGTATGGTTGAAACATGTACAGACAGAAAACTAAGGAAAGTTGGGAGATGGTTGTATGCACTGGCTCTGAAGTCACCTGTCAAGCACTAGGTGTGGAGTCTGTTCAACGTCTTCCAGTTGAAGCTGAACAAATTTCTCTGATGATAAAACAAGAAGGAGAGATAATATATACTACATCATTTTAGATATGTTCTTTGATTTTCATTTCACCCCTTGATTCCATTTAGGTTTTGGCATGCTGCCCAGGGTTTATTTTTTGGCTGATATAGAGAGCTTTTTTAATCTATAGGTTATGTGGATTCAAAAAATATATATTTACAATTTGTGGTGTACACAGAAATATTTAGAGAAAATCTAGCTTCAGACATTAGAATCCCTGATAAAATTTTACTGTGATACATGACATTCTTTATCTGTCAACCAGGCCTGGGAGTGGATCATTTATTGTTTTATCATAAATGCTGAACTGGGTTTACAACAGAGTTTCCGATTGATTATACAGAGAATGACAATTAATTTTGCTTAGAAAAAAATAGATGATTTAAAATAGACTGTTTTATAATTGCATACAAACAGAACTGTAGATATATTTTCACGGATATAATATTTTTCCTGTCACTAGTCTCTCTAATAAAGCACTGATTTAATATTCAGTGCAGGATTGAATTATTTCTTTCATTGCTAGATAAAATAATGTTTTTCTTTAAAGTGTCTAATTTACCTTGAAAGAATGGATTGCCAAATAAATTTTTGCTTTATTTTTTTTATTTGTTCTTTTTGGATATACATGCCAAATAATTTTTATCCTTATCAAGTCTTAAACTCAAAAGGATGCTTATAATTTTGAATCGGTGCTTTCCTGTCCAGGTTTGTACTTCTGAAGGGTTATTAGTAATGGAAATCAAGACAAAGTCTTAGAACTATTCCATCATTCCACATGATAAAATGAATTGTCCTTTAAATGTGGGTAATCACTATTTAATAAGTAACAAACACATAAAGAATCAAAATTAAGCCAGAACAATTACAAGTTGGGGACCATCTGTATTACCTTCGTGAAATTTATATTAACCACAAGGCACTAAATGACATGGACAAAGACTCTACATGCATTTGTTGCTTTTGGAGATTAAATGTTGCAAATAAATTAAGGCATCATATTTAACTTGAAGACCCGTATTTCCCTCAGGTGTACAGGATGCCAGGAACCAGGTCAGAAATATTCAAGCTTTAAACAAAACACAGCAGAGCACAAGTTGAAATCACAAACATCTCCTCCTCCTTTCCCGTCACTTTCCATTCCTTAGTAAATACACTCAGTACTCACCACTGGCAAAAGAAAGACTGGGCCAGTCACACGCTTCTTTAGCTGCACAACAGTTGAAAAGAATCTTAAAATACGGTGGTTACAGCAGTCATCTGATGTAAACTTTTGCCGACAATATTTTTAGACTCCATAGCTTATTGCAGCAAATGATACAATTAGAAGAGCATTAAAATAATAGCTATCTATTTAAAGGAACTGTGTAATGACGTTCAAATGACTGCAAGATGATAACAGCCCCACTGGCTTTTGAGCAGGATAGATCACAAATACATGCTGATAACCCAATAGAAGATTCTTGTTTTTTTTCCTGAATTATGCTTTCAAGTGCTCAGATAGGGAAAAGAATCATCTCTCTGGCACCAGGGCTAAATGAAGTCTTAATTCTCATCAAATTTTCTAGATTACTAATGCATAATTTTTTAGGCCCTGATATTTTCCTGTTTCAAAATGACATTTATGTTTACTAGAATATATTAAAATATGTAGCACAGTTCTATGATTTTTGTTTATGATTATACAATCTCACAGTACACTGAGACTTTGGTAAGCTATCATTTGGGTAAAATAAGATAACTTCAGCCAGATTCTAGAGCTTGGGTGTATTATAGAATAATAATTGTCAGAATGGCTGATAAAAATGATAATCTTGAAACATCAAAAATATTAAGTCACATCATATGCAACCTTATGAAGGAGCCGTACAATATGTAGTCCATACTTAAAACTCAAATGTGCTTTTATTATTTTTTTCTTTCTTTTCACTATCTCTGCTGGTGGGTAGTCAGTTCTCACTGACAGAGTTCTAGTCTCCAATAAATCCTCTGTCATTTCTAATATTAATTAAATAATATAATCTAAATGATAGAATCATTAGTTCCTCTAATAGTCTTTCCTATGTGGTAAAGAGACACCAACTCTTTTTCTACTCTCACTGTTTTTTTTTTTTTTGTTTGTTTGTTTGTTTTTTGCTACTTGTTGGGTTTCAGGAATGTTCCCAAAAGCTGAGATTTGAGGAAATCTACAAAATTAAGAGTCACAATAATAAATTCTGGTCATAGTAATTTTCTCACTTTAGATCATATATTAGCTACACAAATGAAGAAGCACAGTAGAAGACAACAAGAAAGTAAACTCAAGTATGCAACTAAAATCATCAACTCTTAGAAGTGGAGTTTAAATGATTGTGTCAGGATGAGAATGAAAACATTGTTAAGGTGCTAAGTCCTCAAGTAGCCAGATCAACCTATTTGCAAAACAAACTACTCCATAATACAGTCCTCAAAACATAATATATTATAACATGTACTAGACCATAAGGTGCAACAAAATTACATAAGCTCAGGTGTTTTATCAGTAGCTCTTTCATATTCATATTTACCAAGGTAAGACCAGGGACAAACCCTGAGTGGACTCCTATGTTCCAAATATTAGAGTACTACTGACTGTTCCAGCAAGTAACTTGGCTTATAAATCCTTACCTTCCATGACTTGACCACTCTTACTAATATCCAGCCCCATGAGTAACTCTGACCCCAGCCCTAGGATAACCTCCCTTTTGGGATGTATTGACTTCATCAAAGTGCACTCTCCTTGCTCATGAAGTTTCTGAAATCTATGTTTTTGTGATGAGCAGGTCTCTTGGACTCTGAGGCCTTAGAGTCTTCATTCATTTGTTCATTTACTCAACTCGGTGATAGAGCCTAATAAGTGACTATTGGGTCTGACCACATATAGCTCATAAAAGACTGTGACCAGCAGTTTCATGGTGAAGTAGCCAGAAATAGTATAATGGACTCAAAAGGGAATGAGCGGTGAGGAAGCGGGAACCATGACTCTAAACTATTTCAAGAAACTCTGCTATAAATTGAAGTTGCAAAATAGGGCAGAAGCTGCAAGGAATGTGATTTACATAGTATTTAGTGTGGTGAGAGAAACCATTTAAAACAATAATGCTGGGGAATAGAGGGGGAGGATTCCAAGAACAAAGTAATTGAGAATTTGAGAGAGAACAGAGTCAAACTGAGATGCTGGCCCTCCATAAGATTATGAATTGTTGCCAAAACGTGTGGTTAGGAAGTAGTCAGGTCATTGCTTTGATGTCAGATAAGAAGATTCTTTTCTATTTTATTCTGCATTTTTATGTTAAAATTTTTTGAATAAATGGACATATGGAGAAATATAACTAGAACAATGATATAGTAGAAAGATTGAGGTCCACCTTTGCATAGATTCAAATGTCTCCTTTAACAGTAGCTTCATGACTATTTCTCATTTTTAACTTTTCCCTCTATAAAGTTGAAGTATTAATATCCATTCTAACTATTCTGTCACTGTAGTACACTATAAAGCCTCCTTGTAATACTTTGTATATCTTCTACTGTACTTACCACCTAGTCTTCCATTGTGTATCAGCATATCTGACTCCTACGGTACCCTAATTCTTTGAGAGTAGGTGCTATTTATAGATTACAACCTTTTTTTTTCTTTGAATTCTGAGCAGTAGTGTAGTATATTATCATGTAGCTAATGAAATTTGACTGACTAATATTTGCAAAATGTAGATGGTGTTTAACATCTTCCGGGCTCTGTTTAAAACATTTTACACATGTGAATGCATTTAGCCCTTAGAACAAACATATTTACTAAGAGCTATAAGTCTCCTCATTTTAGGTATAAGAATGCTGAGGCAAGAGAGAAGAGAGCAGCAAGCTAGGATTCCAACAGGGCATGCCAGGCTCTTAAACTCTACCTCATACTGCCCTCTCATCAACTAAATGAATGTACTAAAGGTTATAGATAAGGGAATTCATGCAGTATGAATGAATTTCAAAACTCTGTGTTAAAATATGAATGGATCTTGCGTGGGCTTTAGCATGAATCAGTTTTGGAATACTGCTTTGGAAAATAGCTCAAATAGTACACAGAAGATGAGCTCATAGTTTGTGGTAATTACATAGCAGGAGTTTATAATAGGGGCAATCAGCATAGTTCCATCATATCCTAAATATTCTTGGTGGCTGAGAAGCAAGAATTGATAATAATAGATGTAATTTATTGAGAATTTCCTGTGTGGCAGGCACTGAGCAGAGTTTGGCATATATTATCTCATTTAATTCTCACAAAGGCTCTCTTGTATTATCTCCCCACTTTAGAATGAGGATAGCTGGTACTGTGTAGAGCAGGAGTTACAATGCAGTTTACTGAAAACACATCATACCCACTTAATTTCTTTGTCTTCTTGTGGTGGGGACAGAGTTTTTGGAGTTGCCATAGAAATCATGGATAAAATCAGCAAAACAACAACAAAAGAATTCACATTCCTCCAAATATACTATTCAGGACACTCTCTCTACAACTAGTTTCTTTCTTTCTTTCTTTCTTTTTAAAAATCTCGATCTCATTGAATACTAATGGGAATATCAATGATTTGATGCAAATAAAGTTTAAAACAATATGCGATATCACTATTGTTGACAGTTGACATGACCTGTAATAAAGTGTATGTGTATTATTATGATTCTAAGTATTTGGATATTAATATTCCTGAGAATTACTCTAGAATAAAAAGAAAACACAGAAAAGAAGTAAACAGACACATTTCTTTTATATCAACTTCTCATAAAAATGAAAGCTTAAAACTAATCTTTTTTCCCAGCACCATCTGGGACACACAGTTAAACCAAGAACAGGTGTCCCTTGGATGCAGGACTCATTTGAGGTTCCCTCATGGATACCACAATTCACGGATGTTCAATTATCATATAAAATGGTCCAGTAGTATTTGCATAGAAGCTACACACATCGTCCTGGGTGCTTTGCATCATTTCTAAGTTACTTATGACACCTAATAAAATATAAACGTGGTGAGGATAGTTGTTATACTGTATTGTTTAGGGAATAGTGACAAGGAGAAAGTTTCATATGCTCAGTGCAGATGCAATCTTCTTTTTTCTGAATATTTTTCATCTTTATATACAGAACTTATACATATGGAAGGCTGGCTATATTAAGAATTGGAGGGGCTGGGGATACAACTCAATGGTAGAGAGCACTTGCCTAGCATGTGCAAGGCCCTGGGTCCAAACACCACAAAAAAAGAAAATAAATAAAATGGGATTAATTATTCTGAAGAATAAATTTATTAAATTAGTCCTTTATTACTATAGATATTTTAATAAGTTTCTGGGTTGTAATTATATTTATACTCATTTCTTGGTGTTGCAGAATAACGTAAGGATAGAGGAAGAAAAATATTAAGTCTATATCTTCTCTTATTTTATAAGAATATGTTGTTATTTTGCAGATTTTTTTCTCATAATACTTCATATATAAAGCATTTCTCATGCTTGTTAGATATAGGGTTTCTTTGGAGAGTCTCCTAATACACTGAAGGTTAATGTTTATAACATTAATTTTCAGAAAATGTAAGACAAGTTGTGAAACTAAACATAAAATGGATATAATTTCAGGAAGTCAGTATTTCTTTTTGACAGTCTAATCAACCATCCAAATTGCCAAATAAACATTCTGGCTGTTATCCAAAGTGATTCTGTAGCTAGACTCCTTTAGATACTCAGGATGTCTCTCCTTGCCCTTTTTCTACAGTTTGATTGATTTCCCATTCATTTTTCATTTGGAAAGAAAAAAGTAAAGAAAACTATTGTTTCGCAGTGTAGAACCAAGAGCAAGAAATAACTTTCAAAAGCATTTACTTAAGTGCACAGAGGTGACAAGACTCTCCAATTGCGAGTCAGTGAGGGACCTTGGCAGACAGAAATTCCCATTTGATTGATGCTTCCAGGAAGACTGAGACAGAACACGTGACAAATTGTTCATGGGTTTTGAAAATGAAGCATGGCATTGCTGTTCACATATTATTGGCAAAATTGAGTCATATCTTAGAAGAAACTGAGAAAGCATAAGCCTCCTGTGTTCTTGGCCAAACAAGATGCAGAGTATTGGGAACTGACACCAGGATTACAGCCTGGTCCCCATGCAATGATGCTGATCCCCTGCCCCACTTGACCTCAGCGCATCTTGTCCTGGTGCCGCTGACTCCAGAAAAGTAAGTGAAAGATGACCGTCTGAGGCTTTACTCCCATCCCTGGCATTATTTTTTCCATGGGGGAAAAAGAAGTCTTAGACTATTATTCATTTTTTTTTTATTATTGTCAATGTATTTTTAGGCTGTGAGTGTATAGCTGTAGATTCAGGAACAAATAAGACTGAATCCCTGCCTAGAGAGCAGGGAAGCTTTCAGGGATGACATATATTTAATAAGTAATTAGAATAAGGAGTTAAAATGTTATATGAGACGAGAGCCTGGCTTGGTGGTTGTCATTGCTGATACCAGTATCTCTGCTCTAGTAGCCCTTTAGTTTCTCCCAATTCCTAATTACTCCTAAACTTCTGTGAGAATGGACATAATTTGAATTTTTTTTTAGATTCAATCTCCAATTCAATAGACTGTGATTGAAAATCTGAGAGCCTCCCCATGAATACATAAAAATATTCATTTTTTTTCCTTTCTTTCCACTCTTTGGATAATTTGAGAATAGGCAATGGTTTTAATAAAACCTCTCTCAATAAGACAAGTGTTACCATTCTGGCTTAAACCATTTGTATTCATTTATGCTTTGTCTATGGAGAACAAAATGCAGATTTGAATATTAGTTCGTTGCTTTGTTGTAGATAATCAGTGGAGTTCATTTATGTCCTAGGACAGAACTATGTTTTCACCTGCATTTTCCAACTTGATTTCTGAACAAGTAGGTAACCAAAAAAAAAAAAAAAAAAATCTCTATTGTGTGTGCTAGATGTCCATGCAGTCAGTAATCCATCCAATTCACCAGTTACTACAGTCAAAGGATGTATTCCCAAAAAATTTAGAAAGCAAGCATGCTGGAGGCATTTTCAGTCATTGCCTGGCTGATTTTCCTTCTCTGCTAATGTGCTATTTCTAGTAAGATGAAATTATTCAGTGTCGGTGGTCTGCATTTCCAAATCAGCATTCTTTTCTGGGTTAGAAATGGCATAATCTCATGATTTCACCTGCTCTCTCCCTATGCCATCCACATGTGGTGGGGGGAATGTTCTAGGCTTGCTAATGTTACATTTGAAAAGGGAAATTAGTCTCAGCCCAAAAGAGGGTAAAAATAAGAGGGCCAGGAGGCTTGTAGAGGCTTTTACATTCTGATTAGGCAACAGATAGCAAGTTCCTTAACTTGACAACTGGTTATCAGTTACCATCAAGTTACCAGCCCCCTCCTCCTGGTTCCAGCAGCATCTCAGGCTGCATTTACAGGGCCTAGGTAGCCTCTTGACACTGCTCTTCACTTTCTTAGGCACTGGTCTCTCAAGCCAGAGACCAAAAGAAAAGCAGCCATGGAATAAGAATCTTGATAAAGCAGATTTCCAGGGGCACATACACAGGGGCGCTGAACAAAACAGCCCTTCATTAAGCAGACCATGACAACCATGTTAGCAGTGTCTCTGAGTGACCTTGGCACATGCTATGCTACTGAGCTCTTAAATGTCTGGTGCTGGTGAGGGATTAGGAGAACTTGAACCACAGTGGTGAAGAAACCCTGAGGCTATAACACTACTAACACTGACCTGGTTCCTTTTACTTCATTAGTTGAACAGTCACTAATTCATTTAAAGAACAAATAATGGGTTATCTCAGCATAGCAAGGTGCCCATACGGACAGTCAGGGGTCTGGCAGTCAGGAGATGGGCTGAAAGACTGCCCATGAAGATGCCAGTGGCATTGATGGCAGAAGAAGCCTTCAATTGCAAAAAGTTGCCAGATCAGTGTGAGAACCAGGAGCTCGAGGTTCCTGTTGGAATTGCTACATTCCCACGGTATGGTCAGCTTCTTGCTTTATATTTGCTCCACAATGACATGAATAATGCAAGATATCTTTGAAAAAGGATGCCACCGGCTATAAAAACTGCAAATTCTGAATTTGGGGTAATTTGGTCAGTAGAACAGAGAATCTGGCTGTGAGATTTCCTTGGGATCTGTATTACTATTAGTGCCCACCAGGGGTCCAAGATGTCCAGCCAATTATGTGAGCACTTAGAGATGCAACAAGAAGTGCCTTCACCCTGGTCTTTCAAGCATACATTTCAATAATTGCTCATGATTTTGCAGCCTGTTGGGCTTCCTGTAGAAGCCTAAGGCTGTGAAGGTATATGGTACAAGGATGGCAAGCTGACTTCACCACGAGAATGGCTCTGTCCAGAAAGCCAGTTGCAGGGTTGCTGGATGTTTCCTTTAACAGGTTTATTTCCTTATCAGAGCCTGGCCCAGTTCCACCAATCCCCAATATACAGCAGTTAGCCAGACTGACTGATGATGTGGCTTTCCTTGAAAATTCATGTACCATTCTGAGTTCAGCGTCCACTTCAGAATCCTGTATAAAGACAAATACAGAAATTTATAATTTTCATTTTCAATTTATTGGATGGATTATAAGCACTTCAACATTACTTACTGAGTATGTAATGACCTACATATATAATATTAAAATGTCATATATATTTTGTCCTTAAATATTATGCTAAATAGTTGTTAAAGCAATTCTCATCTTGTAATATTTAACAATTTGGTTGGAGCCCATTAGTATTTTGTGATAAGTTTATATTTCTTGGAGATTCATAACTCAAGCTCCACTGCTTGGTGTACAGCAATGCTGTGGGCCATCTTCCCCACCGGCACACACCCGTACCTGCACCAGTGGTTAATAGCCACAGCAATACACTTGGACAGGACGTGCTCAGGACAGATCTTGAATTGCTGGGGTTATAATCCACCTTCTTTGGAGAAAATATTCTCTTTTCTCCTTGCTTCTGGAGAATCACTAACAGGTATCAAAATATAGCTAAGGAGCAAATATACCATTTTCTGAGTAAACTAGTTCATTAGCATTAGTTGTTTGTTGTTTTTTTTTTAATATAGTGAGTGCATTCATTGCTGGCAGTGGAGGGTTTTCCTTGCCAATGTGATGTTCATAAATACCATGTTTGTACATTTTCTTTAGAAGAAGGGGAAGTTTAAGTGTACAATGCCTTGTGTGAGTAAGAAAGCAGTTACAAGTGATACACTTGGTACAACTCTCCTGCATCCAATTGGTTGCTTATATTTAAGCAAGTTCTGCCTTTCAAAGAAATACTGAACAAGTTTTTTTGTTTTTGTTTTTTTTTTTTTTTTTTTTTTGAGAGCAGGTACTGTTTTATTAACTGACCAGATTACAAAAATACCATGGTAGATACCTTAGTTCATCCTTCTAATAAGCCTGTTGATCTGGTCTTCTCGGTTGCCAGCATCTCCACCTTCTACAAAATGGGTTGTCTTTTTCTTCATTCCACCTCTTGGAGAAGACAATTTGAAGGGCCACAGGAAGTTGTTTGCTTCTTTGAAGCGTTTTCCAACAGTGTAGATCTCATGAATCAGATCTTCCATGCAGATGGTGCCATATTTACCAAGAGATGGAGCAATCAAAGCGTTATCTGTCAAGGCAATTCGTTTCTTATTGATTTTGCCATATCCACGCTTGTAGATTAGTTCATTCACTGATTTCAGGTTTGGGTACCCCCATGCAATGTAAGGTTCCACGATCCTCAGCATGTTAATTGAAGCCTTGTTGAGCTTAACGAAGGTGCCATTGAAGATCTGGCGAAGTCGAAGAAGTTGTAACACCTTCCGAACCTTTGGGCTCACACCATTGATACCTCTGATCCCGATAACAAATGCCAATTTGGGTTCTGCAGGTACATAGAAGTTGCCAGCTTTTCTTGCCATTCTAGCCATCCGAATCTCCGTTCTGTACATTTGCCTATATTCCTTGTGGTAATGCTTGGCTTTTTCATAGATTAGCTTCCTCCTGGCCTTTCAAAGCATCTTTTGGGCAAACTTCTTCCTCAGGCGCTTTACCTTCAGCTCTGCATGATTCCTTCGCTTTTTCTTAAGAGTTTCTGGCACAACAGGAACCTTCTTTTTCTTCTCTTCGGCACCCTCCATGGTTCCAGCCGGAAAAAGAGCTGAACAAGTCTTCATTCTTTCTTTTTTTTTCCTTTTTTTTTGGGGGGGGGCAGCGGCGGGGGGGGGTGGTGTTTGCTGGAGGGGCCGGGGATTGAACTCAGGCATTTGACCACTGAGCCACATCCCCTGCCCTATTTTTTTTATATTTTATTTAGAGACAAGAGTCTCACTGAGTTGCTTAGTTCCTTGCTTTTGCTGAGACTGACTTTGAACTCTGGATCCTCCTGCCTGAGCCTCCCAAACCACTGGGATTACAAGTGTGCGCCACTGCTCTCGGCCCAGTCTTTATTCTTTAGGTGACTGCCATCCAAATAATTTGTTTATTGTATTGTTAGATCAAAATACCCCTCAATTTATTTATTCTGCATTTGTTCAATAAATATTTAATTGAATTCTTAAAAAAAGAACAATTAACAAAGATATTTGATGCTGGGTGCTCCGTATATATTCCATGATTTTCTCCTTTAACTTATCATCAATAAATGGTATCATATAAATAGTACTCACATTATTTAAAGCAACCTACTATTTATTCGCATTATATTAAGGGAATGAGATTCAAGAAGAGGAGAAGGAAATTTCTGGTCTACATAAAGCTTTCTTGGAACAAGAGAAATAGAATGAATAATTATCCTACAAAACTCCTTGTGTTGTTATTCTATGATTTTTACATAAAACTTTTATTTTGAGATAATTGCTTATTCACATAGAGTTATAAACAATATGTTTCTGATTAATTTTCAAAATGAGAAACTCACCTGACTTACTCTCTAGTGAAACTGGAAAATTTGTATTTATTTTATTTCTTGATTGATTTTTATTTTTTTGTTGTCAGTATATTCTATTGTACATAATACTAGGATTCATTGTACCATATTCATTTGTATACATAATATAATTTGATCAATCTCATTATCCAGTACCTTCCCTTTCCCTCCCCTCTTCCCTCCCCGTCTGCTTATTTTAATCTACTGATCTGCCTTCTTTTGCTATTACTTTAATTAGTATATATGTTATTATATATACAAATTATAATTATATATAGACATATATATGGTTAATTGTGATATATTTGTGCATGTATGTAGCATAACTTGATAGATCTCAGTCCCCAGTACTTCTCACACCCTGTCCTTTCTCCCTCTTAGTCTCCTGCCTCTACCCTACTCTACTGGTCTTCCTTCCATTATCATGAGATTCCCCACACCTACCACCTGTTTTTTTTTAAATACTCCTTTTTTTGTCATTCTCTCTCTCTCTCTCTCTCTCTCTCTCTCTCTCTAGCTTCCACATATGAGAGGAAACATCCTCCTTTGACTTTCTGAGTCTGCCTTATATCACTTAGCATGGTGTTTTCCAATTTCATCAATTTACCAGCAAATGACATAATTTCATACTTCTTTATGGCTGAGTAAAACACCACTGTGCGTATGTATCATATTCTCTTTATTCATTCATCTTTTGACTGATACCTGGACTGGTTGTATAACTTGGCTATTGTGAATTGCACTGTTATGATCATTGATGTGCCAGTATCACTAGGATGCTGATTTCAGATTTTTGGGTCATTAACCAAGGAGTGAGATATCTGGGTCATGTGGTGATTGCATTCGTAGGTTCTTGAGGAATCTCCATCTGCTTTCCAAAGTGGTTTAACTAATTTATAATCCCACCAACTATGTATAACTATAGTATTTTTTCACATTCCTGTCAGCAATTATGGTTACTTGTATTATTGAAGATTGCCATTCTAAGTAGAGTAAAATGAAACCTCAATGCATTGTTGATTTGCATCTCCTGATTGCTAACAGAGTCTGTTTTTTTGTTCATGTTTGCTAGCCATTTGTATATTTTCTTCTGAAAAATATTTATTTAGATCTTTTGCCCATTTATCAATTGGGTTATTAGGGAGTTCCCCCCCAGGGGGGGTTAGTGTGTGTGTGTGTGTGTGTGTGTGTGTGTGTGTGTGTGAGTGTGTGTGTGTGTGTTTTGATGGTGAAATGTTTTAGTTATTTATATATTCTGGATATTAATCCCCTGTCAGAAGGGTAGCTAGCAAAGACTTTCTTCATTCCATGGGCTCTATTTTTGTGCTCTTATTTATTTTGCTGTGCAGAAGCTTTCTAATTTGATGGCATCCCATTTATTGATTCTTGGTTTAATTTCTTGCACTTTGGGGATCTTGTTAAGGAAGTCAGTACCAATACCAATGTGACAGAGTGTTGATCTTCTTATCTTCCAGCACTTCATTAGTTTCTGACCTGATTCCAAGATCTTTGGTCCATTTTGAATTGATTTTTACACAGGGCAGTGCTAGTTATCTAGTTTCACTCTCCTATATATGAATATTCAATATTCCCAGCCTTTTTGTAAAAGGCCATCTTTTCTCCACTCTGTTTTTGGCACTATTGTCAATAATCACGATTTTGTTTATATGAATTTGTTTTCTAATTTATTCCATTGGTTTCCATCGGTTTATAAGCCAATACTCGTTGTTTTTGCTATGTTAGCTCTGCAATATAATTTGAAATGAAGTACTACAATGTCTTCAGTATTACTCTTTTTTAAAAAATTTTTATTTTAATTTTTTCTTCTTTTTGCGTTTTTATTGGCACATTACAGGTGTACATAATGATAGGATTTGTTATTATATTCAGACATGCACTCTTTTAATTTTAAAGTAAACATTTTTATTCATACACAGCATATGAAAGTGCATATTAAATCAACCTAGACTAGCCAAGATAGCCCATATCTAATTTTATATGGCTCAACAATTTTAAAATATTGATAAATTTATTTCAGAAAAAGAAATGCAATATTATGAGATGAGATACAAAAATTTAATTCAAATGCATATGTGATTCAATTATCTTATTTAAATAACCCTAATGACACATATACTACAGAAAATACTTATTATTAATTATTCATGTCAGTAAGAAAAGTAAAAAGTAAAATTTATTAAACAATGATTGTTGCTTCTTATACTTTAACTAAAATGCAAATAATTTTATATTTTATGAAGTAGCTTTTATGTAACTTTTCCAATTTTAGTATTTTAAATTAACAATGTAAATAATCGGGTTATTTAAATATTAATCATTGAATTTATTTACCTTGTTTTAATTAATTTAGAAATTTAAAAGAAATCACATTCTATAAAATTGGACATGATTAAGCATATTCAGATTATTATTTATTTTATTAAATGCTATAGGATATTAAATGGTATTAAAATTTTCATCTGATAAGAGCATGCTTTTGGCATATATTTAGTATTCTATATTTTCAATTATTTGATTTTATCATAATTTCTTATTTGCAAATGTCAGTGAGGTGATATATATATATGTATATATCATATATACATATATATTTATCATATATGTATATAAATACACACATACACATACACATAACTGGGTATTATAGAATGTATACTTTATTTTCTTTAACATCTTTCATCTTTTTACATATAAGTAAAAATTAAGACAATGTCTTAACAGGAACCCTCTAATTCCACTCATGTCATTTTATTTATTACTTCATAGCCAATCGTAAAATCCACAGAAAATACCAATTGATGCTGCTGAGGACAATCGAGTCAGTCCATAGAGGATTTGTTCTGGGTGTTGTTTTCAAAGTGTCCTGTTTGAAGAAAAAAAAAATATGATTAACCTGTAGAGAGCAAGTCTACTTCATTTTAAGTAAGAAAAATGTAAATGAAGAAAGTGATATGCTTTTCTCTTGAAATAAGTATACTAGAAACTAGGTGGGAGAGCTTGTTTATTATTTTTGTTATTTTTCTTTTTAGTTATATATTACTTTAAGATACATTTTAACATAATCACAAAATCATGGAATATAATTAGTTCTAATTCAGTCCCCAGCCCCTTCCCCTCCTTTCTCCCTCCCTCTATACCCCTCCCTCCACTCTACTGATCCTTCTATACTTTATTTATAGGTTTTATTTTTTAATTAGTGTTTTGTGGATATACTTCTTGTTGGGATCCACTGTGCTATATTCCTGTATGTACATAGCAAAATTTGGTCAGGTTCTTTCTATTCTTCTTCACTTTTCTCATCCCTCTTTATTTATTATGAAGTAATGAACACAATGAAATGAGTGGAATTAGAGGGTTCCTGTTAAGACGTTGTCTTAATCAATTCCCTTCATCAAAAATCAAAATCAAAGTAGATTTTCTTCCATTCTTTAACAAAAATGTGTCTTTCCCAATAACTTTAAGCCTTATACTAAAGTGGAGACTTAGAGTAAAATTGTTTTACTTCCTTTCTTTAAGCCAAGGGAAATGGACAAAAAAGTGCAATATTCAAAATTCCTTCTCCACAAACTTACCCAGTTCCATGATAAAAGAGTAGGCAGGTTGAGAATTTCTATTTTTGCATAAGATGCCATCATGTCATGAGGGATCGTGTAGAAAATATCGTGTCTCAACACACAATTACATTTTCCATTCCTTGGGACAAGCAAGCACTAGAAGATGCTACACAACAGCAATGCAGACACTTCCTTAACAATTTCTTGCCACCGACAACCACAGAAGCAAATATGACACTTAAAATAATGGCTCCCTGTATTTCTCTCAGCCTCACCTGGAAGTCCCTACACTTTGGGGCTGGACTGTATCTCATCTCACTGGAGGAGAACTGTGTGAGCACTTGCTTCAATCCTCACTGTGGTATGAGCTTCTTCAGGTCAGTGAGCATTTACCACAGAGTGGCAGCATTTGTTATTTTACTAAAGCACTGAAACACTTTTCATCTTCTAATAATTCGTTAATTCTTCTCACAAATAATATTCCAAACAGTAAGCCAACTTTCACAAAATGCCTTAAGGGTTTGCTGGATTTCCAAGAGCTCAGGCTACAAACAAACTAATAACCTGAGGACTTTTGAAATCAGTGAGTACAGAGGAAGAAGGGAAGTAGACATGTGTTATATGTTGAGGGTTTATGTGCCAGAGCCCTTGTAAAGCCTCACTGATGTGATTTGACTTTATGACATGACTGAATTGACTCAGTGAGCTAGGTCAAAATGGGAGTTCAAGTCTTCAAATTACTTCTTAATAGAAGAACAGTAGTTGGGAGTAAACTTTGTAGAATACAATAGTAGTTGGGAGTAAACTTTAAAAAAAAAAAGAAATTATTTTTAGTTATATACAACACAAGGATACACCTTGACATAATCAAAGAAGCATGGAACACATCCTCTCCAATTCAATAACCAGCACTCCCCCACTCCCCTCTACTCCCCTTCCTCTACTCCACTGGTCCCTCTTCAATCCATTCACATTTTTTAAAATTATTGTCCTGTGGATGTACCTAGTGCCAGGACTCACTGTGCCACATTCCAGCTTGCACAAACAGAAGTTGGGTCAGATTCACTCCACTGTCCTCCCCTTTCCTGTCCCATCTTCCTCCTCCTCCTCAACCCTCTTTGTCTACTGATCTATTTTGAAGAAATTCCCTTTTAGTTCTTTCTCTTTCTTTTTTTCTTTCTTCTTTTTATTCCCCACTCCTTGTTTTGGATTAGCTTTCAAATACCAGAAATTCATTTGACCTTTGGCTTTTGGGGACTGGTTTGTTTCACTTAGCATGTTAGTCTCCAATTTCATTTATTTACCAGCATATGCCATAATTATGTTTTTCTTTGTGGCTGAGTAATACTCCATTGTGTATATGTCTAATATTTTCTTTATACACTCATCTGTTGAAGGGTGCCTAGGTTGGTTCCATAGCTTAGCTATTGTAAATTGTGCTGCTATGCATATTGATGTAACTGCATCACTATAGTATGCTGATTTTAAATCTTCGTGGTATATACCAAGGAGTGTAGCTGGATCTTATGGTGGTTCCATTCCTAGTTTGTTGAGGAATCTCCATACTGCTTTCCAAAGTGGCTGCACAAAATTGCAGTCCCATCAACAATGTACAAATGTAACTTTTCCCCTACATCCTTGCCAAAATTTATTATTATTTTTATTCTTGATAATTGCCATTCTGACTGGAATGAGATGAAATCTTGATGTAGTTTTTATTTGCATTTACCCAATTACTAGAAATGTTGAACATGATGTTCCAAGACTTAAAAGAAGTAAAATTAGAAAGGAGTGAAGGAGTGAAATTAGAGGGAAAATACAAGAAGTGAAAAATCACTTCTATAAAGACAGAATCTGAAAAAGAACCCCCCCCCCAAAAAAAATCCTGGAAACAAAGGACTCAATAAATCTAATTGAAAATTCAGTGGAAACTATCACCAATAGATCAGACCACTTTGAAGATAGATTTCCATGCCTTGAAAATGGAATATACAATCTTGAAAATATAATTGATCGTAAAGAAAAGATGTTTAAAAAAATCCATGACCAGATTATTCAAGAAATCTGGGATAACATAAATAATTCAAATTTAAGTACCATTAGGGTAAATGAAGTTTCTGAAATACAAACTAAAGGGATGTACAATCTCTTCAGTGAAATAAATTCCAAACCTTAAGAATGAGATAGAAATTTAAATACAAGAAGCATGTCGAACTCCAAATACACAAAATTACAATAGACCCACTCCAAGACACATTATAAAATGAAAATGCCTAACATACAGATTAAGGATGCAATTTTAAAAGCTGCAAGAGAAAAATATTTGGTTACATTTAGAGGTAAACCAATTCACATTTCTCCACCCAGATCCTAAAAGCCAGAAGAACTTGGAATAATCTATGCCAAACTTAGAAAGAAAAAAAAAAAACAGATGCCAAACAAGAATACAATACCCAGCAAAATTAGGCTTCATAATCAAGCTTCTACAATGGTAACTGATCTTCAAGTCTCTCCAAGTCTCACACTTTGTAATATTGAGTTGTAGAGTATTTATTTTGTGACCCACTTCTCAATTCTGCTTTTCCTTCACTGCCACCTTTCTATGTTGTGAAGATATCAGGAATCACTGCCTAATTCTCTTCTGCCACCTTCTCTCTTCTCCAGCATTTCTGTTACTCCTCAAGGTTCCTTTGGCTATTCTGGGTCTTTTATTTGTCCATATAAATTTATAGGATTTTTTATAGTTCTGTGAAGAATGTCATTGGTATTTTGATGAGGATTGCACTGAATCTGCAGATTGCTTTTGGTAATATAACCATTTTGACAATATTGATTCAGACTATCCATGAACATGGATAGAAAGATTTTTCTGTATCCATTAGGATAATCACAGGATTTTTGTCCTTGACTATATTTATGTGATGAAATAAACTTACTGATTTATATATATTGAATCAACCTTGCATCCCTGGGATGAATCAAACTTGTTCATAGTGTATAATCCTTTTAATGTGTTTTTGCATGTGGTTTCCTATTATTTATTTATGCAAACTGAGTATTGAACCCAAGAGCACTTGGCCACTGAGCTATGCCTTGAATACTTTTTTATTTTTAATTACGAGACAGGGTCTTGCTAAGTTGCCTAGGTTGGCCTCAAACTGTGATCTTCCTACCTCAGCCTCCCAAGTCACTAGGTTTACAGACATGTACCTTCACATCTAACAGTGTTTGCTAATATTTTATTAAGAAATTTTATGTCTATTTTCATCAGGGATATTGGTCTCATGTCTTCCTTCCTAGATGTATGCTTTTTGGGATTGATGGTGGGTTGTAACAGCTGCCTAGACTCAATTTAGGATGTTCTCTTCCCATTTCATGGAATAATTTGAGGAGAATTTGCATCTTTTTTAAAGGTCTGGTAGAACTTGAGAATCCATCTGGTCCTGTGTTTTCCTATATTCTAAGGCTAATTATTACTGCTTTAATTTCATTACTTGATATTGGTTTGTTTATGTATTCTATATCCTCTTAGTTCAATTGAATAAGTCATACATGTCTAGAAATTTTCAATATATTCCGGATATTTTATTTATTGAACTGTAAGTTTTCAAAATAGTCCCTTATGATCCTCTAAATTTCAGAACTGTCTGTGGTAATACCTCCTTTTTCATCTCCAATTTAATTGTTTTGGATCTTCTCACTCTTTCTTTGGGTTGATGTGGCTAAAGGTTTGTCACTCTTGTTTATTTTTTTGAAGAATATTTTCAGTATAATAATAGTAGAAAATTTATAATGTAAATGTTATAATAATAGGTAGAAAAATTTCCAAACCTTAGGAATTAGGTGGACATACACATACAGGATACAAATAATACAGAACCCTAAATAATGTAAAAAAAGAACTTCTCTAAGAGACACCATAATTGAAATGAATAAACATGGAGAAAAACTGCAAGAGAAAAATGTCAAGTCATATTTAGAGGTAAACTAGTAAAACTCATTTCTGACAACTCAGTTCACACTCTAAAATCCAGAAGGGCTTGGAATGAACTAATCCAAACTCTGAACGAAAACAACTGCCAACCAAGATTGTTATATCTAGCAAAGCTATCTTTCAGAATGGAAGTAGAATTTAAAACTTTTCATCTCCTTTTCTTGCTTTCTTAAGCCATTTCTTAGGTCTTCTTTAAGCTTATTGAATTTTTAATAATTAATTTTTATAGTCTTTCTCTGGAATTTCATTCCTGTCATATATGTGGGTTCCATTTTGGGGGCAATGTAAATATTGGGAGACACTTGTTTGCCTATTTTCTCATGTTTTCTGAGGTCTATTGAGGTTCTAATCTTGGACATCTGTTGAGATGGATTCCTCTTCGTCTTTCAAGAGTGTGTTCTTTGGATAAGTAATGTGTTGCTGGTAGCTTTTAACTTCAGCAAATAGACTCAGTATAATAAAGAGTTAATTGGAACCATCAGTACCTCTCAGCTTGCCACTGTACAACAGCGGATATAATTCACCCTGTGCACAGCCACTTTAAGATGGCTCCCTGCCTCAGCTCTCTGCTTACCAGCCAAGAAACATGAAGCATGTACACCAGCATGCTGAGCTGCCTCTGTTTCAGTTAAGATCAGACTGCCTCTCTGTTCCACAGGTTCTCCTGTGCCAAACTGTTTCCACAGTGCTCTTTCCCTTTCTGCTGGTAACACCCCTTCCATCTGTGTAAACCAATACTGCCAGCACCGTCAGCCTATTATTTTTTGTCTTATGTTCAGATTTCCTAAATTTGTTTGTCTCGATGGTTTTCTTACTCTTGGATATTGAATTTCAGTGGATTCCCTTGTACCCACCTCACTGAGAGACAATACTCCTGCTAAGCCACTGAGCAACTGGAAAATGCACCCATTCCCTAATCCGCTATCTATTCCTCTGCAAGTTTTTAAAAATAATGATCTGACTGTTCTGGATCTGGTATAAGGACAAATAGCAAATAAGCAAACTTCTATTCAATAAAATCTATTTGAAACTTTCTAAGAAAGGCAAGAGCCAGTGTATTTCAACTAGAATCACTTCCTCCCATAAACCTCCCCTTACAGTAAGGCTGAGATTCCATGTAAAGATGCTGTAACTGAACAATCCTTCACAGTCAGGGGCCTATCTTTCAAGTAGGAACAGGACTGTCACCTGTTCTAATTTTGCTCAAGCTACCTCTGGCCTTGAATCATCTGTTGAGAGTTAGAGGCTCTCTTCCTCTATCCATATGTGAAATGGAAGCCCTACCTTGGGTGCAGCATGAAGAGAAGATGGGGTCTGGGATTCCCATTTTCTCAGTTTGGGATGCCCTTGTTCTATATCAGAAGAGGAGCCAGGAGGACCTCCAGCTGCTGCTTGTCTTTGCACTGAGTACGTGACTCCTGGAGTAGGGCGCCACTCAGAGAAGCCTGGAATTGTCCACACCATCAGGTCCAGAGCCATGCTAGAAACATTTCCTTGGAAAAGCAGGCCATAAACAGATGAATTGCAATCTTTTAAATAAGTAGCTTCATTTGCAATAGATCATGAAGCTTCTACCTAGGAGCTCTCTCAAAACAATGGAGGTAATGATAAAAGAGGAGATTGGTGAATTTAAAGAAAATACATCCTAGGCTATGGATGAGACACTTTGCAGGAGACAGCAGGGAACACAAGAGCAGGCTCATTGCTTCAATCTCCAGAGAGGATGGATGCTGGTCTTCCCAGAGCAGAAAGGATGAAAAGGAGAAGCCCAACTCCCTCAAGTCTTTTTAATGATCATAATCCCATCCATTAGGGCTCCACTCTCAAGAACTAATCCCCTCTAAAAGACTTCTCCTCTTAGTATGATTACATTTGCCATAAGATTCAACACAAATTATTAGGGGACACACAGTCCATACCACAGAGAGTTTTTTAATACATTTTTTTTTCATTTTACTTTATCACTACAATTGTTTTCTAAAAAAATAATTTGACCATCCTGAAATGCAGAAAGGTAGATTGATAAAAGATCTATGGTAACATTTATTTTTATTTAAATGCAGATTTCTTTCTCAAGTTTTTTTATAAAACAGAAAAATATTTAATAAAGCCAGCAGAAATAATCAATGGGTAATTTGAAAAAAAAAAAAACTATGCAAAAGTGTTTTTTGATGCAACTGCAAGATTAATATAAAAATTTGTAGTAGAATGGCAAATTAGAATGAATTTTTTTCATTATTAAAATATTATATAAGTGCATTGTAGTTACAAATAATAGGGGAGGTTCCTTTTGACATAACCATACAGGTATGAAATATAATTTGCTCTATTTCAGTCCCAGATACTTCCCCTTTCCCTCCACTATTATTCATCCTCTACTGGTCTTCCTTCCACATATTTATTGTTTCTATTAATTGGGGCTATAAAGATATACATAAAGATGGAATTCACTGTGGTAATTATATGCTTATAAATTCGTATCATAATGTGGTCAATTTCATTCTGTGGTTCCTCCCTTTTCCAATGCTCTTTTCCCTCTCCCTCATTTCCCTTCCTCTCTTCCACCAATATTCATGGGATCCCCCCACACACTATATTTTGCTTATATTGCCATAGCTTCTGCATATGAGAGAGAATATTCAACCCTTGATTTTCTGAATCTGGCTTATGTGACTTAGCATGATGCTTTCCAGTTTCATCCACTTACAAGCAAAGAGTATAGTTTCACTCTTCTTTATGACTGAGTAAAACTCCATTATACATGTACCACATTTTCCTTATCCAACACTTGGGCTAGTTCCATAAGTTGGCAATTGTAAATTACACTGCTACAACATGCAAGTGCTTGTATTACCGTAATAAGTATGCTGATTTTAGATATTTCAGCTAAATACTAAGGAATGAGATAACTGGCTCTCCAGTTAGGGATCTCCATACTGCTTTCCAAAGTTGTTGTACTAATTTATAGCCGCACCAACAATGTATGAGTACCTTTTCCCCCACAACTTCACAACTTCTTTATTACTTAGATTATTGATGATTGCCATTCCAACTGGAGTGAGAGAAATCTTAATGTAATTTTGTTTTGCATTTCCCCCATGGTTAGGCATGTTGAACATTTTTTTCATATAATTGTTGGAATTTTTATTTCTTATTTTGAGAAAGGACTATTTAGTTCTTGTGCCCTTTTATTGAATGGGTTATTTGGTTTTTAAAAATTATTTTTGGTAGTGTTTTTTAAAATTCTTTCTATATTTTGGATATTAACCTCCCATCCAAAGAGTAATTGACATGATATAGGCTTTCTTTTCACATTCTTGTTTCCTTTGCTAAGCAGAAACGTCTTAATTTGATGCCATCCCACTTACTGATTCTTGGTTTTGTTGTATGTGCTTTTGGGGGTCTCATTAATGATAAAGGTACCTGAACCAAAGTGAAGGAGTGTTGAGCCTTTGTTTTCTTCTAGCAGTTGCAAAGTGTGTGGTCTCATTCCTGGGTCTTTGATAAAGTTTAGTTGCCTTTTATGCAGGATGAAACATACGGATCTAGTTTCATTCTTCTACATACCTATATCCTGTGCCAATTGTTAACAAGACTATCTTTTCCCAACAAGTTCTCTTTAAAAAAATTTAAAGTTATCATCACAATTCTTTATTTTTTTATTTATAAACAATTTTATGTATCAATTCAATCAATTTAATTTGATTTAGTTAACCATGTGCATTATAAAGACATGCATGTTAAATCTGAAAAAGAATCATAATACCTGGAGCAAAAAAAGCCCATTGTGTTAGTCAGTTTTCTATCACTATAATGACATGTCTGAGATAATTCATTTAGAAAGAGAGAAGGTTCACAGTTTGAGGAGGTTCCAGTCTAAGATTGGGTGAACCAATTATTTGGGGCATCTGGTAGGTGTGACAGATGCCAAGGGATTGCATGAGAGAATAATCTGCTTACCTCATGACTAGGAAGGAAAAAAAAAAGTCAGTTCCCACAATAATCTTCAAGAACATGCCTCTAATAACTGAAGAACCTCCCACAGGGAGGGTCCCTTCTCCAAAAAGTTTGGAGCATTCCGGTAGCACTGCCCTAAGGGAACATTTCTCCATACCATAACTCCCATAGAAAAACTATTTTCCAAAGTAATTGAAACACTTTCTACTTTTTTATTATTAATTTCTCATTTGAATATAGAATCTGAAAGCATAGGTCAGAAATAATTACTCAAGAAACCCGACTACATTTTTTTTGTTTGTTTTACAAGTATGACAAATAAGAACACAAAGGAAAATTATCATCTGAGAGAGATTATTTCTGCTGATTGATTAAAGAAGTGGAGAAGAAAAATACATGACAGGACGTTTTGGAAATGTTTTTGTAGTGGTGTAAATTTAAAGAAATCCCTCTCGGGAAATTGTATGGTTATTGTTATTAAATTATAAAAATTGGTGATGAGGCTGGGCATGGTGGCACAGCCTGCAATCCCAGCAGCTCGGGAGGCTGAGACAGGAAGATCACGAGTTCAAAGCCAGCCTCAGCAAAAGCAAGATGCTAAGCAACTCAGGGAGACACTGTCTCTAAATGAGATACAAAATAGTGCTAGGGATGTGGTTTAGTGGTCCAGTGCCCCTGAGTTCAATACCCAGTACTAAAAAAAGAAAAAAAGAAAGAAAAATCAGTGGTGAGGTCACTTTTATAGAATATGGGAAGAAACTACTGAAGTACTTTCCAGAAGGAGTGTTGTTGGTCAAGGAACATCTGGAAAAGTTCTTACAACTATTAATTTTCATACAGGCATAGGAATATGTTAGAACTTATAGTAATGCAATAAAGTAAAACATGGATAAAATTTAGGAGAATAATCAAGATATATTATTTAGCCTTAAAACCTTAATAATGAAAGAAGCAACAATCATGAAGAACATGCATTGTTGTCACGAGAGATCTTCCAGGAAAGATGCTGCGAAGCTGTGAAATTAAAATTAGCGTAAGTGGGAAATCAGCAATTTACACCTTTCAAACCATGCTCAGGGCAGAGGTGCGGCATGGGGGTGGGATCTTATGATTACAAACAGAAAAAAGAATGAATTAACAGTATCAATATATTTAAACAGATCAATAGCTGCTAAAATTGTAAAAATAGAATAAACTGTAAAAAAGTAACAGGCAGATAAACGTGCGGCGTAATTTAATAAGCAAGCAGAAAGAATATTTTTACCAATAGGAATCTAGTTGTTTCTAAACTTTATTTAGGAATAATTCACATATCCAATCTACATGTGATCACTAATTAATCAAAGTTAATGCATTTTTTTCTCACTCCCAAGGCAATCTAAGTTCGTTTTAGAACTTTTGAAAAATCATAAACATGCAAAAAGAATGAAGGTCAAATAGCTTTAAGTTTATAACATTGAGTGATAGTGGCTCTATTTGTTTCCTACTACTACTATTGAAAAGATACCAGTGGCTTTAGAGAATGCAGATTTATTTGTCCACTGTTCTGGAGGTCAAGTGTCTTAAATCAGTTTCACTGGGCCAAAGTCAAGGTACCAGTAAGACTGGGTCTTTGTGCAGCCTCTGATGGGAGAATCCATTTCCTTATTTTCTTCTGTTGCTCAAGGATGCCTATATTCCCTGGCTGTTGTCCATTCCCCATCTCAAAACACAGCACTCTGATCTCTATGTCTGCCAACACATGGCCTTCTTCTTTGACTCTCACCCTCCCTATATTCTCCTTACAAGGATTCTTGTGATTATACGGGCCCATTTGGATAATCCAGGATAATGTGCCATCTCAAAACCCTTCATTTGATTACAGATATAAAGTCCCTTTTGTTGTATGACGTAAGATTCATAGGGTCCAAGGATCAGAACGTGGTCATACTTAAGCGCCATTTTCCTGCCAGATACAGTGGTGATGATGCTTTGTGTTTCCCCCTATAATGGTGTATCAGGAATGATGGAGGCCATAAATCATTCTCTTAACTAACAAAGCATAAATAAGAATTTTTTTTATCCAAGAAAAGATGCCATGTTTAGATGGTCAACACAGACCTAGTATTTCTGAAATACGTGGGGAGATAATAGGTAATAGCCAAGGGATTTTAGAAAATCATTTTAGTCTAGAAAGTTTGCTTTATTTCTTCCATTTTTCAGTTCCTTACCACCACCACCACCACCTCCCCCCTTTTTTTTTTTCTTTTGGTGGAAATTACTCCAAGATTCTTTTAATGAATTCACTGTAATTACTTTGAGAGTGAATACTTTTTTCTATCTTTGTAAGTATTTTATAGAGAAAGTGAGAAAGAATGTTTACATTCAGAATCATTTGTCAAATGGTAATTTATTCAAAATGTCTCAATTTCCAAATAATTAAATTAGTTCTGACATTTACAATTTGAAAATCATTTCCTTTAAGAACAATGTTAGGGGAAAAAGAAAAGCAACAACAGGATCTGTACATTTCGATCTTCTTTGCTTGTTCTCATGATTATACTAGCTTGCTTAAGTAGTTGATGTATCCCAACCTATTTTATATATGTCTTCTTTTTCCCCAAAACAAGTAAAACCAATTTTCATGGATTGTGTATCCTTATAACCCTAAATGCCTATTACGGAGCCTAAAAATACAGAACAAAACTATTTCTGTGATCAACTAAGTAGATTGGATTCTTGATTTAACTTTGTTGAATTGTTGTTGTTGTTTGGATCCTGAATACCCCACAAAGGCCCATGTGTCCAAGTCCTGGTCCCCATTCCTTGGAGCTGTAGGGAGGTGATGGAAACTTCAGGAGGCAGGGGCTGGTAGAAGGAGTTGGATCATTGGGTTGGGCCCTGAAAAGGGATATTGGGATCCTGGCTCCTTCTTTTATTTCCACTTCCTGGCTGCTATGAAGTAAGTAGGACTCCTCTGCCATTGCTCCCACACCCAGAGGTACCATGCTGCCACATGTTCAAAGCAACAGGGTCAAGGGACTATGAAGAGAAACCTCTGAAACCATGAGCCAAAATAAGCCATGTCCTTCATTCAGTGGATTTTCTCAGGAGTTTTGTCATAGCAATGGAAAGAGCAACAGAGAAAAACAAGTTTAATGAAGGCATAGCTCTTATCTGGCTTTTCAACATTATGACTCTAGTGCTAGGAGAATGCCTGGTACAAATTTAACTACTCAAAAAATATTTATAGAAGAAATTTATAGTCATGAAAACACATAGTTGTGAGGGTCTTCAATAAATAATCACTAATAGCATTCATTTTCTTTCATGATGTAATATAAATTGTACAAGTGGTTTTCCTATTCCCACAAGAAATAGTATATTTACATGATGTATTGCCTATGTGTTTTTTTTATTTTGGCTTACATAGCACAGTTACTTCCCAGAAATGAACACATTTTTTTCTTACTGTGATGTCCATATTTAATCTGACCATAGTATTTCAAGACTTCACTGTTTAATTTCTTTTCATGAAGCAATAAGCTTTTTGCTTGATTCATTCCAATGATGTCAGCTGTGACTTATTTTTTGTTTGAGATCACTGAGTGGACACTAGGTGTTCAGCGGTTACTTAAAATGTTACAACTGGAATGCAAAACATTGATTTTCTTGAATCTAAGGGCAGTGTTCTAGGAGACCAATACCCACAGATATAACTGATTAGTGTCTCCTACATTAGGAGGTCGGATTCCATCCAAGTTTGTGGAAAATATATGCCCTGCAATGAAATGCTAATTGGTGGTTTGGTTTTAGCCACATTATTAATTTGTTCTTGAAGAGCCTAAGAGATATAATGCAGATACATGAAGATTTCTAAGGGTCAGAAACAAAAACCCAATCTTGTGGCTTGGAAAAAAAATGGAACAGTTAAAAGAAAGGAAACAAAGCCTTTGAAATTGCATTACTTAAAAGGGTTTTATTTTCAAGATGTCCATAAATTAAAATCTGCTAATTTATTCACTTGTCTTGAGCTATTTTACTCACATTTAAATGAATGCAGGTGAGACTCCAAAAACTTCTTTTACATCCTCATTAATTTCTACACAGATGCCCCTATACTGCATTGGTATTCTGATTTCTTCCTACGACAAAGTCTGTTTACATGTTTTTCTCATAGGACATTTATACATTGCAGATCAAGAAGCTGGAACTAGTACTGTAATATTAATGGCAGATAGTGAATGATGTTATTGTTTCCATTAAGAAAGTTACGGGCATTTAACAAAGGTATTTAATATCTCAATCTAAAGTTTTGATTGTCATGACCATACAAGGTTGGTACTCCTCGGGTCACACACTTAGTGGAATTATCAGCATTTTATTCAATTCCTAGAAGAAAATTGGGAATTATCATTACTTCACTTCCCATCTTTCCAGTACTAGCATAGGATCTAGCACACTCTCTATGTTTCCCTCTACTATGCACTTTGAAAGTTGCAGTTTAGCAATAACAAAAATATATCCACACCACATTGCTTCAAACATTCTTGTCCTTGTTCATGCTTTTCCTTTTGTCAGCTGATTACTCTTGTGTCACTGTCCAAGTCCCTTTCTGTGGGTCATTCCAGGCTTCCTCCTTCTGGTGTCCCATGGCAAAGTGCACAGAGGTTCACCATAACAACTCTCCCATTGATTACGATTACGTGCTTGGATGTCCATGCACATGGCAAAACTGGACCCAGCTACTGCAGGGTGGCATCTTTACCTGGTCCACTTTGATAGCCTTTGGGATTCTGCATATGGACTCTATTGATATTTATAGAATTTCTTTGAATTTTCCTGTTTGGGGTTTTTTTCAGTTCCTTGAATCTGTAGTTTATTTTGTTGTCAAATTTGGGAAATTTTGCCTTTTTTTATTCTGTAAATGAACTTGAAGCCCCACCTTCCTCCTTTTCTTCTTCCAGTACTTTCATTACATAAATGTAGATACTTTGCTGCAGTCCCACACATCTCTCAGACTCTCTTCATTTGTGCTCTTGCAGATTTTTACTTCTACGTCTGCAAGTATGCTGATTCTTGTCTCTGCCCCTTGTGTTCTGATCTATTCCTTGACCCTTTTAAATTTCACTTGTTATATTTGTCATCCTAAAATTTCTGTTGGCATTTTTTCATCTATTTTTTTGCTGAGAGTTTCTATTTTTTCTCATTTGTTTCTTTTTAAAAATATTATTATTACAATTATTAATATATTCATTGTACCAATAAAGGTTTAGTAATATTAAAAATATTCATATTGCAGATCAAGAAGCTCTAAGATTAATGGCAGATAATGAATTTTGTTATTGTTTCCATCTGGTGGGGATAAATTTTCACCCAGGTGAATGGGCTGGGAAGAAGCAGTTCCCATTACAACCTCAGGAGGGTGGTATTTCCACACATGAATACATCATGCCTTAATCATCACATTCATCCACACTTCTACCTTTCCCCCACACCTTACCTTCCCCCCTGACACCCTTCCCTGTCCCTAGCAACCCCACTTTTACTTTCAAGTTCTCTCTTACCACCCACCCCCGATCATGACCCCTCTCTCTTTCTCTTTTAATTTTCATATATGAGAAAGAACATATCATACCTGACTATCTGTATTTCATTTACCGAGATAACCTTCAGTTCCATTTTCTTGCAAATGACAACATTGCATTCTTCCTTGTGGTTGCACAACACTCTATTATAGATGAATATCATAATTTCTCAGTTGTTTCAAGTGTCTTCATAATTGCTCATTGAAGCACTTTATGAAGACTTGCTTATGATGCTTATCAGATAATTCCCAAATCATGTGTCACTTCAGTGTTGAAGTCTGCTGTCTTTTTTTCATTCAAGTTGAGATTTTCCTGGTTCTTAGTATAACAAATGATTTCAATTGGAGCCTACACATTTGGAAGATATTACATTGTGAGATCAGAATCCATTTAAATCTTTGTTTAGCTGTTTTGGTTTGTTTTGACACTGCTCTGGCAGGGGAGGTTGGAAGGTAGGAATGACAGGTGGAGTGGAAAAGCAGATTATCCACTGCAACCGTCTAGATATCATGAGCGAGGGGCTTCTGGCTGCTGTTGAACAGAAGCCGCTGTTTCTCCACCAGAGCTTACATTCTGGCTGAAAGATAGAGAAGTGTCTCATTAGTGCTCCCCAGGTGGCTCTACCAACACTGTCCTCAGGTCTCATTCCTCTGGGCATTGTAAAAGCCCCCATAGACTCTTCACTTCTACCACTATCCCTTTAGGGCTTCTGGTTACCCCAGGTCAGGTGTGGAAGTCCAGACTCATCAAGTGGTGTCTGCTACCCTGTGCAGTAGTTGGTGGGAGAACTCATTTCCACATGACTG
Source organism: Callospermophilus lateralis (assembly GCF_048772815.1). Classification (NCBI taxonomy): domain Eukaryota; kingdom Metazoa; phylum Chordata; class Mammalia; order Rodentia; family Sciuridae; genus Callospermophilus; species Callospermophilus lateralis. Next base: position 79,405,561 of record NC_135316.1, read on the forward strand.
GGCTACAAGTCCAGGGTATAGTAGGGCAAAGTGGCGTATGCCTATAATCCCTGTGGCTCAAGAGACTGAGGCAGCCGGCCTCAGCAAACTTAGTGAGGTGCTAAGCAACTCAGTGAGACCTTGTCTCTAAACAAAACACAAAATAGGGCTGGGGATGTGGCTCAGTGGACAAGTGCCCCTGAGAAGAAGAAGAGGAAGAGGAAGAGGAAGAGGAAGAGGAAGAGGAAGAGGAAGAGGAAGAGGAAGAGGAAGAGGAAGAGGAAGAAGAAGAAGAAGAAGAAGAAGAAGAAGAAGAAGAAGAAGAAGAAGAAGTTGTTGTTGTTGAAGTTGAAGTTGTCCAGGCATTTCCTCTGGGAACACATGGTGCCTTTTATAGCCTCAGAGGGTTGAAGTTTAGTCTCCCTGCTCAGTCTGGGCTGATATTGTGGCAAAAGGGCTACGGGTTTTTTTTTTCAGAGGTAAATATTTGGAGTAGAGAGTTACCATCTAAAAATTTTATATGTTTAGAGGTTGCCTTTTTTCCCTGGCCCTTTATTTGGAAGTAGCAAGCATTTATGGGTCTTTTTGGATAGCACCCATTGTTCTTTCTGGGTTGCTGGCTTCTTTGGCTCCAAGTCTGTAGTATGGGACATAAAATGTCAAGCCAAGGAGCCTACTGCCTCTTTGTTCCTCAGGTCCTGGTGTCTCTGGCCAATCTTCTCTCAAAAATTTGTCTTCACTTGTTTACTTGAATAAATATCCATGGTTTTTAGTTGTTTTCAGTGGAAGAAATAAAGTATGTCTTCTTTAAGTTTCTAGAAATAGATGTTCCTGATAAGATTTTACAAATAAATAAAACACTGTATTTGCAAATTTTGAATCACTATGTATTGAAAATATTTGTATTGTTATATTTTCATTTCTTTATGCATTTTTAATGCACAGTAACATGTTTTTTAAAGATCATGGGACATTTACAACCCTTCCCATTTAAAATAAGAGTATTTTGCAGAGTGTTGGTATACAAGGTCATTTTTATGACCCCCCTTACCTATGCAGAGTGGAGACTGCCTTTATTACTTGAATATAATTTACCTGAAATCAATCAGGAAAATTACTTGAGTCCATGTTAACTTTTGCAGAATTTTCATTTGAACAATAATAAACAGAAATTCTTTCACAGAAAACTATTTACACTTGGATGAACCAATTCATAAGAACAAACCAGATAAGAGCTATGCCTTCATTAAACTTGTTTTTCTTTGTTGCTCTTTCTATTGCTGTAAGAAAACTCCTAAGAAAATCCACTGAATGAAGGATATGGCTTATTTTGGCTCATGGTTTCAGAGGTTTCTCTTCATAGTGCCTTGTCCTAGTTGCTTTGTACATGTGGCAGCATGGTACCTCCCGGTGTGGGAGCAAGTGGCAGAGGAGTCCTGTTTGCTTCATATGTAGGACTTTTTTTGACTCCTTTTATTATTGAAAAAAATTATTTCTCCAATCTCCTACATTTTCTTATGAATAGTATTACCAAATATTTCACATAGAAACAGCTACCTAGATGATAGAAATTCATGATTGTATGGTAGAAATCAATTCTGACTGCTATTATCTCATGACATGTTTTAGACCAAGTAGATATACTTAATATTAATTGTTGAAGATAATCTATCTACAGGTTGACTCTTTCCTGATGAAGGTAATTTTTCAGCATGTAACAAAACTAAAATATCAATTAAAATGATTTTAAAGCCATAATTTCCTTATTTTGTTTACATTATGTAAATTCATTTTGTTTTCAATATATGCCTTATATGCCCAGGCAGAACGTCTCCATCAAGAAGAATTTATGATACCAATGAGTTCTTCCCATAAGTTCAAGTTGTAAAGTTTACAACTTTCTCTAGTGCATATTAAATAATAAATATAAAATGTCAAAAATGCTAAGATTTAGAAGTCAATCAGATGGGTAGCTTGGCAGTGATTTTATTTTTGGATAGAAGAATAGATAGACAAAAAAAAGAATATTGAGTATGATAACTTTATCCTCCCATGAAAAGTTATAGGAGGTAAATTGAAAGAACAGAATTAAGTATAGGGGAGTGATTGCCCTGTGCAGGAGAAGAATGAGTTAGAAGATGAAAAGTGAAAGTAAAAAGGATGGAATGGAATTATTGAGTGGAATAAAATGAAGTTTCTCATTGACTAATAAATGATAGTGTTTACAAGTTGAGTTTTTGATTAGTCAAATTGGTTCAAGCTTTAATATGTGAGGAGAATAAAGAAAGAGAAGACAGGGAAGGAAGAAGGATGATGGATAGATGTAAGAAAAAGGAGAAACAAGGATGGAAGAAATAAAGGAGGCAGGAAAGAGAAATAGTTCACCCTCTGTATTTTAGAGTTGCAGATGAATGATGAGTTGAGATGCTCTTTCAAACTTTGGCCTGTGTCAGGACCCCCTGGAAGGTTTGTTAAGAAAAGATGATGATCTTCACTCATTGAATTTCTGATTCAGTAGGTCTGAGGTGCGTTCCAGAATTTTCATTTCTGGTAAATCCCCACATGATGCTAGTGTTGTTGGTCCTGAGACTCTGGGTGCCAGTGGCCTAGAATTGCAATAAATAGAAGGCAGAAATGCACTAGAAATCCAGTGTGCAGGCTCTTCAGTCCATTGTAATATTCTGCTTATTCTTTTAAGTCAGTAATCTCTAACACATTAAAAGTTTCCACCTAATAAAAAATCCTTCTGAGGCTTGAACCTTGTTTTATGAACTATATTTAAGGTAGATATTAAATATTATTGAAAATCTGTTTTTCATATTTTAGGATTTTTTTAGTTTCTTCCTGTATCTCAGTGGACTGTCTTGCATACCTCCTTGCCACATACACCTTATTTGGGAATAAAGCTCTATGTTTAGTCTCAGTTTTTTTATTTTATTCATCTTGGCCATTACTAAACAGCAGTCTACATTGATTTTAACTCAGAAAATATCCACTAACTAGATGGTCTCTTAAAATACATAAAATATATTTATATTTCTATTTTATATACAACCAGAGATACAAAAAATTGAGCTCTATATGCGTAATATGAATTGTAATGCATTATGCTGTCATTTATTTAAAAAATATACTATATATAAGTATATAAAATATGTATAAATATTTTATATGAATATATAAAACCTTTGTTTTTGTTTTAATATATACTGTTCTTAGTTGTTGATGGACCTTTATTTATATATAAGAATAATTATTAATACTTATTTAGGCCATTTATGTACTGGAGATTATTTCAAGCATTCATTGTTAATCCGTTTAATTCTCATGAGAATGCATAAGGTTACTACTAATAATGCATTTTTTAGACAAGTAAACCGAGTTGCACAAAGGTTAAGTAAATTGCTAAAATCATCATTTAAAAAGAAGAATCCCAATTCAAATGCAAGCACACCTTATTTAGAGTCCTAGCACTCAACTGTCTCTTTAATTTTCTGTGTTAAATTATATGTAATAATTTTTCGGATTATCATGTTTTAGATTTGTTAGATAATAATGTGATTATTTAAGACCCAAATCATTTCTTAACAATAAAAAAGACTCATTTAATACTCCTGACAATCTTCTGAAAATTATCCCACTATAACTTCTTTTGTAGATGAGGAAAGAGGCACAGAGAAGTTCAATGACTTGCTTCAGGTCACATCCCTCATGGGGACAGAGCAGGGATTTAAACACAGGCTGTAGGATCCATGGCTTCCAGCTGCTAGATTGCTTGTTGCTGAAGCCTATCTCCAACCTATTGGATGTTACACAAAAAATATGAGGAATAATTTGAACACAGTAATTTGATATAAGATGTCAAACATTCCTAATCTTCAAAATTGTGGACTATGGAACTCTCAGGACATTGTATTTCTCCACTTTTTTAAAATTTTATTAATTTTTTAAAAATAAATGACAGGAGAATGCATTACAATTCATATTACACATAGAAAGCACATTTTTTCATATCGCTGGTTGTATATAAAGTATGCTCACACCAATTCATGTATTCTGTATTCCTCCACTTCTGATAGTCATAATATATCCTCATTCCATAGATTACATTTTAACTTTGCCCAAAACTAGAAACAGTTTCCAGTTAATTGGAGAAAATACATGGAACAATGCATTTCTGTCTAAATTCTATCCTAACATGGAATTTTTGCATTTTAGGCTAATTTCATCTAAAAGGTATATTTTCAAAGGAACCCATAAATTTTAGACCTAAAAATGAACCAGCTTCATCATGTTGTAGTCACATGACTTGGTGGGAAACTATGGATGTGGAAATGACAATAGGATTTGCCTTTTCCTTTTTTTTTTTTTAAAGGAGGATGGATCTCAATCTTTGTTTTTGTTTTAATATGTATTGTTCTTAGTTGTTGATGGACCTTTATTTTATTAATTTATTTATATACAATGCTGCGAATCAAACCCAGTGCCTCACACATGCCAGGCAAATGCTCTACCACTGAGCCACAACCCCAGCTCCTATGGTCTTCCTTTTTTAGGAAATATGATTCCTTAGGCTCTAAGTGGCCTATGGCTGCTCTCTCAAGCACACTACCATCCAGTATATTTAAGTCCCATGGCTAGATTATAACCCATCTAGTAAGAACCCCTGAAGATTCCCTAAAACCCACTTCCTTCCCTGGGTAGGAATTACCTGGTAACCCCAATCTTCAGCTTGGTCTTGATTGGTTTTCCCTAGTGAAATCTTTTTATTGAGTCTGTGCAAATTTTGGTAAAAACCATAATTTTTATCATTTAGTTCATTTGTCTGATGTCTAAATTATGAAATGGCCTGTGTTAAAGAAGTTAGCATGCTCAAAAATATTTTCCAATATATGACAAGAAAGTTTTAAAACATAGCCACAGTCCTGTCGAACTTCCCTGAAAGACTTTTTAAAAATCATTTTTCTAAAGCAAGAAGTTGAAGTTAATCTTGAGATGATTTTACTGCTCTTTCAAAGTCCTCATTTTGTTTTATCTCATGATAAGCGAATTAATATCTTCTTCACAGCAATAAGATTTAATCATAAAACCCACATGCTTGCAACCCTTACAATGAATGATCTATTGTCTAATTGCAAAATATTGACATCACACAAAATATTCATTAAATGCATATAAAATAGAGTAAGAATGATTGACAGTGAAATGTAGGTATTTACTAGACATGTATTTTGAGAATTTGGCTCTAGTAAGATAAAATGGATGTTGAAGATTTGGTTAAAAATGTGTTCTTGTCTATAATAGATGGCTTATAAACAAACATTTATTTCTTACAGTTCTAGACCATGAGAAGCTCAAGATAAGTGTGTTAGCAGGTTAGATGTCTAGGAAGGCTCTGCTTCTTGAGTCGTTCTTAGGCATCTTCCTGTTTTAGTCTCTCATGGGAGAAGCAGAGGAAAAAACTCTGGGATCCTCTTTGTAAGGACACTACTATTACCATGATGGCTCCAGGCTCATCATCTAGTCACCTATGAAAGTTCCCACCTCCTAATATCATCAAATTTGGGTTAGAATTTCAACACATACATTTTGGAGGAATAGAAACATTCAGTCTGTGGCATTTCTTTTGTAATTTAAATTTAGAATTGTAGTCCACTCATGGATCCAAAGACAAACAAAAGGTATTAAAAGATAAAATATAAAAATCTTCCTCCCATCCATGACCCCATGAGTCTACCTCATGGGCCTAGTTTCAACATCACCCCAACCAGGATACACAAAATGACTGTTCTTGATTCTTACGTCTTATTGCAAAGTATATCACTGCAGTTTATTTATGTAATATTTCTTTTGTTGCTGTTGTGTGATTTTGGTTTTGTTTTGTTTTTACTGTTTTTGTGGTGCTAAGTATCAAACCCAGGGCTTTGTGTAGCCAGGCCATCACTCTCACACTGAACCATATCCCCAGCTCCTCCTTATACAAGTTTAAAAAAATACTTAGTTTTTCATTTTCCCCCTTTAATAATAATTCTTCCTATGCGTTTTGTTCATTTCTTTTCAATTTTTTCCTAGATATGTTATCCTGGGTGCTAATATTTCAAGTGGGGTATTTTCTTCCATTATATGTTCTATTCAGATTCCATTTTGTATATGAATACCATTCATTTCTGTAGGCCAATATTGTATCTTACAAATAAAAGAAATTGTTTTTTGAGCTACTCTCTTGAATGTTTCTTATACAATAAGTGTATCTTGCTCAGGCTACCATGACTTGCCTCGTCACTACTTTTTTTTCTGATTTGAATATGAACTATTCCCCAAAGGCCATATGCTAAAGCCTTGGTTGCCATAATTGGAAGAGGCAGATCACTGGAAACCCATCTTTGAAAGGCATATTTTGTTTCTTGCCCTTTCCTCCTCTACCTTGCCCATGTCTCCTTCTGTCTCTGTCTCTGTTGTGCGCTCTCTCTCTCTCTCTCTCTCTCTCTCTCTCTCTCAGCTTTCTGACCACTATGAGGTAAGCAGCTATGCTCCATCTTGTCCTCTCCACCATGTTGTCTCACACAGAAACAATGGGGCCAAGTGACTATGGATTAATCTCTGAAATTATAAGACAATATAACACTTTTCCTCTTTTAGGTTGGTTTTCTCAGGTATTTTGTTACAGCAAGGGAAAGATGACTAACACACATTTTATACCTTTATTCATTTATTTAATCCTGTCAACTTACATTGCTATTACTATCTTTCAGGCAAGAATTAGTGGGGATTCTGATCATGTTGCTTATTTTAGTTGGAAATTCTTCTAGTGTTTCTCTAGAAATCATAACATTAAAAAATTAAATAAGGTGGATGAGAGCTTAGAATATTGCCAAGCCCCAAGTGTGTACTCCGTGATTTTAATCCTTCTTATCATCATTCCAGTTCTGTATTACTACTTTATGAGATGACATGCTGCTGGAACTTGTCATGCTTCTCCTGTTGCAAAGAGAACATTGGTATCTGACATGCCCTGGACATGTCACTGAAATTTCTAAGTCTTCTTCTTGATCTGTAAAATGGAATCAGACGACTGATGGGAGGGCTCAATAAGAAAACGTATGTTAGAAAGTGACTTTAGTAGCTTGCCTATAGTAAGTGCTTCGTAATTTGTTTTATTTTGATGAATCAATGAAGTTTTTCATGATGACTGCTCTGTATGGAAAACTTACATACCTGCAAAATTTTCCTCATTTTTCAAGACTCAATTTAAATAACACCACCTATGTTAAGCCCACTCCTACTGAGTTACAAGCTGCCACCATAGCACTCTACTTCAGCTGTATGGTGAAGCACACTGAGTTATCCTCAGGTTTCATATAGCTATCTTTCTCACCAAAAAGTTAAGCTTCTCATGGGACAGGACTAAGCTTCCTGGGTTAATTTCTGGAGAAATCTTGAAGGAGAGAATCCAGGTGATAGCAATATAGAAAGGCTTTATAGTCAATGTTATTTGAAAACTTGCTTTTCAGCTTTAGGTAATGCAAATTGAATATGTTTGCTATAAAGACCAGAATACCTGTTTTAAAGATTCAAAAGATAAAATTAAATAGTCTCTAGGATTTATGCTACATCTTTCATGATCATGGCAAAGCATACCATAAGACAATGGGTTGGTCTAATTCCTTGAAAGGTGTAGACAGATAGTAATTGTAACAGATCAAGTACTCCCCATACAACATTTTTAGTGACTTTCCAATGTAGACGGCAAATTGATGGCCATGGTTTTACAATACAGTCTGGCCTACCTATCTTGCATAAAACAGCCAAATAGGGGGGAAATTTTTCTCTGAAGCAGTGTTGCTCAAAGTTTGTTCCATGAAACCATCATCCAAAGAACAGGTGGTCTTTGAAGATTAACAGCACACATCTCTGTGCTCATGACCATAGGAAGCCTTGCCATAATACAACTGGCTTAACTCAGTTTAATTTAGAATTCTCCAGATTTATATCACATGAAACTTGTTTCCCCTGAATAATTGCATAACACTCCATAGAGTTAGGATTCTAGGGAAACGTTCTATAATGGAGTTAATTCCACAGTCTTGATACTAGGATCGATCACAGCTTTCATCACAATTGCAAACAGCATCTAACCACTTCAATTATGTTTGTAACATAAAATTCAAAGAATCAATAGAACTCTTCAATCTTCAATATGAAATAAACTGCATTAAATCACAGTAAATAATTAACTGATGCATTTATACATATACTTGCCTATAAAAACTATACTCAAGTATAAAAAATATGCAATATACTGCTATCTACAAAAATATTCTTTTTGTAGATAGCAGTATATTAAAAACTTCGTACAGCCAGAAATTGCACCTCTGAAACTTACTAGTTGTATGATCTCAGACCAGTCACTTAACATTCATGTACCTGAAGAGGCTAGTCTAATCAAATAGTGCTTACCACAGGGATAATTGAGAGAACTGAATAATATTGCAAATATAATTTCCCATGACATGTAATGAGTGCTATATCAGTTTACGGTGCATAGCACAGTGATGCTCACCTGTCGTCCAGCAATTCAGGAAACGGAATCAGGAGGATCACAGGTTCAAGGCCAGTCTCAGCAATTTAGTGAGACCCTTGGCAACTGAGCAAGACCCTGTCTCAAAATTTAAAAATTGAAAGGATTAGGGAAGTGGCTCAATAGTAAAATACCTCTTTTTTCAATCACCAGTACCCAAAAAAGGCGGGATGTACTATCATTATTTTCTCTCTTTGTCATAGGCTTCTGTATTATCTGTAGTTTACTTGTATACCATACATGCTAAGAGATGCCCTTTTTTCTTTCTAGAACTTTTGTTTGTAGAAAAGTCTCAATATTTCCTTAGGATTACTTATGTCATGCCTGTTATGTACCAGTCACCAAATTCTTGGAATACATGCTATGGTGACTAATAATGGCCTTAATGGAATATCCAGCAGACGATACAGGCAGATGGACAGAAATTGTCTTGTTAAAGTCTTCATCAAATTCGTATACAGCTTTTGCTGGCCACATTCTTAATTAGGTACTGAAAAAGCCAATGTATTTCTAGACATTTAGGGGCTTCAATCTCTTTCATCTGGAAATTCTTTGCCACCACAACTTATTACCTAAGAATACCTTTCTACTTCTCTGAAGTTGAGTACGCTTACACGGATTACCCTTAGTTTTGGAGAAAGAGTACAATTTTCAGGTCAAGTCATGTCTTACTTCCTCTGCAAGAATTGTCCCTTTGCTTGCTATAACTTGAGGGAGCAGCATGCAGTTTCATGATTTAACCATCTGAGGCCCAGCCACATGCCATCAGACAATATTGGCACAAGGAGTGTTCTGTAGTACAACTTACATTTTGTCCTCATAAACTCCTTTCTGTGCCTGAATAACAGCACACCAGGCTATTTATTAAAACTTAAGATCAACTGATCTTATAAATCCCCTTTTTTTCATTCCCTAGAAGACAGTTGCATTATTCTGCTTTCCATTTTATTTTTTTTTACCCTAACTAGAATAGGGCTAAGCCTCAAATTCTTTTTTAAATAACTCACTCAAGATAATAAAGTAAAAGTGTTTGAAAACTTCATTTTGGTCCTCTAGAGTGAGGAAGCCCTTATTTTTAAAGGGAAAAATTAATTTCCAATAGCTTTTCCACAGGACCTAGAAGTAGGGCAAAGAAAGCACATTGACCATGATTTCCACAGTGCAAACTTCCGAATGTAAACTATGTCTTATTTCTTTGTTGGTGCTTCATGGGAAATTAAAGTCTAAAACTGAGGGCAGAGAAACCTATTTCTGCTGTTATTGTCACAGCAGATATTAATTTCTCTAGCAAAGAGACAGGACAGCAACTCTAATAGAGGTGGCATTACCAAAATCAGGGAAGTGAAATCTGCCATTACAGAGGAGCACCAGGAATGGTCCCCCATGGATGCAGGGCATATTTTTTAGGTTGTGTTTATAGGAAAGAAAAAAAAATGGCTGGGGATGACTAAAAATTTTAAGTTGCAAAGTGAAAGGATCTGGGCGAAATAATGAGTATGAAGCAGATGCTGAAAGACCACGTTTGTTACTGCTCCACAAGGGAATTGAACATCATGCCGAAAATGGAACAGGAGCTCTAAAGAACTATATGTTTATCTCTAACGCTTAGAATGGGTTCATTTGTAGGTTCATTAGCAAGGGAAAATCCAGTAAAAGTCTCATTAGTGAATATGAAATTGTACATAAGGGGAGAAACTGTGGCAAGAAGAAAAGAGTCAAAAGGCAGATTTGGGCACCATCTGCTTCATGGTGATAGATGAAGCGTGTTATTTTCCAAAGAGTAAAGATATCTGAGGTCTGAACCTTCAGCAACTACAGAGGGCATCCGGAAAGAGAACACAAATTAAAGTAGAAATCACTGAAGGACTAGAATTACATTTAAAAAATCATTTTAAAGTCTCTGTTATTAATTTTAAATGTACATGCATGATTTATGTTTCTCTTTTCCTCTTATTAAATATGTATTTTTGTTGTCTGTCATATAATCCTTCTCCAATATATTCCCATCAGTTAGTGTCTCATCTAGTACTACAGAATGGAATAAAATAATTACCTCAAACAAGGCTGTTGTTTTATTGTTTAATAAACCTGCGTGGAAACTCTCATGAAATGTGCTGAACAAAATAAAATTTACTTGGCGTTACTTTGTACAGAATTATGCTTTCAATTGAGAGTTAATTAGCTTTTATGATTGGAAAGAGACTTGAATTAAATATGTTTTTTCAGAGTCTGGAAGGCCTCTGTGATCTATTATTCTGCATGGTATACAGGAGAAGCTCATTTGCTCCTATGCTAATTTAGCAGTGTAAACTATAAGCTAGAGGATTAAAAAAGACTCAAGAGAGTGCAACCCCAGGGCTTCTGTTAAGTGTACATTAGTGCACAATAAATCTCTGCCATTTAAATGTTCTGATGTTTTTATTCAAAGTAAATAGTTCTCTGTATCTCTTAAGTTATAAAGCTTACTTACGGTGATTTAGATGAACTGGAGACAATTACCGTGATCATACTACTGCTGTGCGCATTGCTTTTGAATAGCCATTTAGAGACTAGAGATCAGACAAGGCCCATTGCTTTATGTGACAAGAGCTAGGCCATTATCCTACAATTTTTTTTTCTTCTTTCCTATTTATTTTGTCTAGAATTGTTACTCATACCAAACCATCCCTCTCTCCCTTGAATGCAAATGTGATTTTGTTGCTCTTAAAATATATAAAGAAGCCTTCAGAGGCTTATTTATCTTGGCTAACAATGCAGATCTATAAAATGTAGTGGCAGATACTCCTGAAAATTTGCAGAGTAAATGACATAATCTACGGAATAGAATAGTTAGATGAGGATGAGATGGGATGTGGCTATTACTTGCTCGGAAAGCTGCTTTACAACAGAAAAATTATTTAATCTCTTGGTTTCTCTTTTTTATGGAAAATGAGGTCTTTCTTTTTATTCATCTCATAGAATTTTAGCAATTACATTAAGTGAGAAAATAATCATTATTCTTTAAAATAGGGAAGGAAAAATGATCTTGAGTGTATTCATTTCACAAATATTGTGTATATTCTTTGCATAGCACTCCCTAATAGGCCCAGTGGAGACACAAAATTGAGTAAACTAGTCCTGCTATCAGATTTAAAATGTAAATTGGAAATCAGTTTGGGGTAACAGAGAGGGAAATAGCTTAGTTTCACATAAACCTAGATTATGTTTTTTTTCCTATATTTTATATTTTCATTTTATTTGTTCTTTTTAGATATACATAACAGTAGAATGTATTTTGGCATATAATACATACATGGAATGTAACTTATTCTAATTAGGATCTTATTCCTATGGTTGTACATGATGCAGAATAACCCTGGCTGTGTATTCAAATGCAAGGTGAGGAATGTTATCTTTAATAAATTCTCCTATCCTTCCTATTCCATGTCCCACTCCCTTCTGTTCATTCCCCTTTGTTTAACCCAAAGGACTTCTATTCTTCCCCTCCTTATCCATTCTTGTTGTAGATATCAGAGAGAACATTCAGCCTTTGGTTTTGGGGGGACTGGCTTATTTCATTTAGCATGATATTCTCAAGCTCAAACTATTTACCAGCAAAGGCCATAATTTAATTCTTCTTTATCCCTGAGTAATATTCCATTGTGTATATATACCACATTTTCTTTATCCATTTATCTGTTTTAGGACAGGTTGGTACCATAGCTTGGCTATTATGAATTAAGCTGCTATGAACATTGATGAGGCTGAGTCACTATAGTATGCTGATTTGAAGTCCTTTACAGAGAGCCTACAGAATGGGAGAAAATCTTTACCATATGTACCACAGATAGAGCATTAATTTCCAAGATATACAAGGAACTCAAGAAACTTAACACCAATAATAATAACAACAACAACAACAACACAAGCAATAAGTGGCCAAAGGAATTGAATGGAAACTTCACAAAAGAAATACAAATGTACAACAAATATATGAAAAAACTGTTCAACAACACTAGTGATTAGAGAAATGTGAATTAAAACAACACTGAGATTCCATCTCACTTCAGTCAGAATGGCAATTACCAAGAATAAAAGTAACAAAAATGTTAATGTGGATGAGGGGGAAAAGGTACACTCATACATTGTGGTGGGCCTGCCAATGAAAAAAGCCAATTTGTAGGTGAAGTCCTGTCAGGAGTGTTTTTTCTTCTCCTCCTCCTCCTCCTCCTTTTTCATCAAAAACTAAGTGATACTAATTGCAATCCCAATTGAGATCCATTCTTCTATATAGATAGCAAAGAGGAATGGACAAGCAGAGAGGACCTGGTATTAGAAAATCTGCATCAAGCACTGAGAGGTTCCACTAGGCTGCTCTGTGGCCCCTGGCTGTGTCCTGACATTTCTGAGCCTGGGTTGACTGTTAAATTGGAATGGGGTATCTTATCCTGCAGGGCTATTCTTAGTTTTGAAGTAGAAAGTGCACGTGCAGCATGTGCAGCATGTGAAAAAGAGGGAACACCAATGAATCCCACTGAGACTTTCCAGTTAGAAATGTGGCCTTCCCAAAGGTGCCAAAACATATAGTGAAGAAAGATAGCCTCTTCAACAAATGGTGCTGGGAAAACTGGAAATCCACAAACTAAAATGAAATTAAACCCCTATCTCTCACCATGCACAAAACTCAACTCAAAGTGGATCCCTTCATCCACTGATCCTTGATCTAGGAATTAGACCAGAGACCCTGCACCTAACAGAGGAAAGAGTAGGCCAAATCTTCATCACATCAGATTAGGCATAGACTTCCTTAACAAGACTCCTAAAGTGCAAGAAATAAAATCAAGAGTCAATAAATGAGATGGGTTCATATTAAAAATCTTCTTCTCAGCAAAAGAAACAATCAATGAGGTAAAGATACAGCCTACATTTTGGAAGCAAATTTTTGTCACAAGCACATCAGATACAGCATTTATTTCGAGGATATATAGAGAACTCAAAAAAACTTAACACCAAAAAAACAAACAACCCAATCAATAAATGGGTTAAGGAGCTGAAGAGACACTTCTCAGAAGAAGATATACAACCAATCAACAAATATACGAAAAAATGTTCAACATCTCTAGTAATTAGAGAAATGCAAATCAAAACTCCTCTAAGATTTCATCTCACTCCAGTCAGAATGGCAGCTATTAAGAATAAAACAACAATAAGTGTTGTAGAGGATGTGGGGAAAAAGGCACACTCAAATGTTGCTGGTAGGACTACAAATTGGTGCAGCCAAAAAGGAAAGCAGTATGGAGAATCCCTGGAAAACTGGGAATGGAGCCACCAATTGATCCAGCTATCCCACTCCTTGGTCTATACCTAAAGGATTTAAAATCAGCATACTATAGTAACTCAGCCACATCTATGTTTATAGCAGCTCAATTCACAACAGCTAAACTGTGGAACCAACCTAGATGTCCTTCAATAGATGAATGGATAAAGAAACTGTGGTATATATACACAAATATTACTCAGCATCGAAAGAGAATAACATTCTAAAATTTGCAGGTAAATGAATGGAGTTGGAGGAATCATGCTAAGAAAAGTAAGTCAATCCCAACAAACCAAAGGCCAAATGTTTTCGCTGATAACTGGATGCTGATCTGTAATTGGTGGCAGAGGGGCATGGAAAAAATGGAGGAATTGTGATTGGTCAAAGGAGAGGGAGGGTAGGGTAGGGGGTACAGTGGCAGGAAAGATGGTGGAATGAAATAGACATCATTATCCTAGGTACACATATGCCTGCGCATATGGTGCAACACTACATCATGTGAAACCAGAGAAATGAAAAGTTGTGCTGTAGGTTGTGTAGAATGAATCAAAATGCATTATGATATGTATGTGTGTGTATATATATGTATAGATATAGATATAGATATCTATATATATATATATCATATATAGTTAATTGAAATAAATAAATAAATTTTAAAAAAAGAAATGTGATCTTCCATGGGGAAAGAAATAAACCATGAGGTGAGAAAGAGTGACTCGCAGATCCCTAATCTGTAATAAATGCCTTTTTATAGAATGATTGTCCTTAATATTCTAGAACTGGGAAGTGAATTTGCATAAGTCTGGATGCCTGGTTTATTTAGGAAGACAGAAAAGAGGGAGGTTTATTTTTCCCAGAAACAAAGACCCATGAAATCATCATTACTTATGAACAAACTAATGAGCATGTTTATGTGATTACATGTTAAGCAACCCAGATTTTATGACTATAAAGTAGTGTACCTTTGAGACATTTAACACTTCTTGGTTTTCTCATTAAAGTTACTGAGAGTCATATTTTTTTCTTCCTAGAACTATATTTAAATTTTTTTGTGTGTGTACTCATTGCTATTATACTCAGGAAGAAAAATACAACACATGACTCTCTGCAGACAACAAACAGTACTAAGATAACTTAAATAATTACATCAATAGGTCAAATAATAACAACAGTAATAATGGAAATATTCCATAGAAAGAATAACAACAAAGATGATCATAAAACAAATAATAATAATGAAGTCTGAAATTACTTGTTTTTGATGGATTTCCAGTTTCAACTAGTAGATTTAAGCTACCATCACATATTTTATTTTGAGTTTTGGGGGAAGCACTTTATGGCCTATGCTAACCTGTCTCAAGAGTATTAAATCACTCACATTATTAAGTAGAAACTGTATTTGCTGTTGTTACCCAATGTAGACGTTTCTTATTCACCAGATTCAACCTGTCTAACTTTTACATATTTCCTGCTGTCCTGATTAACTTCTCCTTATCTAAAGGTTTCACAAACAAGGAACATTTGAGGAAGTGAAGTCATGTGAGATAATTCATTTGATCACTCATCCAGAATGATTCATTTTAGGGTATTAACAGACTTCCTTATTTAATTTTATTTTGTTTTACCTTGTACCTCCTGGTATTGTACCTTCGGATAATGTAGAGGGTGCTGAAAGGTAAATTCTAAAAAGAGATAAGCCATTAAATGTAGAAAAGATCAGATGGAAAGCAAAATAATGCTTCTTCTGAAAAGGCTCAGAGTGTCTAAAGAGGGAGGTCAGCCACGCTCAGACAAAAGGCCCCTCAGAGAAAACAATATGAAACTCCGCATTCTGCTTTACTGTAGTTACAAAGCCATTAAGGATAGCATCAATATGACAGGTGAAATGCCATTCCTAAGTATCACAGCTGTCATTTGGCCGTGGGTCATAAAATAGACTAATATTTGGTTTGTTGTCAGAGACACACGATAAACATTCATCCCTTTTACTCATGTTGGACACTGAGCCTAATAGAAACCATTAGTAACAGTAATATTAAAAAAAAAAGAAAACCTTATTGAAATAAACAGGAAAGTTTCTAGATTCTCCATTAAATGTAACCAAATAATATGGATCAGAATACAAAAGGAAATTAATGAAAAGGCCAACTTTTTTTAAGAATCGTAAAAGTGGGCCTCAAGGCTTATTAAAGGAGATAAAGAACTACAAAGCATGAAGACAAGAGTAACAGTTACTGAGAGGAAGATATTTTATGTTTATTGATTTTGAAAAGGAAGGCATAATGCGAGGCAGCCAGCTCCTCACCAGGGTAATTTTTCCTATTTAGGAAGGGATAAGCGACCTGAGAAAATAGAGTCTAAAATAATTACTGAAGAAATAAAAGACAGAGTCAAAGAACAGGTTCTAAATGCGGAACACCTGAGAGGTTGAGCCCACACAGGTGCTGGATAGAGCAGAACCATTAAAAAATGGCTCCTGTGGTTTATTGAAGCGGGTACATCAAAGGCAGGGATAAGGTTTCAGGGGTGGAGTCTTGCTGCATGATGTCTTTCAGTCAACAGGTTGATTGGCATCTTGGCAGGTTCCACTCATCTCAGAGAGGCTGTGTAGCTACAGCAGGTCACCCCCATCTTCAGTGCTATGTGGGACATTTTTGACAGAGCTGAATAGAAATTCACATGTATCTGGGTAGTCTTAACCAGTGGGATTGCCACTTGAAGTTCCCAAATACCAGATTTTCCTATTCAATAGGTTTTCATGCCAATTTGGCCCATCTATAGTCCATGGATGACTCTCCACAAGGGCTAAATGGAAGGAAAGAGAATAGGAACTGTGTCAGAAGAAGCTAGACTCCACTTCTGCCAGAGCCTGTGGTTGTTATAGACAAGAGGGCTTCGGTTACAAAGAGTAGCCTTTCCTCAAAGCCTAATTACATCAAACTATGAAGCCATCTCACCAAAGGGACCAGGAGCATGATAGAGATCAATCCACTCTTTGTTTGCCAACTGTACCTTTTTCATCTTGAGCTCAGCTGTCTACCATCATCCATCAAGGTAGATTTTCCAGTTCAATTTGAATTAATATTGATAGTTGATTAAAATTTCCTTCCTCTTTTATATTACATTTTATTTCCTGAGTTTAACATCTGCATTTCACTAGTAACTAGATTGACTTGAGGACAACATGAGTATGCATCTCACAGCCAAAAAGTGGTAGAAGTGATATTATAACTCATTTTTGAATTGACTTCTTTTTTGAAAATTTTATTGTGAATTAATTCATGTTATATAATCACTTTGTACCCCATAAATATGTGCAATTTTAAGTTCTTAATTTACAATAGATCTGATATTTTAATGGATTTTTGAGTTCTCATACTTCTATTGTCATACCTTTGTCCTTTGATTAATTAGGATTCCTTATGTTTTTAAGTGACAAGACCTCAACTCAAAATGGTTTAACATAAGACAAAACTCAAATAATTAACTAAAGGGAAATGTGCTGAATCACCTAAGTAAGATGGGCAAATGGGGAGCTGTTCTCAGCCTCAACTGGTTTCTGAAACTCAATTTCTGTCTCTACACATCTTCATTCCTCTCCATCTCTTCTGTGTATGTTATCCTGGCTTCTATTGTGAATATGGAGACCGTTTAGTCTATTGAAGAGTCCATTAATTTTTCCACAAAGTAGGAGAGCTTCCTATCTGTAGCTCTAAGTTCCTGAAGACTGAGAGAGATTTACCTTTTGCCACATATTAATTTCAGGGAATAATTTGTCCACTCTAGGTAGGGCCCATCCCTTGATCTAATCACTAAAATCAGTAGTCACATACTTTTCTCTATTTTGAGAGTGATGGGTTTAAGGGGAGCTTCTAGAACTTGGAATAGGAAAGAATGACTTTCATTAAAAAAAAAAAAAAAAGATACACTGAGAAAACAGAAATGGAAAATTGTTGACCTCAGCCCTTAATTTTTGTTGAATTACTAAACCTGAGAAAAGAATTTCTGTTTAAAAAATACTATTATGTATAACGTTGGAATCCCAGCAATGTTCTTGTTTTTCACTGGCATGATGCAAGATATAGCAATAATATAAAATACAGTAAAAGAAATATCGAATATCATTCTGCTCTGGGGAAAAAAACTATTTTCCTGAAACTTCACTATAGGAAATTCTTTGCATCACTGGAAAACATTTGGTTAATTGTATTAAGCACAAGAATGGAAATGAATGGAGAAAGGTATGCCTTTCCACAAGAAGTAGTTTGATTAATTATTATATTAACCATTTTTTCTTCTCACCCCATTCACTCCAACTCCATAACTCTCAATATACTCTCTGTTCTCCCCATCTGGATATTCTTTCTCTGTTTATCATGTATTTATGTCTCATCTTCTTTCTCCTAGGATCTCTAAATTTGTTTAAAATCTCATGTGGATTATCCTGGCTAAGAAACAATCAAGAAATAGTTAATGCCATTAAAGCTGACATAATACACTTTCCTTGAAATGTAACTCTAGATTCCAAGATAAATCTTTATAATTACTTGATTTTTTTGGGAGGGTAAAAATGTATTTTGAAGAATTCTGATTTGTTATATTTTATTATTTTGATGCTTCTCATGCTAAAAAGTGTTCATTTAAAAGAAGGAGCAAAATGATTTTGGAAAACATGAACAGTCTAAACACTAGAGAGAGAAAGCTAGTGTTTTCTTAAGAGCACAGAACAGAAATTACCAGATGTCTTCTTTAGGGTAGCATTAAAAAACAAACAAACATTTTTTTGTTTTGTTTTGTTTTGTGTCCCATTTATGCCCTTCCATTCAAAGTTCACTTATCAGGAATCATCAAACTGATTTTAAAAAAGTCAGATCACCTTTGACTTAAACAGGAAACAAATTACATACTAAGAAAAATGTAATTTTGTAAATTAGAAAATCAATTGTTTGCTAGTTGCATGATCATTTCATAAAGTCAGTGTTTCTCTTAAATCATTTCTAATAGTCATTTAATGGTGGGAGGCAGGGAGGGAAGGAGCAATGGGTAATTATCCCAATGAGCCTAACACACTGTTTTCTTTCTTCTTGTTCTCACTTAAATAAAACTTTGCTAACATGGTCATGCAAATCCACCTAAGCTGGAGAATGGTTCTCTCTATCTCAATGATGTCCTACTTTCTTTTTCATTTATTACATATAGTCATCTATAATTTCACACCAGCATCTGATCACTTAGAATGTTTGTTGTTACTTGTGCTCATTTATGCCCTTCCATTCAAAGTTCACCAGTATTTTGTTTTGTTTTGTTTTGTGTCCCTTTTCAGAGCATTGGCATCTGTGCCTATAAGTTTCTGATATAATTTCATACAAATAATTTTTTCAATTTCTCCTTGTTAAGCCTAGAGATGTATGTAGTTAACTATCTTAGGGATTTTTCTAGCTGATAAATTATTTTAATTTAATAATTTTTTTTCATTGTGTGTGTGCGTGTGTGTGATGTGTGTTGGGATGGAAGGAAATGTTATATGTGGACATAAAGATATAAACTTAAATTTTCTCCACAGCACCATCTATAGGCTCAGTGGATCTATTCTCATCCCAAGCTATTCCACTGTTTTATTTCAGTATCATTTAACTGTGAGAATATTTTTGCTTCAACTGTGAAAATTAATAAGTAATTGACTTCAATATTAATGACATGAATTGAAAATCTCTAATTAGACAACTGAGACCTGTTACTCAACAACTACTTGGCAAGAGAGCCAGATATACAAAAATGTCTGTTCATCAAATTATGTCCCTTTATAAATAATGCCAAAGAATTTTAAATAAAATGATTTAGTTATAGAATCAAAATAATTTTAATGCTTAAAGGTGAGTTCATTTGCTCTTGACTATTTCTCATTCTTCTGTCTTTCTGGGAGTAATTTACACCAGACAACTTCATAGTGACCTCTTCTTTCCTGGTGTTATCTTCCATTTACAGCAGAGTTCTTTACCAGTTTCTACTTGTAAGAACATATTAACATTTAGTGTGAAATTTTGAAGACTTTTCACATCTGTATTTCACAATATGACTCAGGAACTTTCCACTAGAAATTACTTTGCCAGACTAATATATGCATATGTGTATCATTGCCAAAGGACTCCTCAAACGTTAGAATCCTAATGGGGAAAAGCCAATTAAAAGTACCATATAGGGCATTTTAAACAACTTTAAATGTTAAACGCATTTTTGTAGTGTTTATTTTCATATTTTAGTTTTATCTATGAGCAACTCAGAGCTGAGAAAGGAAGTTGTAGGTCAATCTGGGAAGAGGCACTGAAAGTCATTAAAACAGAAGAAAGTGAATCTGGAATTTGATAGAACAAGTTACATACCCTGTGCAAAGTCATTAATAACAGAGCGATTACACCACACAGCTGTTATACAAGATACTAATGTCACATTTACATATGATTGTTGTAATTGGAGGTGCTGAAGTACATTGTCCTGAGTTCTCCCAGTGAGCAGTCCAATCTCATTTTTTTTCTAACTGCTGTGTGTAAACCAATGAAGCAAACATATTTTCCAGAAGAGACACAGGAGTTTCCTTGAAATAGGTGCACACTAACTTTCCTTCATTTCGAGCTTTATATCCTTGTCCTCTATATAAACCTTTATTATATTTAATCACCCACTCTCTTTCTTTATGTAATTCATTAAAAAGATGCTTTCAAAACTTTAGTACTGTAGTTCCTTGAAAACAAACCTTATATTTCCTTTCTTTTCATGGAAGTTACCCCATCAAAAAACTAGGCTTATTCTTATATGTAGAAATTTTATTTTAAAAGCCTTTGAAGTGAGTTCTAGTATACACAATAAATAACTCTAAAATAAAATTTGGTATAGCAAAAAAATTCATGTTCTTAAATAAGATGTAAAATCATCTCAATGTTTATATATTTGATAAGAATGACTCACTGGCATTATCAAAATTTTGCCAGATTGTCATGCATGATCTTATTGCTTTTAAAGTATAGATGAGAAATTTTTATAAATTTAGCAAACATGCTTAGACCACACAAGTTAACAGAACCATACGTGGCAAAACTCAATTTTATCCATGCTACCTGACTTTTAAAAACAAGGCCTTGGTATCCTTACAAATATATTTTGCAGTTACATAACAGATATTAATATTCATTTAAAAATCAATTATTTGGGGGTTGGTGTTTGGCTCAGTGTGGAGCATTTGCCTAGCATGTGTGAAGCACTGGTTTTGATTCTCATTCCACATATAAATAGATGAATACAATAAAGTTTAATCAACATCTAACAAAAAACTTTTTTTCTTGAAATTTAACAGGTGTTATGTCTCTCACTTCTGTAATCCCAGCAACTCAGGAGGCTCAGGCAAGAGGAATGCAAGTTGGAGGCCAGCCTTAGCAACTTAGCAAGGCAACCTAAGGAGACCGGATCTCAAAATAAAAAAAAATAAAATAAAATAAAAATAGGTTGTGGTTGTAGCTTATTGGTTAAGCACCCTTGAGTTCAGGACCAAAAAAAGAAAGGAAACCTAAATCAACTATTTTATTGAAATTCAGCACATTTTCATTAGAAAATTAATCATAACAGCCCACTGTGAATTTCTGGATAACATTAAATCCACCTTGAGAAGGAATCACCCTCTCTTTTTAAAGAAGACCAACTCTTTTCTTGGTTATTAATGCATATTCTCTACTCACTTTCAAACTGAATCATCAAAATGCTATCTTCTAACAAACACAACCAAATTTATATTTTCTTGTAAAAGAAAAGATTGTATAAAAGAAGCAAACAAAAAAATCAACATAACATTTCTCTTTCTTGAGAAGCTGAAGTGCTACATTATATTCCACTATATCAAAGATTTGCATCCTGGAAACAAGTGCTTTGCTGCTGGCAAGAGGCTAAGGGGAGTGGCAGAGGCCATGTGTACAACAGCCAACTTGAATTTAACTCGAGACATCACATCAAAACAGCAAAACCGCAGATCTGGAATCACTATTACATGGTCAAAGAATAATAAAACGCATCAACTCAGTACAAAATAAGAGTGCATTTTTGTCCATTCTGTTTTTTTAAAAGCTGTTGGGCATTGGGCTCATTAGGCAGGGGCAAAGTAGTTCTAGAATGCATAAAGAATAGGTTTTTATGTTCTCTTTTTTGCCCTTCTTCTCTCCTTCTCCCTCCTTCTCTCTTTTTCTTTCTCTTCTCATCCTTTCTATTTTTCATAAACGGCAACTAATAGCTGTCTTTTCTTCAAAATTCCTATTAAAATCGAGTGCAAGCAGAATCACTTAAACCCTCACCAAAAAGTAGCTATCTTGACATTTAATATTTCTTTCGACACATCTACATACACCATATGACACAATTAAATTTTTTTCTGGTTTCAATTTCTATCCTTAAAATTATAATTTGGAAAGATTAAAAAAAAAAAAGAAACTCTCCTATTCAGAGGACATAAGTACCTTTACATATTATGGTGCTGTGGTTTCAATGCACCCCCGAAAATTCATGCATTGGAAATTAAATCCTCAATGAAATAATGTTTGGAAGAGAGCCTTTTGAGTGGTGTTTAGGTCAAGAGGTCTCTTCACAGGAATGGAGAACATAAAATGGCTCTTTTGCCACATGAGAACATGACAATGCTTCCCATTAAAGGATACAGAATTCAAGTCACCATTATAGAGAGGTAAGGCCCTAACCTGCAGGCACCTTGATCTTCAATTTTCCATTCTCCAGAAATCAACTTCTACTAGTTATCCATTATCCAGTCTCAAGTATTCTGCTAGAGCAGCACAAAACTGATAACTAAGACAGGTGGGAATAAAAGTTTTCTTAATAGACTTATTTAGATTTTTAAAAATGAAAGTAACACACACACACACACACACATATTACCATGGTGAATACCAGGATTGTCTTCAAGGCAGATCTTTGATCACTTTGAACTACTGTGAATATATCTTTATGAGAGATTCAGAGAAATATTTAAGTGTCCTTTTCATATGTAAAGATGATTAAACTCCCAATGGTTTTCTTCATTTTAAGATTATTTGTGCTCACATGAAAATTATAGACTTTTGACTCATAAATTATGTTCAGTATAATGTTTCTTTCAAAAGCCATTTAAGCATGTTTTCTACATTGAGAAGAAGGAATATATGTCATTGTATGTATTGAACTCTTATTTTGTGCTTTTAAAATACCTTCACATTTAATGCTTATTAAAACAATAGAAAGCAAATACCATTATTATGTCCATTTACCAAATGAAGAATCTAAGTCACACAATAGTTAAATTCTTCTTGTCCAAGTTCACTGTTTTTAGAAAGGAAAAGACAATATTTGAACCATGTTATTCTGATTCTGAAGATCATGCACACAGACACCATACAATATAAAGGATTTGAAAAGAAAATGGAAAAAAGAAACTTTATATAGCAAAGAACTTATAAAAGATAAGACACTGAGTTTCTTACTTAGGACAAATGCATATCTGTGTGCTGAAATCTCAAGGTCATCTTTTAAGTCTTAATGAAGAATTCAAAGCTTAATCCATGATATAACTTTCTCTGGCTTGACACTGTTGCATACATGATGGGAGCAGACTTTTCCAGTATAGCCTGGTGGAATACACAATCCAGGACCAGATTGCTCTTGCAGCCATGAGCTCTTTGGATTTGCTCTTCTCTCTGCTTAAATTCACTGATAAATTTCAAATCTCTACTTTTGTTGTGCACTGATATATTGCAAGGATTCACCTGAAAATTATCTTTCTTGATTAGACCCTGTTTCTATTAACATTTTAGTAAACTCCGCCGTCACCTTCTGTGAAAAATCAAAATACAAATGTTTCAATTCAAATATATTCAATTAAAATATATTTTAATTCAATTTTTTTTAAAAAGCAACCTATGTGTTCTTGATGGAAGGAACCATAATCTATTTGCATTTATCATTTTATATTTATTTACCCAGATTTCTATACTAATCCTATGAAAGATGTATTATTATATTCCCCATTTAAAAAATGAATAAAATAAGGTAGAGATTAAGTATCATGTCTAAAGTTCTTCAACCAACAAGTTGCAGACCCTGAATTAAAATTGTGTACCTATAGAATTGATGTCCTTACTGTACTATATTGTGAGTATGATACTTACTCTACTGCCCATTTCACCTACTTTAAAAGACATTTTACCAGGTGATGTATTTTTAATCAATAAACTGGAAACTCAAGGCAGATCACTTAGTCTTAGTTGGCATCTGATTAGTAGCTCTTTGACAACTTCTCTTGAATTTCCACAAAATTCATGACAGAAAAAAGGGGGAGAGAGAAAGTGGGGGGGGGCGGAGATTACCTGAAAATGTTGATCTAAATGAATGAATAAAATAATTGACCAAAGCACAGAATGGTAGTCACATTATCCAAGGTCATGCAGCTTATAAGGGTTCTAATTGCCATCTCACACTTAGCATGTCCACAGTGAACTTCTAATCTTCTCTAAGATCACACACTAACCTCCATCTCCTCTATCTAATATCTTGGCCTCATCTGTGCACTCAAGCTAGACATGACAGAGTCATCCTGAAGTCTTCTTACCAAGTACAGCCTTTATGCACACAGTTTGACAATTCTGGTGGATCTATCTTTTTATACCGGAACTTGAATTTACCACTTCATGTAAGTTTATTGACATTGGAATGACTGGCTTGTTTCCATAGCCTCCTACCTGGTGTCCTTGCTTTCTCAGTCCATCCTCAATATAACAGCTAGAATGATCATTTAAAACATAAGTCATGGGCTGGGGATGTGGCTCAAGCGGTAGGTAGCGCACTCACCTGGCATGCACGGGGCACTGGGTTTGATCCTCAACTCCACATAAAAAAATAAAATAAAATAAAGATGTTGTGTCCACCGAAAAATAAAAAATAAAAAATAAATAAATAAAAAATTCTCTCTCTCTCTCTCTCTCTCTCTCTCTCTCTCTCTCTCTCTCTCTCTCTTTAAAAAAAAAAAATAAATAAGTCACCTAACGTTACTCCTCTACCTGAACACTGCTCTCTGATATACTCCCCATGACCAGCTGCCTAACCTCCAACTCTGCCCACATATCTCCAGATTAATGAAGGCTACCTTGAAATGTGTTGAAAATGTAACCCACTGTCACCATATTTCTCACCGGCACATCTAATTTCCAGGCTCTGTTCCTTTAATCATCATGTAATAACGTACAAAATTTATTTATTTATTTGATATATGTGTTGTCATTTGTCTTTCAAGAAGTATAAATCCTACAAGGGTGATAGTTTACCTGTTTGGTTCACATGTGTTTACTACTGGCCTAATACAATGCTTTTCCACTTACTATAGACCCCATCAATATTTGTTGAATGAATATTGAAACTAGGATTTCAAGCATAGGTAACATGATTTCAAGGTCCATGAAATTAATGACTAAGCAATTCCTTGTAAAAATGAAACCATTTTTAAGAAGCTGCGGCAGGGGGAACATGGGAGGGAAAAATATTTTAAGAACACTAAAGTACTAAAATCATTCAGGAAAAATATGATAGTTCAATATATCTATGAATCAACATTTTATAAAACAAATAATATCACCCCCCAATTTAATGAGCTATAAAAATTGAAAAATATCTTCCATAAATATGGAAAAGCATTAAAAGTCACCTTTTATGGTAATACAATCCATTAGCTTGAAATGGCAAGGTTTTTTGTTTTTTGCTTTTCAAATAGCAAGTCAGCAATAATAGAGAAAAGAATAAATATGCCTCTTGTTGATGACAGTTTCATAGAACAAGCTCCCTCATACGTCATGAGCTTTAAGATATCCCCCCATCTTAATGTATGACTCTAATTGTAGGAACGAACATATTCTGAGAATACAAGTGGATGTACAGACAAAAATGTATTTGAAATGGCTTTAAATAGCATCTTTTAATAGAGAATAAAAGTATAAAAATGGTCTTCCTTTTCAAAACTTGAAAAATACTTCACAAAAAAATTATGGTGATCAATTGAAAATATTATTGGTGAAAAATTGGTAACTTAGAAAATATGATTTATTAAAAAAAAAACAGGTAGAAAGCTGTGTTTATAACATCGTCCAAGCAGACAGACTGGTTCAAGGCCTTGTTACAACTGATGGTACTGCAGGGGATGCCAAGCTCTGGAGAAGGAGCCACCCTCCGAAATGAAAGGTAAGCCAAGGCTGAGGTAAGTGAGGGCTAAGGTAAGCCTTAGTGAGGAGACTTGGGTGGGACCCTGTTCAGAATAAAAAAAGAATCTTGGTCACAGATGTAGAAAACAGGTCACACAGTCTTCAGGGAAAATATTCACGCATATTCCAATTTTGCCTAAGATCAACAAAGACCATTATCTTATACTTGATGAAGGCATTGTACTCAAATGCATTACCAAAAATTGATACAGGTACATATGCAGAATCAATTTCCCCAAATATATGTCTCTGTGAATTTGCCTCTTTCTCCCACTTTTTACAAGAAAAATACTTCATACATGTTACATACCAGCTCATCAATGGAATCATATTTTTAGAAGTAAATTGAAAGTTGAATTCCTAAAATAATAGGATCCTGATTCCCACAATATTTTAGCTATGAAAAGACATTACAGAGAATTGTTTTATTGCTATCATTCTTTAATACAATATTTGTCTCCTGATAATTTCTAAATGAGAGTATATCCTAGTTTATTTTTTAAATCAAGGTTAAAAGAAAACTGAATTCCAGATAAGCATATATAACACTTTATAGTAAATTTCTTTGATTTCAATGAATTGCATTTTAAGTGCTTTGCAGGTTTGTGAAATGATGACAACTCTATTCTTAAATTGTTAAAACTAAAGGAACTTCTCTTTGGATTGCTAATGACTGTAGAATATGTAGTTCACTGGGTTCTTTTGATAGACTTCAAATAATTTTTCTTGTAATAGCTTATCATTTTCTGTGTGACATGAGATCGGCAATCAATAATCACATGAAGCTGTTGAAAAGGAGGTCAGTAATCAACAGAAATTCCTCTTCCCACAAAATACAGCCTGCTTAGTAGCTGATATGTCTAAAGCTCTCCTCAATGTTCTTTTCTATTTTGTATTTATTGTAGATTTATAGGCACTGTTTTTATGAGAAAAATAACAAATTAGGGGAAATTGATAAAATATCTCTTACTGACATCACGATAGACATGGTATTTACTATGAAAACAAATTCTAAGAAAGACTGGAGGGACACTTGGTACAGATGCTAAGGTTGCAAAGTAAAGTTCAGCACATCTGCGAACAGTGTGTATGTGTTGTGATCGATCCACTTTCTTTGCATGAATTTTTAAGTGTATTATAAAGACCTACACTCATCACAGTATGTAGGATTCTATCCACTGAGGTTTATTTTTAATGATGCGCACTCAAACACGATATGTAGAATTTAGTTTCCAGATGAAACATTACATCAATCAATGTTAGCTTCACTTTTTGTTTCTAAGACACTAATCATCAAGAAACCAGGTTGTCTCACAAAGAAATACAAAATACAGTTACATTGCATAAAATAAATTCCCACACATGTTGTCTCTCTTCCCTTGTTAGAAAGTGGACTTGAATTTATTATAAAGTTCATTACCATGTCTACAGATAGATATGTTTTGCACATTTTATAAAAGTCATCCTTTAAAGCCAGGAAAAGTAAAGGGCTACTTTAAGATGTTAATGTATTTGTGTGTGTGTGTGTGTGTGTGTGTGTGTGTGTGTGTGGTGGTGGTAAAGATTAAAAAGAGATTCAGAGAAGGAAAAAATCCTTCTGCTCTCTCTGGAGAGGCATTATAGAAACCAACAGGTTTGCCTCACTGTATATACCTTGGGATTTTTGATGGATGGCCCACAGGTCTTGCTCCTGAAAGTGGAGAATAGGGGTCAAGGCAATCTCAGGATAAACCCATGAGAAAAACAGCTAGGGTAAAAGATAAAAAATACGAAAAGTGATTTAATAGGGAAAAAAGCACCATGCATGTCACTCCAGTGGGTGACCTCTAGTTGTATCCTTTTTACTTATGTAATACTCTAAAAGTACTCATTTGCACTAGAAGGGGAGGGGGACATAAACAAAGAGGAAAGTCTTTGATTTTGAGCTTCGGAGCTTTGGACTCTGCCTGTGGGTGCTGGCTTGCCGGTTTATATTCCTTGGGGAATATTCCATGGGAAGAAACTGATCCTCCTTGTAGTTCCCACAGCACTGCTTCTCAGGTGTAACAGTGAGTGGCAGGGACCAGAAAGAGAGTTGCCACTAATCTGTTGCACAAGGTAGAAATTGGAGCAGGCATCTGCTGGGATGTCATGGACAACAGCAGTTCACCCCCAGGCTTTCGAAAAAGAAAGGAAATAGGATAAATGGAGAGTTGCGAGGGCGGTAATCTCTATACACCAAAATACAGCCTGGATGCTACCATTTTACAAATTGACTCAAGTCTTTTTCTGGGCCATGGGGTTGTGACCAAGGAAGCCTCCGTGGTGAGAGACAAACAGGGAATCCTGTATCGCAGTTACAAGTAAGTTATTGCCAACTTTCTCATCGTATATATTTTTCCTTTCCGCACTTTGACCTGATCCTGTGGGAACACCAAAGAGATTGACCTAGAAGTAGAGAAGTAACCTTTACCTCCATATCAGCGCGGTGATTCCAGCAACTAACTCTCTCTCTCTCTCTCTCTCTCTCTCTCTCTCTCTCTCGCTCTCGCTCTCTCTCTCTCACTCGCGCACACCACCTGCAGACACCGAACCCTGCGCTCCTAGGCTGATCCACGCCTTGGATTTTAATATTTGGAAACTTGCTGATTTCCTATGCCTGTTGAAAAGACCGAGCTGGTCGGGGGTGGGTAGAACACTGTGGCTCATCATTTATTCATTGCGACTGTCTCGATTGTTGACAGTAGTGGCAAGCCACATCCCTGCTCTTGCAGGGAAAGTCTGACACCTTGAGGACTGGAGAAGGGGTGCCAGAAGCCCGCAGCAGCGAGAGTGGGAGAAGAAGCTTTGCGAGTTGAGGGGGGTTACTTTTTTCGTGTCGGGCAACCGGCCGCCTGGGTGTTTGTTTACTAGGGTGGGAGCAGGGATTTCAACCAAAGTCCTACATCCCCTCAGAGCTCGGCCTGAAGCCTGGGGGTGTGTCTGGCTTGCATCCCGGACCACGGGGTAGGTTATCGCCACCGACTTGGCAGGATGACGGCTGGTTTGTGTTGAGCTACCCTGCCCACTGGCTGACCTCAAGCGGCTGGCCCTGGGAGGTGGAGGATTTTCAGGGGGAGCAGAGCCCCGGGTTGAGTGTTGGCCACTGTCCGCGTGCTGCTTCCCTACACCTACACGCAAGCCGTGCGTGGGACGCTCATCTTCCCGGGCTGTCCCTTCCGAGTACAGTCGGTGCGCACTCGGAGACCGGCAGCCGCGGGGAACCGAGGGCGGGGTCCCGACTGTGAGCTCATCCGCTGTCAGCCGTGGGAACTCTAACTTTATCTGGAGGAATCGGTGGGGCAGGGGTGAGCGAGGTTCTGCTCCCTTGGCGCACATCTCCCCCTCCTGGTCCGCCCCTCCCCCGCCTCCCCTGGTTTTGCTCTCTGAGCATCCTCACTCCGCCCAGTTCGGTGCCAGCTGCGTGGGCTCCAGCTTCGTGCGTTTTCCTTGGAATGCTCCAAAACTCGGCAGCGACTAAGGAAATCCCATCGCAATTTACCGGGCGTGCTCTCACCGGCCGCAGAACCCGTGCCGCCCGCTACGGGATGGATCACTTCAGCCTCCAGATTGCAACTTTGCAGGTAAAAGAGGGTCTTGCCTCTGTGCTCCATTTGACTGGAGCTACACCTCGCCTTCTTTTTGGGATCTCGGTTAAGTTTCTCAGCTGCCTGGGAAGCAAACGGGCTCCCTCCTGGGAGGAGGACATCCCAGGGGGTTATGAGTTCAAAAGGCTCAGCCTGGTTGGTTTCTTTTCAAGGAAAAGATTTGTGACGCTTTCTGTGGTTGATCCGGGCTTAGTGAGAGTTTGGGGGTGCTTCTCAGTCTCTCACCGCAATGGGCTTTAAAGTAGGGGAGAGGGCAAGGAGTGAACCCCCGGTGTGACTTATATGGTAAACAAAGGAGCTGCAGCCACGCCGCGGTGCTGGGGAATGTGGTTGTTTTTAGCCTTTTATGCATTTGGGGAAAATGGAGATTGTGATGGCCCCTAGGCACATATAAAGTGAGCCCTTGGCTCTCTGGCACCAGACTGGGGGAAGAAAGAAGAAAGTGATCAATATTCTTTCGATCGATTACACTCTGCGTCATTTTCATGCTCTGTCAAGAAACAGAAGCACTTTTATCTGTGTTGCTGGACCCAGTCTAGTGATTCCTAGTTCTCCTGGCAACCGAGGCTCCAATTAAACCAATGACCCTGTTTGCTACTTGGGTTAATGCTTGGATTCGGGGCACAACTTGTTGTTCCAGCTGTGAACTCAGCTGCCTTTTGTGACTAGAGACAGGAGGACATTGGAAAGACTTGGAGGGTGTGGAAGAGCTGGGAAGAGGCAGCTCTGATCTTGTCTGTCTGTGTTCACTATGGTGTATCCACTGTGGTGTATCCCTGTTCACATGGTTTCCTAGGGAGGCCCTTCCCAGTTAAATTCCACTGCTATAAAATGCAGCAAGTTACTTAAAGAGTAAGCACCAAGCCAAAGGAGTGGGAGGAGATAGAAGCAAGCTTTAGTTGTTTTATTAAAAAGAAATTTAGAACAGGCTTGTAAAACTAAAAAAAAAAAGGAGGAGGAAGAAGAAGAAAGAACCCCCACCCCCACCCCCCCACCCCCGGGGCCCATATAATTATATAATTTCTGGTTTTCCTATCTCAGTAACCACAACACAAAGCATTTCACAAATTCTATAAGGAACAAGAAAAGGAGAGGGGG
This sequence comes from Callospermophilus lateralis, assembly GCF_048772815.1. Lineage (NCBI taxonomy): Eukaryota > Metazoa > Chordata > Mammalia > Rodentia > Sciuridae > Callospermophilus > Callospermophilus lateralis. The sequence goes on from NC_135316.1 coordinate 79,436,413, forward strand.
AGCACTGGAGGGTTTTTAGAAAGTAAAACTGAGTTGGATAATGAGAGTAGGAGTGGGTGGATATGTTAAACCATTGAAATCTTCATCACTGTTATGGTTTGCCATTTAAAGTTATATTTGTAATGCCTACTTCTGTTCACCTGGACAGTAGACCAGGAAACATCATGCCCTTATATAAAAGAAAAAAAGTAATAAGACATAGGGATAATCATATCAGAAATTCAGAATTGGAATCAGAATTCAATATGACATTGTTAACAAAACATTTTTTAAATTATATGAATTAATACAGCCATTCATGCAAATCAGTCTATCGGTGCAAGTTTTATTAAAGTGTTTTTGTAAATTTCTTGGATTAATGCAGGCTCGTATGGGTGAAAATTAAGAAATCACTTGCATTGTTTATGAATAAGAGCGCAGTGCTGGAGTTAGGCTGCCTTTCCATAGAGCTTTGATCTGAACTCAAGTACTCACTCGGCTGTGCTGGAGGTTGTGGAATAAAGCACAGATTTATACCAAGAAAGACACAAAAAGAAACACTAACAGATTGATGAGATTGATACTTAAGAGCTGCTTACTATTCACTGAGTGAAGAAATATATTGTTGGATAAATCATAACAAAAGATTTGCAACTGCAAATTTAGGAAAGTTCTTCTTCTTTGGAAGTAATTTAAAGAACATGAGCATTCACCAAAGCATAAAGTACCTAAGCTAGAGAGACACAAGAAACATGCCTGGTAAAGGCTGTCAAACATTGACAGTGTTTCTCAAAATGATCTTAAAAAATGAGAAAATTTTCAAATTACTTGCTTATAGTCATTCTCCAAGATATGAGATGAAGTAGATTTCCAAACTCAAAAGCTTTAAATTTTTCTAATTTTATCTATCTATTATTTATTTATTTTGTTGTTGTACTTATTTCCAGAAGATCAAGATCAAAACACACAAAGAAGACTATGTATGACAAAGTTTAAGTTCTATATAAATTTTATGGTCATTTGAGTTATTAAAGTAGTAAGAGGCCAAATAACTTTCTATAGAACATAATCTTAATCAATTCATACTTTACATGAATAGGAAATAGGAGAGATTATGCTTCTTATACTTTCTATATTAGAGGAAACTTAAAGGTCTGGCTTAGTACATATGTATCGAACATTCTCATGCCCCATGGAGAGCTACAGCCATCTAAAGGACTAAAAAGTTATCTGGTCCAACATCCTCATTCAGGAAACTGAAGCCAATTAAATTTTTTTTAATGCACTTATGTTTGATAAACTATTACATCATTTCAACCTAAAATGAATTTGGAAGTTACATAGCCTGTCTTTCAATATTTGAATGTCTATGTCTATCAATATATTCATGAACTGGATGATGTTAAAAAAAAAATCTCACTATTTGGCATTATTAGCCTTGAAAACAAATGCTGTCCCTGAACTGCAGATAAGACAATACATGATCATTATTTTTATTCTTATTTTATGATACTAAAGTCATAAAAATATCTGATCATCTAGTTAAATGCTATCAATGTATCCTATTAAAAAGCATGATTCAATATATGTTAAAGAACAACAATTCACTTTAAGACAAGCTGATTTTCCATTATATGTAAAAGAAAACATATTTTTTGGAAGTATTCCACTATATTTTTATACCTGTATATTTAATTTCCAAAATAATTTATGTCAGTTCAGTTAATGAACATGTTTGGCAAATAAAAACTAAAACAATCTTACTTTACTAATTAACATTTTGTTGGAGTAAAAACAAAGACGCATTTGTTCAGTAGTAAATATTAGAAGTAATACTGCTTAAAGACTTTTGTAAATAAAGGTAGATATATGAGAAATACTAAATAGTATCTGGGACCATAACCTATGGGCTGAATATTTCTGTATGAAAGTGTGATTGTTTTATTTTTGAAACAAGCTGGATGAAAGGAAAGCATAATAAACTATAGCATTTCCTTTTTCCAAAATATCACTGCCAAATATTATATGAACTCAGATTCTAATATACATTTTGATTTCCTAAGTTGTAATGTCTGAGCTAAAATTGAAACTGGTAGCAATGACTTAATACTCTTGCAAAAGAGTATAAAGAGTATTTATGAGGTTTTGGTTCTCATTAAACATGAGATTGAGGCAACAGCTCAAAATCGAAACCTTGCCTTTTTACCTAGTTTGTGCTCTCCTCCTCAATAAGAGTTACAACTTGTTCAATGTAGCCCAACTTTAACCCGGCTTTTGATTGCTTTACAACCAGCTTTATTTCTGTATGTCTTCTATTTCTAAACCGCCCAGACATATTGAGATCTCAATATTTTAAGAGATTTGAGGATATTTTGACCAGAGATGTTTTTTCAATCAGCACAAATATAGACCTGATCTCTGAGAACATTAGTACAACTGGAAAAATAAATTCATGATATAAAAATATATTTAGGAAAAGAAGCCATCCATTTGAAACACTAAAAATTAGAGACACATTCATTGAAAACATACTAATTTAAACTTCCTTGTTCTATGAACTATTTGGCAAAAGGCAGTGATGTATTTAAATTTTTAAAGAATCTCTATGTTTCTGAAAGTTCAGTTTAAGTAGGTCAAGAAATAAAGATAATAGTTGGAGTAGTTGATCTTCTATAATAATTAAACTTTAGATGATCCCCATTAGTATTAGTTATGTTTTGTCTCCCATTTTTTAAATAGTGCATGCCACAGACTCATGGCTTCTTGAGAAACAACAGATGACACATGGGCACAGTTTTACACTAAAATTAGAACTGTTAATTCAAACATTAATTTAAAAATATGCCCTGAATAGATTTATCTAGCATGCTGCATTCTTTTTTGAAAAATGGCAAATACAAAGAAATGAATGATACATGCCAATTAAAGTCTATCTGTGGTTTGTTATTATAGTTTTGAAATATGTTGAAAAAGTCACCTAAGTAACTTCTTTGAACCAATAACATCAAGAGTTGGAATTTACTTAAGATAGGAAACAGGAACAACTATGTAAAAAAAGAAAGGGAAAAGAAGGGAGGGAGCCAATATTTTTGGGTACAAAATGTATGCCAGACATTATGTTAGACACTTGTTATCCTCACATCTACTTTGAAACTGAAGTATTATTATAACAACCCAAGAAAGACGAAATTTGCCAAATTCACAAAGCTGCTTTGTGATAAATCGGGGATTAGAATCTATGTCTACTTGATTCTAAAGCCTCCATTCTTTTTTACTTAATTCTTATGATTTCTAAAATAAAGTTAATTATCTTTTTACAAAATCCATAAATTGATTATATTCTTATGACTATTTGTTGCTTTTAATTTTCAAAGACTGTTACATTGGGACATAACCATTCCATTCATGGGGATAGAATATGAAACAAGAATCTTTAATTAACTAAAGTTTCATCAGCTTTGAAGTACAGCAGAAGGTAAACTGATGATTTCAAGCAGGTTGTTCTCAAAATTATTTCATTCTTTTTAAAAAGTCAAAACACACCCCTGCCTGGTGCTGGGGATTAAATCCAATGTTTTGTGCACATGGTCTACTATTACTACGGAGCTCCTTCCCCAGGTCCTTATTTCCGTTCTTATTCTTGAATATATATGTAATACTATTTAAAAAGGGAAAAAAAGATTTATTTTGATGAATAAAATTCAAGGTTACAAATTTTTCTTTAAATGATAATAAGATTATAGCTTCTGAATAAAAATTTCTTTTCAAGCTTTTAGGACATCTGTAGACTATAAATAAAATGGTTTATTAAAAAATCATGTTAAGATATATTAGGTTTCTAACACATCTTATCAATGTTATATAAAATTTCTAGACACATGTTTTTGTCATAATTGTATTTAAAGTTTAATTGCCAAATTAATTTAATGCCCCTTGGTATTTAATGAGAGGCATTCTTATTCATATATCCCAGGAGATATTGATCAGAAAGTGACAAATTTTAATTAATTTGTCATGGTATTTTTTAAGCATTCATTTGAGACTGATGTGATTATTTCTAAAGCCTACTGGCATTGAATTGAAGGCATAATGAATGTCTTTAAATGTATGTAATGCTGTTACAAAATGGTATCCATTCAGTAGACATTTATTGAATATTAGTAAATGAATAATTGAATGACTAGATGAATGACAGACCCATGAGTAACGGCTCCACTTTTATTGCTTTGCCTGGTAAAAAAACCCTCTGTCCAGAATAACTTCCACCTTTATGCTTCCTGTCACAGTATTCTCCATGCACTAAGGCCTAG